>NC_090267.1:438889307-439620557 GCF_040414725.1 Anabrus simplex
ATATGAGCTGGTCATACTGAAAATGAAAAATCCACAGCCTGTTTCCAGTCATTCAACCGGGTCAGGAATGGAATGAATGAAGCCCCCATCTAGCGGCGAGGATAGGAATTGTGCCGGCTGCCGAAGCCTGTCGCACTCCTCTGGGGCAATGATTAATGACTGACAGATGAAATGAAATGATATTGGAGAGTGTTGCTGGAATGATATATGACAGAGAAAACCGGAGTACCCGGAGAAAAACCTGTCCCGCCTCCGCTTTGTCCAGCACAAATCTCACATGGAGGGACCGGGATTTGAACCACGGAACCCAGCGGTGAGAGGCCGGCGCCCGCCGCTGTCATTTTATCAGCTGCTAAAGTTAACCAATCAGATCGCTTCGCGAGAAAACTCAAATTAGCTTCGCGTGACGGTGTTGCTAAATGTGCACCAGGCTCAAGAACGGCTTGAAAGAAATCAGCATCAAACACGTCGATGGTTTTAGCCCCTGTCGCCGTAGCGTACTGGCTACTGGGCGATCCTTGCAGTTAGGAGGTGCGTATTCAAATTCCTCCCCTGGCGAAGTTTTTTTCTTCAATTGGTGCGCGCGGGCAACTGTGTGGACGTTTTAAATGGCATCTCTACACGTTACGTGTTAAAGGAGAATAATGATGGATGATGATGATGATGCTTGTTGTTTAAAGGGGCCTAACACCTAGGTCATCGGCCCCTGATGGTACGAAATATAACGGCAATTTAAAAATCTAAAATCATCCACTGACCAGAATTCAAAACGTGACGATGAAGAATGAATGAGTGAGTGTGAATTTAAAACAATCAGTGGATCCGACTCGCAATACCCCACATTCCCAGAAACTAGCGTAAATCAACAGTGGTACTGACCAAGGGACTGCTTCTAAAGCAAAATCCTGAATCGATGATGCTTGTAGTCTAAAGGGGTCCAAAATTGAGGTCAGCGGCCCCTCTTAATGGTACTTATCGCTAGTAATGTAGAACCATGGTATTTGTCATGTTGCGGTACTAATTAAAAGTAGCGTACACTCGCAGTATTCCACACATTATGGTACTACTCACAAGTACCAGGCAACGTAAGCCCGTGGTGTTCTGCATGTAGGGGTACTAATCACGGGTACTGTAAATCCCACCCTGATTCATACTCTGTTGCTACTAATCACAAACCTATTGTGTAACAAACATAGTGGTACTACTCGCAAGTAAAGGTGACCCATGGTGTTCCCGGCGTCATGGTACTAATTACAAGAATTCTCATGGTTCTAATTCGATCATCCCTTGGTTGCCCCTTTTAGTCGTCTCTTACGACACGCAGGGGATACCGTGGGTGTACTCTTCGTCTACGACCCGCACCCACAGGGGGTATAATAATGAGTTATTGCTGGTAAATCTGAAGGAAATTATCATCAACAACCTCGTGAACTGAGTGTGTGAAGTACGAAAACCTGTGCTGATACGCTAGGCGTCCGTTTAGGGAAAGGCAGAGAAGAAAGCGGCCGTACTATTCCAGCATTCGTTGGGAGTTGTAACAGAGGAATCCAAGCAAAACGACTATGCGCACTAAGGATTAAACGCTGGAGGTCCTACAGGCTATTAGTTACACGGTTGGCATGTTTGGAACCTACAGCAAGAGATTTGCCACATAGTGTATCAGGCTATTACGTACAATGCCCAGAATTAATAAGTTGACAGTAACAAACATAATGCCTAGGCTTTTATTTTTATTTTTACTTCCTAATTACTACATACTATTATAGTTTTCGTAGACGCCGAGATACCAGAACTTTGTCCCTCAGGAGTTACCTTACGTGCCAGTAAATCTACCAACACGATGCTGGCGTATTTGAGCACCTTCAAATACCGCCGGACTGAGCCGGGATAAAACCTGGCAAATTGAGCTCTGCCGTCTGAGCTACTCAACCCGATTCCCGTTTTTATTTTCTTCTTATTCTTCTTCTTCTTCTCCTCATCGCTTTACGTCGCACCGACACAGATAGGTCTTATGGCGACGGTAGGTCAGAAAAGGGCCTTAATTAAGGTACAGCCCCGGCATCTGCCTGGTGTGAAAATGCGAAACCACGGTAAACCGTCTTGAGGACTGCCGGCAGTAGGGTTCGAACCCACTATCTTCACAATGCAAGGTGATAGTTACGTGACCCAAACCGCCCAGCCACTTGCCCAGTACAGATTTCTTCTCATTTAAATAGTCATCATCAGTATTTTTTCTGACCGCACGGTCATGCTCCTTACAACCATCACTATACCCTTAACGACTTAACAATATTTTAATGTCAGAGAAGCTCGCCGTTGATGGAATTCGTAATAAAAATTTGAATTAGTGAACATCTCTGTTATAATTGTCCTATAAAAATGCTGTAATGAATATTATTAATGTTATTGGCTTTACGTCCCACGAACCACTTTTTCGATTTCCGGAGTTGGCGAGGTGCCGCAATGTTGTCCCGCAGGAGTTCTTTTATGTGCCAGTAAATCTACCGACACGAGGCAGACGTATATGAGCACCTTCAAGTACCACCGGACTGAGCCAGGATCGAACCTGCCACGTTGGAGTCAGAAGGCCAGCGCTCTACCGTCTGAGCCATCAGCCCGGCGTTATTGGTTAACGTTCGCCTCTGTAGGTTTGTGTGACTAGCTGCCACCCCCGGAGGCCCGATTTCGATTTCGGTTTCTGTCACGAAATCCCTGGAACGGGGTCCACTCAGCCTCGGGAGGTCAGCTGAGTAGAGGGGATTCTATTCCCACCTCAGCCATCCTCGAAGTGGTTTTCCGTGGTTTCCCACTTCTCCTCCAGGTGAATGCCGGGGTGGTACCTAACCTAAGGCCACGGCCGCTTCCTTTCCTCTTCCTTACCTACTCCTTCCAATCTTCCCATTCCCTACAAGGCCACTGTTCATCATAGCAGGTGAGGCCCACCTAGGCTAGGTACTGGTCCTCCTTCCAAGTTCTATCCCCGATCAAATGTCTCACGCACCAGGACACTGCCCTTGAGGCGGTAGAGGGGGGATCCCAAATCTGGACGTTAAACTAAATAAATAAATAAATAAATAAATAAATAAATAAATAAATACAAATAATTTAAAGTAAGTTTTGTTTGGAATATTTCTAACTCAAGTTGACCATTTTCAAGATGTCGGCAAGTTCATTTCAGAACGTTGTGCTGTTTCCACGTTGTACTTGAACAGACAATCTTATATACAAGTGTGTTCCGAAAAAAAAAGGGTGGAATTTAGGCGTGTATAGTAGGGTCATTTTTTTTTTTTACCTTCCACTAACTACTTTTATGATTTTCGGAGAGAGCCAGAAACAAAAAAGTCCCTATCCTCTAACGACCCTATGTATCATATATAATACGCCATGTGTTTCATCTTCTTCTAGCTCAGACAATTAGTGTAACTTGTCGTGACCTTTAGTATCATACATTCTGAGTTTTATTTTTGTAATTATTCTGTCTTCTTCTATTGCAAGGTATAGATCGTTGCACGCTGTCCCGGACGTATCATATATTATAATACAACCAAAAATAACCGTACAGCGCCTCTCCAGAATATTCCAAAAATATTGTTTTTACAGGTATATCGTATTTTTCTGGTGAGCATTGAATACAACTCGCAGCAGTCTGTTCTCTGGCACCAGTTACAGACGGCCGACCACTCAGTGATTAAATCTGTTTGCAACATTGTAGCAAGGCACCTTCAGTCAAGGTCTCCCTCCTGCAGTCAACACTACTCCAGGCTCATTAATACCTCAAGAACAGAGCGGCCCCCTTTCATCTGCTGGACTGCTACGAGGCTGGCGCATCAGGAAGCACTCCACAGCAGCATTGCAGTCCCTCCACACTAGGAGGAAGAAATAGACCGAACTGACGGACCACAACTCTGTAAGTGGAGATGTCAGAAAATTACATCAGACTGGGTGGATGTACAGCACAGCAGGTGCCTCTGAGGCCCTCTGAGCATATCGCAGGGATGTTCAAAGATCCCTTAGCCAGAGAGCATTATATTGAATTGAGTAAACATAAAAAAATAAGAATTCTGTAATGATACCATGTTTGATTTTATTTGTGTAATTTTGGATTACTATTTACTTCCTTTGAAAGTTTAATTTAACTTCATTTACAGAAATATACTTTATACATGCACAAAAGTTATAAAACAATGTGACACTTGGCTAATGATTACAACAGTCTGGATCTAGAAACTTACTAGAAAAAATTCACTTAGAACGATTGTTGCATCAATGGGACGGATGGTGCTCTTTTCCAAAGACCAAGCATTTTACAAGCGAACTGAAGACCACTCTCTACATAAGGTCAGTTTCTGTGCTTCTGTTTCATCTGTGTGAGAGCATAAAAAGTACACACACACAGGTATGTTGCCACTAAACGCACTATTTCCTTTCTAGAAATTATAGGTTATAGGGGATGTCATGGACATAAAAGTCGATCAGAGACGTGGAGTTGTGAGGCATTCATGGAACTTCCTGGAGCTATACATAGCACTTCATCTGATTCTCCACATACATCATACTTCAGTTTATTTTTCACTTTCTCTCTGCCGAGACACTTTGGCTAGTTGATCTTGCTCAAGGGAGGGCAGTTCATGTTCACTTTCAAAGAAGGGATTTCTGATCCACGAGATTTTCTCAACCGGAGGTGGAAAATATGGTCTGAGTGTACTAGCAATTCCAAGTGTACTTACACTGCCTTGTAGTTTTCTTCTTTTTCTGCTGCTAACTTGTACTCTCTATCGTCCAAGTAATAGTTACCTATACTGTATGTAAGTTATACAGCAGTGACGTCATAATTCCTAAATTTAGTATAGGCCTGATGGTCTGTGAATTGTGTGTGTACAATGCAATTTCACTCTTCACATTATTATAGCGAACCCCTTGGATTGGTCCCCCAGGGGTCCACGGACTACAATTTGGGAATGACTGCAGTAGAGGATTATAACTCGCCAATTGTTTAAAGTTCGATAATGCCAACATGTATGTCTTGTCGATATTTTAATCTTCATGTCCAGTTGTCTCTTAATATTAAGGCGACACTCCAGAGATAAAAAAATCGATATTTTAGTTATTTTGGTGACATTTTTAATTACTGAAATTGAAAGGGCTGAGTTTATTTTTTCTTGCCTTGAATTCAAACAATTTATCACTGTAACGATGTTTTGTTTGCCAGTTGTGATTTTACATTTAAGTCCCATTTTCTCCCTCAATATTCTGCCAAATGTAACAAAATTTGTATGGTATACTGAGCCGTATCCTGCCGGCCCATAATAATAATTAGAGTATTATTTGACCCAATATGTAAAATTTATTCGTAAAATTACAGTCTAACATGTTAAAGCATCGTATCCCAAAATAGTTGATACCGGATGTTGAGCAAGACAGTGAGTCGCTGGACATTGCTTCATATTTCCGTATGACCGTGAGAAAGGGTGGTGTAACTAAGCGTTGGTAAGGATCGACACGTACGTGTATTAGATGCTGGCCAAGCAATATATTTCAGCCAATGGAAATTAAGGACTAGAGAAACATGGAGGCCATACCGCGCCAAATCTTAATTCCAGAATGACCAACGTGCTCTGTTGCTAAAGTCAGTTTCTGTCGGTAATCGGGTTTTCAACAGATTTTAAAGTCAGATATATTTGGAAATGTAATACAATAATTTGAAGAAGAGATTTGGTAGTGTTTGAGCTGTGTTTTGTAAATATATCACAAATAATAGTGTGTCATCATATACGACGAATTTTCTGATTGGTGGTTGGTTCAGACACCCGGGAACCCCATTATTGAGATGGCGTCACCGAAGCATCCTCAGTAACCCAAGCTCTGGAGAGCGTCACTCTGTGTTAAATGCTTGGATAGTGCGGAAGCACAAACTCTGAATTGGTGATCGTGATTCCAGTAACAGTATCTGGTTCTAAATGATATTTTAAATTGTGCAGTTGGAAGATTTTACTGTTCTTGAGTAAATGGAATAGTATATTTTAGCAGAGTTTACTTTCAATAAATAAAGACGGTGTTTAGTGACCGCTGTGTAGCAAGTGTAGTGGAGACGTGCTATTGTTTCACTACTTCGCGACGGGCGCGTTTCGCGAGGAACTTCCGTAGTGAACCGTGTGCTGCTTTTAAAACTGTATTCTCACCCTTTAAGTGAAGTGTATTATAATTATATCAGTGTGTTTAGCTGGTCTTGTATAGAGAAAGGGTATTTCGGCTCGTAGCATTAAGCAGCGAAGATATTGTCAACCATAGTCTTCTGTGTTCCAGTGGAGTATTTTCCAGCAAGATGAAGGCGATGCATGCAGAAGAAAGAAGTGCATTCTCACATGTTAATGCTGTGATTAACATGGAGTAAATCCCTCAATCAGCGGGGATGTAAGCTGCTATCCTGGTATCTCGAGAGTCGTCGGATGGAATTCAGTTAAGACGCATGTGTTATTTATGGCATGATATGTAAATTATGTTAAGGTACTAGGGCAGTGTAGATAGAATTTTTAATTTTCATGTAAAGTAAGCCTGAAGGCATGTGTTTGTTTGATTTTGTTAATATGATAGATTCGGATACGAGAATAATGCATGTTTATTTTATTTTCATTTTGCTTTATGATTAGATGATTGGGAAAATGAGGGATTGATAGGATTAGTTGTTGTTTATTTATGTATGTTACTTAGTATAGGGTATTCCAAGTTTTCCTGATATTTATATGCTAGAAGGGCTAGATTGACAGGTTCATCTTTATACAACGTTCCATACGTATTAGTTCATTTCATTTCGGATATTCAGAGAGACAGGTATAGATATTCTGCATGACGCATGATTTTACGGAAGCTGACTGAAGGAGCTGCAGAACGTCGTTGTTAAAATAAGATCTTTGAGTTAAGTTGGATTCTGTTTACCTGGTGGTCTGTAAAGGATACGAACTGAGTCTCATTATGTGGAAGGCCAATGGGATTTATGAGAAATAATGAGATAAAAATTGCATGCCGAATTATAATGTATTGATGCAGGCTGATTGTATGCCCTGTAAACAGAAAGAATATTGTGCAGATGTGTGTGCCTGCTAAGTGTCTTCTGAGTATATTTTGTGATCAGAATGGATAGTATTAATTCCAGACCATTGAGTCTGATGATATTCAATGGTAAAAGCATGCTAAGAAGGTATGAATATACGTGAGTTTCCGTGTAGCCGGCGAAAGGCGTTATCTCATGGCAAGCTGATTTCTGGCCTGTGTTTATCTGTAGGTGTGAAGGAGACGAAACTTCCTTGTGACAGCCCCGGGAGACAGAATCCAAACTTTAGCATAGTGTTGAGTTCAACATTTCTTTTCAGCTCGTAATCTACCCGGAAGAACATGACGGATGACCGCGCTGTTGAGCGCCCAAATGCAGCAGAAGGAGGCAATGTTGCCCATTGCTTTCTTCATGATATCTAGGGTTATTTATATGTCTTTCCCTTACAGGTTGATATTTTACATTGTTATTTGTGGTTGTATACCGTGTCTCGTTGTTTTAAAAGGGAACAGCCCGAGTGCTGAAGTATTCTGTCTAGATATTTTGCAGTGAACCGGGTTTCACATTAGAATCTGTGTAGCATTTAAGACTTTACTCGATATCCGATGTATATAGATGTGTTTAGTTTGATTAGTTGAATTGTTGTAAATATAGTGTAGGATATGCCCCTAGTATTTTGCATAATTTACGTAGCGTCCATTGCGTCTTAATTATTTTCCTTTTCGTCGTAAATTTTCTTTATAATGTAACTTTTATTTAACAGTTGTATTTTGGCGACTCTCGGATTTAACTTAAATTTGGAAACCGTATCGTTGTGATGCGATAGTGTATAACTCCATACGGAAATACCCCATGTCAGTATTTGCGTACACTTGTTGCCAGACAATATAAACAATGGACTATAAGAAGCAGTTCAGTCTTGATGTATATAATGTTCTTGGTTGAACTTGATTTTTTATTTCAAATTTTGTCTTATCATTCCAGTAACGTTTTGATTTCCATTTATTTTCTACATTTTTGAGCTCATTTTGACATATTTTTTTCTTGATTTAATTGTTTTCTCGTAATATGATCGGGGATATTTATCAATAAATCCATCTTACCCCCTATGATTGTTTCTCATTCGTGTTATACCTCCATTTCCTGTTATTGATTGATATTTTAGTGTAGAACTTCGACTTTTTATCCTGACCCAACCGACAACCTACCCACACTCTGCCCAACCCTGAGTTGGTCGGATGTTCATACAGGAATGGAGGCATCGTCCTAGAGGGTATTTACCCTTGGGTACGGTACAATACGTATCACAGCTATATTGAGAAATCTGCGAATGGAATTTCTGATTGCAGAATGTTTTCAAGTAATAGGGATTTTTAACTCCAAAATTTTAGAACGTAAAAATTACACAAACTTTAGTACGATATATCTCTTTATATAAATTATTTACAGAAAAATCGATATGTAGTGCTTTTAAAAGAAGTATTATCTACCTAATTACGAATTTACATTAACATGTTAATTAAATTTCACGAAAAAATGGAATTAAAAATTTAAAAACAATTATTTTGGAAAACTAGTAATTGTATATGAAACAAATGTTCGTGATATCTTTCTTTTTATGAAGGTGAAATTCCCCACAAAGTTTCGTGAAAATCCATGGATTAGGTAAAAATATATTTTTACCTCCGGAGTGCCGCCTTAAACAGGCTACTGAAGAAAACTTAAACGGCCTGTGTCCGAGACACGGCCACAAATTTTCACGCAAAGTACGTATCGCGTCATAGATTAGTATTAATATTATTTATTTACCATAATTCAGTACAGGAATATGGAAAGTCTAGAGAAAAAGAAGGGTAGCCCCCATGTACATATACAATGTTCCCCTAGATCTATCTCGAGAAATTATTTACAATAATTACATGGTTTACAATGTACTTAAATAGTAGCCGTTGTTTGCGACATCATTACATAGGTTACTTTGATGCAGCTCTCCATGTCACCCTGTCCTGTACTAAACTTTTCATATCTATGTAACTGCTGCATCCCACATCTGCTCTGATCTGTTTGTCATATTCATACCTTGGTCTACCCCTACCGTTCTCTCCACCTACATTTCCCTCAACAACGAACTGAACAAGTCCTGGGTGTCTTAGGATGTGTCCTATCATTCTATCTCTTCTTCCGGCCAAATTTAGCCAAATCTATCTTCTCTGACCAATTCGATTGAATATGTCTTCACTCGTGATTCGATCTATCCATCTCACCTTCGGCATTCTTCTGTAACACTACATTTCAAAAGCTTCTATTCTCCTTCTTCCATGTTTCACTTCCATACAGTGCCACGCTCTGTGTACTCTAGTGTACTGTATGTACTGTGCAAGATGTAATGTCTTACCGCACATTCATTCTCTCTATCCACAGTTAGTTGATCACTCATTCGTTCGCTCATTCGTTCACTCATTCCTTTTCTCACATACTTCCTTTGATTGTCCCAATCTGTCTTTCACTCACTCCCCACATACTCACAGACACATGCAGCAGTTCTTTTAAATTACAGTTTTCTTTACATACATCTGAAATTTTAGAAGTGGCTAGTTTTTGACATCTCCTCACAGCGAGTCCCATAGCTGTGCAGAGCGCCAATAAAAACCCTTCGGAAAGGCAGAGTTACGGGCGAAAGACGGGCGAAGAGTAACTCCTTCACCTCTCTTAGCTGAGCGGTAAACAAGTGAGAAACGTTGGAACGGATGAATTTGTACAGAAGCAGAGAGGAATTTCCCCGAGGAAGATCAGGTCAAGAAATAAAATATCTAGTCAGTACAGTACTGAAATTTATTGTAAACATTTCATTTCTTACTAATTATAAACAATTGTACAAGACAAAGTCGATTCACATGTACAAGTGACAAATAATTTTCCACCAACGTGCTCGACCGGGACTTCAGTTGCGCAGAACTCGCCTCGTGGCGTTCATCCACCTTAACTTTTAGAGGCTCCCGATAAGCATACTAATGTTCGATGGAATTCTAACGAGCACTTCTATCCTCTCTGGTGCTTTTTTGTTCATAATTTTGAAGTAATCTATTATCCTTATGTGCCAACGGCCGTAGCCGTGTTGAAACACCGGATCCCGTGAGATCTCCGAAGTTAAGCAACATTGGGCGTGGCCAAGATTTTGATGTGTTGCCACGCGCTGTTGGTGGGGGGTAAGGGAATGGAGGAGCGGAAAGGAACTGGCCACCCTTCCTTACGTAAACTCCGGCTCAGGCACACCTCTGCGGAGGTTTGGACCTACACTCAGGCAGAATACACCCTTAACTTACCTTATTATCCTTATGTCGTGATATTCTGCGAAAGAAAGAATATTTCTTTTATAATATCGCCTTTACATCCCACTAACTACTTTTACGATTTTCGGAGACGCCGAAGTGCCGGAATTTTTCCCCTCAGGAGTTCTTTTACGTACCACTGAATCTACCGACACCAGGCTGACGTATTTGAGCACCTTCAAATACCACTGGACTGAGTCAGGATCGAACCTGCCAAGCTGGGGTGAGAAGGCGAGCGCGCCTTAATCATCTCAGCCCGACTCGAAAAAAGAAAGAAATACATTTGTTTAGTTTTTGTCATGTAAACATAGAATTCACTAAGACGAATCAAACGACACCTCACATAACGGAGTGTGGGCTACCTGGGCGAGGTTGTAAAGGTGTGCTCGGTTCACCACAAAGGTAGTGGGTTCGATTCCCCGCCAGCAAGTCGAAAATTTTAAGAAACTAGATTTCCATTTGCGGAGGTGAACATGGCTCTGTAGTTCACTCAGCATACACCAAAAATGAGCACCAAGTTAATTTCAGGGAGCAAAGGCGACCGGCGGAAGAGCTAACCACTCTCCCCACCAGTGACGAGGTTGCGAATGGTGGAAGCCTTTACCTTCCACCCCTGCAGGGGCCTTCATGGCCTGCTTTTGCTTAATACAACGGAGTGCAGAACTACACTAATCGCAAGCCGCGCGGCACGGCGATTTTAGAACCTCCAGATGGTGGCGCTACTACATGTCATATGAAAGTCGAACTTTTGATGCTAGGTACATTGGTTTTTCCACTCTACAATAAGATATTGAACACTACTGTCGCACGCGTTATGTAGAAATTATCTCTATTTTAAACCTTAACACGATTTTTTTTTTGCTAGGGGCTTTACGTCGCAGCGACACAGATAGGTCTTATGGCGACGATGGGATAGGAAAGGCCATGAGTTGGAAGGAAGCGGCCGTGGCCTTAATTAAGGTACAGCCCCAGCATTTGCCTGATGTGAAAAAGGGAAACCACGGAAAACCATTTTCAGGGCTGCCGATAGTGGGATTCGAACCTACTATCTCCCGGATAACACGATTTTGTACGCTCGCCGATCCAGTTACAGTTCTTAGACTATGGTCATAATCTCCGGCAAAGTACGGGTAGGCCTACTTCACAAGTCTCGTGCTAGAACAGTTTCCTTTGATGGAAGCTCTCCACTCTTGTTGTTATAACATCAATCCCTGTGGGTGGGAACGGTATTCGTAATTGGATATTTGTCAGTAGAAAGGTGGAAAAAGCCAAACTTTAAAAATCTCAGATATTTCACTGGAAAGGTACAAGGGGCCGAGAAGCATTAAGTGTCATCCGGGCTAGGTCCGCAGAAGACCGTGAAGGGTTCTTAAGACCACCAAAGTGCAATGGGCCTTTCATTTCTTTCGCGTGGTGTTCCTTTTTCCTGGTAGCAATGGGTTATTTGAAAGTACAGACCAACGGTTTGGACATCCTTTCCTTCATTGCAATTCTGATTTTGCTCTCATAAGCAGAAAAAATCCGGAAATCCGGAAAAATAACAGAAAAGGAGGAATCACCTCTTAAATATTGAATCACCATGTTTTAAAATCACACATAAACTGAGCGAGTTTGCTGTGAGCTTGTATTCGGAAGATGGTGGGTTAGGACCCCACTGTTGGCAGCCCTGAATATGGTTTTCCGTGATTTCCCATTTTCACACATGGTAAATGCTTGGGCTGTACCTTAAGTAAGCCCTATCCTTTCTTATAGGAAGTGAAAAATGGACGATAACTACCTCAGAAAGAGAAAATGAGTTTAAAAAAAGTAGTGTTACAGAAGAATACTGAAGGCGAGATGGCTAGATCGAATCACGAATGAAGAGATACTGAATCGAATTGGTGAGAGGAAGACGAATTGGCTAAATTTGGCTGGAAGAGATAGAATGATGGTATACGTCCTAAAAAAACACCCAGTACGTGTTCACGTGCTTTTTGAGGGAAGTGTACGCGGTAATAACAGTAGTGGTATACCAAGCAGATTAGAGCAGACGTAGGATGTAGGTTAGGACAGGATAGGGTGGCATGGAGACCTGCATCAAAGTAACATATGGAGTGATGACTCAAACAGCAACCTATCCCAGAGACAGATCTGGGCTTTCTAACACACAAAGGTACATTTTGCATTGTGTGATGCTTTCAACATTGTTAATGACTTAGTGCTTTCCTGATCTCAATGTGGTATGGGTCCCCTTAAGATTCACCGTAGACCGAAACTGAACTGCTGAACTTCTGCTCCTTGGTCCTTGAACAGTTCGTTTGCTGGCAGGCTTGGCTTTGGACGCAGATTACGTCACATATTCTGTCAACACATTCGAATGTATCAATTCTAATCTGAACTTTTCCTAGATCAGTGACATTTAATTGACATGTTATTAAATCGTATATTTATTTAAATTCTATCAGCCGTTAATTTCGCTATCAGCTGATAACTTGTCGACATTTGACTTTATCTGGATCCAGTTTTCAACCAAAAGAAGTTCCGTTCATAATCCCCGAGGACAGAGTGTGTGAGTGTACGGCGCTGAGGTGATGGTAGCCGTGACCGTTATCACTAGCCCTGACTATTATCAAAGGCGACCTAAACGCCAGTTCAGGTCAAAATCCACGAGCGAGGTCATCCGTTTCCTATATTAGCCGGTATCCTTTAAAGTTGTTCTGAAAATCTGCTTATCATTTAATTTCTTGCCTCGAGCCAATGAAAGCTATAAATGCAGTACTTAGAATTTTACACAAAACTCCTATTACAAACTTTAATGGCATTTTAAGATTATCTTAATTTCTACGCTGGAGTATAACTAGGTTGCATGTGTCGAATTTATTAAAATAATACAAAATGGTGATCTCTGACAATTATTTTCCTGAGAAAGAAAAATTAATACGTTCAGTAGATATGCAGATGCTTAATCAGCCATTCTCTGTTCTCAAAACGTTCGCTTATTCCCATCAACGTATGATGTTATATTGGTGTCATGTTTCTTTCGAAAGGCCCATGTCTTCTTCTTCTTCTTCTTCTTCTTCTTCTTCTTCTTCTTCTCGTTTTGGCTATCTGAGGACCACGTTAATTCGTATCAGCTTCGTTTCTTCTGGTCTTTATTCTTGCCCAATATTATTTTATTCTTATGAAGATTTTGTTTTGGGCCTAGTTCTATCCTGAATGCCTGTGCAAGCCTGAGTTTTGTTTTAAAAATCACTCTGTTGTATATCTCTGGTTCCTGAATTCCTATTTCTTCTAGATCCGTTTGAGCCTCTTCGAACTTTGGTTCTCTTGTTCACAAGACACTGTATTATTTGCAGCGTTAACCTCCCCTGGTCCGTTCTCAGGATGTATCCTAAGAATACGCTCCTTTTCCGTAAGATGTCCGAGATTTTCTCTATTTTGGTATTCAGTTATTGGTTCGCTTGTCTCCTATATTGACCGTCCTCTGTTCTTCGCGGTTCCAGTACCTTTCTGAGAATCTTTCGTTCCACCATTTCTAATTTCGTTAATATACCTGTTCTTACTAGCTTCAGGGTTTCACTATCTGGTAATGTCTTAATTTTGCATTAATCGGAATATTCTTCTTATTGTAGACGTTCATAGTTCGTTTGTATGCTGTATTCATTTTGTTTATTCGAGTTCTCATTGCTTTTTTTTTTCTGTCAGCCCAGTTTCTATCCATTCTTCTAGGTATCTGAATCTCTCCACTTTCTGAATTTTCCCTCCTCCTTTTGTCGTCCATCTAGGAGCCGCCTTGATGTTTTTCATACACTGTGCCTTTCCTATAGAGATCTGCAGGCCTGCTTTAGTTGCGTGGTTTGGTTAGTATATAGTAAAAAAAAAGTGTCAAATCTCCTGATGGGAAAATTCAAATGATCATAAATATGTATTATATGTGTCTCGGTCTTGGCCATCCATCAACGGTTCTTAATTTCAGATGACCGCCAGCCATAAGATACAGCCTGTACTGTTGCTAGGTAACACTGTCTGGTCATCCATCCACACTTTACACGGTTGCTAGGTTACACTTCTGTCACACATTTTGTTAAATGACACTATTTTGTTACACAAATTTTCGGATGGCCCCCAGCTCTACGACATATTTATGTCAAAATGATTCTAATTCATCTCCTATTCTGTCACTGTCTCCTGAGCTTTCAGGGACAAAAGACGGCATGTGCACTTGTCAAGCCACTTTATAGCCTACTATAGATGGGCCCAGTCTGACATTTGAGCGGCGAAAGCAGTAACTACGAGGTGTGCTGCATTGTCATAGTTAACTCCGCCTGCGATATATCATCCTTTAATTAATAAATAAAATAAATAAATAAATAAATAAATAAATAAATAAATAAATAAATAAATAAATAAATAAATAAATAAATAAATACTGTGCGATTTTTTTCTACTTCTAACAGAAGTTCAGTCATAGCGGTATCACAATGGCAAGGTATTAACGGCCACTATTTTAGCTGCTAGTGTCTTGGAAAGGTGTGGGCAGTCCAACTGAAGAGCCCGCTGCCACACGAGGGTGGAAAAGTAATTAATCAACTCATCTAGCCGTTTCAATATTATAAGCTTCAGTGGGCGCGCGGTGTTTATAAAACATATAATTGACTTTTTTAAATTTGCTTTACGTCGCACCGACACAGATACAGTAGGTCTCATGGTGACGATGGGATAGGAAAGGGCTAGGAGTGGGAAGGAATCGGTTGTAGTCTTAATTAAGGTGCAGCCCCAGCATTTACCTGGTGGAAAATGGGAAACCACGGTAAACCATCTTTAGGGCTGCCGACAGTGGTGTTCGAAGCCACTATCTTCCGCATGTAAGTTCACAGCTGCACCCTTACCCGCACGACCAACTCACCCGGTTCATGTAATCGAGTGTAAACGTCTCTTAATAGTGGCTGGAGAAACTGTAAAGGTTTAGAACCACAGACATTGCAGCTATAATTGCGTGTGACTAGCACAAGGTAAGGGGACGCAGGTTGAAGCCTGAGCACTTCAAAAACACATTGCATTAAAAGTCTAAGAACCGCAACGCCGTGACACAGAGACAGTGAACGAACGAGCGGTCTTGACACGCTTCCACCAAGGGCATGGCGGAAGTGGCCGTCGTGCTAAACGGGTCAGTGCCAGCTGGTATATGAGAGTGTGTGAAGGTGTTCACGAGCGTAGGTGAGCAACACTATCTCCATCACAGTTACATTCAAAGCAGTGACATTCAAATAGGGGATTTGATAAATTTGAAATGATTTGCCAGCAGCAATCGTCTTACCGCCTTTTCACCATAGCATTTTATGCTTCAAGAAAAGACCTGCATAAATTTCTATGTGATGGTATCGTAAATACAGTCGAATCTAGTTATAGCGACTCTGAAGGGACCGCCTATTAATGATAATTGTAGGTATGTTGTCTGAGAGTTTACGAGTCTTAAAACTCACACGAATATCAAAATTCATGAATTCCAAGAAGAGTATTCGTAAGAGTAGGTTTCTTTATTTGGACCAGTTTCAAATCTCACAAGCCGGGCCAGTTTTCCTTTGAATGGATAAATGCCCACCCTTCCCACATAACGACTGTAGATGTAATCAGAATTGTACGAAAAGTCCCACTGTTAACGCCAGCCGCAAGTGCGTGCCCTCTTTTAATTGGCACCTCTCTCATCAAGAGGTAGGCCTGTCGTGTAGCCTCACACAAAGTATTCGAGACAAGAGGTTGAGAAACTCATGGACATCAGGTACACACTGGAGGTCTGTTTCACTTAAAACGCTGTTGTCACTTGCAATTATAACTTTACCGGCACACGCGAATGACATTCTGTTGTTTCGCCCGTCTTGTTTTCTTTCTCTGCTTATGAAACCTATAACCGTTGTAAATTAGTTTACCCTTTCGCGAAGTATAGAATTCCAAGCTATGCACTGCTCGATGAGACCAAGCAAAATAAGTGAGTACAGATTAGTGCTATACTTGGAGAATTTGGTCTGTGGTAGGGTGATAATTCCAGTTAAACATGAGATATCCCATTCGAAAAATGGATGAACAACGAGGGGTTGAAGGTCAGCGTAAGTCACCGCGCGCCTCATCCCTCTTGCGGTCATCACAGGGACCTGACGTTCAGAGTCGTGAATTTTGAAACTATTATTATATTAATTTAGTTACTAGTTCGTAGTCGCGAGTTTGACACTATTTTATACTAAACTTAGCCCGTGTGGTGTGGTGGTTAATGTGATTAGCTGCCACCCCCGGAGGTCCGGGTTCGATTACTGCCTCAGCCGTACTGGAAGTGTTTTCCGTGGTTTCCCACTACTCCTCCAGCCAAATGCCGGGATGGTACCTAACTTAAGTCCACGGCCGCTTCCTTCCCTCTTCCTTATCTATCCCTTCCAATCTTCCCATCCCGCCAAAGCCTTTGTTCAGCATAGGTGAGGCCGCCTAGGCGAGGTACTGATCCACTTCCCATTTGTATCTCTCCGATCCAAAACCTCACGCTTCAGGACACTGCCCTCGAGGCGGTAGAGGTGGGATCCCACGCCGAGTCCGAGGGAAAAGCCAAGGGTAAACAGATTAAGAAAGAAATAAAGAAAGAAAGTTTTGAGACTCGTGAGTTTTGAGACGTAACCGTTATAGAATACAGTAGCATAAAGCGGTATTTTTATTGCTAAAAATATCTAAGTTTTAGGCTGCGCACTTACATGGTTAATTAACAGAATTAAGTTAAATCTTTAAAAAACACAAGTGAAATAAGTACAATATTTGTGGACTGTTACTGAGAGGAATTTTTCTTCTAATGTTTACACAGTAGTACAGCAATAGTAAAAATGAAAACCTACAACCTGTTTTCCAGTCAATGACCGGGTCCGGGATGGAATGAATGAAGCCTCCCATCTAGCGGCGAGGATAGGAATTGTGCCGACTGCCGAAGCCTGTCGCACTCCTCTGGGGCAATGATTAATTAGTGACAGATGAAATGAAATGACCAACAGAATGTTGCTGGAATGCAAGATGACAGGGAAAACCGAAGTATCCGGAGAAAAACATGTCCCGCCTCCGCTTTGCCCAGCACAAATCTCACATGGAGTGACCGGGATTTGAACCACAGAACCCAGCGGCGAGAGGCCGACGCGCTGCCATCTGAGCCACGGAGGCTAGTACAGCAATAATGTAAACTGACCAATAATGTCGCAGACTGTCTTTGTTATTAAATGAGATGTTTCCTCTGTCCTTCCAAATTGTAGAAATCGTTGAGTGTGATACACCCAATTCGTGAGGATGCCATTTCTTTTAAATTGTCCGGCTCCTTGGCTAAATGGTTAGCGTGCTGGCCTTTGGCGACAGGAGCCCTTGGTTCTATTCCCGGCGGGGTCGGGAATTTTAACCATAATTGGTTAATTTCGCTGACACAGGGGCTGGGTGTATGTGTCGTCTTCATCATCATTTCATCCTCATCACGATGCGCTGGTCGCCTACGGAAGTCAAATCAAAAGAACTTGTCCTCGGACACTCCCGGCACTAAAAGCCATCCGCCATTTCATTTCATTTTTTTTTTTTTTCAATTTTGCAATCGCTATAATATTTGTGACTTTTCTTCAATATTGAACACTTTCCATTTCTTCTGCGGCATCTTCACACTGATGCTTGCCTTTACTATTTAACAAGCAGACTGACTTGAAATCGACTATATACTGAAAAAAACCGTTTGAAAATCAGCTTGACATTGTTGTCAGCAATCCTAAACGCGTAACAAACAAAAATCAACATCGGACGTTAAATGCGATATGTCGTATTAAGCGATGTCGTACTAAGCGATTTCGACTGTAAATACAATATTATTAGTCATTGAACCAGTGATGTATCTGACGTGCTCATATACGCCAGCCTCACATCCGTAGATTTACTGCACTTAAAAAGGAATTTCTGTGGGACAATATTCGAGCACCACGGCGTCTACGAAACGAGAACATTCATATCTTGAGAAGCTGCGGCACTGTCTCTAGCACTAGATACTTAACTGCTGGAGATGTGAGCGGAGGGCCTTGACTGGCCGTATATGGAGGTGTAGACCCCAAGCCTTCACTAGACGATAAGGCAAAGCACTAACATAGTGGGACAACTCCGTCACGACAGCCAATGCTGACATCATTGAACACAAAGGTAACCGTCGGTAGGGAGATCTAACTGTAAGGTTAGCTGAACAAAGATTTGAGGTATATACATTTAGAAAATGTAATCATCTGTTTGAAAAGCATACACTGAATCAAAAGGATTAGCATTTTTTTAAATTTGGCTTTTAGACCTATCAGCCACACAGCCAGCAAACTAGTAAATATTTACACACACAACAATGCATATATACATACGACAAACACCTTAAAGAAATGACAGTTCTATAATAAGACCGTTGAAGAAAGTAGATAGGAAGCATCACCTGAGACCGTCTCTTTCAAAACACACATTCCCTCAATGGTCCGACATTCACGGCTCATGACTTTGTATTCTCTCGTGTCATAACATCAATGTAATTTTTTGTTTAAATAAGAGAAGGAAAATTTAAAAATGTCCGCCTCTGTGGTGTAGTGGTTAGTGTGATCAGCTGACACCCCCGGAGGCCCGGGTTCGATGCCCGGCTCTGCCACGAAATTTTAAAAGTAGTACGTGGACTGGAACAGGGTCCACTCAGCCTCGGGAGGTCAATTGAGTAGAGGGGGGTTCGATTCCCCAGTCATCCTTGAAGTGGTTTTCCGTGGTTTCCCACTTCTCCTCCAGGCAAATGCCGGGATGGTACCTAACTTAAGGCCATGGCCCCTTCCTTGCGTATCCCTTCCGATATCCCCCATCCCCCCACAAGAACCCTGTTTGGCATAGCAGATGAGGCCGCCTGGGAGAGGTACTGGTCCTCCTTTCCAGTTGTATCCCTGATCCAAAGTCTAACGGTCCAGGACACTGCCCTTGAGGCGGTAGAGGTGGGATCCCTTAGTGAGTCCGAGGGAAAAACCAATCTTGAAGGGTAAACAGGTTACCGAGCTCGATAGCTGCAGTCGCTCAAGTGCGGCCCGTATTCAGTAATCGGGAGATAGTGGGTTCGAATCACACTGTCGGCATCCCTGAAGATGGTTTTCCATGGTTTCCCATTTTCACACCAGGCAAATGCTGGGGCTGTACCTTACTTAAGGCCATGGCCGCTCCCTTCCCATTCCTAGGCCTTTCCTATCCCATCGTCGCCATAAGACATGTCTGTGTCGGTGCAACGTAAAGCAAATAGCAAAAAAAGAAAAAGTTAAACAGGTTAAGAAAGAAGAAGAAATAATGTTTAAAAATTTATAGTATATTTTAAAGTCAAGAGTTCTGAGGAATACAGTTAAAATTATATATATAGTGGTTGACAGGAGAAAGTAAAACTGGCACGCTTGTAGGAAGTGACGTCAATGCTGCACTGTACTTTGTACAAATGAGAAGATTTGCAAGAACTGGGAAAAGTATGAATAGTGACAGAAGAATGACGTTATACGTAGGAAACTAATTGCTGTATTATCCCCTTCTCTTCTTACGAATATTTTGTAATCCTGTGTAGCCTAATTTTCTCACCAGCATCCCTTCTAATCAAATCCTAACCTGAAAGCCAACCACTCCAGTATATTTGGCGTGATACTTCTAAAACCGAAAGATGAATCTGAAGGTAGAATTAATTGCATTATAGGCTACAGCTCGTGCAAGATAAAAACAAACTATTTGCTGAATATTCGGAGTGTACAAGCAGAAAGCCATGGAAATGGCAACAGTACAAATCCACAAAGACAATCCCTAATGCATTTTTCAGACTGGCTTGTTACAGAAATATTTAAAAAAGGAACAAATTGCTTAAATTGCTTTTAGGTGACGAATATATTTCTATAATTATAATGAAAAAAAATTAAAATAAAACACGAGTTTGTTTAACTACAAAGGTACATGTAAATATTTCCCTATAGAAAACGGTACATATTGAGTCAATCCTAACTGCGAAGTGATTTTTTTCCTCGTTTAATTTAATTTTTCTCTATTTACATTTTTAATTTCCTCATATGTTTAACTTATATTTCGAGCTTTTGCGGAATATACTTTTCACGTAGAATTCGCCCATTTTTTTTATCGAAGCTATCCCCTATTAGTCAAGATACAATTTTTATTAAAGCACACTGGTCTGATGATGGGCCATAAATTATTTTGATATTAGGACATATGTCTATGTAAGCCTATACTTTTTATTTTTTTTCCTCCGGGTTTGAGATCATAGTTAAGAGTTATTCCCATAAAGAAAGAATTCCTGTTATGGCCCATTCTGTA
Organism: Anabrus simplex; assembly: GCF_040414725.1. Lineage (NCBI taxonomy): Eukaryota > Metazoa > Arthropoda > Insecta > Orthoptera > Tettigoniidae > Anabrus > Anabrus simplex. The sequence continues at coordinate 438,910,026 of NC_090267.1, forward strand.
GATAGCCAACTATTCATATACACTTCTGATAGTTTAATGTACCATCCTATTCATTCAATAATAATAATAATAATAATAATAATAATAAACCTGGAAAATGTATAACAATGCTGGGCGACCTTAGAAGAAACTCTAGATAAGATACCTTCCCACCATTCCATCATACTCATGGGAGACTTCAATGCACAAGTCGGTAAGGAGTGGAAGTATCGGAAGATAGTAGGCCATTATCCAGCCCATAAGAGAACAAACAGAAATGGAGAACGTCTCATTGAACTCTGTGACAAGTACAACTTAGTCCTGAAATCAACAGCCTTCAAACGTCTACCTAGAAAGGCCAAAACCTGGAGGAGTTCAAATCCTACGCTTGGTGAATTCCAGTTAGACCCTGTTGCTATAGCACGGCAACATCATACGGACATACAGAACGTCAAGGTATTAAGAGGAGCCAAATTGACTCTGATCACTACCTTTCACTTGTCAAAATTAATATGCAACCCTTTAGAAAAACACCAACTCTCCAAAGTAGTCATAAGATACCCAGGTTCAACACTTTGCGACTGCGCTGAGGATTGTGATTTTCAGGATAACCTCAGGAAGAACATAAGGCCTTGCTGGATGCCGCTCAAGAAACTATCCCTATCTCATCAACCAAAGGCAAACACCCATGGTGGAGTTCAAAGTGTGATAAGGTTATATAAGAAAGGCGTAAAGCCTGGACTAGCTGGAACCAACATAAAATTGAAGCCAATTATAGAGCCTTCCTCATGCAAAGAAAAGCTACAGCTAACACCATCCGCAGTGCCAAGCGAAATTACCTCAGGAGCCTAATGCAATAGGCTGAAAATAATTTTCAGGGAAACAATTCAAGAGACCTGTACAAAGGACTTAAGAAGCAAACGACCCAGTACACAGCTCCTACCCTCATCCTCCACGGGCCAGATGGAAAACTTCAACTGAACAATAAAGACTGCACCAAAACTCTTGCAGATTATTTCCAGAAGCTACTAAACGCAGAGGAACCTAAATAAAAGCTTATTTTCCATAAGCCTTCACACAGAAACCCTGATTCTTAACCACCTACGAGAGAAGAAATTAAGGACATCATCGGTGGTCTCAAGAACAACAAGGCTCCAGGTGAAGACGGCATAGTTGCCGAGATGTGGAAACATGCAGATGGCCAGTCTTTGCAGAGCATCCATCAAATCATAAGCGACATATGGACAACAGAGTCCCTACGCGAAGGATGGACGTCTACCGTGATTCATCCCCTCCACAAGAAGGGAAGTAATTATAGAGGTATTTCCTTGTTACAAATTACCCACAAGATCCTCTCTGTAGCCCTGCTCAATAGAGTCACCACATAGCTAGACTCACAGTTAGGAGAATACCAGGCTGGTTTCCGTAAGACTAGATCTTGTACAGAACAGATACACAATATGAAGACAGTTCTCAATCACACAAGCCGAGGTGGACATCCCTGGGTGGTGGTCCTAGTAGATTTTCAGAAAGCTTATGACTCTGTAGACAGACACACCCTTTTCTCCATACTATGGGAACTTGGTCTGGATGGGAAGACCTTACGATTGGTTCTAGCCATTCTGAGGAACACGACGTCCAAGGTCAGGTTCAGAGGTGAACTATCCGAAAGCTTTCCAATCAGAACAGGATTTAGACAGGGTGATGGTCTCTCCTGCATTCTCTTCAACTGTGTCCTGGAAAAGATCATTAGGGAATGGTGAACGATGCTACCACCGGGACCTGGACTGAAGCTTGGGTACAAGAGAGACAACCTCATTGTCCCGTGCCTAGCCTTTGCCGATGACCTCATTCTACTGGCAAAGTGGCAAACAATATAGAGGAGGCTACCTACAACTTACAGGGTCTTTATAGTGTAGCGGTTAAGACTGGTCTGAAGATCAGCATCCAGAAGACTGAATTTATGACCAATATCAAGGAGGCCCCTTCTACAATTCCTCTCACAAACGCTACCATACGAAAAGTACCTGCATTTAAGTACTTGGGAGAATTGATCTCTGCGAATCAGAGCGTGAACGTAGCCATAGATGCCAGATGTACCAAGTTTGAAAGGGCTTATCACTCGTGTCGTAGTATCTATTAAGTGCCTCTCCAAGAACCTCAAACTCAGACACTACAACTCGGTCGTCAAACCATCTGTTCTGTATGCTTCCCAGTGCCTTGTAATGGCTAGGAAGGGCCCACTCAGAAAGCTGGAGTTAATTAAAAGGGAGGAAGATCCTGAGGAGGATATTAGGACCAATCAGAGAGGAAGAAGGCAGTTACAGAATCCGCCATAATGATGAACTGTATGAACACCAGGACATCGTCACGTCTATAAGGAAAAGGCGCCTGACCTTTTATGGACACTTGGCCCGTCTGGATTCCAAAAGCCTCACCAACAGGATATTCACAGTAACAGGCAAGGCTTCTAAGAACAAATGGATCACGTCAGTTAAGTCGGATATGGAACAACTAGGTATCCCACTGGGACAAAGTCATGACCGACTACTGTTCCGTCGAGCCATCCGACAGAGAATTTTCCCAACGTCCCTTACAAGTAAAAGGACTACAGGTAACTAAGTGGACAGAGGAGAGAAAGCTGGCTCATAGTCAGCAAATGAAGGAGTACTGGAAGAAGAAGAAGAAGAAGAAGAAGAAGAAGAAGAAGAAAGCAACAACTTTACCGAAGAGTAGATACGAGCCCCATGGTCGTCAATAGGCCTAAACGACAAAGAAGAAGAACTGTTATACCTGAGTGCCTGTATGCAGTGGAAATACTGCACATGATTGGAAAAGGTGGACTTGAAGACATCCGGAAGAGAGAAAAAAATGCTAAGAAAAAATCTAGGCCCAAATGTACTAAATGGGGAGATGAGACTCAAATCTAACAAAGAACAGAAGGACTGGTTGAACTTATGAGAAGAAGAAGGTTACAGTTCTATGAACACTTGTTGAGGATGAACGGTAACAGACTAACGAAGACAATCTTTGAATTCTTTAGGAAGAGGAAGCCAGATCTGAAATAGTCTCGAGAAGTGTGGGGGCTTCAGAAGGTTATATCACGGACAGAAATCAATTTAGACAAGTAGTCAAAAAGTTCCGCGGTTGCCAGTAGAATGGGGCAACACTAGTGGGAAAAGGGAGATCCTATACAGAAAAGCAGAAGGAGTATGTAGGAGAAAGGATGAAAAGATGCTGGCAGAAAGTGAAGACAGAGAAGACTAAAACATACTGCAGAGATTGTCAAACATGGTCATTAGACGACCGAAACGAAAATTTAAAAAAATAAAGACATGCAAAAAAATAATTTTTTATTTCTCTCTCTCTTACGGTTTTTGTAAATGTCGGCGTACTGGAATGTTATCCCACAGGAGTAATGTTTACGTGTCTGGCTCTTAGGCTGAATAATTAGCGTGCTGGCCTTTGGTCACAGGCGTCCCGGGTTCGATTCCCGACAGGGTCGGGAATTTTAACATCACTGGTTAATTTCGTTGGCACGGGGACTGGATGTATGTGTCCTCTTCATCATCATTCCGCCCTCATCACGACGCGCAGTCGCCTATGGGAGTCAAATCGAAAGATCTGCATCTGGGGAGCCGAACATGTTTTCGAACACTCCCGGCACTAAAGGCCATTTCATTTCAATGTTTACGTGCCGGTAAATCTATAGACAAATACGGATTACATGTGAATGCTGCTCACAATCTTGAAAAGGATGAGATCTCCAGCTTTACAGCACCTCAAAATGCACTGACGTCTTTCATATTCTAGAAGATAAATGTACTAATATTCTTCATAACTTGGAAGTGGGTACCTTACCCATGATTAAAAGCTACTGCTTTAGTTGTCAAAGGATCTCCATTCCTAACCTTGAAAATTCTCTATTTATGAGTTATATCCGCCATCTCAATTGTCATTCGTCAGGAGTTCCTACGTGATCACCACTTGAAGGCTACCATACAAAAGATCACGGTGCACTGACAAGATTCATGCTGAAAACTGGAGGCGCGGCGCAGTTTCAATTACCTATACACCTTTTCGCGACGTTCTCCTATGGAACTCTGTCCAATGCACTTACTCTCATAGCCGACCAGAGTATGGCACGTATTGTCAAGAGATTAGATAACAGTATTGCCAGTCTAACCAGTTATAAATTAGGAGATTCCATCAATAATGTCGGTAGACTGCAACAGAATTATAATTTAACATATTTTGAGTTAGAATTTACATAATTCTGTCCATCTGTTCAATACAATAAAATATGACCACTTAAATTAGATAACCTGTCTAAACATTATGTCTAAAGAACAGGTATCGACCTGTGTTAAGGTCATCTTCAGATTGATGTACAAGAAATAAGACATACGTATAAAACAGCAATATATAGTACTAAAATTAATAAGAAAGAAAGAGTTTTATAGTGTAGAATAAAAACTCAATTTTTAAAAAGAAATATACTTTTCAGTCTTGCTGTGTTTAGCTGACTAGATATGTCCAGAGTTGAATAAGAAGTAGTTGGCTCGAGGAGGAATATTGAAATGTAGACTAGTTACAACGGAAATATCAGATATTATCGGTCGTCAATCTCGGAACGGAATGAAATTTAAGTTCTGTTTTTCTTCACTAAAGAATAAAAATGCTGAGCAGGTATTCTGTCTCTCCTCCAGCCCTGTACGTAAGTTGTTCAGGTCGGAAATGTATTCGAACATTTCCCTTGATACATTGTTCCAATCTCTAATTCCTCCTCCTATAAATGAATAATTGCCCCAATTTGTCCTCTTGAATTACAACTTTATCTTCATATTGTGGTCCTTCCTAACATTTTTTCTTTTACACTTTGTTTTTCGTCACACCGACTCAAATAGGTATTGTGGCGACAATGGGATAGAAAAGGCCTAAGAGTGGGAAGGAAGCGAGCTTCGCCTTAATTAAGGTACAGCCTTAACATTTTCCTGGTGTGAAAACGGGAAACCACGGAAGACCATCCTCAGAGCTGCCGACATTGGGGTTCAAACCCACTATCTAACAGCTGCGCGCACCTAACCGCACGGCCAACTCACCAGGTAATCCTACCATGTAAAGCTCCACTCAAGCTTATTCGTCTACTAATGTAATTCCACGGCCTGTCTCTACTGACAGCTTGGAACATTCCACATAGTCGAACATCTCATCTCCTTACTCCAAAGTCTTCCCAGCCCAACCTTTGCAACATTTTCGTAACATTACTCTTTCGTTGAAAATCACCAAGGACAAATCGTGCTACTTTCCCTTGGGAACTCTTCCATTTCACGTATCAAGTAATGCTGATGCGGGTCCCAAACACTGGAACCATACCCTAATTGGGGCCTTACCAGAGCCTTACAGTATACTCTCTCTCCTTTACATCCTTACTGCAACCCCTAAATACTTTCATACCTGTATTTACGACCTTGTTAATGTGATTACACCAATGAAGATCTCTCCTCATATTAATCAAGTACTTGCATTGATCCCTATGTGGTACCATCACCCCATCACTGCAATGATTAATGCTGAGAGGAAATCGTCCTGACTTTTTATTCCGTACCTCTCTCTGCTGTCCATCTCACAACACTGTCGAGGTGTATTTGTAGTAGCTCACAATCCTGTAATGTTTTTACTACTCCATACAGCATAACATCATCCGCAAAAAGAATTACCAGTGCTTTGAGAAGACATAAGAAGACAAAGGCCCGATAATTCTGCCTTGCGGAACTCCCCTCTTAATAGTTACAGGATCAGCTAACGCTTCACCAGTGTTGCCAACTTAGCGGATTTTCCGCTAAATTTGGCGGAATTAGAAGACTGTCGGTGGAAAAATATATAATTTAGCGGACAGCGGATTTTTTGGCGGAATTCTACATTTATTATAGCAGAATTTAGTGTTTTATCCATTTTACGTTCTTTTTAAATTCGTACTCCAGTCTGTCTCCGAGCCATTCCGTATTTCTTGTTAGGAGCTAGCAGAGATATGAGGAAAACATGTTATATGGATTTGATGTTATGAGATCATGGTATCATAAATTTGTAATGCGTGAGGAAAGGTTACTTATCTCTTAGTTGACGAATGACGACAGAAAATGAAACTGCGAGAGAGTAGCAATTATTTTATGCTATGAATGGAGACCGTTTAAAATGAACTGGCCTGTTCTGTGTGTGGCCCTTGAGGTAGGGGATTCACCTAGTTTGCACCCGGCAGTAAAACGCCTACAAGTTTTACCTCGCCGGTTTCGAGGCAGGGGGCTGATCCCAGTGAAACTCACAGATCAGGTGAGTGCAAGCATTTACTTGTATTATTATTATTATTATTATTATTATTATTATTATTATTATTTATTATTATTGCTCATTTTAATTGCTCATTATTTGAGATCGGATTTCTTGGCGGAATATTAGCGGATTTTTAGTAGTATTTAGCGGATCTTGAAAATATAAGTTGGCAACACTGTGCTTCACCAACTGTAATTCTCCGAGTTCCATTTCTAGAAATTTAGCCATCCATTCAAATACTTTTGTCTAGTCCAACAGCTCTCATTTTCACCCTGTGCCGACTAGAAGAAATTAGGGGAAAGGAACAGAAAGAAAACACAGGTCAAATGTCGGGAAAGAAGAAAGTGGATCTAGTGCATGTTAACAAGAAGTAATCTCCCTATCTCACGTTAAACACTAGGAGACAATGGGATCTTTGTTACTATTGTTGATTGTTCTTCAAGGGCAGGGCCGACGGAGAATCTTGCTCCGTTGTGCAATCGGAATCTGGTGCGTGGCTACAGGCCTTGCAGGAGATGTTCAACTCCCAACCGGCTGTACTGGAGTAGGCTACTGACCTTTTTCGACGACACACTCCAGTTGGTTCTCCAGTAGACCCCGGATTTTAGCCACTAATAGGTTAGAATGCAAACTAATTTGTTTATCAGAAGTGTCTACTGAGCTCTTCGGAGATGTACCGAGAGTAACATATATAATAGGGGTTCTGATGTGCCGTACCCCTAGTATTTATGCAAACCTCGTAGCAAAACCGTTGTGCAGTCTAGACTATACCTGTTATCCTCTTCATTAAGTTAGCATTCTAAGCTATTTCTGCCTACAAATCGGGGCTCTATTTCCTAGCAAACAACATTTTCTTTCCCTCTTCTCACAGACTGATGAAAGACTGCAGTTACTGTCGTAAGTATGGTTAAAATATTGTTATACAGTATCAATATTAATTCCCCAGTTTCCAGCTATAAATAAATAAATAAATAAATAAATAAATAAATAAATAAATAAATAAATGTTATTGGTTTTACGTCCCACTAACGACTTTTACGGTTTTCAGAAACGCCGAAGTGTCAGAATTTTGTCCCAAAGGAGTAATTTTACGTGCCATTAAAACTACAGGCACGGGCTGACGTACTTGAGCACTTTAATTACAAGCGGATTGAGCCAGGACTGAATCTGCCAACTTGAACTTAGTAAGCCATCGCCTCAATCGTTTGAGCCACTAAGCCCGGCTAAAAAAAAAAATCGCGGTTCACAAGTCTTTACTTTTGATGACTTGATGAAGAATGTTGCAGTGTAATGCAGTGTTAACGAAGGTATGTTTAATACTAGACCGAGCGAGTTGACCGTGCGGTTAGAGGCACGCAGTTGCAAGCTTGCATTCGGGAGATACTGGGTTCGAATACCTCTGAAGACTGTTTTCCATTGTTTCTCATTTTCACGCCAGGCATTTTCTGCGGCTGTACCTCAATTAAGACCACGGCCGCTACCTTCCCAGTCGCAGTCCTTTTCCATCCTTCCGTCGCTGAGAATCTTCGATGTGTTAGTGCGATGTTAAACAAATAACAAAAATAATCCACAGTTGTAGCCCTTCAGGCAGGCAACTCAATGCTGAGAGCATCCCAGGGATATGAACTACGAATTTTAGATAAATAAAATATAAAAACGTATAAGAATACATTCTTTATTTACTCCTAACAATTACAATCATTTTCTTAATCATCTTTATCCGGTCGATTATATTAGCAATTTGCTTTTTTTTTCTACCACTGCGAGGTCTAATTTGAGTCAATGCAGAGTTTCACTTAAGCCCTTATAACTACATTCGGTGTGGACATTTTTCAAAAAATCAAAAACTGCCTGCGGGAATTGAACCAAGGAACACATGCATAAATAATATAAATAATTTGGTTAGAATTTGAACAAAAAGGAAAACGAGTAAAGGAACTAGCGATTTTAGGCTGTTTTTTCGGAACTGCATTCAAGCCGAAAGTGATTTTCGAAATTAGTTTTTGTAGTTCCATACAGCTACCCAGGACTCACAATTTTAAACCTTTCCAGGCCCTTTAGCCCTTCACTTTCGGCACAGTTGAGGAAATTGCTTAATTTTACGTTTATCGTAGTGTGGGGACCACTATTTTGTAAGAAAAGTGGTCGGGAATAGGGGTGGCTGGCTTATAGTCTTCTGGAGACATTTCCTTGCAATTAAATACATTCAAGTTACTGGATTGTGTGTTGTTCTCTTGCTCTGCTTTCAGGCACCTGCGATACATGCGCCTGGAATATTCACTGGATTCTTTTTTACTTGTATTTTTCTATTGGAGTAAGTGGTTAGGAAGCGACGTTCCCCCAGAACCAATTCTCGTTATGTCACCGGGAAGACTCACGCATGCGCGTTGTTGCCAGCTTGCATACAGGAAGTGATTCGTATTCATGACGTAGCGAGTGCAGTTGCAGTTGCATCGAAGGTCATGCTGGCTGGCTGCTATCTAGGAGCCTTGAGATAAGCAGCGCGCCCTGCCGGGATCTACACCGCTGGAACGCTGCCCAGGCCAGCGCCGACTGCATTCACGAAAATACCGCGCACAAGAGGAGCTACCGTAAGATTTCAAGAACGGCAGGAATCGGAACTATATTTTTGGTAGCCGGAAGTGCAGCTGTTCCACTATTCATATATATCTTCTTACAAACGGCACGGCTCGTTGAGCATTTTATAAAAGATGAATTCTAAGGTGCAGCATCTTTCCAAATAAATAGCTATTTTCATATAATTAGGTCAATATATATTTGGGGACATGAAATTAAGCGAAATACACACAATCTGTTGCACCTTTTGCACCTTCCTTGTGAGATTACTACATGTTGCCACCTTTCACCCTTTTATTTCATGCTTCAGCACTTTATCCCTCCCATTTTTTATCTGAGTTTTTAAAAGATTAAACAGAATAATTTTTCTCTGCTTCAAAAGATTTTCTTGGGCGAACATTTTGATAAAAATCAAATGCTTCGTATGTGTCCTAAATTCAACGGATGCAGAAGCCATCAAGCAGGTGCAACAATTGACCAACAACAAAGACCAGTGCATGGCTACAAGTATTTGCCTGATATGATTCAGAGTTTGGAAGAAGTTGATGAATTTTAGGGAAAACCGTAATGGATTTGCTATTGCCAAATTTGAATTAAATTAGAAGAACAATCCAGATGTGAAAACCTTTGGAACTTTGACTGAACACCCTTTACGAGTGCTGACAAGATATGCTTCATTGGTTTCTGTAGATGTCGAGAGGACTTTCTATATCTAAGAATCTACTGAGCTCAAAGAGCCAGAGACTTACTGTCAATAACACTGAAATGTTGTATGTAATCCGATATAACAAGTTTGTTAACTACTAGAACCCAGTAAATGGGATAAGGTAAGTTCACGTAACTCTTTCAATAACGTGATTTCATCAATACCTTTTATGCTCCTTTTTGTATGTATTTTCAGAGCTTTTTGCCCCCTTCCTTGACCATACTTTCCACCTTAAAATCCTTTCACTAATAATAACATTACACAGAACAGCATCACAGGGAAGCCTTGAGATATAATTCGAGAAAACGAAGTATATGCAGAATTTTCAGCAAAGTGCAAGAAATATAAAATAGAAACGGCATATGAGACAATTTCACAGGTATTCTTTTTTAAATACCTTGAAGAAAGAATTCTTCCTCCGAGGTTAGACAGTATGGCCCATACATAAATAGCCTCAAAAATTCAGAGGGCATTTAGAGTAACATGGGATCACTACAATGAATGAGTAATGTCACGTAATGTTAAACTGAAACATTACAAAACAGTTATCTTACTGGAAGCTCTATATGCATCAGAAACATTAACTTCAGGATGTCATTCTAAAATTTCAGATACTGAAGAATAAGAACGTAAAAATCTTAGGAAAGCTTTCGGCTCCGTACAAGAAAATGGAGTATGGATCGAAAGGTGAACTACAGAAATTGATAATCACTAGGGCCCGGATGTTGATGCAGTAATAGGTTAGAATACAAACTTACTGAAGCGAATAACAAGTAGACGGTTATGCCATGAGGTTTGCATAAACATTAGGGGTTATTTAGTAACAAAATTATTTAGTAGGAAATGTCGACTAGCCCGCTCTAACGTAGGGTAGTGGGAGTAACATAAATTCTAGGGGTTCTAATGGGCCGAACCCGTAATGTTTATGCAAACCTCATAGCATTACCGTCGTGGGGTAGACTCTACTTATTACTCGCTTCAGTGTTTGCAATCTAACCTATTACTGCATAAACATCCGGGCCCAAATAATCACACATATAGTTTCATCAATATTGTACGGAGGAGACGTTTGACATTTTTTCGACACAGTTTTGCTAAAAATATTATATCTGTAAGTTTTACGCTAAGCACTTACATGGTTAATTAAAAGAATAAAATTAAAACTTCAAAGAACATAAGTGAAATAAGAAGACTCACAAGAAGATTACTCAATTTAATAAATTCCTGAAACAGGAGAATAAACTGGTTGGAAGAAACAAGATTGGACTTGAATAAATTGAACATCGGGGAAGGCATAATGAATATACGCGAAGTCTTCAGGACCTCAGCAAATAAACACACATGTATGGTGAAAACTAACAGCAGGACTGGTACACAGTGGCCAGAAGAACGTAAGAGGTAACACAGTGAGTTCATGAAGATATTTTGGAAGTCATCAAAGTTCCAACGCGTTCTATGAATGGAAATAAATAAATAAATAAATAAATAAATAAATAAATAAATAAATAATAGATTAATTATCACCACCTTTAGTCTCAAACAAGCCTGTAGCTAGTTAATGTGATAAATAATATGTTTATAAAATGAAATTAGTTAATTATCGCCACAATTTAATTATTATTCCGTGACTTGACCACTAGTCTGTAGAGGCTCGCTTCCCCCACTCAAAGCACAGTGACTAACTGGGGCGTTCCGAGTGAAGTGATGCAGTGAACTTATTTATGCTAATGGCTAACTTGACATCACCAATGAGGCGTTCACGACTGTAAAATCGTTAACTCTTCCACAACGAGCAAGTCGAACAGGGACAAACACGAGTAGAAATATAACTGAGATCTCAGCAGCTGAACATACATGACAAGCCGTGGAATACTTCCATAAAATGTATTACCTTGAACTCAACTCGCGGGTAGCATATACAATCGAAATCTTTTATACGACTCCGAAGGGAATTAACGGTCATTATAAAGGATAGTCTCACCCATGACTGTGACAATATGGAAGCTGCTGAGTAATGACATTCAGAGCACGACTAATGCGTCTGATTGTTATGAGAGGTGTTGCTCATAGGGTCGTCGTGTTATGACAGCAGTTTATAGCTCAGTGAGGAAATCAATGGCAACCTACCTTTTTTTTAAGTTGCTTTACGTCGCACCGACACAGATAGGTCTTATGGCGACGATGGGACAGGGAAGGGTTGGGAGTGGGAAGGAAGCGGCCGTGGCCTTAATTAAGGTACAGCCCCAGCATTTGAATGGTGTGAAAATGGGAAACCACGGAAAACCATCTTCAGGGCTGCCGACAGTGGGGTTCGAACCTACTATCTCCCGAATACTGGATACTGGCCGCACTTAAGCGACTGCAGCTATCGAGCTCGGTGCAAACTACCTCACTTCTTGTCTAGTACGCCTCATTCTGATGGTGCCTTCGATTTTGCGGTTTTCCTATAACCACATAACCTTTGGTGATTGCTATTTGAGGATCCAACCAGCCTCTGGGCTGATGACCTACGAGACAGATTATTTTTATGTGTTTAATTTTAGTTTATTTTGTTTCGCTTTAAACTTTGTCGTTGTGGCAGTCCACATTGTCTGGGAAGTAGGTTGATCCTTTCAAATAAATAACAAAAATAACTGATAACTGTATGTATTTACGCGTTGCGCTATGGATATGATGTACACGATTCCAACTGTCATTGAGACTCACCAGTCAGCCTAGTGACCCCGAAAACTGTGGATTCCACACTAATATCAGTTATTTTGGAAATTTTCTTTTCCAGCCCTTGTAACTCGCCATGCCAATGAGGTCTGAACATGGACATAAAACGGCATCCGGAGTTTCACTATTCACCTCATCAAACCCGAGAACTATGTACTCGACAATAATATTGGTCGTTTACGATTCATCTTACATGTGACACCTCCCCACCACCACCACCACCACCACCACCACCCTTAGGGGTGTGAGAAGTCTCTTACATCCCACTTTATTTAAAGAAAAAAGAATAGTAATTCATACCGCATCACAGGAAGTGCTGGAAACCGTGATTTCGATGAACCAATCAGTTGCTGTCACATGTCTGGGCGTGCGCATCTCCCGAGTACGTCGCTGTGTCATTACGTGAGTGAGAGGAGCAGACGTGTTTAGTGACCAGTTGAATTCTACACAAAATGGAGCTGATGATAAAACAGCGCGTGTTCATTGTCGAGTGTCATGCGAAGAACGATTCATGGAAAAACTGGGCGGAACTGTTTGCGCAATGCGATGCAAAACTTTTTTTTTTACAATCAATTTTGCTTTACGTCGCACCAACACAGATAGGTCTTATGGCGACGATGGGATAGGAATGGCCTAGGAATGGGAAGGATCTGGCGTGGCCTTAATAAGATACAGCTGCAACATTTGCCTGGTGTGAAAATGGGAAACCACGAAAAACCATCTTCAGGGTTGCCGACCCACTATCTCCTGGATGCAAGCTCACGGCTGCGCGCCCTTAACCGCACGGCGAACTCACCCGGTAATGCAAAACTTAGTGGCAAAATGGCGTGAAACGGGCTCTGCAGCGAGTAGAAACCGCAACTAGAGTTCGAACACTGGAAGACGTTACTCGAGTGAAGGGAAGACTGGAACGAATCTGAACGCCGTTTATCGGTGCAAGTGGGAATTAAGAGATCATCGTGTCGGAACATTATCAAAAGGACCTACATCTGTATCCTTACATATTTACTGTTCAGCATGCGTTAAAAGCGTGTTGAGTTCTGTCGGTGGTTTCTGAGTGAAGTGGAGTCAGGACTTGTGGATTCTCAGTTTTTCATTTCCTCAGATGAGGCCATTTCCAGCATCTTCTGTGATGTTCATTAACAAGGCTTAATTGCTCGTCTGTCCGGGCCAGTTTTATTTTCCCACTCTGTATATATTTAAAGTCAAGAATTTCATGTTCGGTCCGTATTGAATAGAGATTACAAAACAATGAGTTAAATTGTACAAGATCCACCTTTTCAATAGTGTTCATAGTACACTTGCGTCTTCGGTTCGTGCTGGATCAAGTGTTAATATCATCAGCCTTGATTTTGAGCAGATTTATGACAGACGGTAGTAACACAATTTCTTCTGCAGACATTCTTTATGATGAAATGAAATGTCGTATGGCTTTTCGTGCCGGGATATCCCAGGAAGGGTTCTGCTCGCCAGGTGCAGGTCTTTCTATTTGACTCCCGTAGGCGACCTGCACGTCGTGATGAAGATGAAATGATGATGAAGACTACACATACACCCAGCCCCCGTGCCACTGGAATTAACCAATTAAGGTTAAAATCCACGACACGGCCGGGAATCGAACCCAGGACCCTCTGAACCGAAGGCCAGGCCGCTGACCGTTCAGCCAACGAGTCGGACATTCTTTATGATGAATGGTGTGGAAGTGTCGTTCAAAGGCTAGTGGAAGCATTTCCGTGAGTTTGCACACTTATAGTCGTAATATTAAAAGAAGCGTTCTGCCAATAGCGCAGGAAGGGCCCGTTAACTACCTGTCTTGCTGGACAGATTCGCGTATAGGGATATAGTTACCATGGAAAAATTTCTGACACCTCCCTTTAAGGAAACGTGCCTGTTAGCCCATGCTCAGGGCTCCTTGGATTGCCACCATGACAGCCACAGCACCTGCATGCCCGTATACAGCAGGTAAGCTGGTCCTCGTCCTAGTAACACATTGTTGTCACTTCTAACTAATGAACAGAACTGATTACAGAAGATGAAGGATAAGAAAATGTACTGTCACGTCAGCACGTAACTAGGTGAGGATTTCACAATTCAACGTATTGGTTTGTGAAGTAACAGTTCCGCCTTTTTCTTTCTTTTTTAAAATTTGTTTTATGGTGCAGCGATTCGGACAGGTATTACTGCGACAATGGGAGTGGAGAACTGGGACTGTGAAGGAAGCGACCGTGAACTTAACGTACCTGGTGTGAAAACAGGAAACCTCAGAAAACTATCTTCAGAGCTGCCGACAGTGAGGTTCGAACCCACTATCTCCCGAATGCAAGCTCATAGCAATCATCCTCGAACCGTGTAGCCAATTCGCTCGGTTCATTTCTGTTAGCCCAGATAATAATAATAATAATAATAATAATAATAATAATAATAATAATAATAATAATAATAATAATAATAATAATAATAATAACTCGAAATATGTCTGGTGCCAGATCGCCATAGCGACTGGAAATACGAGTTTGGCGCCTAGGTTTTTCTGAAGTTGATATTTCCAATGTTTGCCTGCTAGAAGATTTGATTTTTATGTGGATGCATAAAAAATAGTAAATTTGTTTCCGGATAAAGTTCAAAGTTTCAGATTTATCTTGAAACTCAAATATATTTAATATCGTTGAGTTAAGAGGAGTAGTAGTAGTAGTAGTAGTAGTAGTAGTAGTAGTAGCAGTAGTAGATATGCACCAGGGTAGTTGATACTTGATCAGAAGGGAAGCGACTAGACAATCTTGGAGAGGAGAAGATCGAAACATTGACGCAGCTTTTTTAGAACCATCTTGCCGGGCAAGTTGGCCGTGCATCCGGCAGACAGTGGGTTCGAATTCCACAGATGGCAGCCCTGGAGATGTTTTCCATGGTTTCCCATTTTCACACCAGGCAAATGCTGGGGCTGTACCTTAATTAAGGCCACGGCCGCTTCCTTCCATCTCGTAGGCCTTTCCTATCCCATCGTCACCATAAGATGTATCTGTGTCGGTGCGACGTAAAGCCACTTGCAAAAAAACACTTGTGGGTTTTATCACGGACTTTAAATAAAAGTAAAGCGAAACACAACTGCCTATACGAATGATAATATGAATTCAAAATACTTGGCAAGGGGATGAAGTCAAGCGAACTTTTGAGCAAATTTGTGTTAAAAAGCGACATTTTTTTTTGCTAGGGGCTTTTCGTCACACCGACACAGATAGGTCTTATGGCGACGATGGGATAGGAAAGGCCTAGGAGTTGGAAGGAAGCGGCCGTGGCCTTAATTAAGGTACAGCCCCAGCATTTGCCTGGTGTGAAAATGGGAAACCACGGAAAACCATTTTCAGGGCTGCCGATAGTGGGATTCGAACCTACTATCTCCCGGATGCAAGCTCACAGACGCGCGCCTCTATGCGCACAGCCAACTCGCCCGGTATTTTTTTATTTTAGGCAAGTTGCTTCATATTGTGTCAGTACTACTTACGTCCGGTGTTTTTTTTTTTTTTTTTTTTTTGTGAGGGAGGGTTTAGTTTTTATGAACCTAATAAATAACAACTTGAGGTCATCAATGGAGTTGGAAAGCATTAATAATGTAATGTTCAACATAATTGGCCCATCATTACAGTAGATACATTTTTATCCATCTAAAACACTGAGAAATTGTTCATTTGAGTGCTTAAAGTGCAAGATATGTGAACGAATGAAATAGGATTTAAATACACAAAACACACACCGTTGCTTTGTAGAACTTCAGTTTGCTGTAAAATTCGAGGGGTAGCCTTGTACTTCTTATACCAGTAACTATAATTTGAGGCCACCTAATGTAGGCCTCTGGATGACACTATCTTCGTTTTATTGTGGCGCCTGGTTTTTAGAACTGGCACCCAGGCCAGAAGAATATTTTTCGGGCCATAATAATAATATGATCAGTAGAACCTCACAAATCCGAAATTTCGGATAATTGCAACATTCGTGATTGAGGAACAAACATTGAAATCCAATTTCCTGTGTAAAGGAAATATTTAATCATAGTAATGTACTTAGAAACGATCATTTGAGATAACATATAGATAAATAGGATTTAAATACAGTAAGTTGTTAATTAAATTCTACAACAGTTCACTGTAGCACTAGTAGAAGTCTAGGCAAACAAATTGTGTCAAAGTTCCTTTTGAGAAAATCAAATACTGTAGTCTTTCAATAAATTAGACTCAATTTGATAACGATTCATTTATTAACATCTAACGTATCGGGTTTTGGAGACATCAGTATGAAATTTGGAATCGACAAGTGTAGTACTCAGTGCAATGAAAGAGGGAGATCGACTCGGAGCATTTGAAACTGCCACGAAGTTTGATAAGATGATGCCTCTTCGAAAAAAGAGCCTTCTATTCGTTTCTCAGTAATACTTCTGACAGGAACTTTGGCGTTTTTCTTCGTGTAACACCTTTAATCGATTCTTCCTTAACTTAATCTAGCTCATTCCCTTCATATTCCTTTTTTCACTTCTCATTGCTGTCCCCTCTATTATACATAATGCAATATTAATTTATTTTTTACTGTACTATACCGTTACTTATGTATCATATCTGTATTTATCTTACTGTGCCTACCTATAAGTTCTTCTTTTCGTTTTACTTTCAATAATCATCTCGTTCTTTTCATTTGCCTTTATGTTTTATTGTGAATTGTTGAGTCTTTACAGTTATCTTGTTAGATTTTAATTTTCTGTTGTCATTAGATGATTCTTCTTCATTGCTCTTTCATTTATTTTTTAAGTTTGCATTGCGCTGCTCCATGGTAAATATATAAGTAATCGCTGGTTCGGTTTAATAAATAAATAGATAAATAAATAAATAAATAAATAAATAAATAAATAAATAAATAAATAAATAAATAAATAAATAAATAAATAAATAAATAAAAAAGCCTGAACGGTTGCTAGGTAACACCGTGTTACACATGTTGTACCACGAATTTTGTGTCGCAAATTTTCAGATGACTCCCAGCCATAAGACATACAAATAGAAGAGACAGATACTGTCATTATTGTGTTCTGTACGCAACGTTGCCTTGAGATTGCTAATGCTGTAGCCTATAGACAGTATTACGTGTTTTTTTGATAATATGAACAAACCACAGTCCCAGTTTGGAATTCTACTGCACAAGCAATACAGTACACAATATCGAGTATGTGTAGGAGGAGTTGACGAGGAAATTGCATATCGTTTACTTTCCATTTCCGGCCGTGAGCGAACTGGAGCAACACTGTGCAGATTGGCGATGAAGCGGGTCAGTCCGGAGTGAAAGTCTAGGAATGAGGTCGAAGAAGTGGGTCGCGGCTCTGGGGGGTCAAGGGGGCACCCAGAAGAGCATACCCGACTGGCGGTACCTCATGCTGAGCGATGCTACTTTTACGTCACGACGTTTAGTTCTCACAGTATCGCGACTACGACGACACCTTCACGTTTCCTTATTTTTCGTACCATACCTAATATCTGAAGATTATGACCTGTAAAATAACTAGAAAGTCTCACAAATATAACCAAAGAAATATGCAAATATAAATATCTCGTCTTGCTTAATTTGTCTCGATTTTTCACCAATCATCCCTGTGTTCAATGAGGATGCTATACGTCCCGTTTTGAACGAGTCATCCCTGAGTCCTGTAAAGCCTCTATGAGGATGCTATACGTCCCGTTTTGGATGAGTCATCCCTGAGTCCTGTAAAGTCTCTATGAGGATGCTATACGTCCCGTTTTGGTGGAGTCACATTTGAGTCCCGTAAAGCCTCAATGCGGATGCTATACGTCCCGTTTTGAACGAGTCATCCCTGAGTCCTGTAAAGCCTCTATGAGGATGCTAAACGTCCCGTTTTGGTGGAATCATCCCTGAGTCCCGTAAAGCCTCAATGCGGATGCTATACGTCCCGTTTTCGACGAGTCATCCCTGAGTCCCGTAAAGTCTCTATGAGGATGCTATACGTCCGGTTTTGGTGGAGTGATTCCTGAGTCCCGTAAAGCCTCTATGAGGATTCTATACGTACCCATTTTGAACCAGTGGAGTGGACCATGAATTCTGAAAATCCTTCATGAAGTCCTGTCAATAAGTACAACAAAAGATAACGCCGAGTCACAATGATATTTGTGAAATTATCAGAGGAGAGACTAAATAATCGCACCATTTTGAATACAGGGGAGTAGCCAGTGTGTGTGTGTGTGTGTGTGTGTGTGTGTGTTTTACAGGGGGAGGGTAGAACTACTCCCCCATTCAATTTTACAAAAAGAAAATAAACAGAAACTAATAATTAACTAAATAAACATTCAATACATAATTGTAGGACCAACAGATCTGTTGATTATATTTTCCAAGAAGTCTCGAAAGTTGAATTTTAGATTGTAAACTTAAACATACCATTGGCTATAAAATTGTTAATCGTATTGTTCTTGGTCTGTTTTTTAAATGCAAGACTTAGTAGTGTTCTGCAATCTGAATATCAACTTTTTTTTTTTTTTGCTAGTTGCTTTACGTCGCAGCGACACAGATAAGTCTTATGGCGACGATGGGACGGGAAAGGCCTAGGAATGTGAAGGAAGCGGCCGTGGCCGCAATTAAGGTGCCTGGTGTGAAAATGGGAAACCACGGAAAACCATCTTTAGGACTGCCGACAGTGGAGTTCGAACCCACCATCTCCCGGATGTGAGCTCACAGCTAAGTGCTCCTTACCGCACGGCCAACTCGCCCGGTCATAATTCATTTGTATCAGTGTCCTTATAATGACAAGTCTTGGATGCGCGTATCACACACGCACAAGTACATTCACTGTGTTCTATCATAATTTTGTAACTATACGCCCCCCCCCAGAACCTGCGAGGCTCAGATGGCAACGCGTCGGTCTCTCACCGCTGGGTTCCGTGGTTCGAATCCCGGTCATTCCATGTGAGATTTGTGCTGGTCAAAGCGGAGGTGGGACAGGTTTTTCTCCGGTTTTCCCTGTCATCTTTCATTCCAGCAACACTCTCCAATATCATTTTATTTCATCTGTCAGTCATTAATCATTGCCCCAGAGGAGTGCGACAGGCTTCGGCAGCCGGCACAATTCCTATCCTCGCCGCTAGATGGGGCTTCATTCATTCCATTCCTGATCTGGTTGAAACTGGAAACAGGTTGTGGATTTTCATACCCCCCCCCCCTCCACAACGCTGATCATTGCTACGTTCCCGTTTGAATATGCACATAACATATGTACTGACATTGAAGAAGTGATCAATAAATATAGCAACCAGACAATTCACTCACTCATTCATTCATTCATTCACTCATTTAAAAATTAAAAGTCTCTCCAGTTGATGGTTATCCGTGACTGGGAGAGAGAGGCCTATTTTCATGCATGCATGAATACAAGTCATTCATTAATCATTCATTCACTGTCATGCATTCAAGCACATTGGAATGTTCTCACCATATCTGCTGGAGTTCCGTAGATGTAGGCGGAGAGAACTCAACTCATTAAATCACTTAATCACTCATTCATTCATCATGCATTGAGTCGTGCAGTATAACCCAATCAGGCAAATCATTCTATCATTGATTCATTAATTCACTCGTAAAGTCTGTTGTAGGCTGAAGTACGAGTGGAAATTAGTAATGCCATTAGGAGCAAGACTAGTGCATCTGGATGTTAATGGCCAGTTGAGCTGCAATTGCCTTTTCTGGCTCGGTGAGGAAAGCAATTTAAAATTACCTTGCTCTTCATCGTGCCTTGTCTTTCTATAACTTTCGGTGGTTCTATTTGAAGATCCAAGCAGCCTCCGATGAAGACAACACACAGACTAGGACACTGGTTGGTAGACAATGCCAATTAAACCCCATCCAAACTGCTACCTCTCTCGCCTTGCTGTCCTGCGGGTTGCATTCTAAAATTGTAAATGGTGCAAGAATAGGGAACATGCATAATTTTCAAAGATTTTTTTTTGAAAAGTACACCAATGAAATAGTACGTAAACGTATTGCATTGTGGTAAGTTGCCTTGTTTTCTACCATTAAAAAAATATTTAAAAGTGCCTTTCCGCAAGGTGAGTGAAACGGCCTCTGACGTAAGCGGCGCGCTGTGACGTCACGATCCAGTACCGCATGCAGCTCTACCAGCCGTTGTGCATCAGCCGTTGCTGAAAGCCGATTGTTTATTATTCATGATCGCGAATAACTTCGAAATGACAGAAGAAAGGTTCAAAACAGCACAGTTAGACAATCTACCATGTGTAGATGTCATCATTCTTGAAAAATAGTATCTTTTGTGGCCGCAGATTCGCAGATAAAAAGCAAGTTTGTAAGTGGCGTCTGTTATATACGTGCAATGTACTGTAACCCATAGTATTAGGATAACAACGAACCTGGATAGATATCACATCACTTTCAACATTTCCTTCTAGACTAGACTGATTCTCATATTAAAGAATAACATTATATTTTCGGGCTTTCAGCATTAGTAAAGTAAGAAATCGGTTTTCAGCACTAACATAAACATATGGGTAGCATTATAGTACTAGTCCGCCTCTGTGGTGTAGTGGTTAATGTGTGCCACTCCCGGAGGCCCGGTTTCGATTCCCGGCTCTGCCATGAAAGTAGAAAACAAATAGTACGACGGCTGGAACGGGGTCTACTCAGCCTCAGGAAGTCAACTGAGTAGAGGGGTTTCGAATCCCACCTCAGCCATCCTCGAAGTGGTTTTTCGTATTTTCCCACTTCTCCTCCAGGCACCTAAGGCCACGGCCGTTTCCTTCCCTCTTCCTTGTCTATCCTCCCATCCTCCAACAAGGCCCCTGTTGAGCATAGCAGGTGAGGCCGCCTGGGCGAGGTAATGGCCCTCCTCACCAGTTGCATCACCATACCCAAAGTCTCACGTTCCAGGACACTGCCCTCGAAGCGGTAGCGGTGAAATCTCTCGCGGAGTCCGAGAGAAAACCAACCCTGAATGATAAACTGATTAAGAAAGAAATAAAGAAAGATCATAGTACTATAGGGCTATAATCTATCATTCCCAAAAAAATATATATATTTATGGTTGGGATAACTGGCCTACCCACTTCCGAGGCCCATGAAAGAGAAACATTAAATATCTTTGTGGAGGGAAAAAGTTAAACATGATAAAGATAGATATGACTTCATCTAGTTTTCACAAGTCGGGCTGAGTGGTTCCGGTTGAGGTGCTGGCCTTCTGACCCCAACTTGGCAGGTTCGATCCTAGTTCAGTCCGGTGGTAGTTGAAGGTGCTCAAATACGTCAGCCTCGTGTCGGTAGATTTACTGACACGTAAAAGAACTCCTGCAGGACTAAATTCCTGCACAATGGCGTCTCCGAAAACCGTAGAAGTAGTTAGCGGGGCGTAAAGCCAATAACATTAATTACATTTGGCTTTTAACAAGCTGAGCATATCAGGCAAGAAAAGTGTCCTGGTGACATTTTAGTCGTTCAATGCAGGAATGTCTTTTGGTGCTGTGAATTTTACTTTTTTTCTGTTTGCTTTACGTCACACCGTCACATATAGGTCTTATGGCGACGACGGGACAGGAAAGGCCTAGACATGGGCACGAAGCGGCCGTGGCCTTACGTACAGCCTCAGCATTTGCCTGGTGTGAAAATGGGAAACCACGGTAAACCATCTTCAGGGCTGCCGGCAGTGGGGTTCGATACCCACTATCTCCCGGATGCGAGCTCACAGCTGCGCGCTCCTAACCGCACGGCCAACTCGCCCGGTATTTTTACCCTTCAGTTTATTGACTTGGCTTGTATAACCTAAAACTTAGGCTAAGTTGGATAATATTTTAAATACCAACATCACTATTTTCACCTGTGTGGAATTATGTTATTTATTTCATTAACATTATGATAATTATTATAACTGAACATTGTTAACTTATAAGACCCCAACAGACAAGCATTGTTTTTGTGTAGAGTTGTACATTTGTTAAATTCATGTTGTTTCCTTTCATGATGTACACGCCTATTCTTCGTTATATTATAGAGTATTTAGATACAGCCTAAATTTCTTTACAAATTAAGCTCTTCAATAAAGACATAAATAACTGTCGGATGCCAAGATAAATTGGTAGATTTAGAGCTGTTAAAATGGTTCATAACCCCTTTGATTTATTATCTTGACATGAATCACCCAAAACATAGGTTAAGTTTGGAGAATACTTTAATAATCAGCATTAATTAATGCACTGTTTATTACTTTCATATTCCAAGATGTAATTGAAGCATTTAAATAAACTATCATACATTAAAATTTAAAGTTTTACCACTAGAACAGCTGACATGTAAAAGTGATTGAAAATTCAAACAAATTCATCTTACGTTAAAATCTTCAAAAAAAATAAACTGTAGACTTTTCCGATATATCACCAGCATTTCTCCGGCTCGACAAAATCCGTTTCTCCCTAGTTTTGTCGTCTTTGGAACATTTATAAACAATTTGTTTGGGATGGTATGCGATGTGCTATAGCACATCGGAACTCTACACCATTTCCAAGTTTTTTGCCTCACTGTCTGCGCAGGATTCATTTTAAGTCTAAAATATACCACTCAGATTATTATCCAATGTATAGACCTCGAATTTAACCATACCAGACACTAACATAAAGTAGAAATACGCGAAGTGTATCCTGCTTCTCACAGCACACTATGTTATTTCGTCTGCTAATTCGGTCAACCTGTACGATGACGTCAGACCAATGAGATCGCGTACTTGCGTCACGTGACAGTTCCCTACATTGATTTAGAATTTTATCATGTTTGGAGTTATTATTTGTACATTCTGATCACATTTTTGAATTCTGCATGAAATTTTGAATCAGATTAGCATATTTTTAATTAAAACCCCGGATCATGCATGTTCCCAATTGTAGCCTGCCACTATCATCCTGCACTACAAATATATCGACTGCGATATCTGTTAATGTCATTGATGTCATTGGCTACATGATAGCCACCTTTACAATTATGATCACTGCGCATGCATTAGGACGGGATGATGTCGGAGTGAGACATTCTTCAAATAAAACATCACAGTTGTACAATTTCTCTGCTATACGGAAAATTATAGAATCATGGCTATATTTTTGGGCGTACAAGACGAGAGAGCGATGTTATGCTCAAAGTGAATAATACAGTGGATTTACCAAGCTGACGGACCATCGCAAGCACGTCCTCCTTCAGCTTCATCCAGTAATGTATCGAGTTGGGAATCAGTTTGAGGAACGAGAGATTCCACGCGATACAGGCCTCCACAAACGTCATGTCTTTTACTTTAACGAGACCGGGTGGGGTTGACCGGCCGGTTAAGGGCGCGCAGCTGTGAGGTTGCTTCCCGGAGATAGTGGGTTCGAACCCTACTGTCGTCAGCCCTGAAGATGGTTTTCCATGGTTTCCCATTTTCACACCAGACAAAAGGTGGGGCTGTACCTTAATTAAGGACAGGGCCGCTTCCTTCCCACTCCTAGGCCTTTCCTCTACCATCGTCACCATAAGACCTATCTGTGTCAGTGCGACGTAAAGCAAATTGTAAAAAAATAATACAACTTTAGCGAGATTAAGGTTTGAACGTGTCGAACAAACCTTGAGTAAACAGATACCCATAATCTTCATTGCCATGTGGAGGACCTACTTGGCCTTCTCTCCACGTCTGTCTCGTCTCGTAGCCATCATAAAGGGAGTGACATGCTCAATCTTGAACAGGGCCACCCAAACACCCAAACTCTCACGCGTGCAAACCGTGGCACAGAGCTTCTTTGCACCGTGCATCGGACCGACTCGGCTCTGTTCGGACCAGATTTTAGTGTCGGGGCGACTCAGCTAAGGTCGGCTTAACTCTGCTCGGATGTTGGATGGCTGCGGAACATGTGAGGAAGGGGGAAAGAGGCGGAGCGGGCGAGACAGGCGTAGAGAAAGAGAGAGGCAGCGTTATTGCTCAAAATTGAGAAATGGGGATTTTCACTCTGGTCAACCAGCCAAGTCGCGTTATGCACCTTGCACCATGCAATGCACCGGTGCATGCCCCCTGAAAGGCTCTGATCTTGAATATACGCGGTTGACCGATGCAGACACTTGGGAACGAAAACTCTTAACAAACTGCTCCGTTTTGGTGCCATAGTGGTGGTGGTGATTATTGTTTTAAGAGGAAGTACAACTAGGCAACCATCCTCTATATAACGCTAATCAGAGGGAAAAATAGAAGGGTTCCGACACTTCGAAAAATGAAGATATCGGCCAAAGGAAGACAAGGGCCACGAAGGGCATGAAAATGAAAGACTCCCTAGCCCTCGCAAACCTAATAGCGTCGGGGTCGGAAAAGAACAAGAGTTGACCAAGGGAGGTCGGATAGAATAGATGAAAGTGAGGAGCCTGGCACAAGTAAGTGGAAGCAATGCCAGGACTCAGCTAAGGGCCCCGTGGTCGCCAATCCACGCTCCAAAGTTCAGAGCCCCTGGGGCCCCTTTTAGTCGCCTCTTACGACAGGCAGGGGATACCGTGGGTGTTATTCTACCGCCCCCACCCACAGGGGTTTTTTTGGTGCCATAGCCGGAGAGAGATCTACTGTAAATGCTTTCCCTCCGTCTACATTAGAGTGCTTTGCATAGCGAGAAGCAACTCGTATAGAAATTCATTATAGTCTTGAATCAAGCTAAGAACTTGCGTTTTGATATCTACACACGAACTAAGAGCTTGGTGTTCTTATAGAAACGTAGACCGTAGATGACGCCACTGACTTAGTAAACACAGATGACGAAAACTGGTTGTCATGGTTACAATGGAAAGTAATGTTTAGGGCCCGGATTTTTATAACGTCATATTTCATTTCCTTATATTAATTCCATGGAAAATACAAGTTAAGCACGATTTTATTTACGGTGACTATTATTATGCAATTCTAACGGGTCATATAAAGTCATATGTTGGCTATTTTAACGTTTTTCGTTATTTTTCGGTATTTTTTCATATGATTGTTATCCCATGAATTTTCATGTTTTTGTTATATTCTTATCTTTTTATTCCATTTTCGAATACCAGCTTTCAGTCATCTCAAAGACGAATTTTTCGCATCTAATTGTTGTCTGTAATTTCCTACAATCAACTTTCTTAGAAATAAATATATATGTGAGTTAGGAGGGTAAGCTGTATAGAAAGGGGCAGATGCGTAGAAAGCGACTGAGTAGTGAGCCTCAATCGAACTCGAATGATTTGACGTATTTCAAATATGTCCCAGTAACATCCTGCGATGTTGAGCGGTCTTTTACCCGTTATAAGTCAAGATTGAGTGAAAACAGAAGATCGTTCCTATTTGAAACTTTAAGATATACGCAATTTGCTATTGTAATTCTTTCTGATCGCCCATCAGAATGTGAAATTTATTTCATACTGTGCAGAGTCGAGAGTTACGGTACCTCTAGACTGAGCAATTAAATAAATTCAAAACATATAATAAAATTAATGTTATTGCTTATTTATTATTATCATCGAATGTTCTAGATTTTAAAAGTATATTTTCAATATAATGTTAATTTAAAGAGCAATAAGG
Source organism: Anabrus simplex (assembly GCF_040414725.1). Taxonomy (NCBI): domain Eukaryota; kingdom Metazoa; phylum Arthropoda; class Insecta; order Orthoptera; family Tettigoniidae; genus Anabrus; species Anabrus simplex. The sequence continues at coordinate 438,935,930 of NC_090267.1, forward strand.
CTTTGAAGATTTTCAAAATGTTATGCTTGCATATTTGTAACATTTATAGGTCATAAATCATAAACATTCGGGCCCTAGTAATAACACTAGTTCCAGATACATCCCCAGCCCAAAAATATATCCATGTTGAATTAAACAGAAAGTAGGGGATAATATACTGAATATTTTGGGACAGTGAACCAGGCCAGCTTAAGGAGATTATAGTCTTAAATATGTCTATTATTATTATTACTGTTTTCCGAATTATTTACAACTAATTTTTACATATTATTTAGAGATGACTGTACAGTGCCATACCTTGTACCGCACATTAGTTGTTCAAACTGACGGTTACCAACATGACATGGCATCAGCATACCAGCTTCTACCGCACGCTTTCGATTATTTTGGCATGTTTCGAATCATATCACAGGAAAATAAAATCCAGCTAACTAATTCCATGTCCGTGACTACCCATTGTTTTATTTCTTTGTACTTCCTACAATTATAGGCTGAAAATCTGACGAAGTATACAATAACACTTAAATACTGAATGTATATTTAACCATGAAGAGTTTTCTGGAGTTAATCCCTCCGTAAGCAGTAGTATAGATGTGATTCCTCACAATATGGAGTCTTTAACGGTCAAGATGGCTAAATGCCTGTATAGGTGATTATTGAGAATGTCCATACTTTTGAAAAAACTAAGAATTTTGATATGGTTCGTGTTGCTCCGATGAAAAGTCCTCCTAACCTTATGCAGGAGATGTAGTATTATTCTTTGAAGTAGCTGATGGCTCGCTTTTCCGCGTCTACCTCTGCGGCTGACTGGAGTTGGCCTTACATGTAATGAAGGGGTCCAGAATACATGTAAAATCCTTTTATCTGTTAATTGTGATTATATATATTCTCCAGTTTCTTTCACCGTCAGAAACACATGCCACTTCTTCATGTATCTCATAACCTTTCTGGGAGAATGCTGCTGAAATTCTAGATCTTATTCTGTTGTGCCTAACATTGCTGAGCAAGTCTCCCCGTGGACATGAACCGAGAACATGAGCTAGGGTTCCAGGCTCACTGCATTCGACTCCATCCCGACTGCATCCAGGGAAGGCCCGTACAGGAACCACGTTGTATTGCATTTTCAGCGCGTCTCCCCACTCTGATCCGGAGAGTGCATATAAAAATTAACTGTAAATTATCCGATACACAATAATAGTGATAGACATGTTTAAGCCTATATCTCGTTATCATACCATTAGTTTCCTATCTTAAAAGATTCTGTAGAGCATTCTTTATGGTCTGTTTAATGTGTACACACTTTCAGTGAAAACACCCTGTAGTTTGGAAATGTGAACATTGTTTAGAAACGCACCCCCCCCTCTCCAACTTTCGTTTTTGTCTGCTTGAAACACGCACTTCACTGTGTTTCATCAATTAGCATTGACGAAGCTCTGTTCTACGTTAAGGCTCGTGTGTCATGCACAAGGTCTGTAATGTTCACCGCGGCATAGTGTATGGTTCAAAGACAGAAGGTCGCCGGTCCATTGTTTGAGCATCGCGAGGTGAAGAACCTCTCCACGCTTCAGCTCCGGCTTCTTCAAGTCTTCCAAGACTTGTTGATAGCGCTCGGAATCTTAGAATTATGAGCGGAATTTTAGGAAGGCAGACCTCCTACCTTCTCTCTTTGCATGCTTCCCTTCGCCAAACATCCATCCTATATATGACAACGTTCTCCTGCATTTACGAACTCGCCACTAATGTTATCATTTTTATGTCCCACTAACTACTTTTACGATTTTTAGAGACGATGCCGAAGTGCCTGAATTTTGTCCTGAAGGAGATCTTCTACGTGCTAGTAAGCCTATCGATACGAGGCTTACGTGTTTGACCTTTCAAAACTTCTGGACTGAGCAATTCAGCCCGGTTTACATAAAACATTTTTGAAAAGATAGACAAAGTTGTAGGGAAAATGCCGTTTAATAATCCCAGACACTTAATAAGAGGATGAGTACAGTTAAAATGAAGACTGAAACCAACCCTCTAACTTGCAATTTCCATGTAGTTTCAATTGGAGCAAGTAACAATGTTCATGTATATACTGATGCAAGTGTAATGGACTGGTATAACTTGGAAATAGTTCTCTAAACCCATGGGTAAGTAGTGGAAATATCGAGCTCGATTAGTAGGTATATTATTATTATTATTATTATTATTATTATTATTATTATTATTATTATTATTATTATTATTATCATCTACGTAGTGATGTAGGACTTTATTTGGTATAAATCATGGTCGTATCATTTATTATTTGTATGTTGTATGACCTGTCTTGTGTAACAAAACATGTGAGGTTATGTCACGATACGTCTGGTGTATGTATATTAATACGACTTTATTTAATGTAAGAGCACGTAATTAATAGTATATAATTTATTATTACCTGTAGATATGGTTGCTGGCAGGACCCAGTGTTTACAGTGCACTGCACTATGTCTTCTGATATGGGCTAGAGTAATTTTGTTACTTTCACTGACCTGTCTCAGTCTCATCCTTGGCTTTGACAATATGAAAGTGACTGAGGTATGAGTGATGCTAGTGATGCCATTCCTTCTGCAGCCAGTCCCTGCTATGAATGGTGTGAAAATTTTGCTCATAGGGTCGGTTGGTGCATGCATTTCAGTCGGCTTGGCAGACTGATATGTAATAGCAATTTCTGGCTCTGTGCGGAAAACAACGGGAAACTACCTTACTCCTCCTTTCCGTAGTACGCCTCTTCAGTGATGCCTAGGCCATCTATGACAGCTGATGGCGGAGCTGATGACAATCCAACCAGCCTCAGGGCTGAAGACTGAACAAACATACATACATACATACATACATACATACATACATACATACATACATACATACATACATACATACATACATACATACATACATACATACATACATAGTGTATAAATCCGATGTAAGAGTCCATAACAACGCACCTTTTGTCACTACAGTTTTATAGAATGTTCTATCCATTTGTACGTAGGTTATTGGAGAATCGAAAAGATACGACAAAACATGCTTTGTCATACTTTTATAGAAGCCTGGCCAGGCAAGGTATATAAAGGATCGTCTGGGGAGTAGAGTTGAGTTGTTAGTGATAATCGTTTGTCGAATGGTTATGTTGACATGCTAATGTGGCAGACTTCTTCTTCTTCTTCTTCTTCTTCTTCTTCTGCTTCGTCGTCTTCTTCTTCTCATTCTTCTTCTTCTATTCAGTTCAAGATGGCAGTTCATTAATGTGTGTGTGTATAAGGTGTATATTATTTGTAAATAAAACCGTTTACGCAATTCACAGCATTTCGCGTCCGCGTATTTCTGATTACAACAATGCAAAGAATGCAATAGTTCACATTTTCAATACAATGTACCGTATATTCAGTGAAAAATCACAGGATATAAACTAGTAGTACATGTTTCGTCCTAAATATTGGACATCTTCAGCTACTTGTTGCGTAAAGATTGACACATAATTGAATTAATCTTCTATGATTGAAAGAGGGAATTATTAAATACCCTCTATGTTGAATATCATACAAATGACCCATTAAGACAAAGTTACTAAGTGGAATTTATAACACACAGCATTCTCTGTGTATGTTGGGTATTCAGCCCGAAGGCTGGTTTGATATTCAACAGCTCCGCCACTGAAGAGGCGTACTACGGAAACGAAGTACGAGGTAGTTTCCCGTTGCTTTCCTTCAGCGTTCTCTAACAGATTAAATATCTATGTAGTCATTAAACATTTTTATCTATTATCTATTTCCAGGATGGCAGATCCATGTGTCTCCCCATAGCAGAGACTGGCCGTGCCGCACTGAACGAATATTTACGGTTCTGAAACTGGATATTTTTACATTTTTCTACAGCGTTATGCCAATCTGTGGAGCGCGATAGAAATTATTTAGCTCATGTTACCATTAATGCTTTCACGGCCCGTACTTATAGACATGATACTGTATAGGCTTTTGGGCTTATGCCGTGTCAAGAAAATAAGGTGAATTTTCTTGACACGGCACAAGCCCAAAAGCCAATACAGTAATGTCTATTTAGCTCATGTTGAGTTTTTCTTCTCCCAAAATCTCTTCATCATAATTTTCCTCCGTTCTTTAGTCCTTGATTTATTGCCTCTGGTATTCATTTTTTCAGCAAAATAATGGCTGTTGACAGCATTTTTTAATTGGAGTCGATCTTGAATAATTTTCTGAAGGTCTTTTTCTATTTCACTATTATTTTTTAATTCACTTTACGTCGCACCGACACTGATAGGTCTTTAGGTGACTACGAGACAGGAAAAAGCTAGGGGTGGGAAGGAATCAACCGTGACCTTGCTTAATATAGAGCCCCAGCATGCCTGCTGTGAAAAAGGGAAACCATGGAAATCCATCTTCGGAGCTACCGACAGGAGTTTCGAACCCACTATCTACCGAATGCAAGTTGACAGCCAGGTGATCCCAATCGTGCAGCCACTCTTTCGATTGGATAAAAATTATGAGTTAGAAGGCTGTTTCTCATCCTCATCTTAACTCTCTTGAACGCCTTTGATGATGATGATGATGATGATGATGATGATGATGATGATGATGATGCTTTTTGTTCAAAGGAACCTAACATCGAAGGTCATCGGCCCTTGAACGCCTTTATCAAGGCCTATTATTATTGGACGACATTTTTCCTGCACTCTGTACAGATGTAATATTTCGCCTTAAGGCAGGCAAGTCTTCACACAGCACCTGCCTACCTCATCTTGTCCTCTGTTATTCTCTTCATTTTCTCGGAGGTCGTCTTATATTTTTATATTTTCCAGCATCTCGTATCTTTTCCATCCATGTCGTCTCCTTTTGTTCATCATTCACTCCAAGGCATCCACCAACAAGCACTTTTCATTCAGTCAAAAAGGCAATTCGTTTTCCTGATGACTAAGATTTTTAACGTAGAATGCTTTCTTTAGATGGAGAACCTGATTAAAAGCGACACTCGAACAGCGATATCAACAGTCGTACAACGCATGCGCGTACTTTGCCGTGGTCATAGTTTCCGTAAACCTCGTAAATATAGCTTCAGAGGGTTAAGAACAGGGACGTAACTTCTCATTTCAAAGGTTATTACTTTTCTCTTTGAGAAAACCAAATGATCGTAAATATGTCTTTTAGTAAAATGTGTGAGACCCGAAGTCACCTAGCAACCGTGCAGGCTGTGATGTGCAGCATTGACGGATGGCCATGACATACAGATCCATGGCCTGTGCAGCTCTCAAGGCACAGTCGCTAGGTAACATCGCGTCACACATTTCCTTACATTACACTATTTCGTTACAGAAATTTTCGGATGACCCCCAACACATATTTATGCTGATGCAAGTGTAATGGACTAGTATAACTTCGAAACAATTCTCTAAACCCCTGGGTTACTAGCAGAAATATCGATCTCGATTAGTAGGTGTTATTATTATTATTATTATTATTATTATTATTATTATTATTATTATTATTATTATTATTATTATTATTATTATTTACGTAGTTATATACGGACTTTATTTGGTATAAATCGTGATCGTATCATTTATTATTTGTGTCTTGTGTAACAGAACATGTGAGGTTATGTCACGCCATGTGTGCTGCATGTATATTACTAAGAGTTTATTTAATGTAAGAACACGTAATTAATAGTATATAATTTATTATTGCCTGTACATATGTTGTATAAATCCAATGTCATGTTGTGCAACACAGGGTAAGAGTCCAGAACAACGTACCTTTGTCACTAAAGAGTTACAGAACATTCGATCCATTTGTAAATAGGTTATTGAAGACTCTAGAAATTACGAGAAAACATGTTGTGTCATACTTTTCTAGAAGCCTGGCCAGGCAATGTATATAAAGAGGCAGTCCTGGAAGTTAGAACTGAGTTGTTAGCAAGAGTTGCTAGTGAAAGTCGTTAGTCATGTGAACTCTGTTGTGATTTTGGTCGACATGCTAATGTAGCAGTCTTCTTTTCTTCTTTTTCTTCGTAGCACTGTTTCTTCAAAATGGTGGTTTATTAATGTGTGTATATAATGTGTGATTTGTAAACAAAACCGTGTACACAACTGACAGCATGGCGTGTTGTAGTTACAACAATGCTAATAAGTCTATTTGTATATTACCTGTTTCGTTTGCCTATTTGTCCATATTAATGACTGCTAGGACAAATATTAATTGTATATTTGAATAAAATAGTAATGATAGTAATAATTACTGAAAACAATTTTTAAGTAATTATGTAATATTATTAAAACAACGCCCGAGCTGAATCTCTTCGTAGTTAATACTTTGAAGTGAGAATCCACAGCCTGTTTTCCAATTATTCAACCGCGTCAGGAATGGAATGAATCCAGTGGCGAGGATAGGAATTGTGCCGGCTGCCGAAGCCTGCCGCACTCCTCTGGGGCAATGATTAATGACTGAGAGATAAAATGAAATGACTGGAATGAAAAATGACAGGGAAAACCGGAGTACCCGGAGAAAAACCTGTCGCGCCTCCGCTTTGTCCAGCACAAATATCAGACGAAGTGACCGGGATTTGAACCACGGAACCCAGCGGTGAGAGGCCGGGAGCCACGGACACGGCCCCGGTCTAGAAAGCCAAGAATAACGGCCAAGAGGATTCGGCGCTGACCATGTACCACCTCGTACTGTGCAGGACCTCAGATTGAGCAGCGGTCGCTTGGTAGTCCAAGGCCTAATCCGGCTTTCTTTGCTTTTGATCCTGGTTATTATAATTATTTGAAAGGCGCAATGTTTGAGAGGGATTCAAACTCGGACTTCGTTATTCATACATAAAATATATCTTCAAAAACTGACTTACAGTTGTTGATAGAAGAAACGAGCTCACTTTCACCCAAGTCTGAGGTAAGGACACCTGGAGCTGATAACCTTAGAATCCAAGTTGTAGGTGACACAAGGTTCTTAAGAGGTCGCTACGTCACGTGCACCCACCAATTATGCATAATTCAGAAGTGCAAGGTGATGTGTTACTATCGTACAATATGTCAGAGGGTCATAGCACAGCGAGCTATGGCTTGATAGCTTGGAAATCTGGTGATGTGTTTGAATATTTCAGTATAGTGTTCACACCTTAGCTCCAGATATTCATTTGCTACATAGTTTAGCTGCAAAAATAAAAATGGGTATTGGCCTCTATCTTATAAACAATCGCGATATATATTTTACATGATTCTAACTGACAATTCGTCAGAAGTCCCATAACTTTTTTTCTTCAAATTTTCAACAAAATTCCAGTAGTTCTTTTTACTATTTGCTTTTTAAGTCGCACCGACACAGATAGGTCTTACGGCGACGATGGGACAGGGAAGGCGTAGGAACGGGAAGGAAGCGGCCATGGCCTTAATTGAGGTACAACCCCAGCATTTACCTGGTGTGAAAATGGGAAACCACGGAAAACCAGGCAAATGCTGGGGCTGTACCTTCATTAAGGCCACGGCCAATTCCTTCCGACTCCTAGCCATTTCCTGTCGGATCACCGCCATAAGACCTATATTTGTCGGTGCGACGTAAAGCAAGTTGTAAAAAATATTATTATTATTATTATTATTATTATTATTATTATTATTATTATTATTATTATTATTATTACCTAAGAGAAATATAGTAGAGTTTGTTAGTTTAGGGTAGGGGGCGCAGCCCATGGTATGGGGATCCGCCTGGGCTACGCCACCAAATTAGTTAGGTATGTAGTTAGTAGTTTTAAGAGACATAGATTAGATATTGTTTGCTTAAAGTTTTGTTTTGTTCTCTTTATTGCCTGTAAGCCGATGGTGGATACTAGGGTGGGCAATAAAGAGATGTTCATATTCATATTATTACCTGGAAGTATTTAACGTCCTGAAAGGATTTTCGTAACTGGCATTCATAAAATATTGTTTGTACTTTCGCTTAGTAATAAATGACACCCTCTGCTTACAAATGTTTAATATCATTACAATTATCTTCGTTATTTCAGCCCATAACCCTGATATATATATTCCTTTGCTTCCAGCGACCCGAAGATCTTCACCAGCTACGGTGGTGGATGTCATGTAAGGTGATTAGAGCGAGATAAGTTACTTAAGGAAAGAGAAGACTGCTAGCAGACAGACAACGACGGTTACACTCCAGTAATCAATTATCAGAAAAGACCATAATGCTAGTTGCAAATCACATGGGTTTGCTGAATTAACACTAAAAGGCATAACGATCTTAATGAACAGGTCTGTCTCTCTGTCAGTAACATTATTTGGAAAGGCAATCTGTATTACAGCAGCAAAATAAAAACTGACAGGCAAAGCATCGTCTTTCCTGTCACGACTTCAGGTTGCGAAACATCGCAGAAAACTGACCGGTGGGAGATATTCGCATTAAAATTTCGGTGCTGGAGGAGGCTCTTGCCAATTTCACCAACAGAGTTGTCCTTGGCCGCGTTACACCAACGATCTCGTTGGAGGAGAAAACAACGAAACAGCGGCTCTCGTACTTAAAGCGTACTGGCTTGTTTGGAACATTGATCATGCTTGGAAGGATCAGCGACGAACTAAAGCCCAGGTCGCCAAAGAATGTGTTGGCTTGATACCAGGATGCAAGTACATGAACTGAAAGAATCAGTACGGAACAGAATATGACGTGCCTTGATCCATGGAATATCCGAAAGTCCGTCACCACTAAACGGATAAAACCATAATATGTACTTTCAGCAACAAAGAGCTATATTCTTCACAAAGTACTGTGTTTCCGTATTCTTCTCATAGAATTAATGCTGTTCCCGGCACTGCAGTTCAGTGGTAGCGTGCCTACACCTTACCCGGAGGCCACAGGTTCGATTGCCGGTCAGTTGAAGCATTTTTACCTGTATCTGTGCGCTGCTTCGAGGTCCACTCAGCCTACATGATTACATATGAGGAGCTATCTGACGGTGAGATAGCGTCCCCGGTCTAGAAGGCCAAGAATAACGGCCGAGAGGATTCGTCGTCCTGACCACATGGTACCTCGTAATCTTCAGCTTTCGGGCTGGGCAGCGGTCGCCTGGTAGGTCATGGTCCTTCGGGGCTGTTGCGCCATGGAGTTTGGTTTGGCCTATACCTTAGTAGACCAAAGATGGCGAACCTATGGCAGCTGGGCTGAGTGGCTCAGACAGTAGAGACGTTGGCCATCTGACTCCAACTTGGCAGGTTCTATCCTGGCTTAGTCCGGTGGTATTTGAAGGTGCTCAAATACGTCACTCTCGTGTCGGTAGATTTAGTGGCACGTAGAATAACTGCAGCGGACCTAAATTCCGGCACTTCGGCGTCTCCGAAAACCGTAAAAATAGTTAGTGGGGCGTAAAGCAAATAACATTAATTATTATTAATATGTGACACTCGTGTCGCTAGGTGACACGCGAATACAACTTCTATTGCACCTCAAACAACATACTAACATATTTTAATGTTTTTAACAAGTAATAAATAGGTCGAAAACCTACGAACATTGCGTATTGACATTACGCTTTAATAAAATGTCATTTGCTTTACGTCCCACTAACTACTTTTACGGTTTTCCGAGACGCCGAGGTGCCGGAATTCAGTCCCGCAGGAGTTCTTTTACGTGCCAGTAAATCTACCGACATGAGGCTGACGTATTTGATCACCTTGAAATACCACCGGCCTGAGCCAGGATCGAACCTGCCAAGTTGGGGTCAGAAGGCCAGCGCCTCAGCCGTCTGAGCCACTCAGCCCGGCACACTTTAATAAAGAAGTACAGTCGGAAACAAAAGTCTACATGCACCTCAACATTTCATACAAATATAAAGAAAACAGCACGTTTTACTTATCTACCCTTATAAAACAAACTGACAGACTTGTAGACACATTTTGGGAACATTAAACAAGTGTAGAACTAAAGGCAAGATCTCGTTCATTTATGAAACGGAAGAAATGTTAGGAACAAAAGTGAACATACACTCACAATTTTTTCACTCTCATGCTAGGTTCAGTGCTTTGCATTAGCAGCTATCACAGCTTCCAAACGCCAGAGCATCGATTCCATTAGGTTTCTGGTGACTTATGGTCAAATTTTACTCCATTATGTTCGTATAGCAAGTTTCAAATCGCCCTTCCTCTTACTGGAATATTTTACAATTCTCCTATGAAGTTCTTCCCAAAGGTGTTCAATGGGGTTAATGTCGGGACTCTGGGAGGTGAATGAAATTATTTGAGAACATTGTAAAGCAGTCATTCTTTTACTATTATAGCGGTGTGTTAGGATCGTCGTCTTGTTAAAAGACCCAGCCACCTCCTCGTTCCAGTTTTTCAGTAGACTGCTTCAGATTTTTTTTGAATATATCCGGATACTTCCATTATCTATTTTATTTTTAATAAACTCTATATTACCTACCGGAGCACTGATCATGCAACCCCAAACAATAACGTCCCCACCTCCATATTTCACTGATGTAAGGCGATTTTTCTTCTGGATGTTTTCATTAGGTTTTCTACAAACTTTCTGCTTTCCATCACACAAATATAACTTACTCTCGTCTGTGAAGAGGACGTTATTCCAACAATTGGAGTTCTTATCCTTGTGCAATTTTGTAAATTACAGTCGCTTCTTCTCATTGAGAGTACAAAAGTAGGGCTTCGTCCTTACTGATCTGTTCCGAAAACCCGCACTGTTTAATTTTCTTCTTATTGTAATGGAATGGAGAGTCTTTCCACTAGTCTGTGCGATATCCACAGTCAGTTCAGTAGCTGTGATTTCATGCGAAGAATTGACTGTTCTAATGATGTGTCGTTTATTTCTATCAGAGAGTTTTGGAGGTCTACCACTTCTGGGTTGATTTCTACCTCGTGCCTTATAATTTCTAATAACTGTCCGAACACTTGAATGGCTTCTTTTCACCATCTCACCAATTATTCGCAATAAAAACCCCTTTGCATGAAGTTCAGTTATAACTTTCTTCTGTGCAGTTGGTACTTCAGTTCTTTCGGAACACATTGTGATAAAACCTCCAACTCGATCACACAGCTGTAGCATAAACCTTAATACATAACACGGATGTTACCAGCGACTGACTCTTTAAGCGTATGTTGACTTTTGTACCTTGTTCAATGCGATTCATAGGGTTGGTTTTCACAGCGCATGCTCTTAGTACAAGGACAGAATTATTCGCTGTCTGGGAAGACGTCACAAGCGCATGTATCAAAACTATCAACATTCAGTAAGTATTTTCCAATAAACTATGGAATAATGGGGTGTATGCAAACTTTTGTTTTTTAGGTTAAAGCAAAGAAAACTTTAAATTTACCTGCTTATTAAAATGTAATTTTCATCGATGTTTGCAAAATAAAATATAATGAAACATTCATAACACATAATGAAGTCAGATGAGGGGTTTCATGATGATTTTAAAAGAAAATAATCGATGGAAGACTAGACAGCAAACTGTAATAAAGAAGACATTAATTGACATGCTTGTCGGAAAAGGTTTGCCATCCCTGCCTTAGACTGTTACAGTCATTAACAAGAACGTTCTCAAAAGAGACACGCTCCTTGATTGAAACCTTAAACAGGAGAAGAAATACCTTCGTCTGCCATTTGCTTCGTCATTCTGACCGGTGCACCAGCCTGTTTGAAGGGAAGGGAAGGGAAAGTAGAAGGAACGAAGGAAGACCTCGACTACTATTTATAGACAACATTAAGGGCAAGCACACCTACTGCCACTTGAAGCTGTTGGCCAAATAAAAGAAACGATACACTCAGAAGGCCAGCGCCTCAACTGTCTTGACCCCAACTTGGCAGGTTCAATCATGGCTCAGTCCGGTGGTATTTGAAGGTGCTCAAATACGTCAGCCACGTGTCGGTGGATTTACTGACACGTAAAAGAACTTCTGCGGGACAAAATTGCGACACCTCGTAAAAGATTATAAAATTATTACAGTAATTACAAGAATATAGTATACACTTAAATTAAAGTATCCAGTTAAAATTATCTTTCTAGAGTGTAAATTAGCACGATTTTAATATGGGAACATTAAATCGCCAGGACGGAAAACTGCCTATTTTAAATCATCTTCCAAAATGTATAGCCTGTTTCCAGTCATTCGACCGTGCCCTCATCTAGCGGCCAGGATAGGAACTGTGCCGGCTGCCGAAGCCTGCCGCACTCCTCTGGGGAAATTATTTTTTTTTTGCTAGGGGCTTTACGTCGCACCGACACAGATAGGTCTTATGGCGACAATGGGATAGGAAAGGCCTAGGAGTTGGAAGGAAGCGGCCGTGGCCTTAATTAAGGTACAGCCCCAGCATTTGCCTGGTGTGAAAATGGGAAACCACGGAAAACCATTTTCAGGGCTGCCGATAGTGGGATTCGAACCTACTATCTCCCGGATGCAAGCTCACAGCCGCACGCCTCTACGCGCACGGCCAACTCGCCCGGTAGCCGGGGAAATGATTAATGACTGACACACAGTGTTGCCAACTTATATTTTCAAGATCCGCTAAATACTACTAAAAATCCGCCAAGAAATCCGATCTCAAATAATGAGCAATAAAAATGATCAAACCGGGCGAGTTGGCCGTGCAGTTAGAGGCGCGGCTGTAAGATTGCATCCGGGAGATAGTGGGTTCGAATCCCTGAAGATGGTTTTCCTTGGTTTACCATTTTCACACCAGGCAAATGCTGGGGCTGTACCTTAATTATGGCTATGGCCGCTTCCCTTCCAACTACTAGGCTTTTCCTATCCTATCGTTGCCGTAAGACCTATCTGTGTCGGTGCGATGTAAAGCCACTAGCAAAAAAGAGCAATAATAATAATAATAATAATAATAATAATAATAATAATAATAATAATAATAAATGTCTGCACTCACCTGATCTGTGAGTTTTACTGGGATTTTTTTTGCTACGGGCTTTACGTCGCACCGACACAGATAGGTCTTATGGCGACGTTTACTGGGATTAACCCCCTGCCTGCGAGCCGGCGAACTAAAGCTTGTAGGCGTTTTGGTGCCGGGTGCAAACTAGGTGAATTCCCTACCTCAAGGGCGACACACAGAGCAGGCCAAGTTCATTAAACGGTCTTCCTTCATAGCATAAATATAAATGCTACTCTCTCACAGTTTCATTATCTGTCGTCATTCGTCAACTAAGAGATAAGTACCCTTTCCCCACGCATTACAAATTTATGACAACATGATCTCATAACATCAAATCCAAATAACATGTTTTCCTCATGTGATTGGTAGCTCCTGATAAGAAATACGGAATAGCTTGGAGACAGACTGGAGTACAAAATTTAGAAAAACCGTAAAATGGATAAACCACTAAATTCCGCTATAATAAATCTAGAATTCCGCCAAAAAATCCGCTGTCTGCTAAATGTTGTATTTCTCCGCCGGCAGTCTTCTAATTCCGCCAAATTTAGCGGAAAATCCGCTAAGTTGGCAACACTGCTGACACATGAAATGACGTTGAAGTGTGTTGCTAGAGTAAAAGATGACAGGGAAAACCGGAGTACCCGGAGAACAACCTGTCCCGCCTCCGCTTTGTCCAACACGAATCTCAGGTGGAGTGACCGGGATATGAACCACGGAACCCAGCGGTGAGAGGCAGGCGTGCTGCCGCCTGAGCTACGGAGGCTCTTCATACTCTTCTTCCCGAGGAGTAAATAAACTGTTGATGTTCGGTTTTAGTAACATTTTTAGTTGGTAAAATCATACATGTTAAAATTTGCGAGGTAGATTTCGACAGCCAAGGGGCTGCGTCAGGCTGCGGTGTTATACGAGTAATAAAGTGGTGCAGTACAGTATGCTAGCCCTGCTCCACATCATGCAAGGTCTTCTGGTTGCAGAAGCGCATTGTCCTTGTATTCAGATCAGTGTGAACAAATCCCAAGGCTGTGTTATCTTGAGGGCTTCCGAGCTCGCAGCCTACTTGCGCGCGATAGAACCCGGCCATGGTTAGTATCTACTTACTTCCTGCCGCTGCCAGAGATGCTCGAGAGAACCTGTGTGGGTGATGGTTTGAGGAAGAAAGCACGCCAGTTCATGTCTGGAACCAGTTCTTACCAGCGCTGCATGGAGAACTGATATACGGTATGTGTCTAGTGAATCACGCTGGGATTTAGGCCACAGTGGCATTGACATTGCCTTTCTTGTTAACCTACGGTGTCAAAGGCCAGGCTATATTCAGAGTTCCGACCTTCAATATCATACTGTACTTAATAATAATAGAAAGAAGTAGAAAGATAAGAAGAAGAAGAAGAAGATGAAGAAGAAGAAGAAGAAGAAGAAAATTTCAGACATATTTTGGAAAAGACGTTTGAAATTATACGGACACATTCCTCAGAGATTGACCACAGTAATTTAGAACGTTGCCCTATCGATGAACGTTAAAAGAAATTTTAAAAAAATAGTTGTTCGAAGTTGGGAAAGATCTTCAGGACATTGTGTATTAGACAGATCTAAGTTCGCTAGTGGCTTTACGTCGCACCGACACAGATAGGTCTTATGGCGTCAATGGGATAGGAAAGGGCTAGGAGTTGGAAGGAAGCGGCCGTGGCCTTAATTAAGGTACAGCCCCAGCATTTGCCTGGTGTGAAAATAGGAAACCACGGAAAACCATCTTCAGGGCTGGCTACGGTGGGATTCGAACCCACTATCTCTTGGATGCAAGCTCACAGCTGCGCGCCTCTAACCGCACGGCCAACTCGCCCGGTGATCTAAGTTCAGAAAATTAGTCAACAATCATCGGTTTGCAGACCATCCAAGCACTACCACCAACAAAAACTGATCAGTAGATTGCAAGAAAAGCCACAGCGAGAAGATGTAGAGATTGTGCAACATCAGCTAAATAAGTTAAATCACGCTCCTTAGCCGGGAATAATAATAATAATAATAATAATAATAATAATAATAATAATAATAATAATAATAATAATAATAAAATCGTATTGATTTCACGTGCCAATAACTAATTTTACGGTTTTCTGTGATGCCGAGATGCCGGAATTCTGTCCCGCAGGAGTTCTTCAACGTGCCGGTAAATCTACCGACACGAGGATGACGTATTCCACCGCCTTCAAATACCACTTATCTGAACCGGGATTGTACCCGCCAACTTGAGCTCTTCAGAAGGTCTGCGCCCTAGCGGCTAAGCTACTCAGCCCGAAATAATAATAATAATAATAATAATAATAATAATAATAATAATAATAATAATTTTACAGTTTTACGGCCAGATTCCCTTCCCGACCTCAATCTGAGGTGGATGATACTGATTTAGTTGGTTGTGTTTAAATAAAGAGATATGTAGGCCTACTAAAAAACAAACACCCCGTCCCCGAGCTAGAGGGATTAGCCAGGTGCAACTAAAATCGCCGACACCGTCGAGAATAGAACGCAGACCGCCAGAATCGATGGCTGACCATTCAGCTAAAGAACCATGTTCTACTCTATCGTAGCCATAAGACCTGTCTATGCCGTTGCGACGAGGAAACAAACAGAATAAGAAGAAGAAGATTGAAACCCTGTCGATATAATTATTTTCATCAATCGATTTTTCCATATCAGATAAATAGAAATTTCATTTGATGATGTGCTGATGTGTGTGTGTTTTTAAAAACACATTGTGTCTGCGCAATGGAATGGAGTGAGTTTCAACTTTTTCAGTTGGCAGCATTGCGCTAACACGCACTACTACTCAGGAGAACTGGTATGCTCATACGCAGTTGATAAAATGGAGTATTTATTGTTGTTTACGGACATCGCGCAAGGTTTCGGAGACGTGACCCTGACAAAGAGCAGCCTCTTTAAAACAGGTGTTGCGCAGGGAAGTTAGTAACCCTTTTAAAGGATGACCTTAATGATCTTCACTTCGCAGATGATTCGGGACCAGCCCTGCGGCGCCCGAAGGAAAACAGGTCCGTGTTTAGAAAGTGAATATGTAAGACTGGAGGCGAATACAAGGGCACTCGAAGGTGATGTCCCCTGGCGCCTGCTGTAGGCTTCCGCGCCTCTCATTACTAATGTAATTTAGTGGAGGTGGTGGGGTGGGGGAATCAAATTACACGCGTTCTTGTATCTCTTTTCTTTAAATGTATACATACATTACATTGAAAGTTGTTGTTGTTGTTGTTGTTGTTCTTTGGGTCATCAGTCCATAGACTGATTGATGCAGCCCTCCATGCCACTCTATCCTGTACTCATTTCTACGCGACTACTATTACAATCTACATCTACTGAACAAGTCCTGTGTCCTATCATTCTTTCTCTTCTTCTTGTCAAATTTCGCTAAATCGTTTTCCCCTCACCAATTTGATTCAGTACGTCTTCATTTATGATTTGATCAATCCATCTAACATTCAGAATTCTTCTGTAACACCACATTTCAAAAGCTTTATTCTCTTTCTTTCTGAGCCAGTGTTTGCCCATGTTTCACTTCCATAGAATACCACGCTTCAGGTGAAAGTTTTCAAAAAGGTATATCTAATTCCCACATCAATGTTCGAAGCGAGTAAATTTCTTTTCTTAAGTAATTCCTTGCTTGTGCTAGTCTGCATTTTATGCCCTTCTTACTTCTGCCATCGTCAGTTATTATACTACCCAACGAGCAATATTTATCTACTTCCTTTAAGACTTAATTTCCTAATTAATATTTCCTGCATCACCAGAATTCATTCGACTGCACTTTGTTTTGGATTTATTTTTCATTGTGTACTTCTTCTCTCTGTCAATGCCATTCAGCAGTTTCTCCAGATCTTGTAAAGAATCTGATAAAATAATAATAATATCATCGGAAAATCTCTGAGTTTTTATTTCCTCCCCTTGATTTGTGCTTCATTTTCCAAATTTCTATTTGATTTCCTTTAAAGCCTGTTCTATGTAAACGTTTAAAATGAGAGGGGACAAAATGCCGCCTTGCCCCACTCCTTCAAAAAATAAAGTAGCAACTACTCCAGGCAGCTATAAGACCACACAGTAGTTTTTTTTACAATTTCCTTTACGTTCCACCGACACAGACAGGCTTATGGCGACGACGAGATAGGAAAGGCCTACGAGGGCGAAGGAAGCAGCGGTGGACATAAAATACAGCCCCAGTATTTGCCGGGTGTGAAAACGGGAAACCACGGAAAACCATCTTCAGGGTTGCCGACATTGGGGCTCGAACCCACTATCTCCCGGATGGAAGCTCACAGCTGAAACGTTGTCCTTGAATAATTTTCCACCCAGATGCTTCTTCAACGGTCCGAAGAGATGAAAATCACTGGGTGCCAGATCGGGGATGTAGGGAGAATGGTCCAGTACCTTATTTTGGAAGTGCTGTAACAATTCACGAGTGTTGTTAGCTGTGTGTGGCCTGGCATTGTCGTGCAGAAACGCGACGCCTGTTGAGAGGAGTCCAGACCTTTTTCTGCTAATTGCAAATGCTTAAGTATGTCACAATAAATAGCAGCATTCACTGCAACTCTCCTGGTAAGGAAATTAATCATCTGGGCCATAGCATAATATGCAAGCAAATATATCCTTAATGAAGTATTAAACCTCAAAATTTACAAATATTATAATACTAGAAGGTGCCTGTGGCTTCGCGCGTGTTTATTAATTAAACCGCGTTAGATGTTTCTAAACCGTTTAATGAAATGCAAAAGAAAAACTATATTTACTAACGTACATAGTTTTCTCTTGTAATTTTGGTCGTTTTCTACTATTTTAATATATATCACCCTCTTTCCACCCCCGCCCGTAGGGATGTCTTACCTTACGGGTTTCTTTCCCGAACAGTAAGTCACGAGTACCATGTTTGGTTGAGAGCTCTGCTGAAACATGCACACACATTCACCCGTCATCTTTGTCATTATCTACATTTTCTTTCTTCACACCTTCTCACCCCCTATGCCATGGGGTCTCAACTCGGACTTTTCATTTTTATATACCGTGTACAGAAGAATAAGAACATGCGTTTTATGAAACACATCTTAATCTTCACATACTGTTGGGTAGGCAACCCACTGATCAGACTTATCATGCGGTTTACCTTCCACTTTTTTTTTTTTTAACCTTCTCACCTCCTTATGCCGAACTACCCACCAGATTCCGTTCAAATCAATTCCTAAACCCTCCCAGGGCTAATAAGAACAAATTGTGAAATTTCCAGCCAGATCGCTCCAGTAGCTTTTGAGTCCATTCGAGACATACATACAAACCATAACACTATTCTCCACCAAAATAACGCGCAGTTACCGACACATGGCCGATGCCGCCCACACTCATCGGAGGGTCTGCCTTACAAGGGCTGCACCCGGCTAGAAATAGCCACACGAAATTATTAATATTATACATACATACAAACAAACAAACATTCATTATATATATATTTATTTTGTGATGTTAGATCGTGATGCGATTCAAACCTGCAACCAGATCGTCTTCAGAGTTTGGCATGTATTTATTTATTTATTTATTTATTTATTTATTTATTTATTTATTTATTTATTTATTTATTTATTTATTTATTTATTTATTCATTCATACCTTGGTAGAAGCAAAGTTACATATATATTAAGATGTACAAAATTGCATAGAAAAATTAAAAGAAATAGAAATAAACTGTTCATCTAAGATTCATATTGTGGTGCACCAGAAATTTTCAACATTGAGTGCGCTCCTTGTCAGCTCAAGCAGCTCTTTGTCAGTATATGTGGCATGACAAAGATGTCAAAGAATTTAGCCTTCTTGCCATACATACAATCTGTCATGTATAGGATTGTTAATATTCTCAGAAGGCTCGATATAAAGACCATCTTAAAGTATATCATCATAGGCAATTGTTTGCGATCTGTTGAAGTTCCTAATGATTTAAATGTTTAAACTGTGCTGGATACACACATCTTCATGCTCCCGTGGATCGTTTTATATTGGCCAAACATGCAGAAAGGTAGCAACGAGGATTGAGGAACATCGCAGGCACTTACGTCTTTGCCAGCCAGAGAAGGCTTCTGTGACAGAACATGCCATACATAATGACCATCAAATCATTTCTGATCCAACATTTGTAAACAGAAACAATTTATACATAGAATCATTCGTGGGGCGATAAAAATTACTAAGCATTCAAATAAGAAAGGGGAATGGTATATACTGAGTACTGTAGATCATGGCTGCCTTCCATAGTTAACTCTTCAACATCTTTCTCCTTGACTCTGGAGGCCCTCGAATGAACTGCATTTCTAACAAGCTTTCTCTGTCTTGAGTCTGGTCACTATGGACTGATAATTACCATTAACACCTTTGCCACTTCTCTGAAGACGATCCTGGCTGCACGTTCGAAGCGCGTCAGCAGCATATTATAAGCATTACACGACTTAACGACCCCAAAATTATATATTATGATTTCATTTAGTGCTTGTGAAAGTCAACATTGTAAGTTCTGCAGTGTAGTGGTTGTGTCAGATTTGCTGCTCAAGCGAACTAGCACAGTATGAAACACGACAAGATATGGCAACACCGCGCGTCACTCCACGTGGACTTGACAAACAACCCAGCATTTTTCATTGGACACGTCCTTCACTTATACGGCTTGACTCAAAGAATACTTCTCCATAGTCTACTGAAGATGCACACGGGAGATAGTGGGTTCGAACCGCACTGTCGCCAGCCCTGAAGATGGTTTTCCGTGGTGTCCCATTTTCACACCAGGTAAATGCTGGGGCTGTACCTTAATTAAGGCCAGGGCCTCTTCCTTCCCACTCCTTGCCCTTTTCTATCCCATCGTTGCCATAAGACCTATCTGTGTCGGTGTGACGTAAAGCAACTAGCAAAAAAAAATAAAGCTACCGTTGGATCGCCACAAGGCAAAGGACATCAAAAACGCACTGCATGGCGTTTACAGAAGTACAGTAATATTCTATCAGATGGCAGAGAAACAGGAACTCGATTAGGAGACACATTGCTGAGTGATGAAGAAAGAATAACAGGACTTATTTTGGAACTGTTCCGGACTTGGAACTGCTCTTAAAATGAACAGTACTCTAGAGAATCTTGTTCCAAAACGACAGTGTTCCGAATCGCTTCATCGCCTGCACTCCAGCGAGATTGGATTAGCAGCATCTTGTTCCAAAATACCAGTGTTCCGTATCGCCTGCACTCCAGCGGGATTGCTCGAGCAACACCCTGTTCAGGAAAAGCAGTGTTCCGAATCTTCTCATCACCTGCAATCCAGTGAGATTTGTCTAGGAACATCTTGTTCCAAGATAGTAGTGTTCCGAATCGCCCCGTCTCCTGTACTCCAGCGGGATTGGTCTAGCAGCTGCTTGGTCCAGGTGTTTGAGAACCTCTAAAGCACCGCTGGTTGACTGATTGTTCCGACTGCGGTTGAACGTGAGTACTAGTTCTCTACACTGTTTTTGATGTTCTTTGAAACTATAACAATAATAATTTCGTGTGGCTATTTCTAGCAGGATGCAGCCCTTGTAAGGCAGACCCTCCGATGAGGGTGGGCGGCATCTGCCACGTGTAGGTAACTGCGTGTTATTGTGGTGGAGGATAGTGTTTCGTGTGGAGTGCGAGTTGCAGGGATGTTGGGGACAGCACAAACACCCAGCCCCCGGGCCATTGGAATTAACCAATGAAGGTTAAAATCCCCGACCCGGCCGGGAATCGAACCCAGGACCCTCTGAACCGAAAGCCAGTACGCTGACCATTCAGCCAATGAGTCGGACACAGTAGTCACTGGATGCAATGAACAGCAGTAGACACTAACGGACCAGGGAAGGGAACCCACGAGATATGAATATGTAGGAGGCCCACGTCTTCGTCAACAATTCGACAAACAGCGAATCCGCGGTAAGTATCCCTGACATGACACTGATTATTAATCTTTGTTCCTTTTAAATCTCACTGCGTTTAGCCATGTGCATAGCTAACTACCAATATATTTTACCGCGGTTTACGGCTGTTTGTGTTGTGCTGTCTACAGCAATTTGTTAATTAGACTTATTAAAATATATCTTAACAATTACTTTAAATATCGTCAGAGGAGTAAAGGTAATTATGTGAAAAGCTTACGTCACTCAATGCAGATTTCTTGGTCCACAGTTTCGACTCCACCTAGCAACTCTTCTTAATCAATTGCGTCATGAGCTAACTATTCGCTCGGAATTCCTGCGATCCTACTCGTACTCTCCTAGTTCCGTCTGGGTAAAGACAGGTATCAGTTTACCTTGTTTAGGCTCAACTATCCTAAAGCGCACCCAATTAAAACAAAGTATGAAACTCACAGTGAGGAAACAATTTTGGACTGTTGATATTTTCTAATTCCTCCACTTCCTGAACCCAGGACTCTTCTTTTAGGAACTGTTATTCGGAACACAGTATTTTTCCGGAACAGCAACCGGAACTGTTCCACAAAAAAGCACTGTGTGTCACAAGAAGTAATTTTACATTCAGACAGCAGTACTGAGTGGACATTTCCGTCCTTCAAAAAATCCAACTACTTCAACGATCCGGAGGTTGATATCCTACCACTGATCCGAAGAAAGAGGTATAAGATCAGAGAGAAGAAGCACTTGCATTGCTTAGCTTGTAGTTTCCAGTGATTTACTGCGCGGCAAGTAACACGACACATTGTTGGCAATGAAAGAGTTCCAAGGTTTCAGAGGCCGTCCTTCCCAGTTTGACACAAAACTTTATCTTTCGCGTCGCAGTTTCCTGTAACAGTGACACTGACTTACAAAACAAAATTGAAAATCAGCAAACTGAAGAATGTTGATGTATGCCGGAGGAGTACCCTCAGTATCGTACGCAATAGGGGGGAAGGTTTATCATGTTTTAAAACTTGAAATTCTGTTTCTTTAACTGAAAGAGAATATTCTATAAATATTACTGAATCGCTCTGTTAGTTCCTCACATTCAAAGTGAGCCATACCAAGAAATCAGCATTAAACATGAACACATCGTGAGTTTCAGCCAGTATAGGTGCGATCCTGTAAACTCGGAGGCCTGTATTCAAACCCCTTCCTTGGCTCGACCAGTGCTCTCAAGTCGGTCTTCAGCCACGTAGAACACAGCCTCGCAGAGCCCATTTGAATTCACCCGCGAAGTGATCTGATTGCCTAACATCAGCGACTGATAAAATGACTACGTTGCGAGATATCAAATTATTTTTTTTCAAATTATTTATCAGTCCGCCTCTGTGGTGTAGTGGTTACTGTGATTAGCTGCCACCCCCGGAGACCCGAGTTTGATTCCCGGCTCAGCCACAAAATTTGAAAAGTGGTACGAGGGCTGGAATAGGGTCCACTCAACCTCGGGAGGTCAACCGAGTAAAGCCATCCTGGAAGTGGTTTTCCGTGGTTTCCCACTTCTCCTCCAGTCAAATGTCGGGATGGTACCTAACTTAAGGCCACGGCCGCCTCCTTCCTTGTCTTTCCCTTCCACTCTTCCTCATCCCACCCGCAGGGCCCCTGTTCAGCATAGCATGGTCATTCTCCCCAGTTGTATGCCCCAACCCAGCGTCTGAAGCTCCAGGACACTGCCCCTGAGCCGGTAGAGGTGGGATCCCTCGCTGAGTTCGAGAGAAAAACCGACCCTGGAGCGTAAACAGATAAATAAGAAGACGAAGAGGAAGAAATTTATCAGTGTGACCAACTCTCTAACGCCCATCTTCTCAAAAGATGAAATAATGGCAGATCAACTCAAATTGGCAAAAACGTATCAAAAAATGCAAAATAAAATCACGTAATTATCGTTCGTTACATCGCTCAATGTATTTCTACACTACTCAAAAATGTTGTAATGCAAATGGAAGAAGGATCACAATTCAACAACATTCGCCCCCTATTCATTAGTATTTTTGTGTCAATGAAATGAAATGGCTTATGGCTTTTTATACCGGGAGTGTCCGACGACAAGTTCGGCTCGCCAGGTGCAGGTCTTTTGATTTGATGCCCGTGATGAGAATGAAATAATGATGAAGACTACACATACACCCAGCACCCGTGTCAGCGGAGTCAACAAATTATGATAAAAAATCCCCATCCTGCTGGGAATCGAACCCGGGACCCCTATGACGAAAGGCCAGCACACTAACCATTTAACCATGGAGCCGGACTTTGTGCCAATTATACTCATAGATGAGAACCACAAGGATATATTTTCTGCTAAGAAGACCTATGGATCAAATAATCTAATGAATTTGCAGTTCTTCATGTCGATACAGAAGACAATTGAAGTGCATGGCTGCTAGGCAATGGGATGCTGAGCAGTAGCAGAGAAAGTGCGCTTTTACTTTCTTGGCTTGTGTGGTACAGAAAAACCCGGCCGGTATGTTCAGCTTTCACCTCGTAGCCTGCTCGTGGTGGAAAGTGGCCAAGAAAGAAAGTCTCCTCTGCTATTACTGTAAGGGCCAAAATCAACCACTAAATATAGTTAGCTGCACTTGTCTGCCACTTTCTCATGGGTCATGGGTAAAGTTGACATTAGTGATGCAAAAAGATATCATTAGACGCTGGGTTTTGAAGCGTCACGGTGCAATGGACTCACCTGCATGACTCGGGAAGAGTTACTTATCTACTCTCAGTTTCTGCCGTGTTTAAGATCTTACACAAGTTATTTATTTCAGAAAAAGGTTTGCCTGCCTCACGGTGTAGGGGTAGCTTGCCTGCCTCTTACCCGGAGGCCCCCGGGTTTGATACCCGGCCAGGTCAGGGATTTTTACCTGCACCTAAGAACTGGGCCTTTTGATGGTAGACCAGTATAAAAGTCTCTGCGCAATGCGATTACCTGCAAGCGAGATGCGCGGTTTTATTGTTGTGATTACAATTGAGGAGCTGTCTGACGGTGAGATGGCGGCCCCGGTCTAGAAAGCCAAGAATAACGGCCGAGAGGATCCGCCGTGCTGACCACACGACACCTCGTAATCTTCAGGCCTTCGAGCTGAGCAGCGGTCACTTGGTAGACCACGGCCTTTCGGGGATGTTGCCCCATGGGGTTTGGTTTGGGCTTGCTATATTTTGGATCTAGAAACTAGAAAACTTATCGGCGTTTTTATTGCAAGAATAAATATTAACAATCAATCTGTGTAAAATCCATGTCTCTTTCTGTTCAGCTGTGTGCTTGTCTGACGATTCTTACCGACTTCCTAGCGATTAGAATGTTCAAGCTTTGCATTCCCTCAATAGCTCAAAAATCTTGAAACTTCCGAAAGTTTGACAGAAATTCTTTGAATTAAAAAAACAACAGTTAAACAGCGTATCTCGCTTGCGGAGGGACTTTAATACTGGTCTACCATCAAAACGCCCCCGTCACCCTCCATCATTCCTGACACCACAAGTAACGCCAGCGGTCCTCCCGACCAAGTGGCCCTTGCTTTAGCTGAAGCACACAGCTTACGGTACAGCAGTATTAATTCTTCTTGCCTTATTGACGTAGATTGAGTTCGTGACTTCAATTTGTAACGGTTAGCACTGTTAGTTGCCGTCCTCGAAGGTCCGAGTTCGATTCCCCCTATTGCCGGAAGTGTAAACATGGCAGGTGTATGATTAAAATGAGGACACGAGTTTACATTAAATTAGTTCTATTTACATACTGTCCCCTAAATTGAGTTCTTAGCTGTAATTCTAATCCTTTACAGCACTGACTACGTACTGATGATGTTACAATTTGAGGTCGATGGAGGACAACAAATGGATCAATTTGAGATGAGGAACCGTAGTTCGGAAACGTTCGAGTCAAAAGTTGTTTAACGTCAGGTTTGAACACGTGAGCTTGGGCTTAGTAGAGGAGGTTTCGTTTCGTGGCCCACTCGTTCACCTGATCTCACCCCAATTGATTTCTTCTTCTGAAGCCTCGTGTATGAGACACCTGTCGAGACTGAAGAGAATTCCCGCTGCCTGCGACGCTGTTCAAACGACACCGGGGACATTCGAACGGGCACGACAGAATTTTGTGCGATGCTGCCATGCCTGCAATGTCGCAGAGGGACGCCATTTCGAACATTTGTTGCAAACGGAGCAGCTTGTGAAACTTGTGCAGGTAAACAGACTTAAATGAGTAGAATTTTGCTTAACTTTTGACTCGATCGTTTCCAAAATATGGTTTCTTATCTCAAATTGATCCATTTGCTGTCTTACATCATCCCTGAAAGTTTGTAACACCATCACCTATACACTGTGTAGAATTGAAGGCTGGAGCTGTGCAGCTTTCATTTTCTAAGCTACATTCTCTTTAAGAGGACACTGTCACTTAACTTGAGTTCTTAGTATTAGTATTATTGTTCTGATTATATCAGTTTGGTTACTGAATAATACTGCTTCTTTCAACCAAAAGAGTGGGCTTTCGAAACCTTCTGTGGGCGGGTGCTGTATAATACACCCTCGTCTGTCGTAAGACGCGATTAAAAAAGGGCCCTAGGGGAGTGTAAGTGGCACGGGGTCCTGGCTGAATCTGTCATTTTTTTCCACTCACTTGTGGCAACCCCTCCACTGTAATAATTTCTATCCGACCTCCCTTGGTCAAATTTTGTTCTCTTCTGACCCTGCCGAGGCCTAGGGAGTCGTCCATTTCCACCCACTTCGTGTCTCTTCCCTCTCTTTTGTTCATACCTTCATTTTGGAATGATCAGACCACTTCAGTTTTCATTTCTGATTCCAGTTCAGAGAGGATGGTTGCCGTGTTGTTTTTCCCCTTAAACAACAACAACCATTTGTGTGGCACCTTGGTAACAGTGACATTACTTAAAAGTCAAGTCATTCGTAAGGATTTAATAAATTTGAACAAATAATTTTATAACGACACAATGAAATAAGCAACTCGTTGACAGACATTTAGAGAACCGAGCGAGTTGGCCGTGCGGTTAGGGCCGCGACGCTGTGAGCTTGTATTCGGGAGATAGTGGGTTCGAGCCTCACTGTTTTCCGCGGTTTACCATTTTCGCACCAGGTAAATGCTGGGGATGTACCTTAATTAAGGCCACGGTAGCTTCCTTTCCACTCCTAGCTATTTTATATCTCATCGTTCCCATAAGACTCTCTGGGTCAGTGCGAAAAAAAAAAAAGAAAGAAAATGGCATTTAGAAACAGATGTGAAACAAAGGAAAGGCTACTTCTTACGATATATTTAGTTTGCTAAACTTCCTGTTAAAGAACTGGAACAACCTTGCAGCTGAACTTAAATCATGTAATTCTGTCAGTGAATTTAAAAGGACTGTAAGATATCTATTGTCAATGATATGAATATACTGGAAATTGTAAAATGGTGCCTATTATCCTCAAGTATTTCTTACTATTTATGCGCCAGTGCTACGTGTATTTATTTCTGGCACTGCCCCTATACTCATCGCGGCCTAAAACTACGGAATAAAAATAAGACATGCCATCTCCATACAGTTCATGGAAGCTTACAAAGGAATGGAACACAAATGCCTTAAAACAATGGGAACAGTTGTTAGACCTATGCCTGGCCGTTTTTGCAACCGGATATTAATCTGGTGCTGGTTTTCTTTACCTGTTTGTTTTATGTCGCACCGACAGAGACAGGTCTTATGGCGGCGATGGGATAGGAAAGGAATGGGAGTGCGAAGGAAGGGGCCGTAACATTTGCTTGGTGTGAAAATGGGAAGTCACGGAAAACCATCTTTAGGTCTGCCGACAGTCGGGTTCGAATCCACTATCTCCCGAATGCAAGCTCACAGCTGCGGGCCCCTAACCGCAAGGCCAGCTCGCCCGGTGCTATCTTTTTGCAGTCGTGTGGGGCTTGCACATCTTACCTACTCTTAATGCTACACAGCAGGATGCTTCGAAAGCGTTTCCTTACCACTTGCTAGCTTCCTTTACAATAATATGAAGCTGGTTGATTTTTCGAAAAGTATGGTTTCCAAATACCGACCATACTTTGAAGGCTTCATACCTTCGACAGATCGGATCTGAAAGGAAACAACACATTATGGTTTACCATCCGATGAAATACATCCATATTATTATTATTATTATTATTATTATTATTATTATTATTATTATTATTATTAGTATTATTATTATTAGTATTAGTATTAGAATTAGTATTATTATTTGTTCGTATCGGCGTACTAAGAACCACATTATTTCAGCTGTCCTCTCCGGGCTTTGAACTCTGCCCACTGCTCCTTCATTCGTTGCCGGTGGCGCTCTTTTCCTTCCACCGTCCACATCTTTCGCGTCTTCAACTTTCGTCTTTCTTGAAAACCCTGGTGGTATTTTAGTTTCCTCCTGAATGGGCTGCGTTCTTGTACATCTTCATAAGTGATCTCCATCTCATGCAAGTCTCTTTCTACCTACTTGAACCAAGTTGGCTGGGTCTTGTTATCTTATTATAGGTTAAGATCTGGCTCGATAATTATGTTGGCATCATCATCATCATCATCATCATCATCATCATCATAGTTTTTCTGTGGGATCGCAAAATATGACTTTGTTCCTTACATTTTGGAGATCGAGGAGCTAAAACATTTCAGGAGTGGTGAAGCAGTCAGAACATCAGTACCACAATAGGATGGCTACTTGATTATCCTCCACGTACATGAATCGATTTATTTTTAGACCGATTATGTTGATGTGTGTGTTTTCACTTTTCTAGACCTCATTCACATCTTCTTTGAAAGTAGTAAGAAGTAGAAAGTATAACGCCATTAAACGAAAGTAAACTCAGTGTTGACAAAGTGTCAACTCGTGGCGACACAGTACTGATCATTGATATCACATTCACTCCACTACGTCCTGTCTAAAATAAGTTTTCTAATAAATACAGTAAGTAGATAATCTGTTTTTAAGTTTTGAAAGTACGAGGATTTAGAAAACTGTCAGACTCGCATGATAATGATTAGTGAAATAATTTTTGTCCACTAATATTATTGTTTCAGCGTCCCACTAACTACTTTTTGACGGTTTTCGAAGACGCCGTGGTGCCGGAATTTTGTTCCACAGGAGTTATTTTACGTGCCAGTAAATCTATCGACACAAAGCTAACGTATTTGAGCACCTTCAAATACCACCTGACTGAGCCAGAAATTGGGGTCAGAAGGCCAGTGAGCCACTCAGCCCGGCACTAAGACGTTAAAAATGCGAACATATTTGAACAAGGCGCAAGTATCCTCCAGCCGCTCTACAGGCATGTAGGTGAGTTGCATAAATTTTAGGAGTTCTGACAGTTCAGATGCAAATCTCAGCGCAGAGCCGTTCTGCGGACTAGAAGACACTTGCAGCCTTGTTCAAATACGTTTGCATTCTAACATTGTAATGTCCAGAAATTATTTCCATAATAATGATATTATTGGTTTTATATCCCATTAACTACCTTCATGGGTTTCGGAGACGCCGAGATCCCGGAATTGCTTTTCATTCCAGTAAATCTACCAACACGAGGCTGGTATTTTAGATCCTTCAAATACAAGCGGACTGAACCGTGCCAACTGGGGCTCAGCTGACCTACGCACTCTGGCATATACTCGTATACCGGTATATAAATACAGACATATTTCATTCTGCACGTTTTTGGATATCATTCGAATACTTAGGTTTTCCTAACGATTATATTGGACAGGCCATGTCCAGGTAGCGACAGCGGCCTTAATTAAGGTACAGCCTGGTGTGAAAATGGAGAAACACGGAAAACCATCTTCGAGGCTGTAGATGGTGGAATTCGAACCCACTATCTCCCGAATGCAAGCTCACAGCAGCGCGACCCTAACCGCAAGGCGAAGTCTATCGGTATTCCAGTGTATAATTATTATTTTGATGAGCGTTCTCAAAATGCGTGATACTTCTGATTTTGTTTCAACAGAGTGGATTACCGGGCGAGTTGGCCGTGCTGTTAGGGGCGCACAGTTGTAAGCTTGCATCCGGGAGATAGTGGGTTCGAACCCACTCTCAGCACCCCTGAAGATGGGTTCCCGTAGTGTCCCAAGTTCATACCAGGCGAATTCTGGGACTGTACCTTAATTAAGGCCACGGCCGCTTGCTTCCTACTCCTAGGCCTTTGCTATCCCATCGTCGCCATAAGACCTATCTGTGTCGGTGCAATGTAAAGCAGAATGTAAATAAACAAAGAACAAAGAAATACAGAATGGGTTTACCCGAGTCTCCCCATTGTCTTATCTTTAACCCTTTCAGGTACAGTACATTCATTTAAAAATCTTGGAAAATCCTGTTTTAAATTTTTGAAACTTTCTGTATGTTAAGTTCCCACCCAGAAGTCTTGTTGTATCCTCTACATTACTGCCTTCAGTTGTTATAAAAATCTAAATAATTATTGAATAGGTGCCTGTGGCCCTCGGAGAGGAATGGTGCTGGTCTTTCAATTCGCCGAAGACAACACACATACCCAGCCCCCGTTCCACTGGAATTACCAATTAAGATTAAAATCAGTCATCCGGCCGGGAATCGAACCCGGGACTCTCTGGACCAAAGGGCAGCGCGCTAACCATTTAGCCATGGAGCCGGGCGCTGAACAGGAGCATTTGGGTAACGAAGAGCGAGGTATTTTCCCATTTCCTTCACCGAGTTATACAATGCTGCTACATATTCGTAGTGAAATGTATACAGCAACCCACCCTACAAAACAAACTTTCACACTTTTGTCGCCGAATGATTAAGGAATTGTGTTTCCAACATCAGTTGTACCTCGGTCACTTTCATTTTGTCACAACCAAAGCCAAAGAGACAGGTGAATGAAAGTAACGAACTTGTTCTAGTCCATACAAGAAGATACGTTACATCTCACCAGAAACAAGTCTGCCTATTAATTCTTCAGTCCGGAGGCTGGTTCGATCCTCAAAATGCACCAGCATAGGTCATACGGTTACAGGGAAAACGCTACAACAATATGAGGCGTTGAGGTCGTTTGCCATTGCTTTCCTCACTGGGTCAGATAGTTTCCTATTGCAGCAAGACCAGCCCTCTGAACAGCAACATCGCGCTCTGATACTGTTACTAAGTACCAACCTACTCCAAGAGAGCAACCGCGTGACAATTTATGCTGGAGTGGAGACAAAGCCGGGCATCATTAAGATGAATTCAATAATAATAATAATAATAATAATAATAATAATAATAATAATAATAATAATAATAATAATCGTATGGCCTCAGCTTCCGTGTGCAGACATTTCAATTTGACGCCATCTGGCTGTCTGCTCGTCAATTTCGACGTTCCGTTTTACTCTAGGCCCCCACTAGATGGCAGACCGAGTAAACCGAAACTCTCTTGGGCGCCTATGGCTGAGATTTAATGAATTTTGTCGGGTAAACACCAAATGTGTCACCAGAGATCTTTTACATGCCGACATCGTACGACATGGAGTGTCGAATGGACTTTTTTCCGCCCTTCAAAAATCCAACTACCTCTGCCGGGTTTGAACCCGCTATCTTGGGATCCGGAGGCCGACACTCTACCGTTGATCCACAGAGGCAGCTAACAATTTAATATCTTAAATGAAATGAAATGGCGTATGGCTTTTTTAGTGCCGGGAGTGTCCGAGGACAAGTTCAGCTCGCCAGTTGCAGGTCTTTTGATTTGACACCCGTAGGCGACCTGCGCGTCGTGATGAGGATAAAATGATGATGAAGACGACACATACACCCTGCCCCCGTGCCAGCGAAATTAACCAATTATGGTTAAAATTTCAGACCCTGCCGGGAATCGAATCCGGGACCCTTGTGACCAAAGACCAGCACGCTAACCATTTAGCCATGGAGCTGGACATATCCTAAATATTAAACAGAGATAAACAGAGATAATATTATTTCTAAACATTTGAGGGAGACTGGATAGAATGTGATAATGTTTTTTTAAGAACGAAACATGTCATTTTTATTTAACAGTGCCTATGTACAGTTTGCATATTTGCTGGGAGATCTTTAGAAGATAGGTCCAGCAGCCAACGTTGTTGCTTCCTTAGCACCACCCAGGGGTCACTAAGGATTTTTAAGGTTTAACCTACGGACGTGAACATCTCTGGCCTTTTTCCCCACCTAATTCGAGGTTTGATCTCCCAAGAAGAACTTGGACCATCCTCAATAGGATTCGATGCGGTCATGGAGTCTGTGCTGCGTCCCTGTATAAATGGCAAAAGATACAATCCCACAAATGTGACTGTGGTGCTCCTTTTTAAATCCATCGAACACATTGTAAAGGAATGGAACAGAACAGCCTACCCTGGAGAGTGGTTTGTTTCTCTAGAGGCCAACACAGAGGCCCTAGAATGGATAACTTTGGACATTAATATTTAGGATATTAAATTGTAGAATTAATCTTAATAAGGTCCTGTTTCTGTATATCTATGCCATACGACAAATAATTAAATACATAATTAAATAAATAAATAAATAAATAAATAAATAAATAAATAAATAAATAGTTCCCATGTACTTTTATTCCTTCTTTGATAATGTGCTTTTTACAGGAATGTTATAGTATAATGTTTGTATGGAACTCTTGTGTTCTTCAGACTGAAAAGCTTTTATTTAGATATAAATCAAATACAGTTAATACTACAGTGACTACCAACTAGCTACAAGGAAAGCTTATTCTAATATGAGGCGAAAGGAAATGAACCGAATTTGACTCTCCTACAATCTTCTTTTTTTCCCACTTAAAAAGGTCAACTCAAGCTTATTCGTCTACTAATGTGTCTGCACAGACGGCTCGAGACATTCCTCGTAGGCAAGCAGCTTGTCTCCACACTTCCAAGTCTTCGCAGCCCAAAGTTTGGAACACTTACTCTTTTGTCGGAAAACACCCAGAACAAATCGTGCTTATTTCCTTTGGATGTTTTCCAGTCCTGGTGAGTGTCCCGTACACTAGAACCATACCCTGACTGCTTTATACGCCCTCTACTTTACATCCTTAATACAACCCTTAAATACTTATCACCCATCAACGCCTGGAGTGAAAATAGGAAACCACACGAAACACCTTTAGGGCTGCCGACATTGGGGTTCGAAAAGACTACAAGCTCACAGCTACGTGACCCTGACCGCGTAGGCAAAATGCTCCCTGCATTTAGCGAACTTATTGTTGCGTGAATTTAGAATATCGAAATAAAAAATGGTGTCAAATTTCCCTTTGGAAGAATGAAATGATCATAAAATTTGTATCATTAATTTCAGATCACCCCCAGCCAGAAGAGATTTATGTCAAAATAAAAACTTTGTTTACACCATGAATACGGAACGGAAGAAGTATGGGATCAAACATGCTTATCATTCCTTGCAGAGTCAAAGCAAATAAACAGGATTTATCATACCATTCATTCTGGACTTGACAATGATTTAACTCAGGTTTTCCCAAACTTTGTGTCTCTGAGCATGTCCAAGGACCCCCTCAACCACAGAACATAATACTGCATTCAGTGAATTAAAAAAAACAACAGAATTTTGTGATGATATCACGTTTGATTGTATTAGTATAATTTAGGGCTAACGTTTACTCTTTGCAAGTTTAATTTAACTTCATTTATATAAAGACACTTCATACATGCTCAGCAATCATAAAATAGAGTGACACCTGGCTAATAATTACAACCATTTAGATCGAGAAACTTACTTGAAAAAATTCACGTGTTGCAGGTGTTGAACCTCAACATTAGCTCTGTTTCTGTACTTCGTTTTCATTTGTATGAGAGCAGAAAAGGTGCACTCACACAGGTATGTTGTCACTAAACGCAGTCTTTCCTCTCTAGAAATTGTCATAGACACAAAAGTTGATCAGAGATGTGTAGTTGTGATACATTCATGGAACTTGTTGGAGCTAGACATGCCACTCCATCTGATTCTCCACCCATGTCATAATTCAATTTATTTTTCACTTTCTCTCTGCTAAGATATTAGATGATCTTCCTCAAGGGAGGGCAGACGTTTTAAAGAAGGGATTTCTGATCCACGAGATTTTATCAAGCAGAGACGGAAAATGTGGTCTGAGTGTGGATGCTAGCAATTCCAAGTGTGTCACAATTACATCACTTACATTGCCTTGTAGTATTTCTTCTCTTTTTGCTGCTAACGTGTACCATGTAAGTTACAGAACAGTGAAGGCAGTTACTCAACTTAGAATAATGCTCTATGAATTGTGTGTGTACAATAAAATTTCGCTCTTACCACTTACATTATTATTGCGGACCCCTTGGATTATCGTCGCCGCCCCGCAGAGGGTCCGTGAAGCACATTATGGGAATGGCTGAATTTTTAACTTATTGTGGTCAAGTTGTCTTTCCTCTTGATGCTGCGAAACCATTCGTCATCCGCAGCTAAACTTCTTCATGGAACATTTGTGTTACATTCTCTGACAGTGCATAGTTAATTTCATTGTGTAAGCTAAGTTGGCAGTAGTCCTAGGATTGAGAGCTGAGGGAAGAAACGCACGCTGTTACGGTTTGTTTCCATTGGAGTGAAAATAGAAATGAAAAGAGGAATGTTCTTTCGTTGCTTGTGCATCAGCTAGAAAATAACGTTTTGAAGGCTAAGACTAATTGAATGGCTTATTTCCAAACTTAACTCAACTCTAGGTGAAGGATATTGAGACACTAACAGGTTAGGATGCAAACGTATTTAACCAAGGCGCAAGTATTACGCAGCCACTCTACAGAAATCTCGGTTGAGTTGCATAAATTTTAGGGGTTATGAGAGTTCAGATCGCTAATATTTAACTTCATATAAAATGCTCCAATATTTACTTATATTCATGGTACTCCTGTTATTGAAGTTTAGAATGCATAAGGTTATAATTATTACGATAACTTCCATATATCTTTAAAAGCATTTTAAATCCACAAAAGTTGTGTTTTCCCAAAAATTACTTTTGTTATAAATATTGTAATGAACTTTTGTAAAATTCAATGAATGTTGTCACTTCATGGTTTGGTACATGTATCTCAGAAACTGTTGAAGATAGAGAGATGAAATTTTGTCTATAACTCCTAGGAAGATATGAGATGAATGTAGACCATTTTTAGAGTTCTAGGTAAAATAATTCCCATATTTAGTTACGACCAACCGATGAAAATTGTCAATACTTTTTGTTTGTAAATATAAAAATTCACACTGTAGAATTCTCACACACTAGAAATTCAATAATGGTATGTTTTAAGACCAGATTATGGTAAAATATATGAACAATTTCATTCCTGTAAAGTTGCCGGTTTCTGAGATAGATGTACCAACCCATGAAGTGACAAAATTTATTGAATGTTACAAAAAGTCATTAAAAATTTATAACAAAATCAATTTTTGCAAAAGCTCAACTTTTATGGATATAAAATACATCTAAAGTTATAGTGAAATTATCCTAATAATCATAACCTTGTGCATTCTTAACTTCAGAAGCACGAGCACCATGAATACAAGCATATATTGGAGCATTTACTATGTTGTTCACATACGAGTCCCCTTAAGCAAATCTCACTTCAGAACTCTCATGCGGGCTAGAAGACACTCAATTTCTTTTTTTTTTTAAGAAGAAATCGAATTATCTATATAATATAAAATAAGAGTTTTGTCTGTATATTGCTTAGAATTTAAAAAATAATGGTATTTCTGTATCAGTTGCGTCCACAGTAACAAGGAAATGCTCTTTTTAATTTTCCATCGTCTCTGTCTGTCTGTCTGTCTGTCTGTCTGTCTGTACGGGTATCACGAGAAAATGGCTGAAGATAATTTAATGAAAATCGCTATGTAAAGTCGAGGAATGATACACTACAATCTGGGCTCTAAATAATTTTGTTCACGCTGAGTGAAATGGTAGTTTAGGGGAAGGCCTAAAATTGAATTTTCAAATATACATGTTATGAATGGTTCTAACGATAAATACTACATGACTAAAAGTTATATAGAATTAGATCTCCGATAATTAATGCCTTATACATTTTTACCGTACCGGTTATGAGGTTTTATTTCCGGAGCTCCATGTGTAATTGTTCCCTACTTACCATGTATTCTTTGCAGGTTTTTCTTTTGTATAAAATTGTATATACTTGTCCATTCTGTAAATATCATACGCTTAATAATAATAATTTCAAAAGCGACGTTTATTGCAGTTTGGCAAGCATTTGGAAGCTGCGTTTATTTCGAATGTGACTTTTTCCATGCTTTTCTTATTAGAAAGAGTCTTGTATCCGTGTGACCATTAGGAACGCTCAAGGACCTGATGAACTGTCATATCGTTGTAAGCTTGTTGCAAGGCGCGACGTGTGTGGTTGTGATCAATTATTAGAATAATATGTCAACATTTGAAGAGGAAGTGGAGCGCGAGACATCGAAAATTGCCAGGAAGAAATCTCTTAATCCATCTCAATGGAAAAAGAACAGAGAGAAAGTACAAAAGAAATTAAATGGCGTATGGCTTTTAGAGCCGAGAGTATCCGACTCGCCAAATGCAGGTATTTTAATTTGACTCCCGTAGGCGACCTGCGCGTCGTGATGAAGATTGAATGATGATAAGGATGACATATACACGCAGCTCTGTGCCAGCCGAATTAACCAATTATGATTAAAATTCCCGATCCTGCCCGGAATCGAACCCGGGACCCTTGTGAACAAAGTCCAGCAAGCTAACCATTTATCCATGGATCCGGACAAAGCACAGACATGTTCAAGTGATGGTCGCCCTCCACAACTTTCATGTAAACATGATGTTGGACGATGCCAAGACACAAAGTTAAAATTGGATGACAAAGCTATTTCTTTAACGAGCAAAGTAGAACAAGACAATTTATTAATGAACTCTATTTTAGTGCAAAACAACTGCGAGATATGGGGGCATACACGATAAAAGGAACAGGGAATTTACCATACCTGTGATACTGAAAAAGATTACTGAATCAACTCTTCGCCAGAGGTTAGTTTTGTGGTGATCTATACGCTAGTCACTATCAGTATGTAATGTGATATGAACTGTTGCTAATTCTGAACACTAGTTTTAATTTACTGTGTCATTTATATTTGTCTTAATACATTGTGCAAAATATTCAGTAAAATGGAACAAATTATTCTGAAATGTCATTATCGTAATAACGAACATTTCACCTGATCAAATTGTGAATATACAGAGTGTATCAGAATTATTCCGAAAAAAAGAAAATCTCGGATTCTCTTTGTGTTATGTTAAGAATGATGGTGATTCCAGTTCCACCATCCCCATAATTGTGGAATTTCCTCCCCCCCCCTCCCCACACACATACTTAAATTTCCAATAAATGAAAGAACTAATATTCCAAGAATTATATTTCTGTCATAAATGTACAAGTTATGTGAAAATTATAATTTCATAGAGAAAAGTCACTCTGGAATAATCCCTTCAATGTCAGGTAGAATTGGTCGCTTAACAATAAATATACTCGTCTACCAAGGCTCATCCCTGTGTCTGGGGTGGCGTATTGGGAAGGGTTCCATGCGAGTCCTGTTATATGATACTGAATGCCTTCCGTTCCAGTCTTCGATTAGTGGGGAAGCCGGCATTCCACCCTGCCAAGTCGCGCAGGATGCAACTTTATTTATTGACCAAGATACGAGTGCCCTTGATTTAACCAGCTGCGGAATCCATTGCGTGGACTAAAACAAAACGAAGATGAAGGAACTTTGTGTATCCAGTTGACAGTACGTCAGCCAAGTGCAGGAAGAGCGGTGATTTAATGGAAAAGAACGGAAGAATTTTGCTGTTGGCTGAGGATATTCTATACCTCGTAAATCTCAGGATATGTGGAAGGCGGCATGTCTCACACCCGCTTATGTCAGGATTTATGCGTGGAACATCGTGGCTGCGTATATCAAAATAATATTCACATATAATAACAGGTGTATTGCTAGAAAATAATGAGAATGTTTCCAGTTTATCGAACGCAATTTCTATTATAAGAAATGTTCAAACAGAGGACTTTTAATAAATGTTTCATACACAGTGACATGTTTCGTCGAATCAGGACGTGACATCTTCAGATACCCCAAATCATATAAAAAATGTACAGGGTCTCTCATATAACTCCAGACCGAATGCACGTTGTTCGTACTCTGCGCTGCGGCAGCTGCCTCAGCCGAACATAGGTCGCGCGCAGCCGTCCTGCTTTAAGCGTGTATACAATCTTATATACATTCTTACCTTATAAAAGATGCTGGAAGTGTCGTTCTTCCTGGGTTATACAGGCATTGTATCTGATAACCACATTCTGAGTTCTGCCACTGTAATGTTTCTGATTTCATCCGTAATGTTCTCTTTCAGTTCCTCAAATGTGTGAGGATTTGTTCGGTACACTTTTTCTTTCATTTTACACCACAAGTAAAAATCACACGCTGCATTTACTGTCGTCTGGAAGAAAAAATAGGGCCAATTATTCGTCTCGCACTAACGGCACAGCAAACACCAATCTTCCTATCATAATGAGGGACTCCATAAACACCAATAGCGAGAGTTATGACTGTTAACACGACCATGAAGATGAAACCAGGTCTCATCCGAAAAGAACACAAGCTGTGGGTCGAATGAACGATCATTCAATGATACAAGATACCGCTCACAGTATCTCACTCTTGTGGCTGGATCAGCAGGTTTTAAACAAAGTTAAAACTATTCGTGTGCGCGCCTGTTTTTTTTTTAATTGAACACTGAGCCAGTAGTTAAAAATGTATTTACAATTTTATTTATTTACAATTATGTGAATCTGTGCTTCTGAAGGTGGCACTTCACCAAGAAATTGCTGAACAAATGCATCACACTCCCGTCGAACCGACTCGTATTTAAAATAACTTTTTCATACGAAAATAAGTGATATTTATTTTTATTTACTTAAAATTATTATTTCCCTCCAGATCTACAGTATTCCTACCTCATTGATTCTTAATAGAGAGAAATAACATTGGCCAACCTGCGTGTGAACATCAACTATAATAATAATAATGGAATAGTGGCCCTCCTCACAGTGACCTGCCAACGGCCGTAGCCGTGTTGAAACACCGGATCCCGTGAGATCTCCGAAGTTAAGCAACATTGGGCGTGGTCGAGAAGTGGATGGGTTGCCACGCGCTGTTGGTGGGGGTAAGAGAATGGAGGAGAGGAAAGGAACTGGCCACCCTACCGCACGTAAACTCCGGCTCAGGCACACCTCTGCGGAGGTTCGGACCTGCCTTCGAGCAGAACACCCCCCCCCCTCCCTCACAGTGATCACCCGCTGTTCGACTGTACGAAAATAATTGTATCAACCTGTTAACAGCTGAGATTCAGTCTGGCGACTGCTAGGTCGAACATGTGCACGCTCCTTGCAAGGTCAAGAACTATGCGCACTCCTCCCGTACTGCTGCTTAAGTCTCGGAGAGTAAAACCGCCGCTGGACGGTCTGAGTTTATATGAGATACCCTGTATATTATAAAAATAGCGTATATTGATACATTTTTCCAAGATAATTTTATAACCTTTATTTTATTTGCGATGTAATAACATAATTTGAAGTTCGATCTACTGGATTTCATTCACATTCTGGTCGATAATGAGAAGTATTACTTCTTACTAACCTAGTAGACACATGGCGTTGGTACTCACCTTTTGAGAAACGCGCGCGCAGCTTCGTCTGTCGGCCTTGAGATGCGACGTCGTCTTTTACAGATTCTGGAGGTTCTGCAACAAAAGAAAGATATGAGCTACTTCATCTGATAAATGAACGAGTTCAGTGGACGTTGGATTTGTGTGAAGCATGACGTCATAAATCAGCACGATGACACCTGTCTATCACGGAATGGAACAGTAGCAGGTTCTTTTTCCACTGTGCACAGGTTTAGCAGACTCCGTGGTGTAGTGGTAGCAGCATGCCTGTTTCTTAACCGGAGGCAACGAGTTTGACTGCCGACCGGCTCAGGGATTTTTCCTTGGATCTGGAAGCTGATTCGAGATCGTCTCAGCCTATGTGAGAACAATATTGAGGAGCTATTCTGAGAGTCAGATACCGGCGCCGGACTAAAGAATAACAGAATAAAGACCCAGAGGATAACGTTGACTGGACCAAATTATTTGAGACTCTGAAGGTGATCGGATTACATACCAAGAAAGAAGGATTATCTTCAATCTGTACAAAAGTTAGTCTGAAGTGTTAAGAACAGATGG
This sequence comes from Anabrus simplex, assembly GCF_040414725.1. Classification (NCBI taxonomy): domain Eukaryota; kingdom Metazoa; phylum Arthropoda; class Insecta; order Orthoptera; family Tettigoniidae; genus Anabrus; species Anabrus simplex. The sequence goes on from NC_090267.1 coordinate 438,975,085, forward strand.
CTATGAAAAAGAAGCAGTTGAATTTCAGAAATATTGCAGCCTTTAAAGAAAATTAGAACATTATTTAAGAGCAAGTATAAGCACAAGAATAACACTAAATACTATAATAAATAAAAAAGTGCAGTTCATTTTCCTCTAGAATTCTAAGAATGAAATAAAATCAAAACGCAAATAATAATAATAATAATAATAATAATAATAATAATAATAATAACAATCAACAGGCAAATGATAGGAGACAGAAAAGATTTCAGAAACAAAATTAGGAATACAAAATTTATAGTAAATGAGAAGAAGAAGACAGGAACATTGTGGACAGAACAAAGGAAACAGGAGCACAGCCAAAGGATGAAGAGATTTTGGGAAGAGAAGAGGAAGAAGAGAAAGAAGTGAAAATTGTGTCATAATGGGATATTCGAGTTCAAACACTGTCCATAAGGGCAAAATGATATGAATGAATAATAATAATAATAATAATAATAATAATAATAATAATAATAATAATAATAATAATAATAATAATAATAATGTTTTTCTTACAGCTATAATGAAACGTTGTTCCCAGGATACTATCACTAAAATGCTCTTACCATGTAACTAATCCCCAGGCGCACAGTTATTCAGTCAGCTGTACTTAGCAGGTATGTAAAGTAATAGAACAATGAAATGTAACCAAATTCGCAAGTCTATGCAATACGAGATGAATTTAATTTCCTAATTTTCTTCTGCGCCGGGGTTAGCATGCATCTTTATACAGTATTAAAGCGCCTGCAGATATGGCTTCGTATTATTTTGTCCTTATATTCAAATTCTGGCTGCTGTCATTTCTTGATGGATACAGTACTTTTGTATCCACCTCTTGGCACAGGCCAGAGTAAAGTGTAGCTTCCACCGAAGTCCCAGTCAACATCCGTCGCTGTGACAATATGGAAGCTGCTGGGGTATGGGTAGTGCTGAGTAATGACATTCAGAGCACAACTAGTCCATCTTAGTGTTATGAAAGGTGCTGCTCACAGGGTCAGTCGTGCTGCAATAGTACTTTCTGACCCAGTGAGGAAAGCAATGGCAAACTACCTCAGTCCTCATCTTGCCTAGTACGCCTCATTTTGGTGCTGCCATTGGTTTTTGGGGTTTCCTTATAACCGCATAGCCTTTGGTGGTGCTATTTGAGGATCCAACCAGCCTCTGGGGTGTTGACCTGACAGACAGACAGACATTCAAATTATCTTTCATTTGAAACATACATCTTCTTTGAAGATTTTGTAAATTGGACATTGGCCTGTGGACCAATTGACCTGGAATGATTAAATTTACTCTCCGGAGAGCTACTATCAAGATCTAAATCAGAATTCATATACGCATTCTATGATTACGTGCTGTAAAAAAAACATATGTTTCAAGAAACAATTGCTTTAATCTATCTGCCGCAAAGGATTTTGTGCACAAAATAGTGAGGCTTATTTCCAAAAGGTATTTTAAAAAAATTGGAGATCATGGGAAACATACGTAGGTAAGAAACTCCATAATATTAAAGAGAAATTGTCAAAACGGCCCAAAATCCATGTCAAACAGGGTATTGAAAATCACGTTTGTTGGCAATATGCAACAAATCCCATACGATGAATTGGCCAAAACATAACGTGTCTATGCAGCCAAAGATGATCCATTTCCGGGGCACGTGATGAGCAACACTTTGTTTAATTTATATTGACCTGTTCGTCGATTTCTAATCTGTGCCTTAAAGAAGTTAATTTTGATCATTGTACATTATTTAAATACAGTCCGGCTCCATGGCTAAATGGTTAGCTTGCTGGCCTTTGGTCACAAGGGTCCCGGGTTCGATTCCCGGCAGGGTCGGGAATTTTAACCTTAATTGGTTAATTTCGCTGGCACGGGGGCTGGGTGTATGTGTCGTCTTCATCATCATTTCATCCTCATCACGACGCGCAGGTCGCCTACGGGTGTCACATCGAAAGACCTGCATCTGGCGAACCGAACTTGTCCTCGGACACTCCCGGCACCAAAAGCCGTACGCCATTTCATTTTAAAACAGTCAGATTTCTGCAGGGAAATTAATATTTTTCAGATGGAAGTATTTAGAGTTTCAGTGTCAAAAAGCACGAAGTCCATCCTGGTATCTTGAATATTCCTGAAACTGCAAACATTTTAGCATAAATGCTTTGTATATTAATGCATATTTTCTATGTGAACATAATAAAAACAAAATCCCATGGCACTACAGCCTACCAAGCGACAACTGTTCAGCCCGGAGAGACCTACGGATTATGAGGTGTCGTGTAGTTGACACGAAGAATCCTCTCTCCCATTATTCTTGGTTCTAGACCGGGGCCGCTATCTCACCGTCTGATAGATCCTCAATTGTAATTATGTAGTCTGCGTGGACCTCAACAAGCCCTCAGATCCTGGTAAAAGTCACTGATCTGGCCGAGAATCGAACTGGGGGCGTTCAGGTAAGAGGCAAGTACGTTACCCCTACACCACGGGGCCGGCATCTGGACTTAATTAAAGTCCTAAAATGAATTTTCAAATGAAATTTTACACTCTGAGCGTTTTCCCGCTCTCGCATAAAAGTGCTAATGACAATATTATGGTACCTTTCGGAAATAATATTAACAATTATAGTTAGTCGATCCCCAATACCCCAGCTACAAGGAGCATTGGTGGTGTGGATGGTGATTATTAGGGGAAGTTTCTTGGAACATTCCAATCACAGCTACGCGGCTGAACATTACACAATGTCTCCAACAGCTGCAAGTCCTCTGACTGTATATAGTAAATAGGAACACTTCTATCAACTTTCTCTCCTAGAGTTCTCAGAGCAATAAATGTTGCCACTTTTACTTTTTTACCCCCACAAGGCGTAATTGTAATGTTACAACTATTACAGCCAATGCCAACAGATGGCTCTCAGTTACATATGGCTGATTCACTTTCTCGTGGCATCATCTTCACTGCGAGAAAGTGCTAGTGACAATATTATGGTACTACATAAAGGAAAGTTTCCCAGATTTCCATTTCTAAGATACATCAAGTCTAACATGTATCCATAATATGTAGGGAATACACAATCCAACATTCAATTTGGGGAGAATTTACAAATTACATTATGGGGCATCCATAAAATACGTTCACTAGAAAGGTGGGGAGGGGGGCGTCTTAGAAGAATGTGACAAAATTGTACGAAAATTGGGGAGGGGAAGGGGTCTGTACAAAAATATGTTCGTCAGTTTTTACGTTATGATCCGAACACAAAATCCAAATGAACTTTCTTTCTGTCACTTTCCATAAAGGTTTTTATTCCGGCTAAAAATAAACAACTCTCCCTTCCTTTCTCTTCTTCAGTTGTTCACGATCTTTTCTCTTGGAAAACATTATGACCTATTTTGAGACAAGTCTGCCAAACGCGTATTATAGTAATACAGTAAATTATGAAGAATAAAATGTATGTACATTTATCTACACAATTTGGAAATTCGCACCAATCTGGGTTATACATTCTCTACAATGCCTATGTTAAACCTCAGAGTTACAATTAACTTCAACGGGCTGCGTGGCTCAGGCGGTAGAGCGCTGGCCTCCTAAGCCCAACTTGGCAGGTTCGAGTCTGGCTCAGTCCGGTGGTATTTGAAGGCGTTCAAATACCTCAGCTTCGTGTCGGCAGATTCACTGGCACGTAAAAGAACTGACGGACTAAATTCCGGCACCTCGCCGTCTCCGAAAACCGTAAAAGTAATAAGTGGGACGTGAAGCCGATAGTATTATTTATTACAGTTAACGTAATAACCTCACATTTCGGTAAGAAGTTTTCCGAAAGCATATCGAAACTAGCATTAAGGTTATGTGCCCAGAAGTCTCTCATTAGTTGTTGTGAAGCTGGCACAACCTCTCAGTCATATTTATAGACTTTTGCGTTTTCCCAGACAAGTGGGGAGGGGGGAGCAATTTATTTTGAATGTTCACATAGGGAGTGGTAGGTACAACGTGTTACCATGGAAAGAAGGCGTTAAATTATATGGCATTTTTGAGAATGTATTTTATGGATGACCCATTACGTGTTCGATCACGCATTGCTTATTAGACTGGAACACGACTGGAACACTACTGGAACACAGTGGGAACATTTTTATATTTTATGTATTAATTTATGATACTGCAGATCAGTATGTCTGCCCCAATACACCGTTGGAGAGATTCAGTGTACAGAAAGCACTATGTCTTTTGGTGTGTTCTGGATCAGGTTCGATACCTTTACTGACCTGTGATAGATAGATAGATAGATAGATAGATAGATAGATAGAGAGAGAGAGAGAGAGAGAGATATGGTTTATTTTAACTGGCAAAGTTAGGGACACGTGTCCCTGTCTTACACTTAACCAGTGAAATACATAAATAACATAAAAATATATAAAATACTGAAGAAATGAAAAAAGAGACTGAAACAAATTAATATGGCACTATGCTATCCTGCTGTACGTAAAAATAACACACAATATAAATTAACATTTTGTTTCCTACGAAGAAATTAACATACAACATACAACGAATTACAGTTTCAATAATAATAATAATAATAATAATAATAATAATAATAATAATAATAATAATATAGATAAACCTACTAATATTTACAATTAATTTGACCAATTCCAGAAATATATCACATCGACGAATGTTACAGTTTTCGTGTGTTTACTGTGGGTGAAAAACATTGCAAAATGGGGATAGGGATAAGGATAACTATGTAGGAAACCACAGCTGAGTACTTTCTAACACTACTGATGAATAATAATAATAATAATAATAATAATAATAATAATAATAATAATAATAATAATAATAGTCTAATATGAAGAAGAAGAAGAACCACCCGAGAAGAAAACGAAGAAGAAGAAGAAGAAAACGAAGAAGAAGAAAACGAAGAGGAAGAAGAAGAAGAAGAAGAAGAAGAAGAAGAAGAAAACGAAGAGGAAGAAGAAGAAGAAGAGGAAGAAGAAGAAGAAGAGGACTGTCGCACTACGAGCTCGTTTCATAGAGATATTTTGAACACATACTTTTAAATCTTCCGTGGTTTGATATGGTCTCATTCTTGACTTTGTCTGGCTCCTAGGTGGTCTGAGTAGTGGACTTCTGTTCGAAGGTCCTCGGTTTCGATTCCCGGCCGGGCCGGTGATTTTAACCGAGTTTTGTCAATTCCTGCAACTCTGGTTCTGGTTATTCATCTTAATATATATCTTCGTTTACTTACAACACATCACACTACCAAGTATCACAGAAACGCACAATCTGATCCTTAACACTTAACAGGGGAGCTCCTCGAGGCACAATTATTAGACTTTTATGTTTTCTTAAGTATATTTTTTTACAATTTGCTTTACGTCGCACCGACACAGATAGATCATATGGAGAGGATGGGATAGGAAAGGGCTGGGACTAGGAAGGAAGCGGCCGTGGCCTTAAGGTACAGCCTGGTGTGAAAATGGGAAACCACAGAAAACCATCTTCGAACCCACTGTCTCACGAATGCAACCTGACAGCATGTCCAACTCGCTCGGTTGTTATGTCTATAAATGTTATGAATAAAGAACTGTAATCAGAGATAAGGATTTTTGTGTATGATGTTATACTGTATGGAGTAATAAATAAGTTACAGGATTGTGAAGGACTGCAAGAAACCTGAACAGCTCCGAACACGCCACTCAATCTTCTTTCACCCAAGTCTTCCAAACTCAAAATTTGCAACATACGCTAGCTACTCTTTTGCCTCAAATCACCCAGAACAAGTCAAGTCGAGCCGCTATTCTTTGAACTTTTTCCAGTTCTCGAATTAAGTAATCTTGTTGAAGGTCCCATACACTCGAATCATATTCTAACTGTGCCCTCTATTTCACATCCTCACTACAACCCTCATAACCATGTGAAGACATAACCTTTATATCACAATCCAGTTAATGTGATTACCCCAATGAAAAATCCTTCCATATATTAACACCAAGGTATCCACAATGATCCGGAACTTTCATCAGATCAACACAGTAATTAAAACTCTGAGCACTTTTCCACTTGGTGAAACCTACAATCTGACTTTTCACCCCCGCTTATCATCATACCATCGTCTGCTGTCCATCTGCAGTTTTCCATTTTTTAAATTTCTGAAGTCATTTCTTTTCAGTTTTGACTCAGTTAATCTATCATAAGAAGGAGACGAAGAAAAAAAAAGGAAGAAGCAGAATTTTAAGACCTTGCTGTATATTTTTCTCTTCTTGTTCTCCAATCTTCCTCAAATAGAAGAAGAAAATAATAATAATAATAAGAAGAAGCTAACGAATAAGACAAGGAGGAAGGAATACTTTTGGACCCTCCTCCATATTATCTCTTCTTGTTCTTCAATCTTCGTTAAGAAGAAAATAACGAAGAAGAGAAAAAGACAAGGTCGAAGCAGAATTCTAAGACCCTCCCGTATATTTTCTCTTCTTCTCCAATCTTCCTGAAGAGTAATATGTCAGCGAGAAAGTAGAAGAGGAAGGAGGAAGGAATGTTTTAAGACCCTCCTGTATATTTTCTCTACTTGTTCTCCAATCTTCCTTAAGAAGACGTTAACAAAAAATAGAAGAGGAGCAGGAGGCAGGATAATTTTAAGACCCCTGTGTACGTGTTCCCTTCTAGTCCTCCAACCTTCCTTAAGGCGAAAAAGGGAAGAAGAATAAGAGGTAGTTAACAAAGAAGAAAAGAAGGGGGAGGAGGAAGGAGAATTTTAGGACCCTTGTCAATTTACATATACTTTACGATCAGAAGCACAACTCCAGGCACAACATTAGTACTTCACTTCAAGAAATTAATCAACATCAACCAACATACACAAGTTGAGTCCGCCAAACAGAGCAACGTGCAACTCAATTGATCAGACCATAAAATAAATAGGAATTGAACAGTAAACTTGATACAAATAAACACTGCATTGCAGTCAGAAAACTGACAACACCGCTTCATCTTTCCATGCCACTCACTTCTGGGCAGCCCTTTCTGGTACCGGTTGTTAACCTATAGAGAAGCACAATAATACCTTGAGAGCTGCACAGTCCAAGGACCTTTATAAAGGGACGTGCACAGGCCATGGATCTGTATGTCATGGTCATCCATCAATACTTCACATCACAGCCTGCACGGTTCCTAGGTAACATCGCGTCACACGTTTTACTTATAGACGTATTTATGATCATTTGATGTTCTCCTTTTATTTTCCTTTTCGCCATTGAGGTGTATTATTATTATTATTATTATTATTATTATTATTATTATTATTATTATTATTATTATTATTATTATTATTATTATTATTATTATTATTATTATTATTGAGCCTCCGTGGCTTAGGTAGCAGCGCACCAGCCTCTCCTCTCACCACTGGGTTCCGTGGTTCAAAAGAAGCTGACAAACTAGCGAAACAGGGTTCAATGGGTTCCTTTACAGGACCAGAGCCCTTCCTGGGAGTGTCACTCCGAAGTGTGAGACTGGTAATATCCCAATGGATAAACCAGTCTCACCTAGATATTTGGAAGAGGTTAACCATAGCAAGACAGGCACGTGAACTTATCAAAGGGCCTAGTCAAAGCTATAAAAAGGTCCTAACGAATTTGAATAGGACCAGAATGAGAATGGTAGTTGGACTGTTAACAGGCCACAATACCTTACAGAGACACCTACACATCATGAAAATCACCCAGGATCCGATGTGTAGAAGATGCGTTAAGGAGGAGGAGACCTCCGCGCATGTGTTATGTCAGTGCGAGGCTTTTGCAAGCACTAGACATCGATACCTGGGCTCACACTTCGTGAGCCTGGAGGACATCAGGAATGCCAAAATCCGGACACTGGTATCCTTTATAGGAGCACTAGGGCTGGACTAGGCAAACCCGTTCAAGGGGCACAAAGGATCTTCATAGACCTACGTGTGGAGCTCTGCGAAAACAGGGCTCACCCATTTCTTATCTATCTATCTATCTATCTATCTATCCGTGGTTCAAATCGCGGTCACTCCATGTAAGATTTGTGCTGGACAAAGCGGAGGCGGGACAGGTTTTTCTACGAGTATTCCGGTTTTCGCTGTCATCATTCATTCTAGCAACACACTCCAATATCATTTCATTTCATGTGTCATTCATTAATCATTGCCCCAGAGGAGTGCGGCAGGCTTCGGCAGCCGGCATAATTCCTATTCTCGCTGCTAGATGGTGGCTTCATTCATTCCATTCCTGACCCCGTCGAATGTCTGGAAACAGGCTGTGGATATTTTATTATTATTATTATTATTATTATTATTATTATTATTATTATTGTTATTATTATTATTATTATTCATCCAAGTACAAACCCTATTTTACACATGGCATATTAGGGCTATAGATAACAATACTAGATTAACACATAAAGTAACAACTAAAACTTAAAACAGTAACGACTCGTAAATACAATGGAGAAATTTAGCAAACGCATTACAAGAGCAACTTTTCTGAAACGAAGTATGATGATGCTTGTTGTTCAAAGGGGCCTAACATCTCCGGTCATCTGCCCCCAGATGAAATGAAGTATTAAAAGGTGTTTGATATTGTATATCACGCATATTCAAATGAATTAGTAATTCATATCTAACCCCCCCTCCCCCCAATGGCACTGCAGCCCTTGAAGGGTCTTGGCCTACCAAGCGACCGCTGCTCAGCCCGAGGGCTTGCAGATTACGAGGTGTGGTGTGGTCAGCACGACGAATCCTGCCGGCCGTTATTCTTGGCTTTCTCACCGTCAGATAGCTCCTCAATTCTAATCACGTAGGCTGAGTGGACCTCAAACCAGCCCTCAGATCCAGGTAAAATCCCTGACCTGGCTGGGAAGAGAACCAGGGGCCTCCGGATAAGAGGCAGGCACGCTACCCTTACACCATGGGAACGGCACTGATTCGTATCTACTTCTTTCAAAAGTAAGATGATGAACAGTTTGTGGCATTTCACAGGAACAAGTATAGGGCTTCTGGATATTGATTTTAAACCTCCCAAAATGTCACCCAAATTGTCCATGTCCTGACATAAACTGTGTTAAAATATGGCCATGTGTTAATCTACATTTCAGTCTATCCTGCATCTTCGGAAAGAACACATTCCTTGCAAACTGACCTCTTGAGGTAGTTATCCATAGATTATTCCATATATTCTCAGTGTACGTTTTCAGTTTCCTTTTGACAAATGACATAGGGCACTTGTCATATATTAACAGAGAGTCAGGGGTGGTTGCAGCTTCTTTGGCACGTTCATCAGCTCTTTCGTTTCCTTCTGTACCGTTATGACATTGTGCCCATGTCATGCAGATGTACTTGTTTTTTTTTTTTGCTCTTATGGCGACGATGGCACAGGAAAGGCCTAGGAATGGGAAGGAAGCTGGCCGTGGCATTCAGATACTTTTTTTTTTTTTTTTTTTTTTTTTGCTATTTGCTTTACGTCGCACCGACACAGATATGTCTTATGGCGACGATGGGGTAGGGAAGGCCTAGGAATTGGAAGGAAGCGGCCGTGGCCTTAATTAAGGTACAATCCCGGCATTTGCCTCGTGTGAAAATGGGAAACCACGGAAAACCATCTTCAGGGCTGCCGACAGTGGGGTTTGAACCCACTATCTCCATGCGAGCTCACAGCTGCGCGCTCCTAACTGCACGGCCACCTCGCCCGGTAGATGTACTTACAGTCTAATACATGTGATCTTACATTAACAGCAATCGGATTTAAATTATATTTTTGTCTAGAATTTTTAAGATTATCGTGAACAATTTTATACCGTGAGACGTTGTTACATTCTTAACATGGCGATTTAATGAAAATTTCACACCAGGCTGATTAGGCTAAGTATGAATAATATGAGTGATAAGATCTGTTGAATTCACCCACTATCTTTACCGGAAGACTAGTGTTCCGCATTCACGAGTGTCTAAAAATATTCAGGCTCATGCATAACATGCCTTCTCGCTGGCTCATTCCCATAATCCCCTGATCAATAGATATGCTATCTTCAGGGGCATTGACAGATAAGGGCTGTTGACACTGACACTGTGCCATATTTGTTTTACCTTCCTACAAATGTGGGAGATAAGTGAATTATTTGCAACAGCGCTCACAGACGAAGCTGAAGTCCATGCGAAAACCATAAATTAGAACTCCTACAACCAGAAACAGGTTTTGAGCGAGTTGGCGAGTTTGAAAAAGTAGAGTATATTTGCATTCGAAGGGTATTGGGTTCAAACTTCACAGACGGCAAGCATGAAGATGCCTCTCCATTGTTTCTCAATGTTAACCTTTCATAGAGGTCAAGGTCCTTCCCTTGCGATTTCAAATCACAAGCAGAACAGAAAACGCCTTAAAATCTCGGGAATAGAACCAGCTTCTGGGTGGTTAGACTGTGTGCATTTGCAGAGTTTCGCCCAAACGTGCCATTTAGGCTCATCAGTTGGACTGGCACGCCCCTCCAAGATTCTGCTTAACAGTGGCAGACCAACCATATGTCAGTTTGGACACCCCCGAAGGGGTGCCTAGTGCGGTGCCAGTACCGGTGCGCTATGCCGCGCTCCTCACCTGGCCTGTTGTAGAGGATAAAGTATAAAAAGAATAAATATATAGAATTTGATAATAATAATAATAATAATAATAATAATAATAATAATAATAATAATAATAATAATAATAATAATGGTGGAATTTTGTCTGTTTAGTGTGTGCGGTTAACTGGATGTATGGTTAAGAACGTAACGTTATTCGTTGTGTGCCATGGCTGGATGTTAAATGAAATATCTAAATTTGCCTTTGAGCCAGCGGCAAGGGCAAGTTTGGTTGGTCACCCATCCATGTTTTGACCACGCCCGGTGTTGCTTAGGTTTACCGGGCCTTGCCGCTGGATTGTTCGCTGGAATATGTTTATATTCCCGTGTATCCGTCGTTTTTGATACGTGTAAATTTAGAAAATACAGCATTTGAAATTGGAGCTTTTATGAATACCCGCCTCGGCGACCGTTTGTTTCCAGTGCTTCTTTTGTGTGTGCTTTTTGCTGAGGTGATTTGCTGTATTATGATTGGCTGAGGATGTAGGTTGGCTGTAGTGTGAGGAAGTGAGATGTTCGTGGTTCTTACACTGTACTTGAACTTGGCAGGGTTTTTGCTTGGTGGGGGCATTTACTTGGGAGTAACTTGAGGTTGTGGTTCGGGGTTCGTTGCTTGGTGGGGGCATTGGCTTCGAGTGACATGATGTTGTGGTTCGGGCATTGAAGGTGGCCTGGTTAGGGTTGAAATTAGGTTAAGTAATCGCTGAAGTAGGATGGTTGTGTCGGTGATAGGTGGGGCGGATGTGGAAGTGATAGGTCGTGGGTTCGGTTGTGAGCCATGTTGAAGTGATTGACTGAGTAGTGGGGGTGGTGTAGGCTTGGCTTGTAAGTGTCGTGATTGTTTATAGTGTGCCTTAATTGCTTTTATGATGAACGGGCAGCCAGGAAAGTGCGGCCAGTATCCAGTATTCGGGAGATAGTAGGTTCGAACCTCACTGTCGGCAGCCCTGAAGATGGTTTTCCGTGGTTTCCCATTTTCACACCAGGCAAATGCTGGGGCTGTACCTTAATTAAGGCCACGGCTGCTTCCTTCCCACTCCTAGACCTTTCCTGTCCCATCGTCACCATAAGACCTATCTGTGTCGGTGCGACGTAAAGCAAAAAAAAAGTGAATTATCTGTTTTCAAAAACACATACTCCCCATGGAGATACAATTCTATAAATGGCTGTCTGAAAATTGCTTCTATTTCCTGGAAGAGCAGAGGTATCAGTTTGACTACCAAGTACATATTAGGCAATACGATTATATTCATACTGTTCATGTATGGATGTGAGAGCTGGACACTGAAACAGGCAGACAGAAGGGAGATCAACGCTTTTGAGCTCTGGTGTTGGCGAAGAATCTTACGAATACCATGGACTGCGAAAATCACCAATAAGGCAGTTTTAGAGCACATCAAGCCCCGTATGTCATTGGTTGGTAAGATTATGAAGCTGAGACTAGCATAATTTGCCCACGTTTTGCGATCAGATGCATTGGAAAAAGCAATCATGCTAGGAATGATCAGCGGTACAAGACGACCAACCAGGTCGCCAGAGGACTCGTTGGTTAGACACCATTAAAACATACACCACCCTTACCCTGGAACAACTAAAGGAGGCAGAGTGGAACAGGAAAACTTGAAGAGTGCTAATTCATAGAATCGCCAATGGCCATTCTATGACATCATCAAGAACACAAAATAGTGGCACTACAAAGTACATATGTGTGTGTTTTTTCGGATTATCGTCACGCTAAAATCCTAATAAGTTTTCGGCAACGATGAGATGGGAAAAGGCAACGATTAAGACGGAAGTAGCCGTGGCCTTAACAGCCCCAGAGTTTGCCCGATGTAAAAAAGCGGAAACTACGGAAAATCATCTTCAGGGCTTCAAACCCACGATCTCCAGAATGCAAGCCTTCATCTACATGGTTCGATAATTTAATTTCATTTCTACAGAAAGCGATGTTCTTATCCGTGGGCAAGTCATGTGGATGCTGACTGAAGTATTTAAGACAGCTGACTAACGTTTGGCGCGCGTAAGCACGAATTTCTTTGGTTGCGACAAGCACAGGGTAGCATGGAAGATGCTTCTATTTCCATTTTCGAATCAATACTGACACTTACACGGCGTCTAGCTAAACAGGAACATCGTGAGTAATTTAGACCTTGCTTAGTTAGACACAGTCTAAGGCTTAAAACTAGTCATTGCTTCTGCAATCGGCTCAGATTTTCTACGAACTGACACACTCACGATAAGAGGTTTCCACTCTAACCTCCTTTGCACTCACACTCAAGATCTTCGATTTTTCCCTTCTCACTCTTCTACATAGATGTTTCGAGACTCTGCATGTATGTCGGATACACTTCCTCATTCCAACAGTTTCCCTCTTGAAGACTGATCTTTGGTGTAGCTCTCCCTCTTCGACGCTCATTTCTTCTCTTTGTGGACTATCTTCAGCTACAGAGGTTGGTTTTTCCAATTTTCTTGCAGAAAAAATCTCCATCTTCTTCGGTTTCATCGCCTTGATGTGTCCACAGAAAGCTAGTCTTCATTTTCTCATAGTAAAGCTTCTGATTTAGTCTCAAGCAGAAAGCGAGTCATTTCTTTAATTACTCCTTTGGAACTACATTTTCTAAGGGACCTTTTCTCTTTTATCAGTGACTCTACGTCGTACTTCTGGCAGACAAATCCCGCACGGTCATGAAACAAGTTGCAGAATGACTAAATATGAATGCCAGAACTGGGCTAAGAATTCCATTGGAAAAAAGGCAGCCTACAGAGGCTCGGACAAATAGGATTCTAGGAACACACGATATGCTTCTATACCCGTTATACCTGGCCGATTAGCTCAGGCGGTAGAGTGCTTGTCTTCTGAATTCAACTCGGCAGGTTCGATCCTGGCTCCTGGCTCAGCCCGGTGGTATTTGAAGGTGCTCAAATACATCAGCCTCGTGTCGGTGGATTTACTGGCACGTAAACAACTCCTGGGCGCCTCCAAAAACCTTAAAAAGGTGGTTTGTGGGCCGTAAAATTATTATTATTATTATTATTATTATTATTATTATTATTATTATTATTATTATTACAAAAATGTACTTCAGCGAGCTGATATTACACTAATAAGTAACCATATCTCTGGATTAAGGAAGCTTCCGTGTCTCAGGTGACAGCCTCTCACCGCTGGGTTTCGTGGTTGAAATCCCGGCCACTCCATGTGAGATTTGTGCTGGACAAAGCGGAAGCGGGACAGGTTTTTTTCCATGTCATCTTTCATTCCAGCAACACACCCCAATATAATTTCATTTCATCTGCCATTCATTAATCATTGCCCCAGAGGAGTGAGACAGGCTTCGGCAGCCGGCACAGTTCCTATACTCGCCACTAGATGGGGGCTTCATTCATTCCATTCCTGACCCGATCGATAGCTGGAAACAGGCTGTGGATTTTCATTTTTCATCTCTGGATTAAGACAAGATGATTCTATGTTCGGGACAAAGTTAAGGTCATTACTACAGTTGATATTTATAGTTTTGGGATTCGTAGGTGTGTACCGATCATCACACGCTGAGTAAACCACAACTACTGTACTGTTCTGGACTCATGGTAGATACGTAGCATAGAACATGTTACGTCATATTACGTCAGCACAGCCATATTAGCAGGGTCAGCAAACCGCAATGCACGGTTTGGTAAGCAGTAGCACACTGTGCGGGAAGTACTCTACAGAGGAGCATCGTCGGACTTCAGGAATTAAAACGTCACAGAGCTTCCTATTAAACGTTTAGGCGCTATGACAAGACAAAAACCCAGAGGTGCCTGAACGTAAGCTGTTCACTTAAATGAAGGTCGTCGTCGACAAGACATGTCTTACGAAGCATGAAAGCGATGTCATCGGTCCACCTGGCAAATTATTTCGTAGTATGGTGACAACTTAAATCCAACTTTCAGCCAGAAATTAAAAATGTATTTGCTAGTTAATGGTTTATGCTGCAATTTTTCTTCTTTAATTATTACTGTTGTTATTTTTATAATCATTCTCGTGATCTTCCTCCATACTGTCATGTTGCACATTCATGGTATGCTGTAACGTTTACTATTTATATTGCGTAATTATATAATTTTAATGTTATGGTTAAGTGTAAGTGGAACTTGGCTGGTCCGAGCCTGGCTCAGTCCGGTGGTATTTGAAGGTGCTCAAATACGTCAGCCTCGTGTGGGTAGATTTACTGGCACGTGAAAGAACTCCTGCGGAACTAAATTCAGACTGTCTCCGAAAACCGTAAAAGAAGTTAGTGAGACGTAAAACAACTAGTAGTAGTAGTAGTAGTAGTAGTGAGAATCTTGAGCCCTAACTTCGCCACGAATAAATAAATAAATAAATAAATAAATAAATAAATAAATAAATAAATAAATAAATAAATAAATAAATAAATAAATAATTGATGGAGGCTGCTTGATACATTCGCGTTGCAGTTTGAAGCCCAGTCCGACCGGAGATAAACGCTTGCCTGTTGAATCTGGTCGATGCAGGATGACGTAGCGTGTTTGGGGTGAACGACCAAGCCCGACCAGCCTCAACGCTCTGAGAGGACGAGGACGGCCGTCGGTCGGGTCGACGACCTGGCGCTCTCTCTCTCTCTCTCTCTCTCTCTCTCTCTCGCCCCCACACATCGACACTTCCTTACCGAGAGTTCAATGACTGCTCGAGGTGCAAAATCGATAACAACACTTTCTCCATGTCACACTAACTGGCCGCTAACCTCACCACCAGAGGTCACACGCTAAATCTCTTCAAAGGTCAAATGGGCGAACCAGTAAAAAATGCAGCGGTCGTTTTTGTATCGTCATTTTTGGGGCTGAGCTACAACCTCATGCAGTATCTAGATACCGGACCTTCGGCACTAAAATACTAAAAATAGACACTTAAAAACTCTTTCAAATGAGCATTAAAATAATTTTCTCACACTTTACAAAATGGGATTGAAACACACCACCACCGAGTCGTTTTTAATGTTACCAGTTCTTTAGGCATAATTATATAACTACCCTGTAAATCGTTCGTGCGATCTGAGCTGTGAAAACCTATCAAACGTATGCAACTCTCCCACATAACAGTAGAACGGCTAGATTACACTTGCGCCTGCATCCTAACCTATTCGGGCCTTCAAGTCCTTTCTCTTGGTCATGCTATATCGGGTCCATGCTCCAAGTTAACGATGTGATTTTCAACAGTTGGCAGAAGAAAGCGATCATTAAAAATGAAGAATACAAATATCTTAATTCATTTCAACCCCTCTACAATTAATACTGTCTCTGTTTTTAAAACTTCTAACTGATGCACTGAAATGCAGCTGGTCTTGACTTATGCTCTTTAACCTTGGCTTGAAAGGTGTATAAAGAAGAATCTACTGAACATTTTGTACCACTTACAGAAATACCAGCTTTTATTGGATGAAGAGCCAACGGCTGTAGCCGTGTTGAAACACCGGATCCCGTGAGATCACCGAAGTTAAGCGACATTGGGCGTGGTCAAGATTTGGATAGGTTGCCACGCGCTGTTGGTGGGGGGTAAGGGAATGGAGGAGCGGAAAGGAACTGGCCACCCTACCGTGCGCAAACTCCGGCTCAGGTACACCTCTGTGGAGGTTCGACCCTGCATTCGGGCAGAATACACCCCTTTAGAGGATGAAGAAAGCCAACTGAAAGTGCCGAGAGAAAATTTTTGCATTTCCCTGCTGTCCTTGGTTAGGTAGTGAGAAGAAAGTTGTATTTATTTATTTATTTATTTATTTATTTATTGTTGACTTGCATTTGCGTCGAAGTTAGGTCTTACACTTAACCACTTTCAATAATATTTCTTTCTTTCTTTCTTTCTTTCTTTAATTCTTTCTTAATTCGCTTATCCCCCTCCTTCCTACCCAGGGTTGGTTTTTCCCTCGGACTCAGCGAGGTATCCCACCTCTACCACCTCAAGGGCAGTGTCCTGGAACGTGAAACTTTGGAACTGGGGCTACAGTTGGGGAGGAGGGCCAGTACCTCCCCCAGGCGGCCTCACCAGCTAAGATAAACAGAAGCCTTGGGGGGGGGGGCAGGAACGGATAGACAGGGAAGAGGGAAGGAAGCAGCCGTGGCCTTAAGTTAGGTACCATTCCAGCATTTGCCTAGAGAAGAAGTGGGGAACCACGGAAAACCACTTCGAGGATGGCTGACGTGGGAATCGAACCGCCATTTACTCAGATGACCACCCGAGGCTGAGTGGACCCCGTTACAGCCCTCGTACTACTTTTCAAATTTCGTGGAAGAGCCGGGAATCAAACCCGGGCCTCCGGGGGTGGCAGCTAATCACACTAACCACTACACCACCACTTTCAACAATTAACATTTAAACATAAAAATTAAAGGAAGACATAGTAATTCTACACAAAAACTAAATACTAGGGACAGATACGCAATACCATTGATACAAGATAAATACAATTAAAATTAAATGCTATCTAAATACCTGCACCAAACGGTCAATTGGAATGATTGAACAATTTATTATTATTATTATTATTATTATTATTATTATTATTATTATTATTATTATTATTATTGACAACATTCTTAATGATACAGGTTATTGAAAACTCATTCCATACTTTGCAACAATAGGTAGATGCTGAGTTCCTTTTCTACTGAACCTCTGTGGGCAGAAAAGGTGGAATACAAGCACGCTATTCCCTGCCCGTTCGTAAGAGACTACTAAAAGTGGGACCGTGGGATCTCAAATTGGGAGCATGGGTTGGTGTCCACAGTACCCATAGCTGAGTATGACATTGTATCAGACTCCTCACTGGCATGTTTCCTGTCCGACCTTCGTTGTTCAACTCTTACTCTCTTCCACCCACTTATAAGGGCTAGGTAGTCTCATATCTTTCCGGGCTGAGTGGCTCAGACGGTTAAGGCGCTGGCCTTCTGACCCCAACATGGCAGGTTCGATCCTGGCTCAGTTCGGAGGAATTTGAAAGTGCTCAAAATACGCCAGCCTCGTATCGGTAGATTTACCGACACGTAAAAGAACTGCTGCGGGACTAAATTCAGGCATACCGGCGTCTCCTAAAACTGCAAAAGCAGTTAGTGGACATAAACCAATAGTATTACTACTATTACTTTAGCGAAGTGTCACACCTCTACATTTTTTTTCATTTCTGATTAGTGATGAGTAGGGCCCGGACGTTTATGGCATGTCGTATTCTTTCCTTCATATTAATTCCATTGAAGATACAAGTTAAGCACGATTTTATCTACGGTAGCTAAAATTATATAATTTCTAAAATTATATAATTTTTACGGGTCATATAAAGTCATATTTTGGTTCTTTTAACGGCTTTTTTTGTCATTTTACGGTAGGTTTTCGTACTATGGTCATATTTCCCGTGGATTTTCTTTTTTTGGTCATATTTTTATCTTATTACATTTTCACATACCTGCTTTAAGTCGTCTCAAAGACGTATTTTTCACATCTCCTAATTGCTGTCTGTAATTTCTTACAATGATCTTCTTAGAAATATATAATGTATGTGAATTAGGAGGGTAAGCTGTATAGAAAGAGACAGAGTAGGCAGCCTCAACTGAACTCTAATGATTTGACGTATTTCAAATATGCTCCAGTAACATCCTGCGAACTTGAGCGGTCTTTTTCCCGTTACATGTCAGTGTTGCGTGAAAATAGAAGATCGTTCCTATTTAAAAACTAAGATATATGTAGTTTGCTATTGTAATTATTTCTGATCGACCATCAAAAAATATTACATTTATTTCATTCTGTGCAGAGTCAAGAGTTACTTCTGGATTGAGTAATTAATTTGAAAATATAATAATAAAATTAATATTTATTATTATTATTATTATTATTATTATTATTATTATTATTATTATTATTATTATTGAACGTTCTACATTTTAAAAGTATATATTCAATATAATGGTATTTCAACAGCGACAAGATTTTGAAGATTTTGAAAATGTGACCAAAAACTTCTAAGTCATATTTATTGTCATATTTTAATACATTTTAGGTGATAAATTCTTACATATTTGTAACATTTTTAGGTCGTAAACATCCGGGCCCTAGTGATGAGAGAATGGTTGCCATTGTCAAGCTTTACTTCATCATAAAACAATTACCCCCGCCACCACCTCATTCTCCAAGAGGGATTGCAAGTCAATGACACTCGACCGCCCCTTCAAATAGTAAAGATGCAACCCGGCCTTCAAAGAACAGAGCAGTCCCATTGTTGCAGCGAGGGAGTGTCGCGTAATTTCGAAAACTGAAAAGGTTATGTTACCTATTATCAGTGTTATTTAGTTTTTTCTTATATGTATAAATTATATGAGTAACGAAGTGGAATCATAGGTAAGGCTTTTTGCTGATGATGTTCTACTGTATAAATAAGTTACAAGATTGTGAGCAGCTGCAAGAAGACATGGACAATGTTGTAAGATGGATAAGAGGCAATGGTATGAATATAAGCGGGGTTAAAAGTCAGGTTGTGAGTTTCACTATTAGGAAAAGTCTCATCAGTTTTAATTACTGCATTGATGGGGTGTATAAGGAAAGATCTGTACTGGGGTAATCATATAAATGAGGTTGTAAATAAAGGGTACAGATCTCTGCACACGGTTATGAGGGTATTACGCGGTTGTAGTAATGATGTAAAGGAGAGGGAATATAAGTCTGTGGTAAGACCCCAGCTAGAGTTTGGTTTCAGTGTGTAGGACCCTCACCAGGATTAATTGTTTCGATAATTGGAAAAAACGAAAAGAAAACCAGCTCGATTTGTTCCTGGTTATATTCGACAAAAGAGTAACGTTACGAAAATTTTGCAAAGTTTGGGGTGGGAAGACTTGGGAGAAAGGAGACGAACTGTTCGAATAAGTGGTATGATCCGAGTCGTCAGTGGAGAGATGGCGAGAAATGACATTAGTAGACGAAAAAGTTTGAGTGGTGTTCTTAAAAGTAGAAAAAAATAACAATATGAAGATAAGTTAGAATTGAAAAGGAGAAATTGGGGAAAATAATCGTTATAGGAAATGGAGTTAGAGATTGGAATACTTTACCGAGGAGATGTTCAATAAATTTACAAACTCTTTGCAATTATTTAAGAAAATATTAGATAACAGCAGAGAGGGAATCTGGCACCTAGGTGAGTGTCCTAAATGCAGACCACTGGCGACTAACTGAGTGATAAAAGCAGAACGCGATATGTCAGAAAATAGAATCATGTGTTTTAAAGGAAGTCGTAATGATCCAAATCGCCAAATTTTGAAATTTTTTTTAATTTTTTTTATTAATAAGTGAATCATTATGTTAAATGTGGGATTTGTTTCATTCAAATATTTGAATATACTATTTTAAATAATTTAATATATTGGTACACTTCTACTTGAAGAGACGTTTTGTGCAATGTATCATTGATTTACACATATCTCAGGGACTATTCATTGTAGAAGGCTCTGGTTTGGCGTGTTTTGAAGAGAAATACACTGACTGACAGAGCAAATGCAACACCAAGAAAGAGTGGTTCGAAAGGGATGAAAGTTGGGGAAAAAACAGAGACGGCACGGACGAATAATTGATGTTTATTTCAAACCGATATGCAGGTTACACAATGCGCACGGCATCGACTCAGTAGGATGTAGGACCACCGCGAGCGGCGATGCACGCAGAAACACGTCGAGGTACAGAGTCAATAAGAGTGCGGATGGTGTCCTGAGGGATGGTTCTCCATTCTCTGTCAACCATTTGCCACAGTTGGTCGTCCGTACGAGGCTGGGGCAGAGTTTGCAAACGGCGTCCAATGAGATCCCACACGTGTTCGATTGGTGAGAGATCCGGAGAGTACGCTGGCCACGGAAGCATCTGTACACCTCGTAGAGCCTGTTGGGAGATGCGAGCAGTGTGTGGGCGGGCATTATCCTGCTGAAACAGAGCATTTTGCAGCCCCTGAAGGTACGGGAGTGCCACCGGCCGCAGCACATGCTGCACGTAGCGGTGGGCATTTAACGTGCCTTGAATACGCACTAGAGGTGACGTGGAATCATACGCAATAGCGCCCCAAACCATGATGCCGCGTTGTCTAGCGGTAGGGCGCTCCACAGTTACTGCCGGATTTGACCTTTCACCACGCCGACGCCACACTCGTCTGCGGTGACTATCACTGACAGAACAGAAGCGTGACTCATCGGAGAACACGACGTTCCGCCATTCCCTCATCCAAGTCGCTCTAGCCCGGCACCATGCCAGGCGTGCACGTCTATGCTGTGGAGTCAATGGTAGTCTTCTGAGCGGACGCAGGCCGGGAGTGCAGGCTTCCTTCAACCAATCGACGGGAAATTGTTCTGGTCGATATTGGAACAGCCAGGGTGTCTTGCACATGCTGAAGAATGGCGGTTGACGTGGCGTGCGGGGCTGCCACCGCTTGGCGGCGGATGCGCCGATCCTCGCGTGCTGACGTCACTCGGGCTGCGCCTGGACCCCTCGCACGTGCCACATGTCCCTGCGCCAACCATCTTCGCCACAGGCGCTGCACCGTGGACACATCCCTATGGGTATCGGCTGCGAATTGACGAAGCGACCAACCTGCCCTTCTCAGCCCGATCACCATACCCCTCGTAAAGTCGTCTGTCTGCTGGAAATGCCTCCGTTGACGGCGGCCTGGCATTCTTAGCTATACACGTGTCATGTGGCACACGACAACACGTTCTACAATGACTGTCGGCTGAAAATCACGGTACGAAGTGGGCCATTCGCCAACGCCGTGTCCCATTTATCGTTCGCTACGTGCGCAGCACAGCGGCGCATTTCACATCATGAGCATACCTCAGTGACGTCAGTCTACCCTGCAATTGGCATAAAGTTCTGACCACTCCTTCTTGGTGTTGCATTTGCTCTGTCAGTCAGTGTATATATGTTTTATTAGCTGGTCACTCTGCTTGAACTGCAATCTCACGATGCAGTGTTGTTTTGGTGGAGGACTTAAAAGCTTCTATTCTGCAGTAGGAGAGCTTTACCGTAACGTTTACTTTTAAATGCAATTTACTCAAAATCTCAATGCTCCCTTTTCTCAGAAACAAACGGGTGTACTTCCATGAATTGTTTACCACGCGTTTGTGATACTGCTGTGGTAGTATGGGTCTACCTTAGTGGACATTCCTTGAATAGTTTATTTTTTATAATAAAATATGTGCAGAAAAATTAAAATTGGGGAATATTTTTAAAAGATCGTACCTTTTTTTCGTAGCAACTATTTTAAAGCTGTTCTAGATCAGTTTATGCAAAAGACATTAGTTAAAATGATATTTAAAAAAAATCATATTTCCACATTTAATGGCCACTCAGAAAAAAATTCATTTATTCAGCTATTTTAAAATTGGCGGGATGCAGCATTACGACTCCCCTTAGTGCCAATATGGTAGATTTTGCAACAATGACAAAACCCGCTATGATTCTGGTGCCCGTATAATACGCTGTTCCCAAAATAAAGATTCCGATATTTTCAGTGTGTATATCGAGGCAACCACTTGCTGAATAAATAAGAATTAAACTTGTTCCTTCCTTTTATTACATTCACAAATATATGCCACTTCAGTTTAGAGGATATTGAAATGCTATATGAATTTCAGCGAGCTCGCCACTTTTGAAAGCGCCTCTTTCAAAACCAAGTTCTTTGACTTATCTGGTTCTGCCTTAGTACCACAGAAAATTTAACATAAGAAAAGGAAGGAAAAAGGCACGTATATGCATTGTACATCAACATACGTACACATAAGGCAAAATTATCTTCGCTATATAATACTGTAGTATAGTAGTGTAAGTTGGTTTAGTGTAGGAGAAGGCCCAATGGCCTTAACTACGCCAATAAAGACATCTATCTATCTATCTATCTATCTATCTATCTATCTCTTCTTCTTCTTCTTGCTAGTGGCTTTACGTCGCACCGACACAGATACGTCTAATGGCGACGACGGGATAGGAAAGGCCTAGGGGTTGGAAGGAAGCGGCCGTGGCCTTAAGGTACAACCCCAGCATTTGCCTGGTGTGAAAATGGGAAACCAGGGAAAACCATCTTCAGGGCTGCCGACAGTGGGATTCGAACCCACTATCTCCCGGATGCAAGCTCACAGCCGCGCGCTCCTAACCGCACGGCCAACTCACCCGGTATATACTACTCTAGCTAGTCCCGTGGTCTAGGGGGAGAGTGTTTGCTTTTCACCCAGAGATTTCGGGCTCGATTCCCGGACAGGCCAGCTGAAAGATGGCTCGATGTTCACTCAGCTTATTTGATTACAATTTAGGATCTGTCTGACTGTGAGATGGCGACCCTGGTCTTTTTAGATTTAATTATTTGTCATTCAGCAAGTAGCCATGCAGCCAGCAAAAACATCATGTACAAATAACCATATATACATATATATATATATATATATATATATATATATATATATAGAAAAATACAACCAAAAGTACATACCATATATAGAAGAACACTACCTAAAAATACAAGAATCAGATGAAATATCTCAACTGGAAAAGAAATACAACGCACTTCATTCACTTCACAGCACACGCAAAAGAACCTTCGACGATGAATGTCACATTCAGTCATATATAAAAGTTGGACAAGTTGGTATCAGATCTCCATAGTAAGCATATTACTCTGGTAGGAAAAGGAACATGAGTAAGGGCCAGTAGAGATTTACTGCAACCGAGAATGATGTGGTTAAGATCGCGACCCTGGTCTAGAGAGCCAAAGATCATGCGTCTCCTCGTTTCCGTGGTTTCCCAATTTCACACCTTAATTAAGGCCACGGCCGCTGCACTCCCATCCTTACGTCACTAAAAACCTTCTAAGTATTAGCGCGACGTTAAACCACTAGCAAAAAAAAAAAAAAAAGATTTGGTAAAATTTCACAAGGACAGATAGATTGAAAGGACACAGGATTTGTTCACCTAGATCCTGAGGGAAGTGCATGGGATAATTAATTGTAGAGGCAGACCAATATGACTAACAAATTACAATGTAGAAATTAAAAAATGACACGTTATAGGGTGTCATGGAGAGCTACAGAGTGATAATGCAAACAGCTATTCTGTATGCCTTACAAACCTAGGTATTAATACGTTAGGAGTCGGGAGGAAATACCAATCACAACACTGTGACTTTTCGTTACAGGGCGAGTTGGCCGTGCGGTCAGGGGCACGCGGCTGTGAGCTTGCATCCAGGAGATAGTGGGTTCGAATCCCACTGTTAGCAGCCCTGAAGATGGTTTTCCGTGGTTTCCCATTTTCACACCAGGCAAATGCTGGGGCTGTACCTTAATTAAGGCCACGGCTGCTTCCTTCGAACTCCTAGGCCTTTCTTATCCCCCATCGTCGCCATAAGACCATAAGCAACTAGCAAAACTAGCATTTCTAAAATCCCATGTGAATTGGCCTGGATTCGAACCGTCGCTTCCTAAGTAAGAAGCTAGCGACAATGCCACTAAGGTTCAACGTCCTCTCTACTTGACAGCTGGAGGAATTAAAAGAATACATACCTCGTCGTTCTTTCTCTTAAAAACAAAATTCCACGAGGTGGTGGAATCACCCTGAAGTCTGTGACAAATTTCAAGAGAGCATATAAAATGTGTCCGGTCATTTCCAGTATTGCAGGTGTCCGAAATATTATTTGCATAGTCCTTAGGAGGTCGATCTGGACACATATTTCAATAAATTAATTCACGAGACAGCGGTCATAACAACTAGAACAGTCAGGAAGCTCATGGGCAGTGATTTGAATTTTTAATGCATTGATCAGGTTTGCATTCATAGCAATGAGCGTCATAAAAACATATGAATAACGAGCGGTTCACGAAGAAAAAGTCAAATTTCCAGAAAGCGAAGGCATCCAAGTTAAGATGATTCCAGGAGCGTGAGAAAAATCTGCGAGAGAGAGAGAGACAGAGAGAGAGAGAGAGAGACATTGCGGAGGATAAAATGAATGACCGCGGGGAGTCAGACAGAGAGCGAAGGAAAGTGCTGACTGATGGACTCAAGAGATACTGGAAGGACGTCAAAGCCGGCAGACGAACAAAATCTACTAACAAGAAAAAAACAAATAGTCATCTCCGCACAGGCCATAAAGGCCCTTGAAGAGGTGGAAGGTAAAGTCTTCCACTATCCGTAACCTCGACACTTGGTGGGATAAAGTGCTTAGCTCTACGCCCGGCCGCATTTGCCGCCAAGAATTAACCTGGTACTTATTTTTGGTGTAGGATGAGTGAACCTCAGAGCTATGTGCAGCTCCGAAAGTGGAAATCTCGTTTCTCAAATTTTTCAACTTTCAGACGGGGAATAGAACCCACGTCTTTCCAGGAACAGAATCTACCAGACATTAAAAGTTATATTGGTTGTTAACACGCATTTCATAGAGGCTCAATTCGAATGTTAAAAACAGAATTATTATTATTATTACGTCGCACCGACAAAGATAGGTCTTACGGCGATAGGAAAGCGTTAGGAGTGGGAAGAAAGCGACCAATTAAGGTGTGCCTGGTGTGAAAATGGGAGACCACGGAAAATCATCTTTAGGGCTGCCGGCAGTGGGGTTCGAATCCACTATCTCCCGAATGCAAGCTGATAGCTATGTGACCAAACACACGCAGTCACTCGCGCGATACCACTATTAAAAATGAGCTTGTTTTTGTTTTCTGGTTACGTGTGAGGCACGGAATTTAGAATCGATAGGGGTTAGTCGATGTACAAGTGTAACTAAAATCAGCTCTTAATATCACAATTAATTACCCGGCTCTTTGGTTGAATGGTCAGCGTGAAGGCCTTTCGGTCAGAGGGCCACTGGTTGGGTTCCCGGCTGGGTCAGGGATTTTAATCTTTAATGGACAATTCCCTTGGCACGAGGACTGGCTGTTTGTGCTATCCTGACATATCATACACAACACTAACCTCCAACGCAATATGCCGTAGTTTTCAATACATGGCAGATGCCGTCGCCCTCGTGGGAGGGCTGCACCAGAATAGCAATAGCCGCAAGAAATTATTATTTATAATAACACAACTGAAATTAAAACGAGAAATATACCTAAAATATTTGGAGAATATATTAGTCTTGGAAGACAAACCATATATATCCTTGTCTGTAAGAAAGGAAAGACAACCGACAGAGATTAAACGCAGGTAATTCTTGAATAGCTCTTCGTGGGAAACCTGTATCTGCTCTGGAGAACCGTGACCCTTCGGCCTGAATAACACAAAGGTTCAATTCAATAGCTGTCCTTCCCAATAAATAAGATCACGGATCTGACCCCAATTACAGTTCGACGATGTTTGACCAGCTGAACTTCTCTTTTGAGACAGCACATTTTAACGTCCACATCCTTCTCTTTCTTAATAGATTATTATTATTATTATTATTATTATTATTATTATTATTATTATTATTATTATCATCATCATTATTATTATTATTATTATTATTATTATTATTATTATTATTATTATTATTATTTTGATCCACTCCGTTGTTGCACGTCTGGTGTATTTGAAATACCACCAGACTGACAATGAGCTGGAATCGAACCCGCCAACTCAGCCTCGCTACCGCCTGTGACACTAGGCCTAACGTCATTAATTATTCTTTTTAATTAGAATTAATTTATAGGAAGTCGCCTAGTGGTTTACCTGGAAAGACCTGAGTTTGAATCTCCGTGGCAGGGTGACCAGATGATAAACAAAATGTCTTTGGAGGGCAAAGCGATGAAAACTGGGGAAGAGTTTACTAAAAATTAAGAGAGTGGGTGATTACTCAATCTTCACACTTACTAATAACACTGTTTTGTGCTCGAAAAAATATTGCTCTGAACTATTTATCTGATAAAATAAATTCACATTAATTATTCTCAATATAAGTTCATACGGAATGTTGTCCTCATTATCATAATTACATGCGATAAATCCGTGGAAAGTACCTCAGTAATAGGATGTTTCTAGTAACAAGAGTGTAAAAAATAATCATAGGAATTTATTACGTTATAGTTTAATTTGTTCAGTTTTCTTGTTCTCTTTGACACAATTGTTAGCACGTGTACCTGAAACCAAATGAATGAACTACAACATTATAAGACAAAACAAAGAACGAAACTGCTGGTGGCTTCTAAACTGGAAAGATATGTTTGATGGGACAGCCAACATCTGCAGTGGCAACGGGTCTAGGAGGAAAAGTACCAAGGTTAATGTAAAGGAATGACTCCCCGTTATGGAGGAGAAGAAATTGTCTAATATTCTAAAATACCGGATATTTTGGCATATTTTAAATGTCTCGAGGGCAGGAGGATAAAGCTCGATTAATACTCTCTTACCGGGCGAGTTGGCCGTGCGGTCAGGGGCACGCGGCTGTAAGCTTGCATCCGGGAGATAGAGGGTTCGAATCCCACTGTCGGCAGCCCTGAATATGGTTTTCCGTGGTTTCCCATTTTCACACCAGGCGAATGCTGGGGCTGTACCTTAATTAAGGCCACGGCCGCTTCCTTCCAACTCCTAGGCCTTTCCTATCCCGTCGTCGCCATAAGACATATCTGTGTCGGTGCGACGTAAAGCAATTAGCAAAAAAAAACCTCTACTTTTATATTTTCTTCCACAAAGAAGAAATTTAGGATTAGAAAGCTCGATTATTACTAGCAATGATTTCCTGTCCTCTCCTTCTCTGTTCTAAGATCAGAAAAGCACACTATACTGAATCCTTTCGTTTCTTTTCTTTTAAGAAGCAATTTTGGAAAATTAACTCTAAACATTTTCCTTCCTTTCTCATCTTCTCTATTTTCTTCTTCCGAGAAGAAATTCCGGTGGAGAAGAGCAAAAACTTGTTTCCTCTTCCCTATTCTCTTGTTAATAATGTGAGTATACAAAATAATCAGAGAAATGTATTATGTTATTGTTTAATTTGTTGAATTGTTTATACTTCCTTTTATAAAGAAATTTAGGATGAAAAAGCACGATTATTAACAGAAATAATTTCTTTTTCTCTCCTCCTCTCTTTTAAGACCAGAAAAGTACAATAAACTCATTCCTTTCCTTTCTTTTAAGAAGAAATTTAGCAAAATTAAATCGCAAAATTGTTTTTCTCTTATCCTTCATTTCCTTTTTCTAAGAAGAAATTCTGGGGAAGATGATATTAACGCAAAAAAGTTGTTTCTTTTCCTCTATTCTCTTGTGAGAGGAAGAAGCAGCAGTGAAGTGAAACGAAATAGTTTAATACTGCACATGTCCTCCAATCCAGTTACCCAGATTTCAAACAGATACTTATTGGCTTTACGTACCACTAACTACTTTTGACGGTTTTTCAGACACCGAGGTGCCAGAATTTAGTCCCGCAGCAGTTCTTTTGCGTATCAGTAAATATACGGATACGAGGCTGACGTATTTGACCACCTTCAAATACCATCGGACTGAGCCAGGGTCGGTAGATTTACTCTCACGTAAACGAACTCCTGCGGTACTAAATTCCGACACCTCAGAGTCTCCAAAATCCGTGTGAAAGTAGGCAGTGGGACGTGAAGCCATTATTATTATTATTATTATTATTATTATTATTATTATTATTATTATTATTATTATTATTATTATTATTATTATTATTATTATTATTATTATTATTATTATTATTATTACACCGCAGACATTGATTTTGTTTATTAGGCCAGCATAAGATTAGCATACATTTCCTTGTCAGGTCACTTGAAATAAAAATAATCCTTACCAACAGGTGCTAGAGGAAAGCTACGCCGCGAAATTAAGGTCAACATATTTAGACAATTATCGTAGTGAGCAGAGAAGGTGAGCCGGTAGTTTGCAGCAAGGCCACACGACTGGCGCTATCTGCACATATACATCTCAGTATCTCGTCAAAATACACTCTGGTGACATGGACATTCATGAACAATGCCACACTATGCTGATTATTAAAGTATTTTTTTATTTTCTGTCTTTCCCAATCAATCAATCAATCAATCAATCAATCAATCAATCAATCAATCAATCAATCAATCAATCAATCAATCAATCAATCAATCAATCAATCAGTGATCTGCATTTAGGGCGTCGCCCAGGTAGCAGATTCCCTATCAATTGTTTCTTTCTCCTTTTCTAAAACGTTGTCCGGCTCCATGGTTAAATGGTTAGCGTGCTGGCCTTTGGTCACAGGGGTCCCGGGTTCGATTCCCGGCAGGGTCGGGAATTTTAACCATCATTGGTTAATTTCGCTGGCACGGGGGCTGGGTGTATGTGTCGTCTCCATCATGATTTCATCCTCATCATAACGCACAGGTCGTCTATGGGCGTCAAAACAAAAGACTTGGATGTGGCGAGCCGAACTTGTCCTCGGACACTCCCGACAATAAATCTATACGCCACTGTTATTTCTGAAACGTTTTCAAAGAATTTGGAAATTAATCGAATTTTTCCCTTGATAATTTATTCCAGTCCCTTACTCCTCGTTCTATAAATGATTATTTGCCCCAATTTGTCCCCTTGAAATCCTACTTTATCTTGATAATATGATCTTTCCTACTCTCAAGCCTATCCGTTTACTCATGTGATTCCACACTATCTGCCCATTGAGAGCTCGGGAGATACCACTTGCTGGAGCATCTCGCCTCCTCACTCGCTCATAGTCTACGTTCACTTGATGGCATCTACAGAGAGAGAGAGATAGGGTAAAAAAAATAATTGATCTGTTTTAAAATTTAATAATTAAATATTCTAGTAATTTGCACATGTCTGTACATGATGTTTACACTCCCACTATCTCACCTCCAAGGTAGTTTCGCTGTCGCATAATCAGCGCTCGAGGAGGATCACGCGACAGTAAAACTAGTCGTGTCCTCCTAATAAGGTACAATAATAATTATGACGTTGTGTAGAGTCAATGAGAAAAAGTATACAATACAATAAATCTCGAGACGAAGTGGCCAGACTTGTCTTGCAACCTTGATGGTTTAACTCGCTGTGGACCTGAGCAGTCTCCTCGCCATGTTAGAACAGCCACTTCCCTACTGAATAGTTCGAATAAGATATTTCTTCTGTCCAAATGAGCTATTTCGTCGTTACTTCAATATTTTCAGTAAGGCATACTCACTGTCGAACACTTTGCTATAATTGTCTCAAAAAGACATACTTGCTGTCGAATAGATTGAACTGTCCGTCAGTAAGACGATCTCACTGTCGAACAGATCGATTTCTTAACTACCTTAACAATATCAATAAGAACTATTCGCTGTCGAACAGTGCGCTCTCTTTCTTTTCGAAATGGCTTGAATAACACGACACTCGCTGTCGAACAAAGCGATCTCTTGTCTGCACAATACACAAGAAGTGCGTTTATACGGTCTAGATGAGACTGACTGGAGCTCATCCGGTTAGTCCGAAAATAAACAAACATAAGCTAACGATCTGTAAAAACTTCTATTCTGACACAAACAAGAAATAAAACAATCTATTCAGGGTTGTATTTTCAAAGGGATTAGAAAATAGTATGTCTAGCAATAACGGTTCCAAGTACTCTAGAAAGTAGTGGACTGTGGAGAGTCGCGTCAGATGCATAATCTCATGTAACTTTATCTTTATGCTTTCATCACGAAAACTTGATTGTTTCTGTCTTAATTAGTACAATAAATCATCCATGTTACTTTCTGATGTGATTCTTCAACCCAATCAGCTTCCACTGTACTGTGGTCAATATGAGCTCTGGCCGACAGAGAAGTTCGTTCTCTGTGAACTCCCTCGTCCAAAGTTCGGAATTGAGAATTCACTGTGCTAACTATCCCTGTCTTGTCATCGCTATAAGAAGTCACATATGAGTGGACTACATTAGATTGCTATGCAGCATAATCGTCCTCGAGGGTCACCAAGCTGGCAATTTAACTGTTTCCAAACGAGATGCAATTGTATGTGCTGAGATATGTCACATGCCTGGGGTTTCCGAACACTGTACTGAGAGGTGTAGAGAACAGAATAATTGGCCCAGTTTTAAAACTGAGTACCCTTCCCGACGTTTACCCTCCGTGGAAGCATGGATTCAAATATTTCACGCTAATAATAATAATAATAATAATAATAATAATAATAATAATAATAATAATAATAATAATAATAATGATTTCATGTGGCTATTTCTAGCCGAGTGCAGCCCTTGTAAGGCAGACCCTCCGATGAGGATGGATGGCATCTGCCATGTGTAGGTAACTGCGTGGTATTGTGGTGGAGGATAGTGTTATGTGTGGTGTGTGTTGCAGGGATGTTGGGTGCAGCCCCCGGGCTAATGGAATTAACCAATGAAGGTTAAAATCCCCGATCCGGTCGGGAATCGAACCTGGGACCCTCTGAATCGAAGGCCAGTACGCTGACCATTCAGCCAACGAGTATTTCACGCTTATGTGGTGATTGGCAGTGTAATGTGCTGCGTGTAATAAAGTCATCGAATCAAAAGAATATCCCTGGCCCAAATGAGAATCGAACCGAAGGTTGCTACACCGACAATTCAACCACACACTTGGACAAGATATCAAAACGCTAATAATTTTCTGGAAGTTTTAGTGAAACTCCCATTTGTAATAATAATTATTATTACTATGATTATATTATTACTTCACGATTTTGTGGTCGCCTCAAAGAAAGGACGGAAACAGGATGACCAAAAAGATATTTTACTTTTTTATTCAAAACACGAGAGCACGGTGTCTTGGTTTAGAAACACCAAAGAACATCTTCAAACCCGAAGACGCTTTTGACAGATCTCTTCCGAAAAAAGATCATGTGGAACGGCTAAACCGAGACGAACAAACGAACGGAAACAGGCCCACTCAGAAAGAATGAGGGAATACTGGGCTCAAAAGAAAGTAAAGTTCACTGCCAAATGTAACGAGACCTAACATGGTCCTCGATGACCCTGGCAAATAAATAAATAAATAAATAAATAAATAAATAAATAAATAAATAAATAAATAAATAAATAAATAAATAAATAAATAAATAAATAAATAAAATAAAAACGAAAAGAAGAAAGTTGAAGGAAAGAATCATTATACCGACAGCTGGACAACTGATGTGTCGCTCACTTGTTAATTCACTACGCCTGATCCTAGACAAAGAATCCGTGTTCACGTATTATTATTATTATTATTATTATTATTATTATTATTATTATTATTATTATTATTATTTCTGATTTTCTTCAAGTTGTAAGTCGTAGGAGTTAGTCACAGTGCTCTTATTGATCTCATGAGATGAATCCTAAATTTTAAGAATGTTCAGTCAGAATATTCCACGCAGCAAGAAACAGACTCACGCAATAAAACACAGGTGGTATGATACATTTTCTTTATCTCAGATGAACGAGAGATACGAACGACTCAGATGCTGTATCATGGTGAATCGTGTATATCCGAGAGCCTTGGGAGAAAGTGCATCATTACTTTCACGAGCAGAAAAATACTTGCAGAATACTAACGTGAAAAATTAGTGTGCATCTCGAATTCCTTTCAACTTTCACTGGTGCTTTATGACTCGTGATGGCTTTTACAGCCAATGATGAAAAATAGGGTTTCATTTTGTATCACAATGACCGCTGTATTGTTCAACTCCGTAATAAATAATCCGTTAACATTCACTCGAAAGTAGACTCAGTAATACATTTATAATGACTATAATACCCTTGCGTACAAAGTCTCAAAAGAATCGACTCATGCTAAAAGTGCCTCAGTCATAAAATTAGCCGAAATGTGTTAAGACTGACGCGGCCGTCGACGTAAAATGGACTTCGATCTGATGAGTTTCTACCATAATAGGAACGGATATGGAAAAACAGAGTGTTTTGCAGCAAGGTTTTCAGTCACTGACCGAGGACCTTCTAGCAGCTTATCTATTGCGCAAAGTACCTTTAGAGCATGCTAAAATACAAGAGATACATTCCACAAAAGCACCAACATTTTTTATGATGAAATAAGAACTAGCCTACTGATGGAAATCTAAGAAGGATCACATGACTAAAGAAGTTTAATTTGAGTTAAAAAATGTAGTTTTATTTTGTAATTTGCGTTCTCATCTTAACATGCATAAAAATCATTGTACAGAGTGTCTCATATGAACGTAGACCGAACGCACGGTGTTTGCAGTATGGGAGGCGCGCGCGTAATTCTCGACCTTGCAAGCAGCCTGCACGTGTTCGACCTGGCAAGCATCAGTCGCCAGTCTGAATCTCAGCTGTTAACAGTTACCATTGCAGCACCGTATTTTCTTATGTAAAAGTTTTGTTTTCATCTTAATGTTCGTGTTAACAGTCATAACTCTCGCTTTTGGTGTTTATGAAGTCCCTCATTAGAATAGGAAGATTAGTGTGCGGTGTGCTGTTAGTGCAAGAAGAAGAATTGGGCCTATCTCTTTCGAGCCGACAGTAAATATAGAGAGGTACCAAGATAATATTTTGACACCGTTCTTCCATCAGTTACAGAAGAAGAAAAATCGCGTGGGTGGTTTCAACAAGATTCAGCCCCTGCTCATACCCTTCTTATAATCTCGGAAGTGTCTGCAGACAGAGTGATCAATTCTGATCTATTTCCCCCCTCGTGGGTTCCCTCATTACCAGGGGATACTGCGAGCAGCCAGTTGCTTTCCTTTTGGCAGGTATTTTAGATGTATGTAGTATAACTTTAGTTTTAGTGAAAGGTGGTGCAGCTTATGGTCCGGCTTTCCGCCTCTGCTGCGCCACCAAATTAGAGTAGTGAAGGGTGGTGCTGCTTATGGTCTGGCTAACCGCCTCTGCAGCGCCACCAAGGTAGTTAATGGTTTGTTTAGTGTAGGATGGAGTTACCCATGGTATGGTTATCCGCCTGGGTGACGCTACTAAATTAGGAGGGACGTCGGTAGTAGTTCAAGGGGTGTAGAGTAGTGATTGTTTATCTATAGTTTTGTTCTTTTATTTCTATGTATTTTGCATTATTTATTACCTGTGATCGTTTGGTGCCCTAACATATGGACAGGTCATCCGCCTTTGTTAGGAGCATCGTAGTAGATTTAGTGAGGTAGTTTAGGTAGATTTTAAGAGAGGACAGTAGATATTGTATGTTTGCCTTTGTATTTTTGTATCCATTTTGTCTTTATTGCTAGTAAGCCGAAGGTGTAAACTAGGGTGGCAATAAAGAAATGTTCTAGTTCTATTTCCCCCCTCGTTCTCCAGATCTAACAGTGTGTGATTTTTGCTTGTGGGGTAAACTGAAAGTAAACGTGTACCGAACAAATCCTCACACATTTGGAGGAGCTTAAAGAAAACATTACGATTGTAATAAGATTCATTACTGTAGCAGAAATCACTCGCGTGAGCCAGAATATGATTGCCAAATACAATGTCTGTATAAACCAGGAAGGATGATGAAAAATTTCAGACAAACACCCACTCCCCCAGCCAGAAGAATTAATCAGACAGGATTATAATTCCCGATCCGGCCAGGAATCGAATCCGGGACACTCTGAACCGAAGGCCTCAATGATGACTTTTCAGCCAAGGAGTCCAATAAATAAATAAATAAATAAATAAATCAATAAATAAATAAATAAATAAATACATAAATATTACTAGTACCTACCATATCGACTATACTCACATAATTTATTTTACAACTAGATAAAATCACGTTTCTGCTTCTGATTTCGGAGGTGACAACCTGAAACAAACCTTACCTCGCAATTTCCTGTTCCTGGGAAGAATGGTGAAGGAGAAGATTGATTAATCACCAACGCATTTACATGGGACCTGTCATTGGGTCATTTACCCGGCTCATGATTGCATTACGAACCCTGGCTTGCGATCGATGAAGAGCGGTGTACGATAACACAGGACAATAACTCGCGGAAGTGTTAAACCTTACAAAATAAAAACTTCGCTAATTTTGACGGAGGCAGTCTCTTGATCGACTATCGGTCACATTGACATTCCACTCTCGGCGTCTTGGACAAGACATCCGTGTCTTCCGGGATAAGTCTCTCTGTTTCACAATGCATGATGTCATTAGTCGGCCATTGGCTTCCTTCTTTTGTCAGTCACAGCTGAGCTCGCCTCATGGTTTACCTATCTTTACGTAAACTTCGCCAACTATTAACATTCTAGACGGGTATCCAGGATGCATTCATTACAGAAACCCAATAAAAGCGGTTCTTATAGGCAGCATCGGGACAGGAGACAGACAGGCTGATAGTAAGTAACGCTGTGTGTTTTAAGTCTACAAATAATTTGCTACAGATTTTAATCGACTTCGGAGGGGCTGAGTTCTGCCCTCAAAGTAGGTTCTTTAAAGTGCCTGTAAATCTACTAACAGAAGAAGAAGAACCTATGAGATCTGGATTGCAGGTAGACCACAGCCGCTATTGTCTACATAACAATGTTATGAACAAAACAATGCCTGTTTTATCGACATAATGTAATGTAGAATGACCCAATTAATACACATATATACTCACACAATTCTATTTGAGAATGAATGACAACAGTTCCCTAATTAGTGGCAATTTACAAAGTTTCTGTCCGGCTGGCTGGTATTACCTGGTCGGCGATAATCCTGCTGACTGACAGCTCACATTACACTAGGCTCCGCACGCTGAGTCACTTCACACAGCAGCTGCACCCGGACAGGATGAAACACAGGGCTGTTGACAATCACAACACACAACTGCTGTTCGACAACAGATGAATTTGATGACACACACAGTCAATTCAGTTCACTCATAGTCAACGCGATTGCTCCACACACTGAACTACTCAGAACATATCACTAAACAACGACAATAGTGCTAATCAATCAATCAATCAATCAATCACTGATCTGCATTTAGAGCAGTCGTCGAGGTGGCAGATGCCCCATCTGTTGTTTACCTAGTCTCTTCTTAAACAATTACAAAGAATTTGGAAATTTATTGAACATCTCCCTTCGTAAATTATTCCAGTCCCTAACTCCTCTTCCTATAAATAAATATTTTCCACGATTTGTCCCCTTGAATAAATTCCAACTTTATCTTCATACCAGTATTGTGATCTTTCCTACTATTAAAAACACCATTCAAGCGTATTCGTCTGCTAATATCATTCCACGCCATCCCTCCATCGACAGCTCGGAACATACCGCTTAGTTAAGCAGCTCGTCTCCTTTGTCCCAAGTCTCCCTTGCCTAAATCTTGCAACATCTTCGTAAATAAATGTGAGGTGGGGCTGACCTATCACTATCCTGTCTTCTCCAGTACATGGTGATTGCTTGTTGAGACCCAGCATTCTTCTGAACAGGCTAAAGGCCACCACACACAGAAAGCTAGGCTAAGCTAAGCTAAGCTACGCGCTGTTGTGAAAAATATCGCTCCCAATGCATTCAAGTACGATGAGACACACAGGCCGCTATGGTAAGCTATACTATGCCAAGCTAAGCTAAGCTAAGCTAGACAGATCGCTAGGTAGGCGATTTTCTTGGCTGTAGCTGGCCTGGCGCATGCGCTTTTCATTTCTGAGCAGTTGGTCTGGCGGGCTGTCGTGTGTGTTTAGTCGTGTCGTGCGAGTCTCTTCTGGTATAGTACTTCGATATTTTAATACAATGAATAAAGGTCCAAAAGAACGACTAATTGAGTAGGTAAAAATATATCCCTGCCTTTATGATACGTCATCAAATTACTACAGAGACGTGATAAGAAAGGAAAACTGTTGGCAGGAAATAAGTTCCGTACTTCAAATTGATTGTAAGTAGGCTACCATTCATAAATTAGCTGTATAATCACAATTTTGACAGTTGTAATTGTTTCAGAAGAATACGTTTTTCACATGGCTTTACGCACATTATTTACAATTTAGCAGATCCAGTTGAAGCGCCTGTTCTGCAACTGTATGCCATATTCTTAAATATATCAACAGTTACTAAGAACGTGAAAGGTAAAATAATAGCATATATTGTTTTAGGTAAAGAACTTAAAAACTTATGAAAATGACAGAGACTGTTTTAGGGAGGCAATGATGAGACAAAAAGAGAGTAAAAGTGGACAGTAAGGGGGAAAATGAAGGAGTGGAGATTCCACAAACAAATGGAATTCCTTCTGCCTTATATATCTACAAGAAGGTGAGCTGTCATTTTAACGCACGCAGTATGACTAATATTTAAAATATTTTTAAAATATTAAAAATTGATTAAATTATAAGTGAATTTATATGTTGAGTATATTATAATTTAAAACGCATGTAATTCATTCGAGGTTATAAGAAAATCAGAACGTCTCGATTTGTTATGTTTTGCAGCTAAGACATTATAAACATTTCACTAATAAAATGAAATGAAATGGCGTATGGTTTTTAGTGCCGGGAGTGTCCGAGGACAAGTTCGACTCGCCAGGTGCAGGTCTTTTGATCTGACTCCCATAGGTGACCCGTGCGTCGTGATGAAGATGAAATGATGATGAAAACGATACATACACCCAGCCCCCGTGCCAGCGAAATTAACCAATTAAGGTTAAAATTCCCGACCCTGCCGGGAATCGAACCCGGGACCTCTGTGGCCAAAGGTCAGCACGTTAACCATTTAGCCATGGAGCCGGACACTAATAAAATGAACAACATGAATAATTGCGTGTGCAGCACAAGGACTAGGAGAGTTTAATATGCTCATTCTCCATAAACAGATCTCCGTGTGTCATTTCTTAATATACGTTTGGATGTGTATTAATAGCTTAATTAATTTTCCTTACAGCACACATTCAAAAATTGACAGGCAGAGAACATATCGAAGTCAAGAGATAACTTAAGTAACCAACCAGATGACTGAGAGCCCGGAATGTGATGACCTACACTCCCCATCACATATATCTGATTCATCATCTGTTCCGTCCGCACCCACACCTACGCAATCTCAGCCAGTCGAACCCCTTCGAAAAAGAAAAAAAAATCAAGTCACCGAGCAGAAAGAGCAATTGATTATTTACAACAGCGAGAAAATAACAGTGCTGCCTAGCATAGTTTAGCTTAGCTTTTTATTCGTGTCATAGCACACCACAGCTTGGCATTGCTTAGCGTAGCATAGTGTAGCGTAGCGTAGCTTTCTGTGTGTGGTGGCCTTTACTGGAGAGAACTACACAGATTTCTTGCGGGCTACATTGCCTGATTACTTGGAAGATACACTGTACCAGTAGCAACCCGTCGACAGCTGTACTTCATGGATGACGATGTCTGGCGCCGGATAGGTAAAGGTGGCCACCACGCTTCCCTGACTTGAACCCCCGAAGTTTTACCTTCGGGAACACGTAAAACATGTCGTGTATTCGACTGCTGTTAATTATCAACCAACCAAAAGGTTAGGTAACTTCCAGTCATTTCCAGTTCAGGTAGCTGTGCTCCTGAGATTAAGAGAACAAAAGTCACGGCCAAACATGTAATGACGAATCTGCCCCGTTTATGGAAGGATGGCTCTATCTCGTTACCACCGAAAACAATGGAATGTCCTCTATGGAGTCGTGCGCTCTTCGTGCTATAGACCTGAAGAAAATACATTCTTTTGAAATGCGGTGCTGGCGAAGAATGTTACGCATACCTTGAACAGCATTTCGCACCAATGATTCGATTATAAACAAGCTCAACCTCAAATCAGATAATCAATATGTAAACAAAGAGTATTAAAATTCCTTGGACGCACTCTGCGACGTGGGAATGACAGCATAGAAAACTTATCGTTCTTGAAAATGTTCCGGCAAGAGAGATCTTGGACGAGTTCCCACTCGATGGTCGAACATTATCAAGAGTATAACTGGTACAGCACGTTTGGCCAAGGACAGCAACTGACCAATAGCCTCCTCGGAGATCATCATCTTCAGGATTGAGGGAACGATGACAGAAAGTCAAGACGTTCAGAAATACTGGGATGTACCGTGCAGTGCTACCAACTCAATTTTACTGTCCCCTTCGAGTCACCATTGGAAGTCAAGTGAAAAAGAAAGTAAATAATAAAACAATACTCCTCTCTCTTTGCCGTTCAATTTGGCGCCGGATAGGTAAAGGTGGCCACCACGCTCCCCTGACTTGAACCCCCAGAAGTTTTACCTTCGGGAACACGTAAAATATGTCGTGTATTCGACTGCTGTTGAATATCAACCAACCAACCCTGTATAGAGTTTCAGAGCTAAAGAGGTCCGTAGCATTAAACAAAGGTTAAGAACTCCTGGTCTACCCATTAACTGTGTGTTTCTAACAGAGAGAAGATTTTGTTGTTATTTACATGTGATACTGTTGAAAACATTGGTCCCATACTATGAAAAATGTAAAATTAAGCAATGTCCTCAATTGTACCAAAAGTTGAAGGGCTCAAGAGCCCGGAAAGGTCTCAAATTTTGAGTCTTGGAAACAGTGTTGTCAACTTAGCGGATTTTCTGCTAAATGTGGCGGAATCAGAAGCCTGCCGGCGGAGAAATATATCATTTAGCGGACAGCGGATTTTTTGGCGGAATTCTAGGTTTATTATAGCGGAATTTAGTGTTTTATCCGTTTTACGTTTTTAAAAAAAAAATTATACTCTCGTCAGGAGCTAGCAGTCACATGAAGGAAACATGTTATTTGTATTTGATGTTATGAGATCATGGTATCATAAATTTGCAATGCGTTGGGAAAGGGTACTTATCTCTTAGTTGACGAATGACGACAGATGATGAAACTGTGAGAGAGTAGCATTCATATTTATGCTATGAAGGAAGACCGTTTAATGAACTGGCCTGTTCTGTGTGTGGCCCTTCAGGTAGGGGATTCACCTAGTTTGCACCCGGCAGTAAAACGCCTACAAGTTTTAGCTCGCCGCCTCGCAGGCAGGGGGTTAATCCCAGTGAAACTCATGGATCAGGTGAGTGCAGACATTTATTATTATTATTATTATTATTATTATTATTATTATTATTATTATTATTATTATTATTATTATTGCTCATTTTATTGCTCATTATTTGAGATCGGATTTCTTGGCGGAATTTTAGCGGATTTTTCGTAGTACTTAGCGGATCTTGAAAATATAAGTTGGCAACACTGCTTGGAAAGCTCTATCAAACTAAAAGAAAAACAGCCTAAAATCGCTTTTTCCTTTACTTGTTTTCTTTCTATTCAAATTCAAGCCAAATTATTTGCATAATTCTTTATGTAATGTGTTTCTTAGTTCAATAACCTCAGGCGTTTTTTGATTTCTTGAAAAATGTCCATAACGACTCGTAGTGGTAGAAAAAGTCAAACCGCTAATCTAATCGACCGGATAACGATGATTAAGAAAAGGATTGTAATTTTTAGGAGTAAATGAAGAACATATTCTTATACTTTATTATATTTCATTTACCTAAAATTCGTAGCTCATATCCCTAGGAGTTTTCAACATTGAGTTGCTTGCCTCAAGGGCTGACTCAGGATTTCCAACGGTGTCTTGAAGGAGATAGTAAAATTGAATTGGTAGCACAGCATTGTGCATCTCAGTATTTCTGAATGTGGCGAGACTCTCTCCTCTCTCCCTGGATGACCCCGGAAGTACTGGTTACAGTATTCACGTGCAGATAATCTCACAATCAAATGCTTATCAGAAAGTCTAGAGATTGCACATCATTTCACCCGGTCAGTGACATGCAGCTGTTTTGACTAGCTTATCATTCACATCAGAGATAATCTCTATGGTGACAAGACTCGAACCATTGCAATCCGGTTTTCTCTTAACAGATACTTCATAAGCGTAAGTAGTACCTAGATATTATCTATGACGCAGTATGAAGCAGAGTCTGGAGAAGTTACAGACTTCCACTACTCTTTAAATCCCTTGGCATTTCGCTGTTCTAGTCTTCCAATGTCCGACTCGTTGGCTGAATGGTCAGCGTACTGGCCTTCGGTTCAGAGGGTCCAGGGTTCGATTCCCGGCCGGGTCGGGGATTTTAACCTCCATTGGTTAATACCAACGGCCCGGGGGCTGGGTGTTTGTGCTGTTCCCAACATCCCTGCAACTCACACACAAAACATAACACTATCCTCCACCACAATAACACGCAGTTACCTACATATGACAGATGCCGCCCACCCTCATCGGAAGGTCTGCCTTACAAGGGTTGCACTCGGCTAGAAATAGCCACACGAAATTATAGTATTCCAATGATCGTGTTATTATTATTATTATTATTATTATTATTATTATTATTATTATTATTATTATTATATTACCTACTGGGCCTTAGCAGAAAAGAACAGGTTAAGTAAATGGCCCGCAACAACAAGTAGAGTGGAGGTGTGTACTACTTGCACTCCTACATGAAACTTTTTAAAACCTAAGAGGCACTAGGCCGATGAAACACGGGCTATTCCCAAACTATGGAGGTGACTCGTATAAGAAAATTTTAAGACATTACAGAAAGGAAGAAAACCCGTTACAAAACGTAGTCACCTCAAACCAATATGAAGGGGAGCTCGAGAGGGTAAATCACTCTCTATCCCCGAATTACAGTTACAGATTT
Organism: Anabrus simplex; assembly: GCF_040414725.1. Classification (NCBI taxonomy): domain Eukaryota; kingdom Metazoa; phylum Arthropoda; class Insecta; order Orthoptera; family Tettigoniidae; genus Anabrus; species Anabrus simplex. Next base: position 439,016,289 of record NC_090267.1, read on the forward strand.
ATGAAGTTTTACAAAAACGACAGAAAATTACATGTTTGAAAGATAGGTTACATAGTAAAAGTTTCGGACCTTTCCCGCGGGTTAAACTGCTGAGCTAGCAAGAAAATAAAGATGTTAAATGGCCATCACCTTACTGAAGAGCTGCTGCCTGATGAAAGAGGCGCTTCCCGCCTCCTGCTACACGTCCATACACTAGGTAGATGTTGATGAAGTGGCCGAGAGACAAGAAAATCAGCAGTTTTTATACCCTCGGGCAAAGTTCGAGACCTTTCATGAATAAAACAGCCACACCCACTCAATTTTATTGGTCAGAATAGAAATCGAAGAAGAAAGACACGATTAGTCAAAAATTAATTACAGAAATTCTGGATTGGCTAAGTTCAAAACTGGCGGAAAGAAAAGATCAATATTGCCAACCCACAAATGAAAGAACGAAATTTAGTAAAGAGAAAACTTAGGAACACAAAATTTCTTCAGAAAAGTTCCTTAACATCGCACCAGGGTGCATGATCATAGTTTTTTTGGCAGAGACATCTATGAGAGACTGACCACACTTCTTGCCGAACGGAAAACAAACAAGTAGAAATGTACACAGTTCAGGAAACTTCACCATAAAAAAATTACAGTAGCGACATCTGAGTAAATTTATAAGTTGTTCCAGTTTTAACTTTCAAGTTTCTCCTGTAGAGGAGGTTCAATTGGCGCCAGAATTAAAGTTGCGGCGTAGAGGTGGTACCGCCCGGTACAATAATAATAATAATAATAATAATAATAATAATAATAATAATAATAATAATAATAATAATAATAATAATAATAATAATACCTTCTTTACGTCCCACTAACTAGGCCTACTTTTACGGTTTTCGGAGACGCCGAGGTGCTAGAATTTAGTCCCGCAGGAGTTCTTTTACGTACCAGTAAATCTACCGACACGAGGCTCACGTATTTGAGCACCTTCACATACCACCGGACTGAGCCAGGATCGAACTTGCGAAGTTGGGGTCAGAACGCCAGCGCCTCAGCCGCCTGAGCCACTCAGCCCGGCAACAGTTTATGAAGAAGTTTCTAATGTTCTGTATTGACAGTATATAACATACAAAATTCCCTTAAAAAAAAGGTAAAGATTTAAAATGTCCACCTTAATAAATACAATTCTTATATTAAATGACTATGATATTATTGTAAAAAAATGGCACATGTTTCGGTCTTGATTACGCCATCTTCAGCCACATATTAAAGTACAATGAATAGACAAAATGATAAAATGAGCAAATGATACAAATAAACTGTTTTAAAAATCAAGAAATGGTTATAAAATGTACATTTTCATGCGAAAAATCTGTTAAAATGGTACAATCAGTTTCGTATTTTAGTCTGGCAGTTCCCACTGAAGTACGCATTCGTTCATCTTTCCGATTCCTCCATTCAAAATATCAACCTGAAATTTAAATTGGAACATCATAACTAGAGCCCGTTTTTTTATGCATTAGTAGGTCAGAATGCAACGTTTCTGAAGCGAGCAGCAAGTATAGTCTACCTTCGTAACGACTATGCTATGGGGTTTGCATAAACATTAGGGGTACGGCCTATCAGAACTCCTTTGATTTATGTTACTCTTGCTGCATTATACAAGAGCGGGTGGCCGACACTTCCTATTAACCAAATTTAGTTTGCAGTCTAACCTGTTACGGCATGAAAATCCGGGCTTTGATCATAACAGTCTTTAACTTCATCTACAAAATCACTATTCCGCGTTGACTCCAAGCGCAGGCTTGTTTTACGTAATTCCATTTTCCGTTAAGTGCGTTATTGTATATTTTTAATTATTCAGTGAGTTTTCTCCGATCCAGTTGTCGTAGGAAAATTTCTCGAATAAGACTGCACTTTTCTCTAACATTTTAAGAAGATATTCCAAGTGATGGTTTTCTAAGAATAAGTACCGAGACATATTTTTCTTACGAAACGGTTTATATAATTTTTAACGGTTTCTCGCAGCAAAACAAATATTTCTTACATAACCATTTCTTGATTATTTTTAAAACAGTTCTATTTGTATCATTTGTCATTCTCACGATTTTGTCTACTTTGTATTTTAACATGTGGCTGACGAAGGCCTAATTAAGGCGGAAACACGTGCCGTTTTTCTACAATAATCTCTTGAATTGTTTTAATAAACGAATCGTATTGACTAAGGTGGACATTTTAAATATTTTCCGTTTTTCAACGGAATTTTTGTATGTCCGGCTCCATGGCTAAGTGGTCACCGCCTTGATCTTCGGTGACCCGGGTTCGATTCCTGGCTGGGTCGTAAGAGTTTAATCGTAACTGATGGATACCCCTGGCTCGAAGACTGGGTACTCGTGTTGCCCCCAACATTCTTTCAACTCGCGCATCACACACAACAATCCTCCATTACAATAACATGCAATTTCCCCCGTACAGGACAGACCCCGCCCACACTCATCCGATGGCGTCCCTTAATACGGACTGCATGCGGCTGTAACATCCACAAACCTGTATTATATTATTTTGATATTTTAAAATATTCTGGAGTTGTTTTCTGAACACCGCCCCATATTTCTTTACGTCGCTCCGATATAGATAGGTCTTATGGCGAGGGTGGGATAGGAAAGAGCTAGAAGTGGGTAGGAACCGACCGTAGCATTAATTAGGGTACAGCCCCAGCGTTAGTCTAGTGCAGGGCCTCTCAGGGTGCATGCGCCGTGCAGTGCACGAGCGCAAGGTGCAGGAGACGACTTCACTAGGTTGACCAGAGTGCAAACCCCCACCCCACTTCACCTACACCTGTCTCACCCGTTCGGCCTGTCTTCGCCTTCTCCACCTTCCCCGCTGATCCTCCCCTCCTGCGAAATGTTTATGTGCGGTTAGCGGTGACACTGTTGTATGGTACAATGTTACTGGTGTTAAAACACTCTTCTTTCAATTTGGTTTCAACAGACAATTTTATCTTCTCTAGCTCTTCTTTTCCTTTATCTTTACAATGATACCAATTATGCCTGGAACAAGGGACTGGCTGACAGCAATTTGAGAGCCTTCTTTAAATTACAATCAGAAATAGGCCTACTCGAACGCAATCTAGTTTTCGTACAAGTCAAAGCAGGAAGAAATACCTTTCACATATGCATGTGCAACCAAACATAGAAATAATCTTAGCTGCTTCTCGATGCAGCTTAGGAAAATCTTCCTTCGAGAAATTCTCGTAGAATTTGAGAAAAGCCTTTGTATTGGAAAATCAGATCTTTTTCATTAACTTATCACATAATTATTATCCCACGGATTAAGCATTTGGCTTTATCGTCACGACTGACAAAGAAATACGAAATGGACTTTCGGAAGTCTTTGCTTTCTTCAAAACAGGTTGCTCCATTATTATGTTGTTGTCTTGCGCTTATCTATTTTACTGATAAACAAGCCGCCATCACCGAACGCTTCGTCGCTCTCAGCGCACTACACCATCCGAGTCAAGCCGAGTTGAGACGAGTCGGAACGATGCACAGTGCTCGGCGTGTCTGCGCCTCGATTTGCACGCGTGAGATTTTGAGCGTTTGAGAGGCCCTGGTCTAGTGTGAAAATGGAAAACCACGGAAAACCATCTTCAGGGCTGCCGACAGTGGGGTTCGAACCCACTATGTCTCGAATGCAAGCTCACGGCAGCGTTTCTTGAACTCTTAATGTCCCAAAATTGTTCATATAGAACAAAGTAACAATTATACACTTGTTAGAAACTTGCAAGTTTTCTCTCTCTTTCATAAGAGAGCTTTTATACCCATTTAAGAATTTTTTATTACTCTTATTTAGCTGTAACCAAGAAAAATGTTCTATTAACAGAAATTTGTCTAGAAATATATTGCAATCGCCGTTTTGCTAATTCGCTGTTATTGTATACACGGCTATCTTTACTTTAAAAAATTATTACCAATTTAATTAAGTGATAAAATTAAGTTTTATTGTTACTCACGCAAACGTATGCACTTAGCACTACAGAGTTTTAAATCTGAGAGGCATGGTTATAGCGCTTTTTACAACTACAGAATCACTAATCCGGTTATCTCATTCACAGAGATGTGCAGAATGAACGCCGAGAGGCATTACAGTCTATGATGTACGAAGGAATGTTGAAATCCTAGTCCTGTTATGCCGTCCGCACTTATACTGAAAAATCTGTAGTGTTTCAACCTCTATGACTTCTGCGAGGTCACGTTGTCTTCTTTGAATGATTATTCACACTCTAGTGTTCACCTCTTCAAATGATTACAAATCATCCTATTTTTGGTGAATTTCGAGAGAAATAAGACAATATTACAATTTTCATAAGCATCTTATATTTAGGAAGCTACACATCTGAAAGAAAGGCTGTTGGCGAGACGTCTCCTAGGATATAACTCCAGTAATCCTGTTTGAAGTAACAAGATTACTACTGCAGGACACAGCTGGGGCTTCTCGACCGCATAAGCAAACAACACCTGTTACTAGGCTGTTCATCACGGGAGACTGAGATTTTCAGGAATTGCATGCATCCTTTATTTTCATGAGGACTTTGTACACTCGACCGTGTCTGCAAAACATGCTATATTTGACAGCTATCACTTTTGCGCGCGATGCCATTTGATAATGAGGTCATAGTCGAGACCGCCAACATTTCAGCCAGACTTCGCACACAAGAATTACAAAGAAACTGGTGAATTTGACCCTCAGTGACTTGACATACACATATGCCTGTTGCCTTGAATGAGCCGTGTGGTTCCTCCCTTCATTCCCCTCTCCCTTCATTGTCGAGCTAGTGGGACGTGTGGGCAGGCGGGGAAGCAAGTACCTTCCTCTCTGCGTGTGTTTCGTTCATGCTAGATATCCTCGTACTTCCGTTTTCTCCACCTCCCCTCACTCTTCAGATGTGTGCATGTGTTAACGCGTCTGATGGTTGTGACCAATGAGAGAGTGTATAAGCAGGTACTGGTTGGTTCTGAGGGCTGTACTGATTTCTTGCCTGAAATGAATATTTCTGGCCACGAGACACTAAAGATTCGAGTGTACGACGGGTCAAGGCGCTCCGTACGGGTCGGAATGAGACTACGGATTTGCACCACACAGGTCGGCCGTCCATTCCTCAAGATCAGATTGACATCACCATCGATGGACTGTCCGGGAATTGCCCGTAGATGTTTGTCTCAGTCATCAAACGGTGTGGCACATACTGACAAAATGTCTTAACATGTGGAAACTTGCGTCCCGTTGGGTTCCACATAAACTCACCGACGTACAGAAATGGTACCGGTACACACTGGTGGCATCTACGTTGCAAACAATGTCAAGCTCATATTGGAACGGTGGCATTGGGAAGTCTTGGAATAGCCTCCGTACTCACCGGACATGGGTCCTTATGACTTCGACCGATTTCCGAAGTTGAAGGAACCCCTCCGAGGCCGCAATAGGGCTGTCATCAACACAGAAAGCCTTGCCAATGGTCCTCGACGGCTTCTCGACATTTGCAAAAGACTTTCCAGCTGACTGTATTGAAGAAATGTAATGCAATTGTCCTTGTTAAATATTGCGTTCTATCAATAATGCCGCTATTTTACTTACAGTCCCCGTAGTTTTCATCATCATGTCAACTTGATGCTTTTAGTTGTTAGGCGTGTAAGTGAACATTCACTGAATACACGCCATTCACATGTTAAGCGACAACAGCCTTCAGCGAGCCTTCAGGCAGAACTCAATGGCTGTGTTCATCATAACATCAGCTCCATATCAAGTAGGCCTACCTTACCCAGCGGAGCAACATGATGTTTCATGGCAACTCGATGCTAAGATTAATTTCTTGGACAGGAATAGATTCCTGGTTCCACTCCAGGTCGAGCTCTGTAGAACATACGACATATACGCAATGGCCACTCAACTACATAATGGCTTAAATAAACTCAACCAAATAATTATTTATGTATTAATTTGAGAATCCATGTTCCAAAGTGCATTTACTTAATAATGTATGCGGCAGAAACTCTTGCAATGAACAAGAAAGTTCTAATGGAAAAACTAGAAGTTAATGAAAGAAAGATCTTGAGAAAAAAGCTTCGGTCCCATCAAACAATCAAGAAAACAATGAGTACAGAAGGCTTCACAACCACGAATTGTACAAGCACGTGGAGAAGATGAGTGTCACGATTCGAAAAAGGATTGCCTTTTATAGCCACGTCACACGAATAAACCGAGGTAGGGTATTAACAGTCGTGAGTGAGACAATGGAGTGAGGGGATGTGCTGAGTAGAGTGCTCAACATGGGCGATCCACTAGTGCAGTACAGGGCAGCTATAGGAGTGAAATGTGAAAAAGTGAGAGGAGAGATAAAAAATGGGCAGCAAATGGGTGTACTGGTAACCATGTTGGTAGCCGCAGTAATAGCAACCTTATTGGAAATAGGTGGAGTTGAGCTAAATCCGGGGCCTGGACCAGTTGGTGCAATCGGATGGGAAGAATTCGAAATGATTAAGGAACTGATCAAAGAAGCATGTCAGGACGAGCAAACAAGAGACCTGAATAGAGAACAAGCCAAGGAAATAAATAAATAAATACAAGAATTAATACAGTGTGTTAAAGAGGAGAATGTGATAAAAAGAGAGAGTGCTCATAACACGGAAGAAGTAGAACGACTGAAGACCAAAGTCAGGGATTTAGAGGAGGAACTGAAGCAAGTAAAATGGTCTGAACACAGGACAAACCAGGAGCTCAGGAGGAAAACATTTTTATTTATGGTGTGCCGGAAGGAGACAACGAAAGCAAGGTGGAAATAGTATTTAAAGTGGTAGAAGTGTTACAAAGTAAAGTGAAGATAAACTTTAGTGAGGTGGACATAGACGATGCATATAGAGTGGGGAAAGTGAAGGGTAGGAGACCGATCAATATTAAGTTAATATCAACTCTGATGGCGGAAACAGTGTTGAGGAATACCAGCAACTTAAAAGGTGAGAAAATTTGGGTGAGAAGGGACATGGACAATGGCGTCATCAAGGATATTAACGTACTTTCAAGATAAGAAAACCAAAGGGGCTTGGTACACAGAGGTTGAGAAAGATCCACGAGAAATATAAATTTCTCGTAAAGATAACCAGGAACGTGCTCCGCTTAAGGAAAAACTACATACGCACAAAGGTTTCCAGGAAAAGACGAAACTGAAGACAGGGAAGGCGTGGACTCAAGAGAGAAAAGAACACCAGAGACAAATGCAGGAGATCGAAAAAGGAGACAGTTGAACTGTTGTGGTCCCTAGCTGGCCGAAACGAATAATAATAATAATAATAATAATAATAATAATAATAATAATAATACAGATAGATCGGGTTCCACACTTCAAATACCTTGGTAAAATTGTGGAGTCAATAGGATTAGAAAAGGAAGCACAGTGAAAGTTCGCCTGCAGAAAATCAAAAGAGCGTTATGGAGAACATGCGACGTTTACAGCAAAAAATGCACGTCCACACACGCGAAGATGAGACGCTACAATACTGTGATCAAACTTGAAGTTGTATACGCGAGCGAAACGCTGGTACTCAGTAGAAAAGGAAATCTAGAGAACATTCTGATGGAAGAACGAGGAAAATTCTTGGTCCAGAAAAATCTGAAAACGGATACCGACTGAAATCCCGCAAGGTAACAGAGAAACTGTCCACCTGGCTGCAGATATTAGAAAACGCAGATTGAAATTTTATGGACGCGTTCAAACACGCTCGACAACAAGGCTTACACACATGACATACAGGAGAAAATACAGAAGAGTCTACCATGGATCCAATAAGTCAAGAAGGACCTGGAGAGAGCCCAGATAGAGATATCAGAAATATTAGACAGAAATCTGTTCCGTAATAAAGTTAACAGCCGGAGAATGAAGTTCCAAGGAGACCAAGAACCAAGTGGGCTGAACAAACGAAGAGAGCCCACGTAATAAAATGAAATCCATACGGAAGATCAGAAAGTGGAATCATAAAAGCATTGCGTGATAAACAGGGTTCATACGCAAATAATAATAATAATAATAATAATAATAATAATAATAACCACCCGATTCCTTGTCTGAATGATCAGCGTTGAGACCTTCGGTTCAGAGGGTCCCGGGTTCGATTCCTGTCCGGGTCTGGGATTTTAATCGCGTCTGATTAATTTTTCTCGCTCAGAGACTGGCTGTTTGTGATCGCTCCAACACTCTCCTCTTCATATTCAAGCAACACACTACATTACCAACCACCAGAGAAACACGCAATAAAGATTACATCCCATCACATAGGTATTGCGTCAGAAAGGGCATCCGGTCTTAAAACAGGGCCAAGTCGACATGTGCGACACAGTTCACATCCACGATCCAACACATGTGGGAAAATAAGACGAAGAATGTCTTGCACCTTGGCTATATGCTCAGCGTACTGGCCTTCGTTTTAGAGGGTCCTGGGTTCGATTCTCGACCGGATCGAGGATTTCAACTGTGTATAATTAATTCCTCTGGCTTGGGGACTGGGTGTTTGTTTGTGTTCGTCCTAACACACTTCTCTTCGTCTACATACACCACGTCACACTACCAACCAGTACAGAAACATGCACTAGTGAAAACATCCCCCCCACATAGGGTTGGCATTAGAAACGACCACTGGCTTTAAAACTGATCAGTGTCGTCAAATCCTCGCACACAACAAGGTCGCATATTGTGATCATAACCCCTGACTCCGACAGACATGTAATGAAAGTGAAACTTACAGTCGAAATGAGACAGGCAATGGTTCTGTAATATTGTTTGAACTTCCTTATTACTACAGATACAGAAAGCTATTAGAGTTATTATGGTGATTAATTTTAAACTCTCCATTTGTTACGCTCTACGGTGATTTACATCTATTTGTGCAGTACTTTTCTTGAATATCATTAATTATGATGCTCATTCTACAGCCCAGTGACAGCTATTATCTCTAAGCACTTCCGCGAGCGGGCATCAATTGCAGTGAACATGATCGAACTAGGCTGAGTGCAGTCTTCCTTTCTCTCGCGACAACATGAATAGTTGTATCATAAATTCCCTGTATACGGTGGGATAAAAGCTACTTCCCGCAGCCCCCCCCCCCCCACACAAATTCGTTCTCAAGTTTCATAATTATTGACACAAGAAACACGTACACAGGTGTTGTAAATTGAATTGATGAGTATTCCGTATTTAAAAGGGGATAGGTGACAAACGTTACTGTTAGGGACGTCCCGCCATACTTAAATATCGATATTTTATTCGACGAAATTTGGGGCAAATATTTATTTATAGGAGTGGCTTAGGCGGCAGCGTGCTGTCCTCGCACACTGGATCCCGTGGTTCAAATCCCGGTCACTCCATGTGAGATTTGTCCTGCACAAAGCGGAGGCGCGACAGGTTTTTCTCCGGGTACTCCGGTTTTCCCTGTCATCTTTCATTCCACCAACAATCTCCACTATCATTTCATTTCATCGGTCAGTCATTAATCATTGTCCCAGAGGAGTGCGACAGGCCTCGGCATTCGGCACAATTCCTATCCTCGCCGCAAGTTGGGGACTTCATTCATCCCATCCCTGATCCGGTCACTGACTCGAAAATAGGTTGTAGGTTTCCATTTTCATTTATTTATAGGACGAGAAGGAAGAGACTGTACTAATTTATCAAAGGAAATGTTCAATAAATTTCCAAGTTTTTTAAAATATTTAAGAAAAAGGCTAAGTAGACAATTGATAGGGAATCTGCCACCTGCGTGACAGCCCTATACGCAGAACATTGATTGATTGATTGATTGATTGATTGATTGATTGATTGATTGATTGATTGGTAATAAAGAAATTTTTGCATGGCATGTCAACGGCTTGTAATAATATAAACATTAAAAGATGATTTCCATAAATAACTACAGTTAAATAATTTCTACCGGGCAGATCACCCGCCCCTATTTCTAGGGATTTATTCACCGCGCAGTTTATATCTTTAATTTCTATTATGATACTACAGAGACAATAAACAAACAGCAATTCCAGAGAATTTTAAAAAATCTGATTGAAAACAGTCTTAATTATTCATACTGTTGTCACAACAGAAGTATTTCATTATTGAATAAAAAAAGCTGGTTATATTCCCCAAAATATTCAATTTTTGGTGACGATAAAACTCGACCCGTACCGTCCTGGATGTCCGGACACGAACTATGATGTCGGGAGTTCGATGCCCCATCATTTTTAACACTGTCTGCACGTACACTGTCCGCCTACGTAGCGTAACGGTTAGCACTATTAGCTGCCGTCCTCGGGAGCCCGGGTTCGATTCCCAGTACTGGCAGAAATTTAAGAATGGCAGGAGGGCTGGTATGTGGTTGAAATGGTACACGCAGCTCACCTCCAATGATAAGAGCTGCACCACCTCAGGATGAGGACACGAGTTTTCTGACTCATTGGCTGAATGGTCAGCGTACAGGCCTTCGATTCAGAGGCTCCCGAGTTCAATTCCCGGCCGGGTCGGGGATTTTAACCTTCATTGGTTAATTCTAGTGGCCAGGAGGCTAGGTGTTTGTGCTGTCCCCAACATCCCTGCAACTCACGTACCACACACAACACTATCCTCCACCACAATAACACATTGCAGATGCCGCCCACCCTCATCAGAGGGTCTGCCTTACAAGGGCTGCACTCGGCTAGAAATAGCCACACGAAATTATTAAAACTGCAAAGATGTAAAGAGGCGCATACAATCCATTCCGGCGGAACTTGAAAATGATGGGATCGAGCAATTCGTTTGATGATGTATGTCACGTATCGCCAAGCTTGTTGAAGACGGGTACAGTCATGTAGAGGACGGAGAAGAGCATCTTCTGCTCTGTGACACACGCGGTACATAGTGACCTTTCTATCATATTATACAGTTTACTATTTGTCGGAGAAATATCATGAACAAGAATACAGTGGAACCTTGATATTTCGAACCATCTCGGGAGCTAAATTTTATTTCGAGATATAGAGAACGTTTTTGTGCACGTATAGCACAGATGTATCTACGGGCTTATACTGAATGCATTTCTTTTTAACAGTATTTAAAAATATACAAACCAACTCGATTTTACGGCATCACTTTAATTATAACCCTTATTATAGTAACTTCTTAGAAGACAGGACACAGTAGTGAAACAAGAAACATACCTCCGTTAACACGTTTGGAGAAAAATCCGTTAGTCTCTTCTGTTTATTACTGTTAACCTTTCCTCCCTTCGCGTTGAAACTTCTCGTCAATACCACGCAGCCGAGATTCGTAAATGGAGTTTGTCATCCACGCCTTCGGAGGTTGCTTTCGTAGTATGTGACCGGTAATTAATTCACACCCGAGAAACAGCAAGACTTCACCGATTTTCCGATCACTAGAAGTTTTCCAGTTCCCGTCACGTTAGCTCCCTGCATCACTGTAAACATTTCTTTACTTGTTAACTGTTCCTGACAACCCAAACATGTCCTATTGCACAGTTAAAATGTTGCAGTAACAGAGTATATTTTGCTTCAAGGGAGGATGTGTTTGTTTCGAGAAATTCGTGTAACCGAATTTCGAGTAATAGAGAAATAAATACACGTGAAGAATAGGACAAACCGCCGGGAAATTAAAGTTACTTCGAGATACTGAAAATTCGAGTAATGGAGGTTCGAGATATCGAGGTTCGACTGTATATCACACAGCCGCTCTATATTTATGTAGGCGAGTTGCATACATTTTAGGAGTTCTGAGAGTTGACAACGCTAATATTTATGCAAATCTCATTGCAGAACTGTTTTGCGGGTAGAAAACACTTGCGCCTTGGTTAAATACGTTTGCATCCTAACCTACTAGTGCCTAAAAATGCTTTCCATATAAAATATCAGTTTGCTTGAAGTTCAAGATGAAGAATCCTATGTGTAATATCCCTCCACCGTTCGAAGCTGCAAAGAGGTTACAGTGCGCTGTTCTAATGAATTTAAGTAAAAGCAAGTGCAAGTAGGTGAGAAAAAACGACAGAAATTTAAAACTATAAATTTGTGATTTGTTGCCTCTTACGTGTTCTTCATCTGCGTCCCCCACCAGCAGGGAACTAAAGAAGAATAATAAGAAGATTATTCTCATTTGTCCAGACTATACCTCGCATAAGTAACCAAACTAAAACAATGTTGTTTGCTTTTACGTCCCACTAACTACTTTTATGGTTTTCGGAGATGCGAGGTGCCGGAATTTAGTCCAGCAGGAGTTCTTACATACCAGTAAATCTACCCACACGAGGCTGGCGTATTTGAGCACCTTCGACTGAGCCAGGATCAAACCTGCCAAGTTGAGATCAGAAGTCGAGCGCCTCAACTGTGCGCGCACACACAGAATCACATATTGATGAAAGAGCCCCTTTTCCTCCCAGTATGTGGGCAGCAAAATCGGCAGAAACTGTACGAACTACGAATGCGTGTGAATCTCTTCGTTCACATTTCATTAAAAGCTTTGACACCTGTCACCCATCTGTAGGCCTACATGTCTTCGTGGAAGAGTTCACGTCTTATTAGACCGAGAACTATGTTTAAAACTATGCCGAAAATCTGTACACAGGAAATAGTTCATACATATTATTTAAGAAAACATCAACAAGATAGAAGGTCTTAATGATTGACTGACTCCACCGTTACAATACAGTACAATATTATTCCTTCTTTAACTTAATTTTTAACAAAGAGGCATGTTTCGTCTCTTCCTTGTTAGACATCTTCAGCATAAATTATTAAGATAAACACAGGACATTCTTAACACTAAGAAAACACTGCCATATCCTTAAAATGTTAAAATGTCAAGATGACTCAATCTGTCACATGTAAACACAGTTTTAAAACAGTTCGTATTGTTAAACATTGTCTTAAGACCAATTACTAAATGGTGAAACTCCCATTAAGTTTTAATATTCAAAATAAAATTAATATGATGGTTACAGCGTTCTAAAATCGGAATTAAATTTTGAAATTAGGTCCATGTAATTTCAAGTTGGAAGCCTGAATACGTACAGTGTTAAGAATATCATGTGTATCATAATATTTTTAGGCTGAAGATGTCGCACAAGAAAAAAACGAAACATGACCCTTTCTTTAAAGGAATAATGTTTTACTGTACTGTAAAGGTGGAGTCACGCAATCATTAAGACCGATCTTGTTGAGGCTGACAATACGGATTAATTATGAAATTTATTTTTTGTGGAAGAAAATATCACTCAGAATCAAATCAGTTCCTATGAACAGGGCTTCACATTTGTTAACAGCATTTGGTCGTTGAGCCTGGTGATATCGCTATGTGATAATATTTCAGCTTACAACTCTGACCAGAAAGGTTCTGTCGTGTAACGTTCACTATTGAAAAAACGATATCAACAAATCTTCATGTGTTGCGGGTCAGTATTTCTCTGCTCAACATTGTCACATAATGGAATTTCAAGGCGCAACGACGACTCGCTATTATTTTTCAATGTAATTTTTTAAAACGAAAGAATGGAAAAATGAAAGAAAAAATAAATTAAGATATAAAACCAAGCACGACTTTTAATGAACCGTTTGATCTTAGTATTAAATGTGGATGATTTTAAATATTTGTATGATACTGAAGTGAAGTGAAATGAAACAGAGGTTGTTATGTTTCGAAGGTGCAATGCAAAGTACAGTACGTGGAAGAATGGTCAACTTGTTTCCTCGGAGCAATTTACATTTGAGATTCTTCGCTTTCCATTTCAGTTTACGCTTTTTCAGTGTAATTCCCCATTTTCAGCCCAGTTTACTGCTACTCTTCCTAAATTACCTTAAAATTCAATAAATTCTAATTATTAAAAATATTGGTAAATATAAGTGCCAGTCATGAATAAGGAAGGACGTGACTCTTTCCATCGTTTCCACGAATTGTGAGGCAAGAAGACCTTTTAGCCTATGGTACCTTACGACCTTAGCCACTATGTTGGCTCATTCTCCAGGTATCTGCCTGTTTACTTATCAGCCCGAAGGCTGGTTGGATTTCCAAATAGTACCGTCAAAAATGGTTCAGTTATAGAGAAACAACTAAAACCGATGGCTGCGCCTTAACAAGGTGTGCAAGGCATGATGAGAGTGAGGTAGTTTGTCGTTGCTTTCCTCAACGGGCCAGAAAGTGCTGTTATTAGCTTTGCGTCCCTCCAGCTAAACGGTGTTTGGAGGCACCGAGGTGCCGGAATTTAGTCCCGCACGAGTTTTAACGTGCTAGTAAATCTACAGACACGAGGCTGACGTATTTGAGCACCTTCAAATACCACCGGACTGAGCCAGGATCGAACGTGTCAATTTGGGGTCAGAAGGCCACTCAGGCCGGCAGAGCTATTATTAAGTGCCCCATGAGTATCAAGTTTCATAATAGAAGCATGAGTTGTGCTCCGGAACACCACTCATACCTCGGTAGCTTCCGGACTGGCAAGATAACACAGACTTAACTGTAAAATACATCTTCATCTACAGAAACAGAAGCAAAAATACCGAATCCACCAAGAAATAGCCACAGGCGGATATGATAGTTACATATTCTAAAAATTCATGTTTTAAAAAAACAATGAACTATGTATCATAGATCCAGTCGACATTTTTTTCCTTAATAATTTAGAGAACTGTAGCCTCCGTGGCTCAGGCGACAGCGTGCCGGCCTCTCACCGCTGGGTTCCGTGGTTCAAATCCTGGCCACTCCATGTGAGATCTGTGCTGGACGTAGAGGAGGCGGGACAGGTTTTTCTCCAGGTACTCCGGCTTTCCATTCATCTTTCATTCCAGCAACACTCTCCTATATAATTTCATTTCACCTGTCAGTCGTTAATAATAATAATAATAATAATAATAATAATAATAATGTTATTGGCTTTACGTCCCACTAACTACTGTTACAGTTTTCTAAGACGCCAAGGTGCCGAAATTTAGTCCTGCAGGAGTTCTTTTACGTGCCAGTAAATCTACCGACACGAGGCTGACGTATTTGAACGCCTTCAAATACCACTGGACTGCGCCAGGCTAGAACCTGCCAAGTTGGGGTCAGACGGCCAGTGCCTAAACCGTCTGAGCCACTCAACCCGGTTCATTAATCATTGACCCAGAGAAGTGTGACAAGCTTCGACAGCCGACACAATTCCTATCCTCGCCACTAGACGGGGCTTCATTTCATTTTAGAGAACTGTGCTCCAGGTATGTTTCTCAGGTGAGGTTAAATGTGAAGCCGCGGTAAATCGTGTCGCGGAAGAGCAACAATAGGATTCGATACTACTTGTCTCCAGAATATATGACCAGCTCTGAAAGTTTCAGGTCGTTCCCACTCTGCAATCTAAATGTGACTTCTTATTAAAGACTGCATATACCTACACAGGTAAGAAGTGACCGGAAATACACGAACGACTCTGGACTTATGTTTCGGATGCAGCGGACTTATGTAGCGGAACGTTCGTGCCTTACGGCTTCCGGGTCTTGTGGAGTCGTCGTGACTCCAGCAAGTGCATCGCGTAGCCTTGAAGACGACGCTTCTAATTGTTCAATGCAGAGTGACGTCACTCGACCATGGCCACTGTAGCTCCCTCCAACGCTAATCTAGTCGAGCTATGCAGCTGGCAGAGAACCAGAAAGTAACACTACACAAAGGAGCATTTAGCAGTCTGCAGACTTCTCTCCAGTGGACAATGGTCTTTTCTATTTATGAACATATTATACCCGAGCAACAGTTTGCATTGAGTGAGCTACGCGGTACGGGTCGTGAGACTGGACGCTTGCATTAGCAGTCCTGAAGATGGTTTCCGTACGTCCCCACTTTCACGCAGTTAAATGTTCGGATTGTATCTTAATTAAAGCCACAGCAGCTACCATCTTATACCTGTTGTACACCAATTGTTTCTTCCAATTCAATACTTCACAAGAAAAATAGTCAAATCCTGTCAACGATTGTTCAACATTGCTGAAGGTTTGACAAGATTTGAAAAGATTTGGCAAGATTCGATAGACCTTTGTTTTATCATGGAAGAAAGGCAAACAGCATTTTTGAATCTTGGACTGGTAGTGGGATATTTTCTCAAAAAGGAAGAGATAATTGCAATAAAGAATAATTTACATGGTTATCTTCAACATCATTTTTGCTAAAACATCATTTACAGATATTATGTTATTGCATTTACTCACATGAACTGAATAAAAATGATTAGCAATGCAACGGAAATTCATATCTTATTACATGAATACACAATAATAATAATAATAATAATAATAATAATAATAATAATAATAATAATAATAATGGCAATGGCGCATGGCCTCCGAAGAGGTCTGATGTGGGTCTTTTTCTCGCAGACGGCTCAAAGGCGACCTCCATGTCTGTGAAGATGAAGGCCCTTCCTAGGATGATTTCTAATGCTGAATTCGCCAACACACACACAGCCCCCGAGCCGCTGGAATTAACAAATCAAGGTTAAAATACTCGTCCCGGCCGGGAATCGAACCCGGGACCCTCCGGACCAAATGCCAGCCACCAGCTGCCCACTTCCTTGAGATATTTATCTTGCAATCCCCTCGTACCCTGCCGTTTTAATCCACTGTCTTTTGGCACTCTACGGAACCCACTGAATATACCTAGGGATGTCAGTCATACTTAGTAATTAATACATAACATTCCTAGGTCATGAAGACGCATACATTTTTGTTCTGATTCCCAGCATGCCTAGCGGTCTAGCGCGTACCGTTAATACTCGAATTCCATTGGTCAATTCTGTCAAAAACTTGACAATTATTTGATCGATTAGAACACGTTCTAATTTACTTCCAAGACTTATGGAAGACTTCCCAAGTATTGCAAGCGATTGGACAAGTGAAGTTGTAAAACGTTTAACATTCTTGTGAAGTCTTGCTTTTCCATAACTTGGTCGCCCACACAGGGCTGTATCTCATTTAAGGCCAGGGTCGCTTTCTTCCCAATCCTAGCTCCTTCCTACGCTGCCGTTGCCGTAAGACCTATCTGCGGCGGTAGGACGTAAAGCAAATTGAAAATCTTATTTACAATCTTCGCTAAAAATCTGTTACTGTTACGTTAAACTATTCATTTAAAAAAACTTATTTTCTTAATTATATTGATGTCCACAAAACATGGATACTAACAGTATCGCAAAATCCACATATGGAGTTGGTCTACTTTTGTTCTGACTCAAAGCACAGTAAGGCATATAGTTTGTGATCATCCAGCACAGATCCACAGCATCTCCCGTCCTCAGCCCTCAATCAATACCTTACAACAGTGTACAGAGTAGCAAAAGCATATAATGTTCATGAACAGACTAAGACCATTCAGTACGAGATCCACCCTCCTCCTATTGGCGACTGGAATCGGTAAGGAATAATCAACAGGAAACTGTTGAATTCGTATTTATTTTAAATTTTTCCTTTTTTGGCATCCGGGACAAAGCCCACTCAGCCAGTGAATTATGTAAATAAGGGATTTATTTATTTGTTGTTGGGATACAGGAGAGTGGCACACATGAGCACACAATGAGGTAGGAGTAGTTCTGATAGGGTAATATCGATGCTAGGTGATGGTTTATATCCGCAATACTGTATAAGAAAGAAATGCATGTAACTCAAGGTAGGCAGACTGGTCAGGTTTGTGGTGAATTAACGAAAGAATAGGTACCGGTAATAATTGATATCCCAATGAGAATATTTTTTGTAGTAGACACATATCGCGAGCAAAGTGGTGTGGACATCCAAATAACATGTTATTAAGATCTCCAACTGGATCAGCTGAAGATGAACAGAACGAAGATCGCAGTAGTTGGATGTGATGAGGGAAACAACACATTCTTGTGATTGCTCTGATGAACTGATGCGACTAGGGACGCTTACGGTGCCAAAGTAATTTCGGAATATCAGAATGAATAGTGGCAGAGTGTTTTCCACGTTGTTTGATGGTGTCATAGTTCCACGCCGTCAACTGCCACCGACGAAGCAAGGCGCCATTTCCCCCTCTGATTAATGTTATATAGAGGATGGTTGCCTAGTTGTACTTCCTTTTAAAACAATAATCACCACCACCACCGAAGCAAGGCGGTGCAATCCGATGCTAGAACAGTAGTGTGTTTCTGTTGGGCTGTTGAGTAATTGCTAAGGCAGAGATGGCCATTCTTCAGGCAGTGGGCTTCTGAGCACAGGAACTTCGATGTCTCAAAGTGCTTGTGGAGGCTGAAAACACTTCGAGATATCGAATATTTGAGGTATAGAATACGTGCATACTACTTCGGTTCTACCAATTTCTTTACAAGTTCGTGTTTTAAAACCAGACTTATTTATAGGGAACATTCCCATTTTGGATACTTACAAATTCGTATTGAAGAGAAGTCCGTGATTATTTTCCTTTGCAGTATTTTTTAAAAATACTACACCCTACAAATTGCTCTCGCATACTGACAGCACCGCACACGTTCTCGCCAATTGATGACTCTCCTTGAATAAAACTGCAGAATCTGGCCAGCGCTTGACCAACCCAGCAGGCCGGGAACTCCCAACCTACAACCACCCCGTCCTGAGCACTGTCAAGTACCCTGAAGTACCATTATTCGGATGAGGTTCAACCATGCTTCATTCCACGCTCACCTCAACAGGATTGGAGTCCTCCAATCAGCACAATGTCCGTGTAGCGCAAGAAACGCGGGAGATGTGAACCACATTATCTTCGAGTGCAGTAGAACTGTATCCTTTCGCAGAGAATTGTTCGCTACCTTTGTGCACCTTCGTGTTCCCTTACCCACACATATTCAGCTATTACTGGCAACTGGAGACTTACGTGTGTACAGTGCAATTGCAACATACTTCACAAAAACTGGTGTTAATATCTAAAGTGTAAGTGTCTTTATTTCAAGTGTGTTTTTGCTTCCTTTTTGCTCTGTTCTAGGTCATTTCTGTTATTTTGTATGTCTTTTAACTTGTTGTCCCTTTTTATTTCTCTTTTCTGTAACAATTTTTATCATTGTACATTATTGATGGCCAAATGTCCTGTAGACGAAGGTCAAAATAAAGAAAAAATGTACCCTGAAGTAGGATTTTAAACTGCTATGGTACGCGGCTAGTCATGAAATACACTCTGATTAAAATGTACAGATTTCTTATACGTATATGCGGAGACGACTTATGTTCCGGTTCTTTCTAGAGGTTCTTGATTTTCGTGAGAATGATGTGTGCGCATGAGCGTGATGTTACGCATGATTTCGAGTTACAGAGACACATTTAACATCTGGGCTTAAAACGCCCTTTCGAGGTATCGAAAAATTCGAGTAACAGAATCTCGAGTTATGAAACATGTGAAACATACATGATTCCGTCGGGAAACGACAATCCCTTCGAGATATCGAAAATTCGAGTTATAGGCGTTCGAGTAATAGAAGTCAATCAATCAATCAATCAATCAATCAATCAATCAATACTGATCTGCATTTAGGACAGTCTCCCAGGTGGCAGATTCCCTATCTGTTGTTTTCCTAGCCTTTTCTTTCATGATTGCAAAGAAACTGGAAATTTATTGAACATCTCCCTTGGTAAGTTATTCCAATCCCTAACTTCCCCTTCCTATATACAAATATTTGCCCCAATTTTTCCTTTTTTTCCCAGTTGCTTTACGTCGCACCGACACAGATAGGTCTTATGGCGACGATGGGACAGGCAAGGGCTAGGAGTGGGAAGGAAGCGGCCGTGGCATTAATTAAGGTACATCCCCAGCATTTACCTGGTGTGAAAATGGGAAACCACGGGAAACCATCTTCAGGGCTGCCGACAGTGGGGTTCGAACCTACTATCTCCCGAATACTGGATACTGGCCGCACTTACGCGACTGCAGCTATCGAGCTCTTGAATTCCAACTTTATCTTCATATTGTGATCTTTCCAACTTTTAAAGACACCATTCAAACCTATTCGTCTACTAATGTCATTCCACGCCATCTCTCCACTGACAGCTCGGAACATACCACTTAGTGGAGCAGTTCGTCCCCATTCTCCCAAGTCTTCCCAGCCCAAACTTTGTAACATTTTTGTAACGCGTTCACCATATACGTGCCTCACTAATGGAGAACAGGTTTAACGACCCACACGATTACATTCGCAGATAACACTAAATATGGTTCCCCTACTGATGATCTGCACCGTGAATGGCTACCCTCAACACGTCTAGGCTTTTCCAGTCTCCGGATATCTATCTCAAAGCCTGAACACGACGCTGTGACGGATTCCAAATTCACTAGTAACACTAATAAGGGTAACCCACTCAATACGCAGGAAAAGCTGTCTATTACAGCCACATATCCAGAATTGGCAAATACATTCCGATACAAGTAATCACAGAAAACAGGATGGAAGTGGGTTGCGAAAGTTTAACTGGGCGTGGTGTCTCCGACAGTGGTGGAACATCCGAGATGTGGCAACAGTTACACACTCAGTGATGATCGTCAAACTTCTGTGAGGAGGGGAATAATAATAATAATAAGAAGAAGAATATCATTATTTGAGTCGGTACTAACTCACTCCAATGGTGTCTTGGTGCCATTTTCAAAATGATCGTGGTGTATCTCCACAGCAAAACTCAATACCCAGTAACCAGCATGTCTGGACCACAACAAGCACAAGTGTTTGCTCCCGCATTACACAGCCAAGAGATCTCACGAGGAAGAAGAATCGGTGTGATGTGGGGAACCTTCACAGATTGGTAGGGAATGGCTATTAAATGCTAGTATAAACGCTTAGGGAAAGAGATATATGGAAAATGGAAACCAACACATCTAGAAATTTCCCATTCAGCTAAACATAATACCATTTTGTCCTTATACAAGTCTACACCCAAAAGTAAAAATCCTTTCTGGCTAAACTGTAGAATACATATCATCTGACATATACTTCATTCTCTTCATACAGTCTAATTTTCTTTCCAGTGTAAGAAGTTGCTTGAAATATTCACAGCATGCTCAGTTTATATGGCTACTTCTAGAAAACCGTTTTCTACTCTGAAACTCCTAATACACATTTAAGGAACACAACAGTTCACAGTTGATTACGAAGTAGACTAATCTGAGGACATGACATGACATGGCATGGCAACAATTCTACTGTGGACGTTGCATGTCTGTCGGTCAAAGAAATTCACCGCTGATACGAATATGTCAACAGTTTAATTAAATCTTGATGTTACTGATTTTGCTGTCTCAGCTCACTATCTTTTATTCCATGTCTGTTTTCATTGATTAATGAAGTTTCTCCAAGGTTACCCTTAGTGAAAGTTTATTTTATTAAACAATTGTTAACAGAACATCTGTTATTTGTTTGTCTGTTTGTTCACTTCTTTCTATATGCCTGACTGTTATAAACTTTGTCTAAGAGTGGAGATGTTCTTTAGTCATTGTAGTTTCGTTACTAATAAAGTTTATTTAATTGTACTAATTAGGTTTTAGAAATCTGTATTTTTATACTGGGTGATGCTCGGTTTATCTGCGACGCAGCCACTCTTTTGCTTTGCTTTCTTTATCCGCTTCTTTTGTCGTTAGCATTTTAATTCATGTTCTGTTTATGTAATATGCACTGCCTTTTGCCTGCTATGTGATCTGTAATGGGTTGCACGCTGACACTTAAGGGGAAACGTGTACGAAAATTCATTGATTTTCTAAATTCTCTTTAACCTTGATATTATTTGAGTGTCCGACTCGTTGGCTGAATGGTCAGCGTACTGGCCTTCGGTTCAGAGGGTCCCGGGTTCGATTCCCGGCCGGGCCGGGCATTTTAACCTTCATTGGTTAATTCCAATGGCCCGGGGGCTGAGTGTTTGTGCTGTCCCCAACATCCCTGCAACTCACACACAACACATAACACTATTCTCCTCCACAATAACACGCAGTTACCTATACATGACGGATGCCGCCCACCCTCGTCGGAGGGTCTGCCTTACAAGGGCTGCACTCGGCTAGAAATAGCCACACGATATTAAAAAAAATATTTGAGTCAGAATCCTAAAACTTCGCACAATGATTATATATGCTTTGAACACTCATCAGTTAATTTAAATAAAATGTTTTTATAAAAAAATATTTTTTTCAAATTTGGTCAGCGACGTTCTTCTCAGCAATGTCGAGGTCCTTGTAATTCATTTTAGTGTTCTGTAACAACGTGATGATTTAATTCCAGCAGACGTTTTTAATTTAATGCATATTTATGTTTTTAAAATAAATGAACTTGCCAATTAGAAAATTTCAAAGAAAAACGAATATATTGAACTCTTAAGTCCATTAAAGGACACATTTTATAATTTTCTTGCAGCAAAATGTGTAAACATGTTTAGTCCACCTGTCTATCAAATTTCAGATTGATATCTTCAGTATTTCTTGAGGATAAAGTAAATGTTTCATGGAAAAATGAAGTCTAGGAAATAACGATTGAATTTCACAACACGAACCCTCGTAATATATATCTCAAATCAAAACCAACTTTTCACGTGATCACCATACTTGACCAACCGAATGACGCTTCACAGCCTTCTTCAATACTTCTAAGTTTGATATCGTCAACTACCTCACAAAACAGACGTAAAGATTTCAGCGGAGAAGAAAGGGCAATGCATGGAAAAGGAGGCTTAGCATTTGACGCGCGTGTGTTAGAAATTTAGGGCACTAAAGTACTGAATTGAACTAAATCATTTTGGGACTATATTCCCTATATAACAAGCAAGTCATTTCGGCAAAAAACAAAACATCGTTTTGAAGAATTTCGTGTACGTGTCTCCTCAAGTACTTGAATTCATTAATTATTTTGAGTTCGTTATTGGAAAGATGTATATCTGTTTCGACAAGTACCTTTTCTCCTTTCGTAAATTTTGCTTTTACATACCAATACACATAGTAAGTGGTATTTTTCCGAAATTTTACGGAGAAGGTCACTCGATTGTCCTAGATGCAGGCTAGGAAGGTGATGAAGACTGCAGTTTGCACCGCGCCGAGCGAATGACCCTGTGGAACCCGCAGAGAAAGTGACAACAAGGCTACACTTCGCACCAAGGACCGACAAAGACCTTAAGGAACGTTGTTGCCACACTGAGCACTTTCAGATAGCAAATGAATCAGAGAGCAGAAAAACCAAACTCCGTCATGCATGCTTTATCGCTTAAAATGTTCTACGTCTTTCTTTTATTTTAATTCTTGTTATATCCTTGGTAATATTTCCTCTGAGCCGATACCAAAAAGCCGGGCACCATAATAATTGTTATTTAAGAGTGCATACAATAATAATAATAATAATAATAATAATAATAATAATAATAATAATAATAGAAAGAAAAATTATAAGGAAAATATTAGGTCCTCTAAGAATTGCAGAGGTTTGGAAATTAAGAAGTAACAATGACATTTTCCAGAACATAGAAAACATATCAGAAGCAATAAGAAAAAGGAGATTGCTATTTCTTGGACACATTTACAGAATGGATGACAACAGACTAACAAAACGAATCTTCAAGTACCTTTGGGAAAAGAAATCAACTACCATCTGGATTCAAGAAGTCAAGAAAGACCTGGAAAGGAACAACATACGAGAAGAGTTATTGGAAAGAAAGGTTTTTAGAAAGAAAGTCTTACAAATGGAAGGATTCCAAGGGAGGAAGGAAAAGAAAACAGGCACAAAGTGGACTGAAGACAGGAAAAAGAAGCACAGTGAAACAATTAAAGAATACTGGAAGAAAAAGGAAAGAACTAAGGAGGAAGAATTAAAATTGTAACGTGGTCCTTAGAAGGCCGGAACGCAAGAATAATAATAATAATAATAATAATAATAATAATAATAATAATAATAATAATAATAATAATAATAATAATAATAATAGAAGGATCGAAGAGCTGTGTCAAGATGAATTGCCTAGCATTTACTGATAACGTAGCAATCATGTCCAGAAACAGACACAGCTGTAGAACAGATAAATCTACTCAAGGAACGATCAGGAAAAGCATGGCTCCAGATTTTCTTTGAAAAAACAAAGTTCATGACAAACATTACAACTGCACCCCACCACCTGAAGACAAAGTCTGGTAGGAATGAGAGTGTTGAGGGCTTCAGATACCTCGGTGAGACTGTCCAAATGAAAACATGGTGAAAGGGAAGCCAACAACAGCAGACGAGAAAAGATGGGCACTGCTTTTCGTAGAACTTACATTTATAATAAGGAAGCAATCTCATTACAAGCGAAGATCAGACACTACAACACTGTAATTAAAACATAATGTCCATATGTTAGTGAGCGCCTCCAAATGACTGGGAAGGCTGATCTAAGAGAAAGTTGAGATATTTCTTCGCTAGATAATCGGTAAAAAAATCTGACAATGTGGATTAAGAGGAAATGAAGAACTTTACCGGGAAAATGAACGAATAATGGAGACTATTAGGAAAAAGGGGCTGAAATTCTATGGACACCTCTTCAGAATGGATGGAAATGTTTGACAAAAATCTTTCAGATACTTCATAGTCCTACACCTAAAGTTTCTGACAAGTGGTTCCAGGCGGTGAGGAAGGACTTGCACAAGGCTAGACTAAGGCGAGAGGACATCTCAAATCGAGCACAGTACCGGTTAAAAATCAACAACTTCAGGGGCTTCCACGAATAACAAAGGCAGAACAGTACGTTAGTTAATTCTGCCAAGGAAAGAATGCAGCAATTCTGGGCTTCAAAAAAGAGACGTCCAAAAATGTAACAGTTATTTAACATGGTCTTTATTGGATCTAAACGAAGGAATAATTGGCGACAGCACCAACACCCAGTCCTTAGGCAAGGGAATTAACAATTTAAGGTTGAAATCTCCGACCCGGGCGGGAATTGAACCAGAGACCCTCTGAACTGAAGGCAACTACGCTGGCCATTTAACCACGAAGCCTGACCATAGAATAATGTCAGTACAACATACAGTATGTATTTATGTAGTAAATAAACAAGGTGGACTGGAAAATTATCCGTAAATCTTCACGTAAAATAGCCCCGCTTCAATGCCTGAGCTCCTGGTTTGACTTATTTAAACAGTAGGCTTACCGAATAGTAATTAGGTAAATACATGTATTAAAACACCAGACACACCCAAATTAATAGATTACCTCTTCAGATCGATATTAGGTTAGTTCACTTCACAGGCACATTTAACGTTTTGTAATTTTCTGTGCATAATTGGAGCCACAGTCGTTGAAATAGAGTCCGTAAGCACTAAAATATATATTCTTCTTCGTTATTCTTCGACTGTCCTGGTTACAGATATCATTTGAAACTTTCCTTCTCCATTTTGCTATCTAGAGAGTCAGACATTTCGGATATTTTGATTATGTGAGTGGTCCAGTCATTTTAGGCCCAAATCTCCCCATTATATTAAAAACTATTAGAAGTATGGGATTCGGTATATATGTAGTTTTTAGGTACCCGGAAAACATACTAAAAGCCCTCGGAAAAAACTTATGCTACGGCCACCGTCTTGAATAAATGGCGGTCAAAATAGTTTTTCAGCATTTTCACAAAAACGGTCATTCTTATCAAAAAGTTTCTAATACACATTTTGTGTATAAACAAATGTACAATTCTTATTATTAGAACATTTTCCATACAACAGACCGTTAAGCCATAATTTTAAATAGTTTAACTAAATAAATTTGCTTGTTCAATCAGTGCAGTGTTAGCGCCACAATTGTTTGTTGAAATGAAGCTTTGTATTGATATCCCTGTACAAATTCAATGAAATATACTTATTAATTTTGTTGAGTAGCTATTAAATTGTTTTTGTTTTCTTTCAGGCATTGAATAACTCCAAGTGAAACTGAAATATATGAAGCGAGAATTGTGTGGTTTGCTCTGAGTGCCTAAGTAGGTAAAGGATATGCTGTACTTGTCTTTTAGGCAACATAAACGTATGAGGTTTTGTCCAAGTTTATATTTTTACTTTTGGTTAAACATTTCATAACACCACCACCAATAATAATAATAATAATAATAATAATAATAATAATAATAATAATAATAATAATAATAATAATAGAACTGAAAATTATTATCGTTATTATTATTATTATTATTATTATTATTATTATTATTATTATTATTATTATTATTATTATTATTATTATTATTATTATTATTATTATTATTATTATTATTATTATTATTATTATTATTATTATTATTATTATTATTATTATTATTATTATAGGACCTGGCGAAAAAAATTAATTAGAAGCTGATTATAGTCCTCTGAGAATGGGAACAAAATCTAAGAGGATCATGATCGAATGTCTAGCGTTTGCTGATGACATCGCCATTCTGTCGAACGATGTAGAAACTGCTAGGAT
The DNA here is from genome assembly GCF_040414725.1 of Anabrus simplex. Classification (NCBI taxonomy): domain Eukaryota; kingdom Metazoa; phylum Arthropoda; class Insecta; order Orthoptera; family Tettigoniidae; genus Anabrus; species Anabrus simplex. The sequence goes on from NC_090267.1 coordinate 439,042,703, forward strand.
GCAAATCGACCTTCTAAAAGAAAACGCTGAACAAACTGGCTTGCAGATATCTTTTGAAGAAACCTAACTAATGACCAATATCAAAGATGTTCCAGCAAAACTCCAGAAAAAATAGGGGAAGATCAACCGAGTAGAAAAATTTAAGTATCTGGGTGAGATCATAGTTAAAAATGGACTGGACAAAGAAGCACTTAAGGAACCGAGTGCACGAACTTGAAATAGCCTATCAAACGTCGCACTCAATCTACAACAAAAAATGCCTGTCCCAAAATACTAAACTATATCATTATGAAACTGTTCTGAAGCCAGAAGTTATGTATGCAGCCGAAAACCTATCCCTAAATGCTAATAAAGGACTCCTCGAAGAACAGGAGAAGAAAGAGCGCAAAATCACCACAAGTATCATGGGATCCAATTACACGAATGGCACCCATTATTTAAAAAACCAACAAAGAAGTGTACAGTAAAATAGAGAAAATTACAGAAACACTCCGTAAGAAAAGGACATGATATTATGGTCATCTCAAACGAAAACAGGTTGACTAAACAGATCTTTCACTTTTTTGACTCCAAACCCCAAACCTCAATACCCTGGTTCATGACCACCAAAGAAAACCTCCAAATGCTGCATATAAAACCCGAAGACGCCTTCAATAGAGATCTCTTCCGTAAAAAGATACTGAGGAATGGGCTAAACCGAGACAAGCAACCGAAAATAAGACAAGGTACCGTCTGGACAGAGGAACGTAAGCTGCCTACTCACAGAGAATGAGGAAATTCTGGGCTCAAAAGAAAGCGAAGCAAATTGCCAAATGTAACAAGACTTAACGTGGTCCTAGATGACCCCAACGAATAAATAATAATAATAATAATAATAATAATAATAATAATAATGAAAATCCATAGCCTGTTTCCAGTCATTCGACCGGGTCAGGGATGGAATGAATGAAGCACCCACCTAGCGGCGAGGATATGAATTGTGCCGGCTGCCGAAGCCTGTCGCACTCCTCTGGGACAATGATTAATGACTGACAGATGAAATGAAATGATACTGGAGAGTGTTGCTGGAATGAAAGAAGGCAGGGAAAACCGGAGTACCCGGAGAAAAACCTGTCCCGCCTCCGCTTTGTCCAGCACAAATCTCACATGGAGCGAAACTCTGCATTCAGGAGACGGGTGGGAGCGAGCCCCACCGTCGACTGTCTTGATAATGATTTTCTGTGGTTTTCCATTTCCACTTCCAGGCAAATCCCGGGATAGACCCTAATCATAGCCCACAGCAGATTCCCTCCACCTCCTTACCATTATTCATTTCATGTTCATTAGGTTGGCATCAGGAAGGGCATCCGGCCGTAAAACATGCCATTTAAATTTCTCACCTCATCCACGACCCCGTACCAAGCGACGGGACTAAGGTGTAGACATACAGTGTTAGTGGTTTTACGTCCCACTAATTACTCTGACTGTTTTCGGAAACGCCGAGCTGCCGGAATTTTGCCCCGCATGAACTATTTAACGTGCCAGTAAATCTACCCACACGAGGCTGACGTATTTCAAATACGACCAGACTGAGCCAATTTGAGTTCAGAATGCCAGTGCTCTATCACCGAGTTACCCAACCCGGCGGTTAAACAATGCATAGTAAAGAGCGACGATGTTTGGATTAGAACTAAAGGGTTGCGTACTATTGATATGGATTCACTTCACAGTATTTTCAGAAACGGTCCAGTTGGCAGGAAAGATAAGTTTTCGAGCAAAACGACATGCGTATTTAAGGTCAATTGTTTTGGAGAAAGTGAGTTCTGAACTCGGCCAGGCAGAACTTGTACACATTACAGTCAATACCTTATGAAATTAAGCTACAGTCTAAGAACAAATCCCAACGAACCGACCAATATGGTTTGATGATGATGATGCTTGTTGTTTAAGGGGCCTAACATCTAGGTCATCGGCACCTAATGGTACGAAATGAGACTAAATGTAATGACAATTCGAAAGTTCAAAAACACCCACTGACCAGAATAAAAAACGCGATGATGAATGAATGGATGGATATAAATTTAAAACAATCGGTGCATCCGACACAGAAACTATCATAAACTATAGTATTCCTGACCGAGGGACTGCTTCTAAAGCACAAACCTGAATCGAGGATGCATGTTGTTTAAGGGGGTCCAAAATCCAGGTCAACGGCCCCTCATAATGGTACTTATCGCCAGTTATTTCTCATATTGCGGTACTAATCAAAAGTAGCGTAGACTCACGGTGCTCCACACATTATGGTACTACTCACACGTATTGTACTTCGCACAGGTAACACAGACTTATGGCGTCACTCACATGCAATGCAAACCCATGGTGTTCCTCGCCTAGGTGTACTAATCACGGGCGCCGGTATTACCATAGTGTTCCTCATATAGTGAGTACTAATCACAGGAAACGCCCAGACCCGAGGTGTTTCTCACAATGGTACGGGTTCTGGAAAACCCATACAGACTCCCCTTCTGTTGCTACTAATCACAGACCTATTGTGTACCCATGGTGTTTCCCGCGTGATGGTACTAATCACAAGTAGTTACATGGTTCTAATACAATCATTCCTTGGTCACCCCTTTTAGTCGAATCTTACGATAGGCAGGGATACTGTGGGTGTATTGTTCGTATGCATTCCCCCACCCACAGGGGTACTTATATGGTTTAAGCATGGCTTTCGACGTATAAACTTCGCACGGAATATTATTAAAACTCACAATAACTTATCCTTATAATATATAATTTTGGGAATATTAGGCAAATGTCACTCATAGTAAGCACACTCTAGATAGAGAGAGACCATGTTAGAAATGTAATTCTTTCCAGGGCCTCCAGAGTCAAGGAGAAATATGTTGACGAGTTAACTATGGTGGGCAGCTTCGATCTACTCAGTATATAGCAGACATCTTCATTAAAATTATTCGGGTGTTTTGCAATTTCTATCGCCTGACGAATGATTCTAGGTATAACATTTTTCTCTTTACAAATGACAGAAGTTGCATCAAAAATGATTTGATGGTCATTATGTATGGCACGTTCTGACATAGCAGACTTGTCTGGGACGGTATATGCACATAAAAATGTAAACAGAACAGAAATACGAGGTTTAATGTGGAGGATGGTGGGAAGTTATAAGAATAAGTGATGGATTAGGGAAGAATATTCAATGAGATGCTGATTGTGCAGAGAAAATAGGAAATAATTTCGTTGCTGAGATCTTGTAGAGAAACCCTAGCAACTGGAAGGAAATGTATCGCAAGTGATATGTTATGTCAGGAAGAGAATGCTTATAAAATCATCAAAACGATAAAGGAGGGACTAAACCTAGTAACTTCAGTAAGTTATTATTAGTCATTAGAAATGTGTGCATAAGAAAATTGCAAGATCATGAAATACTTCAGAGCAGATTAAAGCCAAGTAGCTAAAGTTGGGCCATAATTCTGCTATAAATAGTGCAAGAAAGAACAGGATAACTGCGATAATTGGGATATTGATCGTCATCGTCATCATCATCATCATCATCATCACTGCTACTGTTATTATTCTTTCCTAATGTAATTAATTTCTAAACTGCATGTTGATGTTGTTTTTTTTGCTGGTGGCTTTACGTCGCACCGATACAGATAGGTCTTATGGCGACTATGGGATAGGAAAGGCCTGGGAGTTGAAAGGAAGCGTCCGTGGCCTTAATTGAGGTACAGCCCCAGCATTTGCCTGGTGTTAAAATGGGAAACCACGGAAAACCATCTTCAGGGCTGCCGACAGTGGGGTTCGAACCCCCTACCTCCCGGATGCAAGCTCACAGCCGCGTGCTCCTAACTGCACGGCCAACTCGCCCGGTGTGTTGATGTTCACCCCTCAGATGTTGGACTTCGTAATTGTAGGCTGAGACCATTCATTCATCCATCTTCTAGCAGTTCTAACGTCGCACAAACATGAACATAGTTTCGGCGGTACTAAGATATGAAAGGGCTAGGAAAGAGAGGTCGTGGTCATCATTAAAACGGCATTTGCCTGGCGTGAGAGTGGGAAACTACGGAGAAGCACCTGTAGGACTGGGGTTGGAATCCACCATCTCCCAAGCTTACGGCCAGTATCATGCAGCAGTTCACTCGGTATAGAAAGAATCGAAAGACCAGATGTACCGTATATCGTATACAGGACGGGTTGGCGACCACGGGACCCTTAGGTGAGTCCCGACATTGCTTCCACTTGTGCCAGGCTCCTCACTTTCATCTATCCTATCCGACCTTGCTTGGCCAATTCTTGTTATTTTCCGACCCCGACGGTATTAGGTATCGAGGCCTAGGGAGTCGTTCGTTCATTTTCACGCCCTTCGTGGCCCTTGTCTTTATTTGGCCGATATCTTCATTTTTCGAAGTGTCGGATCCCTTCCATTTTTTCTCTCTGATTAATATTATAGAGAGGATGGTTGCCAAGATGTACTACTTCTTAAAACAATCATCACCACCACTCGTACACAGGACTGAAGGCGATAAACACACAAGATTTGAAGAGTTGACGTTGCTCAGGTCTGTATGGCCAAGACATTCGATGTAGAAACTTTCGCGAATTACTTAGTTGACAAGTGACCGTGAAGAAGAGGAGGGCCGTAGAAAGTAAGACCCGGTTATTACGTGCACAATCTGTAGACAGGAGAAACTGGAGGTGCTTGGTGGAGCGTCATATGGCGCCCACAGACTGGGTCACTCAAAAGATGATGGTTCTTGTAGAATTTACTGAGACCCACGACCTATCAGTCACCCTACAAAACGTGCACATTTCTTGTAGAAAAAGTCAGTACGGTTCTGAATTTTCAGGTGCAAAATATAAGTTTGACACTATGAGTGCGCTTTGGTTGCTCCTACTGAGATGGATAGTAAAGGAATAATGTTTTTGATTTTACGTCTCGCTAACTACTTCAACGCTTTGTCCCGCGTGCTGTATATCTCACGTATTTTAGCACTTTCAAGTAGGCCTACCGCTGGAGTGAGGCGGAATCGAACTCGCCAAATTGAGTTCGGAAGGCCAGGGCTTCTACCGTCTGAACCAATCAGCCTGGTTAATGAGCACAAAACAGACGTTATTTCATTCATAGAAATTGGTGTAGGGGTATCGTGCCTACCTCTTACCCGGACGCCCCGGTTTCGATTTCCGTCCAGGTCAGGGATTTTTACCTGGATCTGAGGGCTGGCTCGAGATCCACTCAGCCTACGAGATTAGAATTGAGGAGCTATCTGACGGTGAGATGGCGGTCCCAGTCTAGAAAGCCAAGAATAACGGCCGAGAGGATTCGTCGTGCTGACCACACGACACCTCATAATCTGCAGGCTTTCAGGCTGAGTAGCGGTCGCTTGGTACGCCATGGCCTTTCGGGGCTGTTGCGCCATGGGGTTTGGTTTGGTTTTATATCATCGACCTTTTTTTCTTTGCTAGTGATTTAACGTTGCATTAACACATCAAAGGATTTCGGCGATGGAAGGTTTTCTGTTTACAATTTTGCTTTACGTCGGACCGACATCCTCTTATGGCGACGATGGGATAGGAAAGGCCTAGGAGAGGGAAAGTAGCGCCCGTGGCCTTAACTGACATACAGCCCCAGAATTTGCCAGGTTTGAGAATGGGAAACCATGGAAAACCATCTTTAGAGCTGCCAACGGTCAGATTCGAACCCTCCATGTCTCGAATGCAAGCTCACAGCTACGCGACCCTAACCTCACGGCCAACTGGCTCAGTAAGAATAAATTATTAATCTGCACTTACTATTTTTATAAGCCTACCGTCTGATTAAGTCTCGAACCTGCAACTCGTTCTCTATGGATAACACACAAAACCATCCAGAAATATATAAAAAATAATTACGGGCAGTCACAATTTGTTTTTGATGAATTGAGAATTTGCACTTTCATTAGTTTGCTTTTTCTTTACAATTTTACGTCGCACCGACACAGATAGGTCTTACGGCGACGATGGGATAGGAAAGGTCCAGGAGTGGGAAGGAAGCTACGGTAGCCTTAAGTAAGGTACAGCCTGGTTTGAAAATGGGAAATAACAGAAACATGTCTTCCGGACTTCTGGCAATGGGATTCGAAGCCTTCATCTCCCGAATGCAAAGCCACAGCTACGTAACCCTAACCATGCAGCCAATCACTCGGTTTTCGTTAGTTTGGCAGGAAATTCAATATACAGTGTGGCTGGCAGGGCGCTGCGTACTATGACGTCAAAATAACGTCCCATTTAAAATATTAAAAAAAATTAATTTGAAAATTTGATGTAGGGCTTTGCTGACATACATCACAATATTTTTCAGTGTGAAAACGTTCGCTTCTTGTATGGAGAACGTTCTCATAGAACTTACGCATGCTTACTCCCTGAAGCTGCAGCGCAGTGATGTACTTAGAAATGCTTCTTACACGTTACGTATGCAGAATAAGCGATGTGCAGTGATGTACTTAGAAATGCTTCTGTGACACATTACGCATGTAGAATACGTCCTGAAGCATGGTACGGCGGGTTGTATAAGCCGAGGGGCAAACGAACCTACTACCAACATCGCCCTCTATTTTCCCCCGGACAAACCATCCTCTATTTAAAAAACACAATATATTTTTCAACTGCGGACATTCTTTCCTACCTTCCATAAGGTTATTTGTACTTATCTCCCAAACAATATTAAAATAATTTGGGGTTTAATGGCCTGAAGAACCATTCAGTGTTCATCACACTAATAAAGAACTGTTCGAAAATTCGTGGAGAAATTATAAACATCCTTCAGCTTATTTCAGGTATTTATGGGGTCAATAGCTGGGGTCTTAGCTAGGGAGTTAAAGAAGGATGCCCTTCCTGACACTACGTGATATTTCGTGTTGGAGTTCCAAGCCTAGATCGATCGGGAATCAAACCTATGCCGGCGGAATAGAAAGCTAGCGACTAAGCCACTACGCTTACCACGCCCTCGTGGATGGGCTATATTCTTTTCGGGCACAGTATCTGATCCTTACCGTGTATAATAATGAAAGTGGCTCTTGTATTCATGAACAGTGGGAGACATCATAACTAGAGTAGGTCACGTCCTACTGCCAACACTCGCGGCGTGTGAAGCACATTCTACTGGTCAGAATTACATCACTGACAGCAGAATCCTTCTCGGTCACGTCATAGATGAAAGAAAGAGAAACGCTATAAGTTGAAGTAAACTGAACCTGCCAGTTAACAAAATAACGACCTGTCTACAAAGCTCTGAAAGACCATGGTAGACTTTCGTGGGCCGTCAACCGAAGAACTCACCTACTGCGGCCATTACCTCGTCGAGGGTTCAGTATTGTTGTCATCTACGATGAAAATTTATCGAATGGTATAAATAGTGTTGGGAAGGGGTAATGTCGGTAGAATATGGCAGCAGCTGCAGCGTTTTCCAATGAAAATGGATAAAGGTATCATCGGGACCTCAACCACATGTATCTCCTGTAATAGTATGACATCTTTACGATTCACAGGTGCTGGCTTGACGGGTCTCAGTATTTCGTGTGCAACCTTCAGCTGCTGCGAGTACTCTGTTACATTGATCGTCTGGCCAGGTGAGAGCGGTTCACAGTATAGGTTACTACACCTCTATTAGTCCAACAAATACATAAGGACAGCCACTTACCGACTATGCCAACACGCTCATCAATCCGTGACTGTAACTTGACGTTTTCATGCTGTGTAATGGTTAAACTACTATTCATATCGATTTATATCGATAGACCACGATTTTGAAACCTACGAGTAGTTGCCATCTATCATGTTCATATTCACCTCGTGGTTGGTTAAGATAACCCACTGTGTGGTACGTCACGGACACGAAGTAATTACTCCTCCACCTTATTAACATTGCCACTTAAATGCAACTGACAAGGTCTGAACTCAGATTAAGAGTTATCTTGCAGCAAAAAAAAAAAATAAGCGTTTCACAACTCACGAAGTAGAAAACACAAACAGTGAGGTGTCATAAGAGAATTCTAGTGACATATTAGTGGAATATTTCCTTTATTGGGCGCACTCTCCTTCCATTCAGCCATTAGTACTGAGTAATTTGTTATTTTCTCACTCCTTTTATATTCTTAAACATTTACTCTTCTGGTTTTAGTGTCAGGATGTGTTCAGTTCTTATGAAATTGTTCTCAACGTGTTTTCATAGTTCTTAGACTTTTCTGAATAAATTTTACGAGGGAATTGTGGTTTTTTTTTCCTACAGCTGTTCTCACAGAAGTAGAACGCTGGCAATACAGGTCACGTGGTTTGTATGTTTAAAAGTTCAGCCGTTTGAAGGATAATCGTAACGTTAGATCCTATTTTGGATTTTTTGAAAGAAATAACACTTTGTTGGTAATTGTAAATGATTAAACTTTCGGTATTATTATTATTATTATTATTATTATTATTATTATTATTATTATTATTATTATTATTATTATTATTATTATTCGCTAATCGGTTCTTGCGTTTACTCAGTTTTCGACTGATCCAGTAGTTTTTTGTTAGCTCGCTGTGTTGAGCACGACGTTCATCCGACCACTTTGCACCACTTTACATCCCGTAAAGTCCCAAAAGCCGCGATGCTAGTTCTAAAAAAAGTCTCGGTGGTGCGCGTCTTCTGGTCGTAGGCCCATTTCTTCGAGGTCTTCCTTGACGTTAACGTACCACTGTTTTTCGTTTTGAGTCAAATTTGTTAAAAATGCGTTTTGTCGTTTGAGAGTCGTCCATCCGTCGTAGGTGACCGTAGAAGTGAGTTCTGCATTTGCGCATTACGTCCGTCGTCTTCTCTATCTTAGAGCAGATTTCTTGTTTGGATTTTCTTATGCACATTCCGTTTGTGTAGCTTGGGCCAAGAATGTTGTGGAATACATTTCTCTGCTTTCGCTCTAACTTAGACAGAGAGGATAAGTCATTCTGACGCAAAGAGAAATACCGGCTTGAGAATAGCGTTATAATGATGAATTTTGGTATTCATAGAAAAGCACCTTTTGTTATATATGTTCCGGGTGGTTTGGAAAGCTACCTCCCCCTTTTTTCTTTTTGTTCTGGCCCGTAATGCCTCTATCTAGTCCATCTGATTGAATCCACTCATCAAAAAATTTAAATTTATGCTAACGGTTTTATTGTCCCATATTTGGTGTTCAGTTGGGTCGTGTTGTCTTTGATGTTTCGCATTACTTCCGTCTTTTCAAAGGATATGTTCAAGCCTGTTTCTTCTCCTACGTCTTTCAGCACATTAATTTCTTCTGTTGCAGTTTCAAAATTGTATTATTATTATTATTATTATTATTATTATTATTATTATTATTATTATTGCGTTAGGGCTTACTAGGGACCACGTTCCAATTTCAATTCTTCATCCTTTGTTGTTGTTCCTTCCTTTTCTTCCAATATTCCTTCATTGTTTCACTATGTTTCTTTTTCTCTTTCTTCAGGCCACTTTGTGCCGGTTTTCTTTGCCTCCCCCCCCCAATTGGAATCCTTCCATCTTTAAACCTTTTTTTCCTGGAAAATTTCCATTACTTCTTCTCTGATGTTGTTTCTTTCCAAGTCTGTTTTTTTGATCTCTCGAATCCAGGTGGTTGATGACTTTTCTTCCAAAGGTACGTGAAGATCTTATTGGTAAGTTTTTTTGCTAGCTGCTTTACGTCGCACCGACATTTTTGGTTAGTCTATTGTCGTCCATTCCGTAAATATGTCCAATAAATAACAGTTTTCTCTTCCGTACTGTTATAGATATGTTTTCTATGTTCCGATAAATTTCGTTACTACTTCTTAATTTCCAAAATTCTGTAGTTTTGAGAGGGCCTAATATTTTTCTTATAATTCTTATTTCTAGTACTTCCAATCTTTCAGGTTTATAATTGAGTACAAACCATTCACTGGTATATAAGCATTCTGGTTTCACAACTGTGTTGCAGTGCTTTATTTTAAGATTTTTAGATAACCATTTTTTGCTGTATGCATTTTTGTTATACTATATGCTCTTTCCATTTTGTGTATCCTTGCCTCAATAGCAGATTTTTCCAAACCATTTTCTTTTCCCCAAATATTTGAATTGCTTTACCCTCTCGATCGAACCAACATCTGTTCCTAGCAATTTTAGATAGTTTTTATATTCGTCATGATTTTGTTATTTATTATTATTATTATTATTATTATTATTATTATTATTATTATTATTATTATTATTATGGTTTTAGAGAGAAAGTGATCACGCGCGAACGCCGCGATATGTTGAGCCCTGAGTTTTCATTTCCTTCCAAAGACCTCCAGCTATCCAGGTTACCCCGTCGCTTAAGGTACGAAAACAATGCCGATCTTTTTTTCTTCACTTGCAGCCTCACTCCAAGGCTGTTGAATTCTGAAATGCACCTTGTACCACATTGTTTTCGTTTAAACTGAGCTTAGGTCGTTGGCCCTTATTTAGTCAGCCAAGAGATCTGAGCATGTTCAGTGATCTGGAAATGATTTTGCAATATGACCTATATATACCAGAAATAGTGGATATTTTTTATTTATTTAATTGTTTCAGAAACCTAACATATAAGTATACAGAGTGAAGCGAAATTCGCGCACTCGGGCGTCGAAGCGCGACTCCTCACATGTCAGCAATAATAACTGTCTCTCTCACAAAAATTCGTCCTGCGAGTATATCCGGCAGAAAAAGAACGTTGAAGAGTGGCAATCTGGCAACACTGTAACCACATGTAGGGTAAGTATCTCTGTCAGCACATACTTCCCGTGATGTACAGTTAGTGCAGTGGCTAGATTTATGGGTTGGCATGGAGGAGCTCGAGGGTTCGATCCTGGGTTGAGGCGCACTTTTTTATTTGCTAATTTCCATCGGACATTACATACTGTAATACAGTAAGACACCGTTTATTAGGTCACATGTATCCTACATTTACAAAATTTAGTAACGCTGAACACGTTGTAACGCACCTAGTAGATGAAATGGTGCGAATAAATTCACGTCCACGACGTGGAAAGGGCGTCTTTCAAAGCTGACCAATGAAAACGAATGATCGTGCCTTTCTAGGATCATAGTATGTAAGTGCAAATGGTTTCTAGAGGACCCACTGCAATCGCTGTTGACGATTAAGATGCCACCTGGACTACATTTACGAAATAAAAAACATACGCCTCAAACCACGATCGACCCCTCGACCTCCTGCATGCTAACCCAAAACTCTATCCACTGCACCAACTGTACAGCGCGACTACTGTGTGCTGACAGAGGTAGTTACCCTACATGTGGCTACAGCGTTGCCAGATTGCCACTCTTCAACGTCCTTTTTCTCCCGGATATACTCGCAGGACGAAGTTTTGTGAGAGACATTTTTTTATTGCTGGCATGCGAGGAGTCGCGCTGCGACACCCGAGTGCGCGAATTTCGCTTCACCCTGTATAGCAACTGGTTGATATCCCAGTGGCATTACTTATTTATTAACATTATGACCAAAAAAATGTGTCAGATTTCTCTTTGAGAAAATGAAGTGATCATAGATAAGCCTTTCAATAAATGAACCTCAAATTGATAATTATTCATTTATTTGCATGTAAAGAATTGTTTTCGAGAGACATCTGTGTGGAATTTGGAGTGGACAATTGTAGGATTCAGTCCATCTAAAGTGGAAAATGGACTCAGGGCCAATAAAACTACCACGAATTAAATAATCAGTTCTTTACAATGTGATGAAACAAGGTCCCTTTCATAAAGTCTTCTACCTGGTGAATGCATCAGTTTTTGCCGGGTTTTGTGGTAAAGGAAACATGCAATTTTTAAGAGAAATTCATTTCTGTTTATTCAAAATATTGGCCATCGGTTTCTACACACTTCGCCCATCCTTCACGAAAATTATTAATGCCATGCCAAAAAAAACTGCTTGTCTTTTGCGGCAAACCATTCCTCAAGCCGTTTTCCAACTTCCTCAAAATTTCTGAAGTGTTGCTCAGCGAGCGCGTGCCTCATTGACACGAAGAGGTGATAGTCAGATAGCGCCAGGTCGGGGCAGTACGGCGGGTGCGGAAGGATGTTCCATCCAAGTGATTTCAAAGTGTCTTGCTGTGTGAGACGGCGCATTGTCGTGTAACAAAATCACTTTGCCATGTCTTCTGGCCCATTTCGGTCGTATTTTGATCAATGCGTGATTTAAATTAATCATTTTTTCCATTAACGGTTTCCCTGGGCTTCAAGAGTTTATAATACACAATACCGTTCTGGTTCCATCAGACACAAAGCACTGTCTTTGACATTGAAATCACCAAGTTTAAGTTGTCGAAACCATGTCTCACTTGTTCTAATCGATGGAGCGTGTTCACCACATGTTGCTATCAGCAAACGATGACTTCCCGCAGTCTTTTTATTTTGATTAAATAAAAAAGCAATGCGTGCCGCAAATGTTCTTTTTCAGGCACAAACGTCGACATGATCACTGAACGATACAACACAGACGCTAGTGTTTGGCGGACTCGACTTGTGTGTGTTGGTAGGTTAATGTCAGACGAACAAACTGACGTATGTGTCAAATTCATACGCTGCGTACTGTTCGCTGGCGCCATCTCTTAGTGAAACTGGAAAAGACTTACGCATATACCTGGTATACTATGTCACTCAGTCATGACCATCCATCTGTACCTTACATCACTGCCTGCACTGTTGCTATGGTTACACTTCCGTCTCACATTTTGTCGCCTTACGTTATACAAATTTTCGTATGCCCCCCCCCCCCCCAGTCATAAGACATATTTATGACAAAAAACAAAAACCTGAGAATTAAATATAATACTATAATTAAAAGCAATCATAAAGAAATTAACACGAAATTTGGGGAAAATAACGTAAAATATTTACTTACATATAGCGTAACATAATTACAATATAGATACTTAAAAATTCACCCAAAATTTACAAAATATCGCACCACAGGTAGTGTAACACAACAATTGTTACCAGGCAACCATATATAAATTCACACAAAACTTAAATATTTCCAATGCATCAACACTACAACGAACAGTACATAGAGCGGTACAATAACTGATTACTTGTTTAAAATTATAAATACAACACACAAAATTAATACAGAAAACAGACTTTAACATCTTAAAAATAAATACCTCTTACGAGGGGATCTGTTTGGGTTAACCAGGTCGGTTACAATGCAACATGGTAGACATCATAAACTTGATGCTAATGGTCATTTACATACTTATAAGTATTTATTTGCCACTGTAGTTTTAAATGGAATATTATGTACCGAAGGAACCATTTGCAACGGAATATTGTAGGCTGGCCAATCGAGACATTAGAGCATTACTGTACACTAACCGCTGTTACATAGGCTGTCCACAGCACGACAAAAGGTAGCGATTGTGAACAAGAATCCGGCAGTTCCCTCGTTTGTGTTAATAAAATATTATATTAATAGTATGCACATTTATGTTGTATAGATGACCAAGATTTCATATTACATTACACAGAATTTTAGCTCCCATTATAAACGATTCGAAAACTTTATCATATACGCGTATATTATTCCCGTTGTCAACATTTCTTTTTTTCTCAACCAATACAAAGCCTTCAGCGATGAATAAGTTATCAGTGGATAGGATTTACACATTGTTCGTATAAAATGTAAGTTAAAATAAAATTCAAAGATATCTATTCAACGTTCAGCACTACCATATTGGCGAAAGGAGCTGTCTATCTTGTTAAGATATCTGTGCTTTGCCCCTTCTTTCTCAATTCGGTGAAGCGACGTCTACCAACAAATGGGTGTGTAGGTGTACTTAAGAGTGAATATAAGATTTCCAAGATGCCGTCAGGAAACATCACCAATAGGTCATTAGTGTGAAGCACGTAGTATATTCTTTGTACTGTACATTGTATTCAAAGAGTGATTGTTACACGAAAATTGGATAAAGTAATAATTTAATAAATTAATAATTAATGAATGATCTATAAATTGTGTTATTAAATTAGTACTTTGTATCCCTGGACGTATAACAGCCATGAACATTAGTATCAATTTTTATATTACGGTACTTCTGTTTGTCAACATCCCTTTCTCTCAACTAATTTAAAGCCTATAGCGATGAATAAGGTACCAGTGGATAGGGATTTTAAAAGACTTCCGATATAGCCTCTGCCCAGCGTTTCCAACCGTACGATCTGCTATTTGCTACTTGTTTTGACTATGGGACAGGAAAGGCCTAGGAATGGGAAGGAAGCGGCCTTGGCCTTAATTAAGATACAGCCCCAGCATTTGCCTGTTGTAAAAATGGGAAACCATGGAAAACCATCTTCAGGGCTGCCGACAGTGGGGTTCGAACCCACTATCTCCCGGATGTGAGCTCACAGCTGTGCGCTCCTAAACAAACGGCCAACTCGCCCGGTCGTACGATCATTCGATGCTGTGTAGCATCGTACGATCCAAGCCGCGGATCGTACGGCTATTGTACGATCCTATGACATATCGCAAATTTTGTCCTGTTTTCTTTTTAATATGCGTAGATTTTGTTCCATCTTTTATTCGTGTTACTTATGTTCTGTCATAAATGACAAGTTGGAAAGCGAGGGTGAGGCTTTTCGAATAATGAGATTCTCAGAAGGGAATTTACCAAGAGTTGGCTCTTTCCTTTCTGAGTTACTTCACGATCTCGCGCCTGTACGTCATAGCATTCGCCTTCAGCAGATTGACGATGACTAAAGGAAATGACCCACTGTCAACATCAATGATGATATTAAAGCCTGCTCTGAAGTAAATTAATTTTGGGCTAAGTTACAGGAAGTGAAAAACACGTTTGGAGAATGTGAATTTCCCGCACTTCCGGAATTTTCATTCTCTGTTTTGTCACCCCCTCACTAGAATGCTGATTATGAAAAAATATTCAGCAAAATTCATCTAGTTGAAGTCACAAGCAGGAACAGGTGAATTACTTCTGCAGTGAATGGATGCTTGCTGGCCAATCAATGTGTTCGAGTCAGTTGTACGTGTAACGATTTCTAACCGTCGGATAATATGCTCAGAAGGATGACTAAAGCACAGTTGTATAATCAACCAGCAAGCTCAAGTACCGCTACCGGTACTACAGAACCTCCTGCTGCGAATGCGCCTAGAAGTTCCACAGAAGAAGAATATGATGACGATTTCCAGCTATGACGTAAGGTACTTTAGTGACTTTTGTCATAATACTGTTATTTGCTTTACGTCCCACTAACTTTTTTTACGGTTTTCGGAGACGCCGAGGTGCCGGAATTTAGTCCCGCAGGAGGTTTTTCACATGCCAGCAAATCTACCGACACGAGGCTGACATATTTGAGCACCTTCAAATAACATCGGACTGAGTCAGGATCGAACCTGCCAAGTTGGGGTCAGAAGGCTAGCGCCTCAACCGTCTGAGCCACTCAGCCCGGCGACTACTTCTTTACAAATTATCCTATTCTAAAGTAATCTAAATACCGTAAAATGTATTTTCTTGTCACTGGTACTGAATTTTACATATTAACACAATGACATATTCATTTTTTATTTTCCACCCTAACCTGTTTAAATGTGGAGTTGCGGCAGTGGTACACCTGCTAGCGTGTTATACGTAATCCGCGGAACGTGGAGTTTTACGTGCGGTCGGAACCAGAGGCATTCGACTTTTCTGAAATCTCATATTATTAACCGAGAATTGTACCGGTCAGCTTCCTGAGAAACAAACTGCTGCGTAAGTGAGCTATTGCATCTATAAATAGACTTATAGCGGATATTTTAATGGTCATTTTAAGTTGTACGATCCTCTCTTAAAAAACAAACACGGTCGGGCTAAGTGGCGCAGACGGTTGAGGCGCTGGCCTTCTGATCCCAGCTCGGCAGGTTCAGTCCGGTGGTATTTGAAGGTGCTTAAATACGTCAGCCTCGTGTTGGTAGATTTATTGGCACGTAAAAGAACTCCTGCGGGACTAAATTCTGTCACCTCGGCATCTCCGAAAATCGTAAAAGTAGTCAGTGGGACGTAAAGCAAATAACATTATTATTATTATTATGAAAAAAATACGGTATGTTTGGGGTTTCTGTACGATCCTGACCATCTCAGAGGTTGGCAACGCTGCCACTGCCTTCGTGATGTACAGGCCGCACTGTAGCTCCGATGACGTCACGCAAATAAGCGAACAGTTTCCTTCGTCCGACCCGCGCAATGCAAGCACATGATACGACTGTGCCTTATAGTTAAGAAATATTCCGAAATATTGCATTCATATAACAGGTGAGATTGTTAACACATGTAATAGTTTCATATCTCCTAAGTATGCCTTTGCTGGCGGGACCTAGTGTTTACAGTGCACTATGTCTTCCGGTATAGGCTAGAGCAATTTTGTTACTTTCATTGATCTGTCTCAGCTTTATCCTTGGCTTTGACAAAATGAAGGTGACTGAGGTATGAGTGATGCTAGTAATGCCATTCCTTCTGCAGCCAGTCCCTGCTATGAATGGTGTGAAGATTTTGCTCATAGTGTCAGTTGGTGCATGCATTTCAGTGGGCTTGGCAGAATGATATGTAATAGCAACTTCTGGTTTGGAGAGGAAAGCAACGGGAAACTACCTCATCCTCATTTCCCTAGTACGCCTCTTCAGTGATGCCTAGGCCATCTATGACAGCTGATGGCGGAGCTGTTGAGGATCCAACCAGCCTTCGGGCTAAGGACTAAACATACATACATCTCGTAAGTTAGGTCTAGGTAATTTTAGGAAGAAGTAGGCTTAAAAGGTGATCAAAGTGGTCAACGCATAACGATTGATTTACTCCACCATGTACCCAACAATTCATAATTATTGTGCATTGATAAAAATATGGAGACAACGAACGTACAATAATAATAATAATAATAATAATAATAATAATAATAATAATAATAATAATAATAATAATAATAATAATATTTTTTTGCTAGGGGCTTTACGTCGCACCGACACAGATAGGTCTTATGGCGACGATGGGAGAGGAAAGGCCTAGGAGTTGGAAGGAAGCGGCCGTGGCCTTAATTAAGGTACAGCCCCAGCATTTGCCTGGTGTGAAAATGGGAAACCACGGAAAACCATTTTTAGGGCTGCCGATAGTGGGATTCGAACCTACTATCTCCCGGATGCAAGCTCACAGCCGCGCGCCTCTACGCGCACGGCCAACTCGCCCGGTAATAATAATAATAATAATAATAATAATAATAATAATAATAATAATAATAATAATGCTTTGCCACCGTACCTCCAGATGATCATAAATAGAGTGCAACTTTCGTGGGTTTCTTTTCTTGGAACTTCTGGAACCATCCCTCAAGGAATTAAGTTGCATTGCTTGTTACACCTAAATATTGTCGACTAGCAACAGTTTAAATTCTTTAAAGTCTATTTATACTAATGCCAAAATCATTTAATAGAAGGTTGTATTTTATAAACTGCGTTTAGTTCTACATTTTAGACTGGGTTTTTCTTTTACTTCGTACGATCTCAGTATTACGTAATCTAACAAATAACACAAATGTAGGTTCACTTGGTCACTAATCATCTGGGTTACTTTTAGACTTGTGTTTCAACAATAAAACGCGCTGCTATAAATCTATACCTATAAGAAGAAGAAAGTCAAAGGAAGAAGTCACCATCAGCTTGGAAAAACTCGTAACAGTTATATTTTCGGTTAGGATTTTCGTCTTCCACATATGTCTCCTGGCTTCATTCGAAGGAAATGAGAACATTGGTATATAGTCACTTGTATAGTTGGATTTTCGTCGTGGTGCACATGACGTCTTGGCAATGCGACAATTTACTTAAATTCTCAACAGATTATATTTCCACAAAAACGTGTTATACAATGACAATTCGGTGAATAAATTCCACGAGAAGCATTACGTCCCTTTAATGTTCACTACACACAACAACATACCTAACCTATACTATGAGGTCTCATTATAAGAGCTATTTACGTAAATCCTGAAGTGAAACATACAGAGGCTGATGGGCATGGCGCGCTTTCTACAGTACGGCCTGTACATCATGAAGGCAGTGCTATAGCATACTCAGTTTACGTTTAAACATACTGTATATTTAAACCCATCAGACTTGCCAACACAAAATAATTTTGAAAAAAAGCACTATCGTCATGTTGTTCAGAAAGGTAAATGCTAAACATGACTTAATCAATGGGCCAAGAATGGTCCTCACGCACCTGCCTGAATACAATGTTACTGTTCGGTTACATGTGCTGATTCCTTAGTTTCAAAAACCAAGCCCGAGAACTGCTCAGGCACGGTCTTCAATGTGTTAACTGATCATTCACCTATATTTTATTACAATCTGTCAAGTCCCCTAGTCAGGAGAATATCAGTGAACTCTTCGGCGCAATCTACGACAAATTATACCGTTTATGCCGTTAATGTAATAAAAAACTTAACCTTGATAGATAATATATTTTTGTTTCGCTGTATTATTTACGCTGATCACGGACAGATGACCCCAGATGCATTATTATCAGGGTGAAACTGTTGTTACTAACCATCATGTATGCTTGAGTGAAAGACATAACAGGTGTGAGTCTAAAGGAACTCAACCATGAGTAGAAGAACTTTCTAACTTAGAACTTTCTGATTTTTCATTTTCACGCAATTACATGCATTCTGTAATTTCTATAATAAAGGAACACCACTTAGTGTATTCTAGGTTTTAATAGAAAAGAGTGCCGAGTTCGATAAAGAGGCAGCACTCTTCCGGTCACGAAACTGCAATTGCACTGGGAGAGAGTGAATGCAAGTGCATAAGCCTAGGAAAGTGAAAGTGCACTTTCATCAGAGTAGAGCGCATCTCTACGACTAGTAACAATACTAACAACACGGAAGTGTTCAGCTAGACACTGAACTTTGGGGCCAGTTAAACTGGCGCACGGAAGCTGCATCATATTCGCTCCCATCCCTAATTCTCGTATTTACTTCCCACTTACTGAATTTTACTTATTTACTGTATTTAGTAAGCACTAAATAAGCTTAAGAGGGGGTAGATACATTTTGTCCTAGAATATATAAAACTGTTAACGTCTAGGACAAAATATTAGTGCAGAAATAGTTAAATACTTGTACGAAGGAGAATTTAATGCATCCATCAAATTAAATGAATTGCAATAAACGAATACTCTCTTCTCTATTTCAGGCGATCCGAAGCTAGGGCATGGGAGTGTTCTATGTTATTTATTTATTTATTTATTTATTTATTTATTTATTTATTTATTTATTTATTTATTTATTTATTTATTTATTTATTTATTTATTTATTTATAGTGGCGAAGTTAAGACTCTTGACCCTCCCCTATACGAAACCAAGTTACTTGCTGTAGGTTAAATTGTCTGTCTATTGATACACATTAATAAGAAAATGATTACGATGAAGATGATGGTGATGGAGGAGAGGAGGTTTTAACATACAATCTACAGCGATAAAAGGGGGGCATATTATAAAATGTTGACAACATTCTGCACGTAACTACATGACAATGGATAATAACTTAATGATGATTGTAACACTCATTTTAAAACAGTCCGACTCCATGGCTAAATGGTTAGCGTGCTGGCCTTTGGCCACAGGGGTCCCGGGTTCGATTCCCGGCAGGGTCTGGAATTTTAACCATAATTGGTTAATTTCGCTGGCACGGGGGCTGGGTGTATGTATCGTATTCATCATCATTTCATCTTCATCACGACGCGCAGGTCGCCTACGGGAGTCAAATCAAAAGACCTGCATCTGGCGAGCCGAACTTGTCCTCGGACACTCCCGGCACTAAATGCCATACGCCATTTCATTTTTTCATTTTAAAACAAAGTTATAACATAATACACAGCATTTGTTCTAGAACTAATTATCTACCCTTCGGTCCAGAGTTCGATTCCCGGCCGGGACGGGAGTTTTAATCTTCATTGGTTAATTCCGATGGCTCGGAGGCTGGGTGTATGTCCCATCATCATCATTCGAGTTCATCATCATCATCGACTATACGGCGTCAAATCGAAAGACTTACACCAGGCCTCTCTGGGCGTCACACGCCATTAATATTTAATACAAATATGAATTCATCATGTAAACACTTATGTCATTTATTCTCACATTCCCCCGTGCAATCATAAAACCTGGCTGTGCAGTTCCTAACTCTCAACGGGACATAATTCCATTGCCTGGCACCACACAATTGGAATGGACGTTTTATGGGTATAGTATAATAAGAGAGAACTTGGAACGAGTGTAATGCTGATGGGTGAAGGAGAGGGTATGCTTCACTTAAAAGTAGGAAAATGAGTGTAGTAATGTGTAAATATCTTATCTGCTTAAGTTTTAACCAGCCGAGTGTCTCGTAACAGGGAGCAACACGACTGGTATATAATAATGTAAAAATTATACGGTTGCAAGAGTTAATTGCCTTCTGAATTTTTTTTGTTTATTCCTCAGCAGCGTCAACTAATACATCACAAACAATATATATGGGTTAACACATGCGTCCGAGTTAGTCTTATTTTCATAGTGTGTGGAAGCGTTTGTGTGAGAAATGTTAACGTAGATTTTTTCCGGAGGGCTCACTTGGTCAAAAGCGACACACGGACGTTATCAGCAGCCGTAAAGCGTATGCGTGAACCCTGCTGTGGTCAGAGTTCCATAAAATACAGGCGAGTGGGGGGGACAGGTCTTTGTCGTGCCTCTTTTCAGTGCTTTATTTCTTCTACAGTTCTAAGGATAACTTGGAGTACTAAAAGGTGTAATGAAACAGGCTATCAGCATTCCACCACAAATCTGATATCGTGGAAGTAAGACTCGCTCGTGTGCTAGATTCAGATCAATCCTTTCCGGTACAATAATGTCGTACGACTTTCGGAGAGGCCTGGTGCAGATCTCTCGAGTCAACCCATGGGAGACGTGCATGGCTGTGACGATTGGGCCCTACCTAGGAAGAAATCTGGTGTTGAAGACTGCACAAACAGCCAGTTCGCGAGCCAGAGGAATTGACCAATGAAAGTTAAAATCGCAGATCCGACCGGGAATCAAATACAAGATCTCTGAATCAAAGGGCACCACGCTACCCAGTTAGACACAGAGCCCGATTTCTTTATAGTAATTGAGGAGTCAAACATAACGTACTTAAATGCTTATAAATAGGGCTTGAAAGTTGAGAAAACTGTTTTCTTTTTCTTCTCGAGTGTCCGAAGACCAGGCCCAATATAATATACGTTCATTTAGGTCATTGTTTTCCTTTTACGGCATTTTTGGCTTATTGGTCCTTTCTAACCCTTTTTAGGTCGTAACGACCTTTTTGCAACCTCAGCTTCTTTTGACTTTGATTTTGAAAAGGAAGATCTCACTTGCTTCAAATATGAACCCTTAATATCAGTTGATGTGGAGGAAAGTTTCTTGACGTTCCGCAAAGTGCTGTCTGAAAACTGACGGTCCTTTACACCTAACAACCTGGAAATGATTATTGTGATATACTGCAAAGCCAACTGAGGTAACGTTTCCGAATTCCAATTTCTGTAACCCTAGTGTGGTTAAGACAAATATGATTCTAGTTATAATGATTTAAATTTCTTTCTCTAGGATGTCCAATGCGGGCTCGCTGAATTCATTCTAGGTGGACAAAATATTTCATTCTAAATTCTGAAATTTTTTTAACAAACACGGAATTCCTTTGTTTTAATTATATTAATCTTAAAAGATATAATGTCTGAGAGAAGAAGTATTTCACTCATATGTTTTTTTTTCACTGTATGTTGCATACCACCATAATTTTGCATTTTTAAACACTATATTATATTATTAGAACTAAAATTCTGTATGATTTTGGCTCTCATTTTTACGTGCTTTTTGCTAGCAGGAGTTCTGTTACGTGCCAGTAAATTAATGCCCTTTTTATAGATCCTTTATACGCAATTTATAGGTTTTCAACTTCCGAGCCCTACTTATAAATAATAGTTGTCAGCTTGCATTAGGGAGATAGTGGGTTCGAACCCCACTGTCGGCAGCCCTAAAGATGGTTTTCCATAGTTGTCCATGTTCACATCAGGCAAATGTACCTTAATTAAGGCCACGGTCACATCCTTCCCACTCCTAGCCCTTTCCTATCCCATCGTCGCCATAAAACTTTCCTGTGTCGGTGCGACGTAAATAATAATAATAATAATAATAATAATAATAATAATAATAATAATAATGCAATTGGCTTTACGTCCCACTAACTATTCTTACGGTTTTCGGAGATGCCTAAGTGCCGGAATTTAGTCCCACAGGATTTCTTATACGTGCCAGTAAATCTAATGACATGAGGCTGTCCCAGGATCAAACCTGCCAACTTGGGGTCAGGGGGAAAACGCCTCAGCCGTCTGAGCCACTCAGGTCGGTTTTTTTAAATTCTAAGTCTTAAAGGAAGTTGTTGAATATTGTCAGTTGGATTGTAAAATAACTAACGATGGCAGAAGTAAGAACGGTATAAAGTGCAGATGAGCACAGGAAGGACTTTCGTAAGAAAAGAAATTTACTCACTTCGTACATTGATATAGGAATTAGAAAAACTGTTTTTGAAAACTTTTGTCTGGAAAGTGGTATTGTATGGAAGTGGAACATGGACGATAACTAGCTCAGAAAGAAACTTTTTAAATGTGGTGTTTCAGAAGAATCCTGAAGGTGAGATGGGTAGATCGGATAACGAATGAAGAAATACCGAATCGAATTGGTAAGATGGTGGTGGTGATTATTGTTATAAGAGGAAGTACAACTGGGCAACCATCCTCGAATTGGTAAGAGGAGATCGATTTGGCTAAATACGACCAGAAGCAGAGATAGAATGATAGGAGACATTTCAATGAA
Source organism: Anabrus simplex (assembly GCF_040414725.1). Classification (NCBI taxonomy): domain Eukaryota; kingdom Metazoa; phylum Arthropoda; class Insecta; order Orthoptera; family Tettigoniidae; genus Anabrus; species Anabrus simplex. Next base: position 439,065,631 of record NC_090267.1, read on the forward strand.
CCCAGGATGTGTTTAGTTAGTTTCTGAAGGAAGTGCAGGTTAGAACAGATGTAGGATGTATTAGTTAGGCCTAATAGAAATGAAAAAGCACAGATTAGGGTGGCATGGAGAGCCGCATAGAACCATTCAAACCCAAACAACAACAACAACAACAAGCACTTCATTCACACCTCGAATCTGTCACTTTCCCTTACCATACATTATATGGTATAATGCAGCCTAGAAACTTCAAACGGAGCTCGATAGCTGCAGTCGCTTAAGTGCGGCCAGTAACCAGTATTCGGGAGATAGTGGGTTCGAACCCCACTGTCGGCAGCCCTGAAGATGGTTTTCTGTGGTTTCCCATTTTCATACCAAGCAAATGCCGGGGCTGTACCTTAATTAAGGCCACGGACGCTTCATTCCCACTCCTAGCTCTGTCCTGTCCCATCGTCGCCATAAGACCTATCTGTGTCAGTGCGACGTAAAGCAACTTGAAAAAAAAAATTCAAAAATTTCTCCGCTCGGTTTTCAAATTGTTATATTAGGACAATAAGAGTTAGAGGGAGAAATAAGCGATTAAATAAGATCACATTGTTGTAAAAATATTGACGGAATATAATAATAATAATAATAATAATAATAATAATAATAATAATAATAATAATAATAATAATAATAATAATAATAATAATAATAATGCCTGCAAATTATGAGGTGACGTGTGGCCACCGCGATGAATCCTCTCGGCCACTATTGCTCGCTTTTTAGGCAGAGGCTGCTATCTCATCGTCAGATAGCTCCAAGTAGGTTGTCCGGCTCCATGGCTAAATGGTTAGCATGGTGGTCTTTGGTCACAGGGGTCCCGGGTTCGATTCCCGGCAGGGTCGGGAATCTTAATCATCATTGGTTAATTTCGCTGACACGGGGGCTGGGTAAATGTGTCGTCTTCATCATCATTTCATCCTCATCACGACACGCAGGTCGCCTATGGGAGTCAAATCAAAAGACCTGCACCTGGCGAGCCAAACTTGTCCTCGGACACTCCCGGCACTAAAAGCCATACGCTATTTCATTTCATGTTTCCAAGTAGGCTGAGTCGACCTCTAACCAGCTCTCAAGTCCAGGCAAGAATTCAACACGGATCCTCCGAGTAGTAGACATAGATATAGTCCCCAGAAATGTTTTCAGCTTATAAGAGACGTTCTGCACGAACCAAGACTTGGGACTGCCTCTTCGAAACAGATTTAATGCGTAAATTATGTCAGCCGCTGAAAGGTCTTGATGTAAATTAAAAGACGACGAGAAGCTTGTACAGAATAAATAAATTGAGTCGTCCAGCGAGGTGCGCACTTCATCTCATAATCGAGGGAAGACAATGGAAGGCTGGTGATATTTGTGGTGAATGACAAATTACGTTTTTCTTGCTGTCACTGCCAGGAGCTGCGCCAACAGCCGCAGAGGACTTGCGGACGACCTGGCGGGGAGATTTTGCTCAGATTAGCCACATACTGCTGTATCACATAGTGCGAAGAAGATGGTGATTATTGTTGTTAAAGTGAAATACAACGTGATGATCTCAACTTCTTGATTCTCATCATAAAAGCAAGCAAAAGGTCCGAACCTTCGGAAGTGTTGGCATTTGGTCTAAAGGGATTCTAGCCTTCATTGTTTTATGACCGGATGCCGTTCCCGACGTCAACGCTTTATGGAGGGATGCAATCACTATAGCGTGTTTCTGTGGTGGTTGGTATAGTGCTGTATCTCGGCAGCGTACTTGATCACAGCTGGCACAAAGATGACCGTTGAAATTAGGTCCCGGATTGAACAGGCAAGGACTGCATTCAAGAGAATGAGCAAACTTCTCTGTAACAGAGACTTCAAGATCAATCTGTCTCCGTTTACTTCGGTGTTATGAATTTTCTGTCCTACTTTACGGGCCCGAGACTTCGAGACTAACAGAGAGCACTGCCAAAAACTTCGATCCTTTGAGATGTGGTGCTACCGACGTATGCTCAGAATATCATGAGTAGACAGAATACGTAGCACTGAAGTACTACAACGTCTGAACAAAGAGCTGGAGGTCATGCACAACATCAAGAAGAGGAAATTTGATTACTTTGGCCATATCATTCGAAATGATAAATACAGATCCTTCAGCTATTCTTACAAGGTAAAATTGAAGGAAGGAGAAGCAGGGGAAGAAGAGGTTACGGAATCTACAAGAATGTTATGGGCTCAATACCCCCAATCCTCTTCGAGTTGTTGAGAACAAGAACCAGATCGTCCTGATGACAGCCGACATCCAATGAGGATATGGTACAGAAGAAGTTTAACTTCGATAGGTCGGGGGCTGGGTGTGTGTGTGTGTGTGTGTGTGTGTGTCGTCTTAAAATATGAAAATTCATCACAGACAGGGCCTCGCCCTCGCCTGTAAGACGTCAACTCGAAAGATCCACACCTGGAGGCCACATAATCATGATCATTATTGACCGGTACAACGCGATGTAAAGTAAGACAGCACCAATATTAGCGATCAAGGTGATAATTTCACGGAAAGTCCTTGGTTCGAATCTCGTGACCGGATGTAGGGTGCGCTAATTAAGCTAGGGCGGCCAATTCGTGCTGCAGCGCTTGGGAGAAAGCTCGTGTTCTTGCGGTGAAAGTGGATGTGCATAGAGATGAGAGTGTAGGCACCCATCGCTTGTCTGTGGAGATCAGCGAACAAGCAGCACCTCGCGGGCAAACGACACACCATGCAACGATCATGTGTCCTTAGAAACCTGCAGTTTTATCTTACTGTTGACGAAATGGTCATAGTCAAGGAACTATCATGGATTTTCATTTTTTTTAAACCTACGAGCATTGGTCAGTATTCGAACCAGAACCGCCTTACTGAAATATCACTAATGATATTACTCAGCCGTGAGTCACTCAGTGATGTTCAGAATTCGCATTCTATTACAATCCTATTGAACCGAGCGAGTTGGCCGTGGGTTAGTGTGGCGCAGCTGTGAGTTTGCATTCGAGCCCTGAGGATGGTTTTCCATGGTTTCCCATTTTCATACAAGGCAAATGCTCGAGCTGTACCTTAATTAAGGCCACGGCCGCTTCCATTCCAATCCTAGCACTTTCGTATTCTTCCGTCCCCGAAAACCTTCGATGTGTTCGAGTGACGTTGAACCAATAGCAAACAAACAAACAAGTCTCTTGAATGTCATCATAATCAATTTCTACTGTGTATGGAATATATCCAGTATTTTGAATTATAAATAACTAACTGAATGCAACATTAAATCTATATATATAAAATAAGAGTTTTGTCTGTACATTGCTCAGAATTTGAAAAGAATGGTATTTCTGTATCGGTCATGTCCATAGTAAGAAGGAAATGCACTTTTTTACTTTTCCGTAGTCTGTCTGTCTGTCTGTCTGTCTGTCTGTCTGTCTGTCTGTCTGTCTGTCTGTCTGTCTGTCTGTCTGTCTGTCTGTCTGTCTGTCTGTCTGTCTGTCTGTCTGTCTGTCTGTCTGTCTGTCTGTCTGTCTGTCTGTCTGTCTGTACGTACGTACATGCATCACTAGAAAATGGCTAAAGAGAACTTAATGAAAATTGGTATGCGAAGTCGCTACAATCTAGGCCATAAATAATTTTATTCACACTGATGGAAATGGTAGTTTAGGGGAAGGCCGAAAAGTTAATTTTCAATTATTTATGTTATTAGTGGCCCTAACTTAATAACAATTGGTACGGAAAGTCGGGGAATAAGTCGCTACAATCTAGGCTATAAATACTTTTATTCACGCTGAGTAGCTTAGGGGAAGGCCTCAAACTTAATTCTCAAATATTTATATTATTAGTGGTCGTATCGATAAATACTACATAACCAAAGTTATATAGAATTAAATTTCCGACCACTTATGTCTTATACATTTTTACCGTACCGGCTGTGGTAACATAGGTATTCATGAATTTGTATTTTTTGTTGCTAAGTCCATATCAACGCCGAGTCACGAGAAAATGGGTTAACAGAATTGAATGAAAATCGGTATATAGAGTCGGGGAATAAGAAACTACAGTATAAGCTATAAACAATTTTATTCACCCTGGATTAAACTGTAGTTTAGGGGAAGGCACCTAAAATGTAATTTTTAACTGCCTATGTTATTGGTCCTATCGAAAAGTACTACATAACAAAAGTTATAGAGAATACAATTTCCGATCATTTATGTCTTAGTTTTAACGTACCGACTATGATAAGAGTGGTATTTCAGAGTCGGAAGAAAACAATGTTCAGGCTTACAATATCGATCAACAATAACATTATACTGACCTTTTTCTTCTTCTTTTTTTTTTTTTTTTTTTTTTTTTTTTTTTTTTTTTTTTGGCATTTGCTTTACGTCGCACCGACACGGATAGGTCTTATGGCGACGATGAGGGAGGAAGGGGGTAGGAGTGGGAAGGAAGCAGCCGTGGCCTTAAGGTACATCCCCAGCATTTGCCTGGTGTGAAAATGGGAAACCATGGAAAACCAGGGCTGCCGACAGTGGGGTTCGAACCCACGATCTCCCGAATACTGGTACTGGCCTCACTTAAGCGACTGCACCTATCGATTTCGGTGCCATTGTTTGTTGTGATGTTCTTTGTCTCTTATGCTGCATCTCAACTCCGACAGATGGGACTACTGATGCATACAGAGTATAATAGCCTGACTGAATATTTGCGAGAAATAGCCGGGGAGTTAGAAAACTTTCTTCTTTAGCATGCCATTCCTTTGGTTCATACATTTTTTTGATACAGCTGGTACGTAACACACTGGTTCATCATAGTATTCCAGCTGTTCGATCCCTACTCGGACGCGCTGTTTTGAATGAGCAGTGAGCATACTTAAGGCAGAGGCTCAATCAGTAGAGGAATAGTAGTAGTAGTAGTAGTAGTAGTAGTAGTAGTAGTAGTAAAAGTGTGCACTGATCTTCAACAACAATTACGGCTATTCCAAATTATAGCACCACAATTCACTAAATAACTCATAACTCAACCCTAAAAAGAGCCGCTTCTTCCTCTTCATTTTTTTTAAAATTCTACATTCATTTTATTCCAAGGTACTCCTAGGAAACAGATTAGTAAAAGGGCATAGTTTTTGCCCTGGGAGTCATCACTATTCGACCCCCTCCCCGGCGAAGAGGGACGAAGAATGTTCACGGATCACGGTAGTCTGCGGCTTGGTCATTCCAGCTCTGGAACTTTGGACTGTTAGATCGGCAGCTCAGTCCTGTTCGTTAATGAGAAAATGTCTGGTTTTTCATTTGATCGAGTATTTCATATGAAAGCATTGCTTTTAATCGCGCCATTCCTGCTGACGTTATTGTAATGTTTGTTCATTTCAGTTGGGAAAACCACTAAGACAGTCTTTCTGAGGATTTAAAAAGGCAGGTGGAGAGTGAGTTTCTACCATTATAATGAAAGCTTCCCAACCTGATTGTGACTGATGGTATGCAAGCGGGTCTACCATTACAGTGAGAATTCCCTAACTCAGTCTTCATATGAGAAAAGATGTTTGGTGACTTCCCAGTCGCGTTTCCAGGGTAACGTTAAGAGCTATGCAATTCCATACAATCTTGCTCACAACGTTCACACTACCTAACCTAGAATTCTGTATACAATGTAGAATTCCGTAGCGAAGCATGGGTACATCAGCTAGTAAATAAATAAATAAATAAATACTGGGTCGTGAAGAAAGCTCACCAGTTAGGAACCACGTGGTCCAAGGAGCCCCAACGGAACAAAAATAAATAAAAAATAATGAAATAAATAAATAAATAAATAAATAAAATAAAGTACAGGCATACATGCTCTTTCCCCACTTATTGGTCATTCGTGATGGGGAGAGAAGAAAATTATATTTCATTCATTTAAATTTTTTTTTTTTACAAAGTACTGAACAACAGTGCAATTAGTTTTGCTGTGCGTAGTGAATTCGCCATTGATCTGTGTTTCGCGTGTGCGTCTTTAGTTATTTGCTGTTTAGTTCCACAGAATACCTGTTGGTTTTACTATATTGCTTCGTCAATTTAGTAACAGTCATCAAACTGTACTATAAGTTTACCAAGTGTCTCGTTAATTGGACACGGAAGACCTCCGAAGAAGAGTTATCGGGTATTTGTCCATCTTAACAAGTGCTATCTTGTTTCCTATCGCGGTTTCCGCTAACCGTGACCTAGTGTGTTGCATCCTATTGTAACTGACAAGTAAACATGGCCAAGAAAGCTCTGTAGACTATTGCCGGTTGTGGAGAGGTGTCAAGGACTAGTTGTAATGCACCCTAAAGCAAAATATTAAAAAAAAAATACAAGCTATGGACATAGTGGGTACTAATCACAGACAACGCAGTCCCTCGGTGTCATATAGTTGTACTAATCACAGGCAACGCCCAGACCCGTGGTGTTCCACATTTAGTTGTACTAATCACGGGTACTATAAAACCCATCCTGATTTACACTCTATTGCTAATAATCACAAACCTATTGTGTACCTAACATGGTGTTCCCCGCGTGATGGTACTTATTACAAGTAGTCTCATGGTTCTAATTCAATCATACCTTAGTCGCCCCTTTTAGTCACCTCTTACGACAGACAGGGGATGCCGTGATTGTACTCTTCGTCTGCTTTCCCCACCCATAGGGGGTTGAGTGTTTGGTCCGCGAGAGCTATTTTGTTTCCCGTAAGACCGCCGACAAGCCACTTAGGACCACCATCGGCCACCTGGGACGCGCCTCGTGACAGTATCACCTCTCTCCCAGATACGACAGCGTAGTAGATTCGTGGCGTGTCAATTTAGACGTTCTATTTTACTCCACCAGATCACAGAGACGAACACATAAAACCCAGCCAAGGGAGTCAACCAGACGCGGCTAAAACGGCCCGGCCGAGATCGAATCCTGTGCCCTCTAAACCGAAGGTCGCCGTGCTGACCATTCAGCCAAGGACCGGAACAACAATAATAATAATAATAATAATAATAATAATAATAATAATAATAATAATAAAATGGATCTGAGGACTGGTTCGAGGTCCACTCAGCCTACGTGATTACAATTGAGGAGCTATCTGACGGTGAGATAGCGGCCCCGGTCTAGAAAGCCACGAATGAAGGTCAAGATGATTTGTTGTGCCGACCACGCGACGCCTCGTAATCTGCAGGCCTACGGGATGAGTAGCGGTCGCCTGGTAGGCCATGGCCCTTCGAAGCTGTTGCACCATGGGGTTTGGTTTTGTGCAATATTGCATTATTTTCTTATGAAGGTAATTCGATGTCTGGTGGTAGTGTCGAAGAATTTGGGACCTTAAACTGTGTGACCATAGTATGCAGTTTCTTATTCCCAAGACAGCAGACTCAACCTCAACTGAAGTCGGTGACTAAATATGATTTCCTTGTGACACGTTAGATACCTGTTACGATCCTTGTCAGTTTGAAGAAGCGTTCAAGATTATTATTTTCTTTAATAACCGGTGTTACTCTACCGACAATCTCATTTTTGTTGGGACGAACTCTGAAAGGGACTGTGAGAACAATTGGCGAGATACGAACCTACAGCTTCTCACGTCCAGGTCGGCATTTAGCAATATTGATCAGCCAGTTCGTTCTGTATCGTAGAACAGCAGTTCATGTTCGCTCACAAACCACCCTATGTACAAAGTGAGAAGTCACATCGATTATGTCACTAGTATCGATATAGAGACAGACATCCTGCTGGCTCACGTCTTTATAAAAATACTCAGTTAAGAAAGAGGAGATAAAAAATAAATAAAGAAGAAAGAAAGAAATCGATGAGGATCAATTGTACATGGGGAACTGGAATTTACGACAAAATCCTCCTTGTTGAATTCCTGACAGAAAATTCCAGGCTCTTCTCACCATGTGAGTGTAGAATGGTGACTGCAACCTCAGCTTCCATTTACTGCCCAGCCTTTGTCTTTCTTCCTTTTTCTCTTTCTTTCATCCCAGTCCATATTTGATTTGCATGACCACACCTTCACCTTCAAAGGTTTTCTTTTTCTTTATCACAAACATTCATTTCTGGAAGAGTCAGACGTCTTCATTTTTCTCCTGAGATTCATTAAGAAGGGGTTCATAATCCTCTCGATTTGTCCATTCAAAGCAACAATCATTATAAAAAATCTCAAAAATATTAATGATGATGGTGAAATTAAATTTATATAAGAGTCCCAACAGTGAGATCACTGCTCACAGGGGTGAATTATGATGTAATGACTATTATTATTATTATTATTATTATTATTATTATTATTATTATTATTATTATTGGTCTTAGGTCCAGCTAACTACTTTTACGTCGAGGTGCTGGAATTTTGTCCTGTAGAAAGTATTTCACGTACCGATAAATCGATCGACAAGGCTGGCGTTTTGACCAGATTGAGATGTTTTAGGCTCAAAAACCTAGGAAATTTCATTTTATTCGGCATTTTCTCTCTTGGCACTGAAAATATAGTTCCACCGGGCGAGTTGGCCACGCAAGTAGGGGCGCGCAGCTGTGAGCTTGCAACCGGGAGATAGTGGGTTCGAACCCTATTGTTGGCACCCCTGAAGATGGTTTTCCGTGGTTTCCCGCTTTCACACCAGGCAAATGCTGGGGATGTACCTTAATTAAGGCCACGGCTAATTCGTTCCCATTCCTAGACTTTACCTATCCCATCGTCACCATAAGACCTAACTGTGTCGGTGCAACGTACAGCAAATTGCAAAACAAAATAGTTCCTGTGTTAGGCAGGTTCCGTTTTAGGCTATAAAACAGCAAGTGGTTTAAAGGAGCATGTGTTGAAGTCCGTCTAAGGCAGGTTTCCTGTTTTGTTTTGTTTTTCTTTCGGGGTTTAAATTGAACAAGTTTCGATAACGTTTAGAGTTGAAAGCCACTCTGCTGGCGTAGTTTTAACATGTTAATTAGTCAACCGACGCCAGTCTCACACAGGACGTTCGACTGTGGTAAGATTCGACTTGAAAACCTTGGGAAGAGGAGACGACTTCCTAACCACCTACATCACTCAACTGGCCACAAATGTAGAGAAACAGCGGAAACCTCTTAACAGGATGCCCTCATCCGGGATTCACGCCCTTGGCCCCGTACGCAGCTATAAATCTAGCCCAGCGCTCTTCAGTTAATTCACGTAGTTTGATGGCTTTTTCCTTTCATCTAAACTTACGGTACTATTAGTGGTGTTATCGTAATCTAGGTGCGGCATGGAGGTTAAGTTATCACAATTAACTCACTCAACGTATTTCAGACGCAGCTGTAGTTCTGTTTTTTTTTTTTACATCAAGAGGAAGATGTCACGCACTACCTTCTCCTGCGTCAGCTAGGGTTGGGCGAAACTAATGTTGTACTGAATATATCATGTGTAGAGCCCGGAATTTTATGCACTAATAAGTTAGAATGCAGCAAGTATAGTCTACCTTCACAACGATTATGCTATGGGGTTTGCATCAGGCCCATCAGAACCCCTACAATTTATGTTACTCTTTCTACATTATGGACCAGCGGGTGGCCGGCATTTCCTACTAACCAAATTAGTTTGCAATCTAACCTATTACTGCATGAAAATCCGGGCTTTAATCATGAGTATGCACCTATGAGAGTATTGCATTTGTGGCAATAAGACATTCACACATTCTGTAAATCGCTTACCGGTACATCGTTTACTGTGTACAGAATGTTTGTAAATTAGACCGACAAAGTTTGGGATCGGATAAATAAACTTCATCCAAATACGTTTTCTTGAGGATGACGCTTTGTTTCAGTGCAAGAGAGGTTTATGTCATTATTACTAACCACCCAAACCGGGAAAGTTGGCCGTGTGGTTAGGGGCACGCAGCTGTGAGCTTGCATCCGGGAGATAGTAGGTTCGAACCCCACTGTCGGAAGCCCTGAAGATGGTTTGCCGTGGTTTCCCCATTTTCACACCAGGCAAATGCTGGGGCTGTACCTTAATTAAGGCCACGACCACTTCCTTCCCACTCCCAGGCCTCTCCTACCCTATCGTCGCAGATTGTAAAAAAAATTACCATCCAATGCGTTTAATTCTTCAATTCAGTATCATTCTTCGATCCACTTTGTTTACTCTCTGAGCTCAGTATCATCTATCAGAAAGTTTGTTTACTTCCAGTCTGTAGACTTCTTGTTTTCAGTATCATTCTCCTACCGATTCTCGGTAATGACACTTCAATCCCTTCCTCTATGATCCAATCAAGTATTGACATAATCCCCTCTTGTACTGAAATGAAGCTTCGCAGCCAATAGGCTCTTTCACAAAGAGTGGCTTTGTCGATCTAATTTAGGACACTCTGTACTGTAAGAAGAATGCAGTTCGTAGATAGACGTAAAGCTAACATAAGTTGGACGTCTATTATTCGTGTACGCGCGTTGTTTTTAATCTGGTTCAGTTGTGAAAGAAATGTTCGCAAATATTAGGCGCAAAAATAGCCATAAGCTTTGCCGCGAATCGCGTAACATAGGAAAGTGTTCATTGATTAGATATTAATGATCCGTACATTTCCCAGCTAATTATATCTGAGATGTTAACAGAGTACTATTCTGCACACTAATTATGAGCCCTAACCGTTCATTGCCAAAACCCTCACAAGCGCTTATTTTGGATTTCTTAACACAAATGTAATCAGGATTTTGACACATGTAAACCTTAGAAGCTGGGAGTCGTCCAAAAATTCTATGTAACGAAATAGTGTATGGAGGAAAATGTGTGACACAATTTTACCTAGCAACAGTACCTTGAGAACTGTACAGGCCGTCATGGCCATCTATCAATACTTCAAATCACAGCCTGCACACACCGCGTCACACATTTTATTGAGAGACATATTTAAGAGAAGTGAGATTTGGTCCAGCTTCTACACAATGGAGGCCATGGTCCAACACTAATCAGGAACTCTGACATCTTGTGAACTCGTTGGCAGCACATGGATCCATCATAAAATCTGTAAAATCAAGTGTTTTCATGACCCCGAAACCAAATGCATGTGTGAACTGCGTGAGCAAATCTGTGATCGTTCCCATGTTACTACATGTAAAAATCTAGTGAAGTCCCTAGTGGATTTTCGACTTGTAAACTGAAGTGATCGGAATGTGAAAGTGTACATGGTGTGCTAACACCCGACAATATGTACAACATGTGCGCATTTCAATAAATTAATATTTATGATTATTTTGATTTTCCTAACGGACATTTGATAATTTGTCTAATTAAACAAAATTTCTATCACATATTTTACTTTTAGTGTTTCAACTCTCCTTAAAACCCTTCTTGTTCCCCTCACGTCTGTCTGTCTGTCTGTCTGTCAGGTCATCAACCCAGAGGCTGGCTGGATCGTCAAACAGCACCACCAACGGTTATGCTGTTACGGGGAAACCGTAACAATCGATGCCAGCGCCAAAACAAGCCGTACTAGGCAAGATGAGGAGTGAGGTAGTTTGCCAGTGCTTTCCTCACTAGGCCAGGAAGTGCTATTCATAACATTGAGACGCACTGGTTGTGCTCAATCTCATCACTCAGCACCATGCATACCACAGCAGATTCCACATTGTCACAGCAAAGGACGAGACTTCGGTGGAAGCTACATTTGGCTCTGGCCTGTGCCAAGAAACCGATGCTGAAGTACAGCATACATTAAGAAATGGCAGCATTCAGGCAACATACACAGGCAGTGAAATTCTATAAGATGTTCTTTGCTTTTCCCCCCATTTACTTGGGACCTTTTCCCATTTTGGGGCTGGGGTGGCGGGGAGTGGGAGGTTGTGACTAGATGTAGATTAAGCCCGATTTTACACTCGGATACCCTTCCTGATTCAGGTTTTATGTGACTGAATGGTTGGTCAGTCGGTCGGTCGGTTGCATTTTTTTGCTAGTGGTTTACCGTCGTACTAACACATCAAAAGTTTTCGGTAACGCAAGCATGGACAAGTGCTACAGCCCCAGCGAAACCACGGAAAATCATCATCAGGGATGCCGGCAGTGGAATTCGAACCCACCATCTCTTGAAAAGAAGGTCACAACTGCGTGGCTCGAACCGCGCGGCCAACTCGCTCGGTACGTGTGGCTGTATGTAAATGAAGATGTACAGTATGTTAAGACGAAAACAACTACCCATCCCCAAACCGGACGCGGCTAAAATCCCCCAACCTGTCAGAATCGAAATCAGGACTCTCCAAACTGAAGCCTATTACGCTGACCATCCAGCTAAGGAGTCAAACTGTACAGTTTGATGTATTTTTGAAAGTCAGTATCATCTTCTCATAGGGCATGGAAACCGTAAACGGCTTCATAACAAGCATTGTGTGGAGTGTCGTGACGTCACTATCTCTCCCTGGGAGAATGAGATGGTAGTATAATGCACATTTAGAGCCTGTGACCTTTACTGAGGTCTGAGGACACATTAGCGAAACTAAATGTCAGTGAGCGCTTGTTCTCTCTTCACTGTGGCTACCATCAAAACACTCGTACTCGAAATGAGACGAAATGTAATGACAAATTAAAAGTCCAAAATCCTCCACTGACCAGAATTCAAAACGTGATGAAGAATGAATGAGTGAATATGAATTTAAAACATTCAGTGGATCCCACCCGCAGTGCTCCACATTCCCAGAAACTAGCGTAAAACATTAGTATTACTGACCAAGGGACTGTTTCTGAAGCATAATACTAAATCTATGATGCTTGTAGTCTAAAGGGCTCCAAAATCCAAGTCATCGGCCCTTCATGATGGTACTTATCGCTAGCAAAGTAGAACGACGGTATTTGTCATGTTGCGGTACTAATCAAAGGTAGCGTAGACTCGCGGTATTCCACACATTATGGTACTACTCACAAGTATTGTACGTCACACAGGTAAAGCATACCTATGGTGTTTCTCACACTGCGACATCACTTACAGGCAACGCGAACCTATGGTGTTCCTCACGTAGGTGTACAAAGCACGTGAATCGTACTATCCTGTAGTGTTCCTCACTTAATGTGTAAGGAAGCGGCCATGGCCTTAATTAAGGTACAGCCCCAGCATTTGCCTGGTGTGAAAATGGGAAACCACGGAAAACCATTTTCAGGGCTGCCGCCAGTGGGATTCGAACCCACTATCTCCCGAATGCAAGCTCACAGCCGCGCACCTCTAAACGCTCGGCCAACTCGCCCGGTATAGTGTGTACTAATCATAGGCAACTCAGACCCACGGTGTTGCTCATATTCTGGTACTAATCACAGACAAGGCCCAGAGCCATGGTGTTTCTCACATAATGGTACTAATTACAAGTAACGTAAGCCCGTGGTGTTCCGCATGTAGTGGTACTAATCACGGGTAGTGTAAATCCCAGCCTGATTGACACTCTGTTGCTACTAATCACAAACCCATTGTGTGCCTAACATAGTGGTACTATGCAAGTAAAGGCGACCCATGACGTTCCCCGCGTGATGGTACTAATTACAAGTAGTCTCATGGTTCTAATTCGATCATCTCTTGGCCGCCCCTTTTAGTAGCTTCTTAAGACAGCCAGGGGATCCCGTGGGTGTATTCTTCGTCTGCGTCCCCCACCCACAGGGAGTGCGAGTTAATGAAAACCTACTGGCTCAATCGAAAACTGAGTAAAGGCCAGAATGTATAATGACACTAATAATAATAATGGCGTATAATGTTGAATGCGCCACACACCTACCCAGCCCCGAGCCATTGGAACTAACCAATTAAGGTTAAACGACCCGGCCGGGAATCGAACCCGGTACCCTCTGAACCGAAGGCCAGTACGCTGACCATTCAGCCAACGAGTCGGACATAATGCCACTAGATGGCCGATTAATAAATAATCAATATAAATAATAAAGCATACAGACCCTCGGAGGAGCGGAAGGTAGGCCTGGCCTCCTCTGTTCGTGACCTCAGCATCAAGTGAAAGAGAGAGCCCAGCCGTGTTTTCCCCTGGAAGTAATCTGGTGCTCTCGTCGCCATAAGACCTATCTGTGTCGGTGCGACGTAAAGCCCCTAGCAATAATAATAATAATCTGGTGCTCAGGTTTGGTTGTAGCTGAGTGAACCTGAAGGTCATGTGGCCCTCAATAATAATAATAATAATAATAATAATAATAATAATAATAATAATAATCGTACGACCTCACATACCGCGTGCAGGCATTTTGATTTGACGTCATCTAGGCAGCCTACCAGCAACTCGACCAGTTACCAGAATAAAAAGCGGGTTTCTGTTGGGCGATCAATATTGTTAAGTTTAATTTGTCGGATAAACACCAAGTGTGTCACCAGAGATCTTTCAATGCCAACTACGACATGGAGTGCAAAATGGAATTTTTCCGATGTTCATAAAATCAGACTTCCTCTGCTTGGTTTGAAACCGCAATCATGAGGTCGTAAGTTCAACAATCCACTGCTGATCTATCGAGGGAGTTTACTTCTTCAAATGGCCTCTTACACCATGCAGCAATCGACTTTGAATTTTAGTTAACTTTCAATGTCCCTGCTATATTTTAAGGTGTCTTGTATATCATCGATTGAAGATGTCCTAAAGGAAAACGAAACATTTCTTGAAATATAATAATGTTGTCTTAAAATAAAGACAGGCAATTAGTATTGTAAAGGTGTTTTTTTGATGAAGGATTTCACAAATATATACTTACGACAATACGGGCTTTATGATTAAATTTACTTTATGTAAGCTCCAGAAGCTGATAACATGAAGTTATCCCCTCATCGGGGATCGAAGTCGTTATGTTAGTAATAAAAAGAAATCAACTAACCGACTACGGTACAGAGGTAATAAATATGAGTTTGAGAATGTTCGCCGCAGTCCTCTCCATCATGTAGATTTCTGTGTCTTGAATGTCTTAAAGCAGTGATAAACAGTACTTTCAGTGCCTCCTCGCTCGTGTTACTATATGTTTATACCACATTAAAACCGGTTTTGTGCTTATAATGCAACTCTCTGTATTTCAAGACAACAATGAGCCTCATAAGACGTCGCTTCGGGTGTCTGTTAACTGTAGACTCGCATCTGCGACGTGCTCACACATGGTAAACAGAGAAGGAGACCTGGAGAAAAGCAGATATACATCGCCGACAGTTCAACAGAAAGTGGTGTCTCCTGTGAACTGTTAACGCGCTGCGAAAGTAATTTGATATTTCAAGAGGGTTGAGGCATAAGCCATGGCAAACTATTTTTCGCCATATTTGCACAGTGCTACCATAGTCATATGTCCTGGAAAGTATGATATTCATAGTACATGGACACAGCACGAGGTACCACGCGTTGGGCGATGGGACGGTTACCGGATATTTACGGTCACCGGACATTTGCGGTCACTGAGATAAACTTGTGCTCACACACAGAAATTTCCCAGCAGTCACAGGAGATTTGCGATCACTGCAGCAGGAGGTGGACCTCATTAACTTAATCTCGGGATATCCTTGCTAACCTGCCTGAGCTCCTGTTCGCTTATTCTACATTAACATTCTGGATAAAGTGTGATGGGAATCGGCATTTAAAGACATATAATTTACTGTCGACCAAATTATTATATGCACTCGAGGTTGAAAGTTGATCATTAAATAACGAATAGGTCTACTGAAAATCCAATGGCGTCATCACATTCCTCGCTTCATTTTACGTTAGGTTTTTAATTTGTAATTATATTCATATCGCAGGTGGAACGCAAAAAGTACCCGTTTTTAAATTTTCCATCCATGCGTCAATTTTAAGACATTGTTTTCTCAAAAACACGTGATCTAATCTAACTTTCAACACAATATACTGTACATTGGGGTGTTTTATACTTTGTTTCAAATTGAAAAATTTTATATTTCCAAAAACACGACATGACTTGTTCTTCTCCTTCAGACACACCCAGGTGACTATTCCATGTTGACTTTCCCTATACTTCCTGCACATATAACCATTGTAATGTGCACAATGATCGCCGAATGTATCAGGCTGTAAATAATGCGCGCAAGAGAAATATGCTGATCCCGAACGAGCGAGCAGGAACCCAGGCAGGTAGCGGGCATACCTCGAGATTAATGTAATGAGGCCCACCCCCTTGTACACTGACCGCAAATCTCCTGTAACTGCTGGGGAATTTTTGTGAGTGGCCACAAGTGTATCTCAGAGACCGCAAATGCCGGACACCGACGGGACTGCAGTAATGAGTTAGGCTCCGAGGAGAATGGGTGTGACGATGCAAGGAGAGCGGTCGTACATCAAACTGGCCGTTCGTCGGGATCACATTGCCAGTAATGATAGAGAGCTGATGGAAGCTGTGGGAATTAATGCCCTTCCGTACCGAACCGTTCGTAAATGGGCAGCAGCATTTCAGCACAGGCGTGAAATAAGCAGCGACGTGCAACGGTCCGGAAGATCTGTTAGTGTCAGCACTGATGTATCACGTGCAGTAATTATCCAGTACATGGATGTGGACAGAAGACGGGTACTACTTGTGTTACAAGCCAAAGCAATGTCATTCTTGTCCATGATAACGCCAGACCGCATGCAGCAGAGCCTATACGCTGACAACTTCAGCGCTGGGGTGGGAAGTACTGGAACAGCCGCCATACTCACCGGACTTATCTCCCTGCGATTTTGACGCCATCCCCAAAGTGAAAGAACAATTGAGTGGGAGACGGTTTGGGACATGAGAGGACACTGACAACGCTCTGAAACATGAGATTGCAAAATTCACCCATGGCGAGGCGACTGGTATGCGACGATTCTCGCATTGTGGACAACGTAGGGGACTACAATACAATGTTATTCTGATAAGAAGAATATGTTTTATGAAAATGAGATCGATTATGGGGAACAGAATAAACATTTCACCACTTCTTATCAATAGTCGACCGGCCGACTTGAGCAGTTGGTTATTCAAGGTCATTCCTACCTTCATTCATTTTAGGAGAATGGAGCCCAGACGCACCCCTGTGTTTACCCAGGGCACGCGCTGTGCTGCTGATCTTGACGTTTTCGCCGATATTACAAATCATTTGAGTGATTTAAATATTTCTTTTCAAGACTACAAAATCTTGACTGGTGCTACGTGGGACAGAATCAATACGTTTGTGATGGAAATTTCACCGTTTGAAAAACAATTATAGGAGAGAATTTCTGAATAATTCTCACATGTGACTTGTCCGTAACACTGATAATAACCGTGAAGCGCTTAAATACTTCGACAATGGCATAGAAATATCGAAGACATGTCACCTGAATAGAACATTGACATAAATATTGTACCCGTTAATATTAGTCAACAGCCAGAGAACACTGAGACAATGCGGCTGTTGTCCAGTTTTAACGGGTACATTAATGGCGCCCAGCGTGGGGCTCGAACCCACGACCCTGAGATTAAGAGTCTCGTGCTCCACCGACTGAGCTAGCCGGACTTTCGAAACTGTCACATACACCCCTTGCGTATTCTACGAATAAAATTCTGAATAAAATTTTCCCATATAGATAATGATATTACATGTGGCAGTTTCCAGTCACATCTTCCTATTAGCACAGTCGATGTTTTTGTTATGACGCGAACAATTGCTTGATGGAAATTGTGTTTAAATTACAGTAAAATGGTTAATGATATTTAACATTGGTGAGGCAAACTGCATGGTTATCAGTTATATTGCAATGAAAGGAACTGGCTGCATATTTGATAATGTTTTTGACACCGGGCGAGTTGGCCATGCGGTTTGGGGCGCGCAGTTTAAAAAAATAAAAAAATAAAACAAAAAAACAAAAAATGAATGTACCCGGTAATAGTAGTCAACAGCCGGAAAACACTGAGACATTGCGGCTGTTGTCTAGTTTTAACGGGAACATTAATAGCGCCCAGCGTGGGGCTCAAACCCACGACCCTGAGATTAAGAGTCTCATGCTCCACCGACTGAGCTAGCCGGGCTATCGAAATTGTCACAATATATATTAGAGTTGGGAGTCATCCGAAAATTTATGTAAGGAAATACTGTCATGCAGCAAGTTGTTACCTAGCAACAGCTACCTTGAGAGGTGCACAGGTCATGGAGCTCCATAGGCTATGGATCAGTATGTTATGGTCATCCATCAATACTTCACACCACAGTCTGCACGGTCCTAATATTAAAGCAACGGTTCTTACAGGTAGCGCAAGAAAGGTCCGTTTACTGCCTGCCTGGCTGGACAGAAGGGAGTAGGGGTATGATTAACTTGGAAACGTGAGCGGACCCACTACGGTTGCCATGGAGACGAGCCTACGGGTACTGTCCACTTGGAGTTGGCAGACCTTTCACTTCTCAGCAACGGCACTACAATAGCACCTCCCTCCTATGCTACCTGTCAGAACGCTTCTTTCACTATTAGGACCACATGTCACATCGCGTCACACGTTTTATTGAAGGATATATTCATGATAATTTCACTTTTAGAAACGCCCATTTCTGTAATATTCCAGCAGATTGCATCCAAATTCCTAAGAGAACTGAATGATCCTGAAACTAGGTCATGCCGGGCTGAGTGGCTCAGATGGTTGAGGCGCTGGCTTTCTGACCCCAACTTGGTAGGTTCGATCCTGGCTCAGTCCGGTGGTATTTGAAGGTGCTCAAGTACGTCAGCCTCGTGTCGGTAGATTTACTGGCACGTAAAAGAACTCCTGCGGGACAAAATTCCGGCATCTCGGCGTCTCCGAAAACCGTAAAAGTAGTTAGTGGGACGTAAAGCAAATAACATTATTGAAACTAGGTCATGCCTGTCCGATGTTGCGTTGGAAGCAGGGTTACGCATTAATTCTGCTCTAGCAACCTTCCCCGACATCACAAGCAGTGTTGCCAATACTGTACGAGTGAAATCCGCTAATTGACTGTGCCAATTCCGCTAGAAATCTGCTATATTCTTCACATTTATTTTAATGTAAATACATACCGTAAATCATTTAAACATAAAAAAACACAGAATGCGTGCACAACACACTGATGAAAGTCACTAAAATACTAAATATTTAGATAGAGATCCCTGTGGTGCTGCAGTAGGATGACTCAGTCCCGCACAAACACCAGTGAAGAACTGAACTATTTAATGTGCACACTCACAAAGAAAAACAGGTCACGTCCAGTAAAGAACCAAACTTCCCAATTACATGAAGGAGATTTACAGGCTCGGCCTAACGCAATTGAGAAATAACAGTAGTGTTGGTGGTACTTCCACCGGGGACTAGGTGCATTCTTATTCTTCCCACTATTGTGATACAGTGATATTTATGCCATAAATGTGTGACATTAGATTTACATTTAACAAAGCCACTAGAAAATCTTCTGACACATTAAAATTCCGCCAAAAATACCGCTAGCCGCTAAATGGTTTTTTTTTTTCGCAGCTATAAGAATTTAGAATCCACCAGATTTAGCGGGAACAGTAGCGACGATTGGGAATTAAAAGTGCGGAGGCAAAAAAATACAGACAACAAACAGTACACGGGTTCGAGGGATATAGCGCGGTTAGAGGGGGCTCGGGTTATATACATCAAAGCTTAAAAGAAGGCACAGAATGATAAGTATTTTATGCTCTCTCAGCAAATTTCGACAGAGTGGTAAAGAATGACAGTTTGCCAACTTAAAAGCGGTAATAATAGATTTTTTGAGAATTTGATTCAATGCTATACAATAAAACTTTCACCAAAGGAATAATACTACACATTTATTACAATTAAAAAGAAATACGGCGTCATTATACAATTAAAATCATTTTGTATTTTTCTATACACTAAAAAATTAACAGACACTAAAGAGACTGCCAGACCGACGAATGCACGCGGCAATTGGTGAATCATATCTCAGTGTCTATGACCTTAGGAAAAAAAAAAAAATACTCACAGCACAGGCGAAGTCTCAACTATTTGCTGTGGCGCTGTACAAATCGGTTAGCCGGGACGATGGACATTTTCTGCGTATTTCCGCTAATAATGGTGGTAGAAAAGAATTATCTGATAAGACAACAGGGCTTGTACAAATGGCTTGTTTTTATAATTCGTAGTTTTAGCCGGCTAAAGTGGAATAAAAATGTAATATTTTCTCCAAAAAGTAAGGGGGCGACTGCCCCCTCTCCCTCGCCCCCTCCAATCGCCGCTACTGAGCGGGAAATCCACTAAGTTAGCAACACTGATCACAAGCTGGTGAAATCAAAGAACTGTCAGCTGTCATCCAAAATGCGGAAAAAAGGGATACTTATTTGTTGTGTTATTTTCTTTTAAAGACTGAGGCTGATATTTTATATTCTTGAATATTCTTTCTATATCTCATAAAATGTGCCGTCTACCTCTCTCTCTCGTTCTCTCTGGCTGCCCTCTTGGAATAGCCTGGGTTAGTAGTTAACTTCCTGTGCTCAGTGTCGGGGTTGACGACAGCAAATCGAACAGAATGCAAAACAATTCACTTACCTAGGCGGCGAGTTAACGTAAGATGGCAATGTAGATGTAGATGTCAGCTACAGAACTGGCAAAGCCTCAGCGGTCTTTCAGCGCTTATGGTCCATGTGGTCTGCTTCAACAGTCAAAAACTCAAACTTTATAAAACATTCGTGATGCGAACAGCGGTTTACGAAAGTGCAACATGGAAAATTACGACGCAGACTGCAAGGAAGCTTAAGTTTGGATGTCACTTGGGGCGATCGAGTCACAAATGCGGATATTTTGCGGCACAGTAGCTCCAGGAATTTACAAGATATTGTGGCGGAACGTCGAATGCGTCTAGCCGGTCATATTCTTCGCTTACCAGACAGCCGATATTCGAAGAACGCTATACTATTGAGAGCCACCAGGAGCAGGCGGTAGGTGGTCAGACAACACAAAACGTGGCGCCAAACGTTGAAAGAAGACCTACGAACGGTTAAAATCGGGTGGAACGATATCGAGAACGACGCTTGAAACAGGACTCGTTGACGGGACCTTGCGGTACTATGCGTTCCGCTCGGAAGGAACTAACGACGATGACGAAATGATGACGCATACCCTTTACAAATGGATTTACATACAATTTTAAAGGATCTCTTCACACAGCAAAATTGTAGTAGTAGTAGTAGTAGTAGTAGTAGTAGTAGTAGTAGTAGTCTATAAGAATCTCGGTGATCGAGTGTGACATTTGTATAAGGCGATGCGGGGATTTCCAGTCCGGCTCCTTGAGTGAATGATCAGCATTCTGACCTTCGGTTCAGGGGAATCCGGGTTCGATTCATGGCCAAATCGAGGATTTTAACTTTGTTTAGTCAAATCCTCCAGCACTGGGAGTGGGTAAATGGAATGTCGTATGGCTTTTAGTGCCGGGATATCCCAGGACAGGTTCGGCTCGCCAGGTGCAGGTCTTTGACTCCCGTAGGTGACCTGCGCGTCGTGATGAGGATGAAATGATGATGAAGACAACACACACACCTAGCCCCCGTGCCATTCGAATTGACCAATTAAGGTTAAAATCCCCGACCCGGCCGGGAATCGAACCCGGGGCCCTCTGAACCGAAGGCCAGTACGCTGACCGTTCAGCCAACGAGTCGGACACTGGGAGTGGTTGTTTGTGTTAGTTTCAATACCTATCTTCAATTAAATACATCACATCACGCTACAAAGCACCACAAGAACACAATAGTGAAAATACCCATCCACATACGGTTGGCGTCAGGAAGGGCAAGCGGCTGTAAACATGAGTTAAATCTATACAAAGTGCCGACCCCGGATAATTGGGAAAAGGCCAGAAAGAAGAAGAAGATGATGATGGTGCAGGGATTTTCACACGCCTTCTGCTGTATATTTAATTTCAATAACTATTCTTGCCCATTCGACATCGTAGCGGTGAAGTATGACAGATTTAGCCGCCTGGCATGCTCCTTTACCTCGGTTCTAGTACGGTCTTCGACACTTGGAACTGAGTTTAAAAATTATTATTATTATTATTATGATTATTATTATTATTATTATTATTATTATTATTATTATTATTATTATTATTATTATTATTATTATTATTATTTGGATGACCCAGATGTGGGCTACGATGGTTTTTTTTTTCTTAGTTCAGGTTGCAGGGGCTGCTTGTACATTGAGAGTTTTCTTCTCTGTTCATAAATCTTTCATTCTTTAGCTTTGTTACTGTTTAGCTTTTTCTGATTTTTTCGGCCTCAATTCTTTCTTGAACTTTATTTGTGGCTTTTCGATCATGTATTAGTGATTCCGGGATTTTGAAGGTGTCAAGTTTCAATATCTTGTTTGACCTGTTCGTATTATAGCGATGTTGATTTCTAACGTGAGTTGGCTCTGTTCATTATGCTGGTTATTCTTGATTCTTCTACGACCGGGCGAGTTGGCCGTGCGATCAGGGGCACGCAGCTGCGAGCTTGCATCCGGGAGATAGTGGGTTCGAATCCCACTGTCGGCAGCCCTGAAGATGATTTTCCGTGGTTTCCCATTTTCACACCAGACAAATGTTGGGGCTGTACCTTAATTAAGGCCACGGCCGCTTCCCTCCAACTCCTAGGCTTTTCCTATCCCATCGTCGTCATAAGACCTACTGTATCTGTGTCGGTGCGACGTAAAGCAACTAGCCAGTAATCGGGCGATAGTGGGTTCGAGTCCCACTGTCGGCAGCCCTGGTTTCCCAATTTCACACCAGGCAAATGCCGGGGCTGTACATTAATTAAGGCCACGGTCGCTTCCTTCCACTTCCTAGACATTTCCTATCCCCTCTTCGCCATAAGACACATCTGTGTCGGTGCGACGTTAAGCAAAATAGCAACAAAAAAAAGCAACTGGCAAAAAAAATATTATTCTACCCCTTTAATTATCTGCTGAAGTTTGTAACCGTGGCAGGTCGAAACAGATTTGAATACACACAAAGGGGAATTTCGAAGTTTTTAGGTTCCCACAATGCCCTCTACTGGTCACGAAGCGAAGTGCGGGTGGACAGCAATGGCTGTCAGCTCAGAGGTCAAACGATGACGTAAGAGCGCCTGGCATTGACTGCTGGAGTCCTTCACTTTTAAAGCACGCTATCTGCAAAGCGCATCAGTTAAGACATTCTGGATCATTAATAAGCTGTGTCCCTGTCAGCCGGAGCGAGGGGCAGTCTCTTCCATGTAACAGCCCAGGCATATGAAGGTGCTGCTAATATACTTGGGGACAAAACACTACGACCTCACCTCACACCACTACTCTCCACCGGCAGTCTGGTGTCTATTAGCGGCTTGTAGGAGTTACTACGTCTACTGTAGCCGGAGTTGCCAAATCGTCAAAACTGCACTCGACAGGAAGAGTAAAGACTGAAGAAAGTGGTTTGGCAACCTCTCCACGCCAAACAAGGATCACTTAGAACTCGTCGCAGGGTGTGATTGACGGCTGACTTCCAGCTTGCTTCCAGGAACTGAGGCCGTCATGTTTTATCCCCAAGTATACACGATCCCCATAGGGTTGGCGGCCGGAAGGCGTCTGTAATCAAGTAGGACGTCGACAATTTTTACCACTTTTCTTTATCTTCTTTTTACAATTGGCTTTACGTGGCACCGACACAGATAGGTCTTATGGCGACGATGGGATAGGAAAGGCCTAGGAGTGGAAAGCAAGTGTCTGTGGCCTTAATTAAGGCACAGCCCCAGCATTTGCCTGGTGTGAAAATGGGAAACCACGGGAAAACCATCTTCAGGGTTGCCGACAATGGCGTTCGAACCCACTATCTCCCGGATGCAAGCCCACAGCGGCGCGGCTCTAACCGCACGGCCAAATCGCTCGGTACCACTTTTCTAATTTAACGCACGTTGTGATGCTATTGTTGAGTTGGTGGATATTTCTTCGCAAAATATGGAACGTACGTCCACTACCATATCCGAAGTGTTGTCAAATGTTGACTCCCCACAGTGCGCAAATCATGCATCTCCAGACATCGATCCCTGCTTGAAATATCATCAGTTGCCGTCCCACACAACATAGTAAAGCGGTTCCTTTGAACCACCCTGTATGATATTGTAGATTGCCATTTTGTGAATTCACTGTTGTGTTCATTTCAGCAATTTTGGTTCTCACAACAGAGGAGGTGTTTATTACCGGAGTGGGGTGTCAGAATGGGCCGAATTTGCTTCACAGAACGAGGGGTGGTTTAATAAGGAGACACCAAATAATAACAGGACAATGACAAGTTCCGGCATACGGGATCAGTCTCATGTCAATAAAAGGAGACAAAAGGGCGCCCAAGGACAGTGACCACACACGAAAATCATGGACGTCTTATCCATCAAGCGTCACAGTCCCCCAACCGCGGGGAGTCACCTACCCTTCTGCACAAATGTACTTCTACTGTATTAGATGTCAAATCTGTGCTAGGAAACGTGGAGAGGATCTGCGGGTTTTACCTGTAAATTTAATTCCAGCAGCATTCCGTAATTATACATTTATTATTTACATATTAAAAGAGTTTACTAAAAAGAGCTCTGTCAAATCCGTCCGTCCGTTCTACTGGACCGATATGCTTCATTTTCTGTTTTATTTTCTCCGGAATTACCTGCTGGTGAATCATGAGACAATAATAGGTCTTCAAATTCAGCCAATTTTGAGTAATCATAAAATCAAATCTTTAAATGATCACTCCAATAATTGCAGGCGAAGGCTTACCCTAACCCGCAATACGTTCTGTACTTGGCAGGTTGCTAAGCGACTAACACTTTCATTAACATTCTAATATGTGCGATTTTCATCCTTAGTATTGTCATTGCATCCAGCCAAGTTTGATTACTACCTGCCAAGCCGGTGAGTAAACACTTCCTCTGATCACGGAAGAATACTATTCCCTGCTAGATACTCTGATTCTCTAACCTTGCCCAGCTTCCAAGTGCATTCAACAGATGGCAGAGCGTTCCCACTAACTTACATGCTGTTGAGAGAAAAAAGTCTACGTACAAACAGACCCCATCAAGACATACGCCTTAGACATTATCTGGGAACACCTAACCAAGAATAACCTAGCTACACTAGAAAGAATGAAGGCCATGTATCTTTAAAAAAGTCTCTGCCTGGCAAAAAAAAGGCTCCTTGGAGACAAACCTATGAGTTCACATGACATCCGTTATATATTTAGAGGAACTGCGATAAAAAAAAATTTACCATTCCCTTCTACGACACAAAACGAAGCTTTACATCAAAAACTGCTGGATAGAAAAAGCGAATATATGGAGAAATTTTTACCAAACAGGCGACA
Source organism: Anabrus simplex (assembly GCF_040414725.1). Classification (NCBI taxonomy): domain Eukaryota; kingdom Metazoa; phylum Arthropoda; class Insecta; order Orthoptera; family Tettigoniidae; genus Anabrus; species Anabrus simplex. The sequence continues at coordinate 439,090,875 of NC_090267.1, forward strand.
TGATGACATTAGAATGGATGAATTCTGAGTACGAACTGCGCCACACCATAACACACTTCTTATTAAATGTTCATAAAACCACTGAAAAGGGCAGGCAAAACAATATGACTACGTCAGGCGTATCAAGAAGAGTTGTCTGACCAATTTATAACGAATCCTGCGGAGAAGCGCAGGTCCTTTAGTCTATTTACAATTTGATTTAGGTCTCACCGACGCAGATAGGTCACATGCCGTCGATGGGATAGGAAAGGGATAGGAATAGAAAGGAAGCGACCGTGGCCCTAAGGTACGGCCTAGTGTGAAAATAAGAAACAACGGAAAACCATCTCCAGGGCTGTCGACAGTGGGGTTCGAATCCACTAAAAGTCCTCATACTGAGGTGGTGCCCTTTTTTTCATTCACACCGCCAGTATCGGGAATCGAAACCGGACCTCCCGAGGACGGCAGCTAAGAGGCGTAACCGTTACGCTACGAAGGTGGACACGTAACAGAGTGAAGATAGGGTGGCATTTCCAGTTGACCTCTCCCTTTATTTATGTGTGCGATACTGATTCTGTACCGTGCGGTTACAGTCGCCAATCTGTGAGCGTGTATTCAGGAGATAGCAGGTTCGACCCCCCACTGTCAGCAGCGCTGAACATAATTTTCCGTGGTTTCCCCCGTTCACACCAGACAAATGCTGCAATGTACCTTAATGAAGGCCATGGCCTCTAACTTCCCACTCCTAGCAATTTTCTATTATCCCATCGCCGCCATAAGACGTATCTGTGTCGGTGCGACGTAAAGCATTATTTTAATGGTACGAAATGAAACGAAATAAATGACAATTTAAAAGTCCGAAATGCATCGAACTGACCAGAATTCAAAACGTAATGATGAAGAATGAATGGATAAATATGAATTTAAAATAATCAGCGGATCCAACTAACAATACTGAAAGTGAAAAATATTTACAAAATCGATCCGCTGACTAGAATTCAAAAAGACGGCGATGAGCAATGATTATGAACTTAAAACAATCAGTGGATCCGACACGAAGCTATCTCAAAACAATAGTATTACTGACCAAGAGACTGCGTCCAAAGCACAATCCTGAATCGATGATGCTTGATGTCTAAAGGGGTCAAAATTCCAGGTCAACGGCCCCTCATAATGGTACTTATCGCTAGTGGAGTGGAACCATGGTATTTCTCATGTAGCGTGACTAATCAAAAGTAACGTAGACTCACGGCGTTTCACATATTATGGTACTACTCACAAGCATTGTACGTCACACAGGTAACGCAGACGTATGGTGTTTCTCACATAATCGCGACACTCACAGCCAACGCAAACCCATGGTGCACCTCACATAGGTGTACTAATCACAGGCAATGCCCAGACCCGTGGTGTTTCTCACAGTGGTACTAATCGCAGGCAACGTAAGCCCGTGATGTTCCGCATATAGTGGTACACACATGCACAGAAATGGTGTCCTGACATAAACAAAGGATGCCCTCCCCCACCTCCTCGCCTAAAGTATTGCTGCAGGTAGACAGCCCGCAACAAGACTTGTAATTGAATAATAATAATAATGCTATTTGCTTTACGTCCCACTAACTACTTTTTAAGGTCTTCGGAGACGCCGAGGTGCCGGAATTTAGTCCCGCAGGAGTTCTTTTACGTGCCAGTAAATCTACCGACACGGGGCTGTCGTATTTGAGCACCTTCAAATACCACCGGACTGAGTCAGGATCGAACCTGCCAAGTTGGGGTTAGAAGGCCAGCGCCTTAACCGTCTGAGCCACTCAGCCCGGCACTTGTAATTGAAATGGGCACAGTGGTGGATGTATAGCAATACACACACTGTGCCTTCAACACTACCCGTTAACTCGTTCCCCGCCATTTCAGTACTGGAGTGGGGCAGTGTCGATTGTTTACGACGGGACACCATTTCTGTGCATGCATGTACTAATCACAGGTACTGGAAACCCACAAACTACACTCTGTTGCTACTAACCACAAACCTACTGTGCACCTAACATAGTGATACTACCCGCAAGTAAAGGGACTCATTGTGTTCCCCGCGTGATGGTACTAATCACAAGTAGTCTCATGGTTCTTAATGAATCACACCTTGAACGCCCCTTGTAGTCACCTCTTACGACAGGCAGAAGATAAACGTGGGTATATTCTTCGTCTGCGCCCCACCCGTAGGAGGCTTTCTTAACCTGATTCTGTAAGTACAGTCAACAAGTATCCGTTGTGGTACGAAGTCGAGTTAATTTTCTCAATAAATGGTTATTGGGGTATATACAACCTGTCAGAAAAACAGGACGATTTGGTAGGACATCATCTATTATACTGACAGCTCTGGCTGCAGCCTTTATAGAATACAATACATGCCCCCCTCATGATATGCAGTCATTTCTGGGGAATCTTTTGTCTGTATCGAACAGACCTTCAGAACACAACGCTGGTACCGGCATACAATACAAAGAATTTCCTTGCACAAGCTACACATCAACTGCATGTCAATGATAACTACACACTGCCAAGTTAACAAAACTTGTATTACAGATCGCGGCTCCTAAGATGGTTCATGTAGTGTTCCGGGTCCAGTATTGACCTGACATACCTAAAATTTGCATGATGAGGGGATTGGTTTTCTCCAAGTCTGGCGGCAATTCCCTTGTTACATCCACTCCCGGACATCATCACACAGACCACAGACAACACTGCACTGAAAATTTGTTGGCGGTTGTAGGACAACTTTTTTTACTCCCTGGCCAGAAGAACCACGTAATGGATTGTTTTCCAATAAAATCAGGAAGAGAAAGTCCATCTCACGGTGACAATTTCGATTTTGAGTCAGCTTTCATGTAAATAACAGATAAAAGTAATGTTTTAAGGGTTAGAGGTCTCTAATGCAACACTTAAGTAAATTCCGATTTCATAGTTAGGTAGCAGCACAATCGGAATGTCCAAACTGTTCGGCAGGCCGCCTAGATAACACCACGTCAGAAGGTAGCAGATAACATATTATTGTATAATAATAATAATAATAATAATAATAATAATAATAATAATAATAATAATGTCCGCCTCTGTGGTGTAGTAGTTAGCGTGATTAGCTGCAACCCCCGGAGGTTCGGGTTCGATTCCCGGCTCTGCACGAAATTCGGAAAGTGGCACGACGGCTGGAACGGGGTCCACTCAGCCTCGGGAGGTCAACTCAGTACAGGGGGTTTGATTCGCACCTCACCCATCCTCGAAGTGATATTCCGTGGTTTCCCACTTCTCCAGCCAAATGCCGGCAGGTACCTAACTTAAGGACACGGCCGCTACCTTCCTTCTTCCTTGTCTATCCCTTCCAATCTTCCCATCCCCCGCAAGGCCCTTTTTCAGCATAGTAGGTGAGGACGGGTAGGTGAGGTACTGGTCCTCCTCCCCAGTTTTACTCGCCGACCCCACGACACTGCCCTTGCACCGGTAGAGATGAGATCCCTTGCCGAGTCCGAGGGAAAAACCAACCCCAGAAGGTAAACGGCTTAAGAGAGAAAGAAGAAAAATGTCAAATGTTTCACCGCAGGTGCCGAACTCGATCCACTGATCCAAAGAAATGGCTGTTAATTGAATTATTTTTGCTTCTGTAATGTAGAATTTAAGTGTTTCAAGGGTTACTTCGAGGATAGATTTAATGCACTGGGGGCACTTTATCGGTGAGTCGTGACCTTGTACTGTAGTTATGCAGTAAGCGGAGTTACCGTCCTGAATCATCGTCACTGACATTTATCGAGCGCCATGGCCAGCTGAAGGTCTGCGTAGCCGTCAGATCCCTGTAGTCTTAAGATCACCTTCCCTGAGCAAGTGCTTATCGCAGCAGGCTGCAGACTGGATACAGTCTACACTACACTCTGTCGAGAGTTTGAAAGATTCTTTTTAATTAGCTTCAAGAGCATCGCCCTTATATGTATATGCTCAGCTTCAAGATGCTGAGTCAGTGAATCTTCTTCGACCAAACCTGAAGGGAATGAAAAGATTCCCAACGCCAGGAAAGGAATACGATATCAAAAACAACTAGCCTACTTGATGATATGAAATAGCTCTTCGCTCCAACTCTTCAGGTCTGAAAGGATTTTAAAGTTGTATTTCTTTGCTAGTAGTTTAACATCGCTCTAACACGTCGAAGGTTTTTGGTGAGGCAAGGATGGAAACAAGATAGGATTCGGAAGATAGCGGCCGTGGCTTTAATTTTTATTGGTGTTAGAATCTGTTTTACGTCGAACCGAGACAGATAGGTCTTATGGCGACGATGGGATAGGAAAGGACTAGGAGTGGAAAGGCGGCCGTGGCCTTAATTAAGGTACAGCCCCAGCATTTGCCTGGTGTGAAAATGGGAAACCACGGAAAACCATCTTCATGGCTGGCGACAGTGGGATTCGAACCTACCATCTCCCAAACACAAATTCACAGCTACGCGACCCTAACCGCACGGCCAGCTCAGTAGATCTAGAAGTCCCTTTATTACTGTTCCCGTACTGACGTCTTACTTCTCCTCCAACGTTCACCCCCCCCCCCCCCCCACTGCTTTCCCTCTTAAAGGGTAGTTGTTCATTCGCTGATCAGGTTGACAACCTCCACAAGAAATTTTTAAATCGAGCGAATGGCTGGGTGGTCTCCGTCCCGTAGTTTTCGGCTTGCATTCGGAAGATAGTGGGTTCGAACCCCACTGTCGGCAGGCCTGAAGATGGTTTTCCGTGGTTTCCCAGTTTTACACCAGGTAAATGGTGGGGCTGAACCTTAAGTAAGGCCATGCTCTTTTACTTCCCGCTCCTATCACTTTCCTATCCGACTGCCACCATAAGACATATCTGTGTGGATTGGACGTAAAGCTAACTGTAAATACAAATTCTTCTTCTTCTTCTTCTTCGCGAATGGCTCACTTAGGACCACGCGGAATCAACTGCCCAATTGTTCTTCATTTTAATCGCTTGTTGTTATTTCTGTTCCTCCGACCAGGTACGTCGTGTTCGTTTCTTTTCATCTTCCTCAAATTGTGAACAATTCTCCTGATTACATTTCCATCCTGCAGATTTGGTGATCCTTTTTGGGTGAGGTCTTTCTCTACTTGTTTATTCCATTTTAATCTCGTACATGATTTGCAGTCCGCCTCTGTGGTGTAGTGGTTAGCGTGATTAGCTTCCACCCCCGGAGGTCCAGGTTCGATTCCCGGCTCTGCCACGAAATTTGAAAAGTGGTACGAGGGCTGGAACGGGGTCCACTCAGCCTCGGGAGATCAACTGAGTAGAGGTGGGTTCGATTCCCACCTCAGCCATCCTGGAAGTGGTTTTCCGTGGTTTACCACTTCTCCTCCAGGCAAATGCCGGGATGGTACCTAACTTAAGGCCACGGCCGCTTCCTTCCCTCTTCCTTGCCTCTCCCATCCAAACTTCCCATCCCTCTACAAGGCTCCTGTTCAGCATAGCAGGCGAGGCCGCCTGGGCGAGGTACTGGTCATTCTCAAGCTCCAGGACACTGCCCTTGAGGCGGTAGAGGTGTGATCCCTCGCTGACTCCGAGGGAAAAAACCGACCATGGGGGGTAAACAGATTACGAACGAACGAACGAACGAACGTGATTCGCAGAAATTTGTGTATTCGATAAATAAACCTGGTGTTATTCATTTTTTCCAAATGGCTTAAAAATTGAATTTGTCGCAGCCTTATTCTATCAGTAATGTTAGAAATGTTTAACTGGAGGCAAATGTTAGCATTTGTGTTGTCCATATTGGAACAACGTGAGAGTTAATAAAGTGTGTAATATGAAGGTGGAATTGAATTATACGGCTTTCTTATTATAACTACAGTACATCTCAATGTAGGGCCTCCTGCTCTCGGCGTCAAGTGAGGAATCCTTCGATAACGCGCGTATTTACTGGTCTTAAAATACGGCTTTTTCAACTTCAAACGATTGCCAGACATAATAGGCATAGTATTCAAGTATATAATATACCGAGCTCGATAGCTGCAGTCGCTTAAGTGCGGCCAGTATCCAGTAATCGGGAGATAGTGGGTTCAAGCCCCACTGTCGGCAGCCCTGAAGATGGTTTTCCGTGGTTTCCCATTTTCACACCAGGCAAATGCCGGGGCTGTACCATAATTAAGGCCACGGCCGCTTCCTTCCAATTCCATCGTCGCCATAAGACCTATCTGTGTCGATGCGACGTAAAGCAAATAAAAAAAGTATATAATACTCCTTAAAGACTCAATAGTGGACTTATATACGCATTTACTGCTTTTAAATTACGGCTTTTTTCAGCTTCAAACCATTGCCAAACATAACAGGCCTAGTTATAAAATATACAATACTCTAAAGACTCACTAAGCTACTTATATACGCATTAATGGAGCTATGAAGGTTTCTTTTTATTAATTTGAAATAACATTTCTGCTCGTTTATTAATGTGTATGTGAAAACTACAAAAAATAATTATTATATTTTAATTCCTAACTGTGTATGCCTCTTGAAGAGAAGAAAGAGGTTCCAACCTGGAGTAGAATGAGGCTGCGATTTTCGAGGAATTGAGCACGTTTGTTACTTTAAGAGATTTATTTATTTATTTATTTATTTATTTATTTATTTATTTATTTATTTATTTATTTATTTATTTATTTATTTATTTATTTATTTATTTATTTATTTATTTATTTATTTATTGCTATTTGCTTTACCTCGCACCCACACAAATAGGACTTATGGCGACGATGGGATAGGAAAGGCCTAGGAATTGGAAGGAAGCGGCCGTGGCCTTAATTAAGGTACAACCCCGGCATTTGCCCGGTGTGAAAATGGGAAACCACGGAAAACCATTTTCAGGGCTGCCGACAGTGGGGCTCGAACCCACTATCTCCCGATTACTTTCGAGATTCATTAATCCTCCGTCTACCCAATACAAGGAATTACACTTCGCCACTCCACCTAAGTATTTAAATTCCTTTACTCTTGCAATTTGCAGTTTAACCCTTCTCCAGATCATGTGAAAGATCTCCCGTAAAACATTTAGGGCTTACCTCACAAATTCATTTCCAATTTCTCTGCCATCTGGCAGAGTGAAACGGAGCGTCGAAATTGACAAGCAGGCATCCTAACATTAAAATACTGAAAAATGCAACCGTTGCTTTCGTCCAATGTAGCCAACCTTCAGATACTTGCACTTAGCGATAATGGGCTGAGCGTGACCGGTGAGCTCATTCACGTAACGCTAGCATGACTCAATTATCCAGCAAATATGTCGACACACTCACTGCTAGTATGTGGCCACTTCTGCCACGTCTAGCAAGAAACAGACATATTCACTGCTGTGGTCCATGGCATATCAAAACGTACGAATTTCTACGACAAGTGGACTAAATAGTAGGTTTTTCAATTTGCTTTATGTCACACCGACAAAGGGAGGTTTTATGGCGACGATGGGATAGGAAAGGGCTAGGAGCGGGAAAGAAGCAGCCATGGCTTTAATTAAGGTACATCCCCAGCATTTGCCTGATATGAAAATAGGAAACCATGGTAAACAATATTTAGGGCTGCCGACAACGGGATTCGAACTCACTACCTCCTGAATGTAAGCTACGTGACCCAAACCGCGCAGCCGCTCATTCAGTAAAATACGAAATTATATGAGATGTTTCACGCACGGATGCCCTTCTCGACGACAACTTCAGTTGAGTAGCTAATTGAGATGAACTGAATGAAAATGGGTTAGGAGGTGAAGGAAATCGTCTGTGGCCTGTGAATAGGGACTATCTCGGCATTTCCTTGGAGTGAAAACGGGAAACCAGAGGAAACCATTCTCAGAACAACTGACGGTGTCTCCCGAATGGAAAGCTTGGCTCCATAGCCCAGTAAGGTGATACACATTAACTTTCTTCAGCTTATCCTAGTTATTTCTGGGGTGGCTGGAGCCACCTAGGTTCATTTTTGTCTTGCCGGGGATTTAGTACCGGATGCTCTTCCAGACATCGCGTAATTTTTAGATAAAAATCGCAACCCAGAATCAACCGGAATTCGAACCCTCAGCCTTGCGGGTATAAAGCCACTGAGTTTATCAGGCTCTCCTTCTCGCCCTAAGGGGAAACGTACTAATTAACTAAAATACATTTTTAAAACAACTGTCAAAAGTCAAAAATTACCCGTGAATACAGCGAACAGGTCCACTGTACGTGTAACTGGGCTGTCGTGTAGCCACGCTACGGCCACGGATAACCTTACAATTACTGTACGCGCGCTGGCAAATACTGTGCAATACCTGTAGGCTCTGTACTCAAGTACAAGATGACAGTTCGAACTCCTTTTGCAACTTAAAGCGCGGTATGGTACCTTTCTTGGGCTGGTGGTTGTTTCTTGAAGAATAAAAAATGAGATACGCACATCCTTGCCAATATCCGAGGTGTTGTTAAACTTCGACGCCACACAGCACCCAAACCATGCATTAACAGATATGGGTTCCCTCTTGAAAAAAACAATCCGTTCGTCGTCCCGGACAACATACTAAGCGTTGTTACTGTTCTTTTGAATCACCCTATATATTTCATATGTGTTTTCTTTTCACCTTTATATTTTACTATCACATTTCCTTGTCTCTTCATACTCTTTTCGTATGTGTGTCACATGTCTTCACTAAAAAAAATTGTATTTATTTTCCTTACTTATTTTCATCACTTACAGCACCCCACCTCTACGTGCGTGGGAGGTGGCTGCTTGGGTCATCAGTTCATAAACTGGTTTGATGCAGCTCTCCATGTCCCCTATCCTGTGGTAATCTTTTAATTTCTACGTAACTGCATCTACTGTAATCTGTTCGCTATATTCATGCGCTGGTCTACTCCTACTGTTCCTACCTCGTACACTTCCCTCAAAACGAAACTGATGAATTCCTGGCTGTCTTAAGATGTATCCTATCATCCTATCTCTTCTTCTGGTCAAATTTCACCAAATTATTCTCCTCTCACCACTTCAATTCATTTTCTCTACCCATCTCACCTTGAGCATTCTCTTTAAACACAACATTTCAAAACTTTATATTATGTTTCTTTCTGAGCTAGTTATCGTCCATGTTTCACTCCCGCTCCATACCTCTCAGTTTTATTTACTGCGTACATGGCGAGACAGTTCCTTATGGGGGTCACACTAAGTACCTAGGTGTTAATATAAGTAAAGATCGTCATTGGGGTAATCACATAAAAGGGATTGTAAATAAAGAGCACAGATCTCTGCACATGGTTATGAGGGTATCTAGGGGTTGTAGTAAGAATGTAAAGGAGAGGGAAACTCAGCAATATTACTTGATTCAAGAACTAGAAGAAATCCAAAGGAAAGCAGCTCGACTTGTTTCGGGCGATTTCCGACAAAATAGTAGCGTTGCAAAAATGTTGCCAAGTTTGAGCTGCGAAGACTTGGGAGAAAAGAGACGAGCTGCTCAACAAAGTGGTATGTTCCGAGCTGTAAGTGGAGAGAGGGCGTGGAATGACATTAGTATACGAATAAATTACAATGGTGTTTTTAAAAGTAGGACGTATCACAATATGAAGATACAGTTGGAATTCAAGAGGACAAATTCGAGCAAATATTCGTTTATAAGAAGAGGAGTTAGAGATTGGAATAATTTACCAAGGGAAATGTTCAATAAATTTCCAAATTATTTGCAGTTATTTAAGAAAAGGCTAAGTAAACAACAGATAGGGAATGTGCCGCCTGGGCGACTGCCCTAAATGCAGATCAGTGGTGAATGATTGATCACCCTTAAAACCTACTTCAAAAACACCTTTCTAATTCTTATATCAATGTTCGAAATAAGCACAATTCTTTTGTTGCTTGCGCTAGTTTGCATTTCATGTCCTCCTTACTTCTGCTATCGTTATTCTACATTACTACTACTTCATTACCTTTATTTTAGATTCATTTATTATCATGCTGTATTCCTCCAAGAATGTGTCCATATCACCACATCTTCTGCAGACTCGGATAAAATATCATCATTGTCGGCAAATCTCAGAGTTTTGACTTCCTTTACCGGTTGCTCTCTATAAACTCACCATAATGTACCTGACATGTCAGAGGAAACAAAAACAACATGCTGCCATGAATAACGTACTTACTGTAAGGTGCTGCGTTGAACTCTAGACCCTCCAGTTAACTCGCCACCGTATTCTGCAACATAACAGAAGAACATATTACTAAAAACGCTATCGTATATACAAGCCTGTTTCTATTGCGTATATAACAGATAAATAACAACTCGATAAAAGGACACCATACTTCGAAAAATGATTTTTAAAATTACAGGAAGTGTTGATTTAATGCTGCACCCATGATCTCCACTAGAATCCTTCAATCTACTAAAATTTCCTTCTCCAGTCATCATTAATTATGACACCGTCCAGGTTTGCTTTCTCCCTCGGACCAGTGTTGCCAACTTATATTTTCAAGATCCACTAAATACTACTACAAATCCCCTAAAATTCCGCCAAGAAATCCGATCTCAGATAATGAGCATTAAAAATGAGCAATAATAATAATAATAATAATAATAATAATAATAATAATAATAATAATAATAATAATAATAATAATAAAAGTAAATGTCTGCACTCATCTGATTTGTGAGCCTGCGGGCCGGCGAGCTAAAACTTAGGCGTTTTAGTGCCGGGTGCAAACTAGGTGAATCCCCCACCTCAAGGGCCAGAACAGAACAGGCCAGTTCATTAAACGGTTTTCCATCATAGCATAGATATACAGGGTGTTAGGTGTATACCTGCAGATATTTCTTCTAGCAATAGAGAACGATGTGACGAACCACTATATATCAAACTTTTAGTAATCCTCGGAAGTTATTTTCGAGAGCAAAAAGATACGATGTTTTTAGAATAGGTAGTATGACTTGTTCTGGTGAATGAATAGCTTCGCATTGAGAACAGGCGAGTCACGCGCCATTCGTGCCAAACTGGTTTCTGTTTATGTTTACAAGCAAGTGTGCTACTGTAACAGCTGAACGCTGCCAATGTATTGCACGAGATGTTACGTAACATACTTGTCAAACTGGTTTTATGTTTAAGAGCCACTGAGCTATGATAACAGCTGAAGGTGACTACTACAGTAGTGTATGCCATATTACGTTACATTCTCGCCAGACTGGGTTCGTTGTTGTCAGTATTTAGTTTCCGTCTTAGGGGCTTCAGACAACCCTGGTCATCGGTTTCGGACCCTGAAGATGTACCGAATTCTCAGCGTTAATACTGGTTCATTTGCTGTTTTGTCATTTAGGGGGTTGGGATATCTGTGGTCATCAGCCCCGTGGTCTAGTGAGTATGGAAATGACCTGAAAACCTGTATCGGTGCGGGACCAGTACGACTGATATAATTATTGGTTGGGATAAGCGCGCCAGGACGTGAAATACGGTACGATCCCCGTTGTGCATTGCGTAAAGGTAGAAGAAAGATGGCAGTTCCTTACGCCAACGAAAACAGTCATGGGATGCCCAAATGAGTAGCATCGGAATTGAATTATCGAAACACATCGAACGTTTAGTTTCAAATGAATAATGGACATGTTATACAACTAAATAAATTAAACGTACCTATATTTCGTACCTCCTTCCGGGCTGAGTGGCTCAGACGGTTGAGGTGCAGGCCTTTTGACTCCAACTTCTGGCCCAGTCCGGTGATATTTGAAGGTGCTCAAATACACGTCAGCCTCGTGTCGGCAAATTTTCTGGTACATAAAAAGAACTCGTGCGGGACTAAATTCGGGCACCTCAGCGTCTCAGAAAACCGTAGAAGTAGTTTTTTGCTATTTTGCTTTACGTCGCACCGACACAGATAGGTCTTTTTGCTAGGGGCTTTACGTCGCACCGACACAGATAGGTCTTATGGCGACGATGGGATGGGAAAGGCCTAGGAGTTGGAAGGAAGCGGCCGTGGCCTTAATTAAAGTACAGCCCCAGCATTTGCCTGGTATGAAAATGGGAAACCACGGAAAACCATCTTCAGGGCTGCCGACAGTGGGGCTCGAACCCACTATCTCCCGATTACTGGATACTGGCAACACTTAAGCGACTGCAGCTATCGAGCTCGGTGTAGTTAGTGGGACGTAAAGCAATTATTATTATTATTATTATTATTATTATTATTATTATTATTATTATTATTATTATTATTATCATTATTATTATTATCAGGTACAGTAATTAAAAGCTGAAATACGTGGAAGAAAATAGTAAAATACGCGTGGTTTAAGAGGAAACAAGATGAAATGTATGTCACGTGAGTTAGCATCGGACGCAGTAGTTACCTACAGATTACTATGCTTAAGACGAGAACCAGGTCAAGCTCGTGGGGATGAGTCAGCTGTAATCTCGTACTGGGTATAAACATCAAACATACACATCAACAAATCTAAGAAACATAATCAAGGTTACGCGTTAGAGAGATGTAGCTATTAACCTGAACGCCAGGCCGACGGTCGCTTTCATGAGTACAGATGAGTTATCAAATTATACACAATCCACAGATATCGAAGGTATCTAAGAAGATTCCGCCACAACTATATTACATTTTACTATGATGGTGCTAATAACAAATCGCAGCAGCTATTGGCTTTACGTCGCACCTACACAGATAGGCCTTATGGCGACGATGGGACTGGAAAGGCTAGGACAGGGAAGGAAGCGGCCGTGGCCTTAATTAAGGTATAGCCCCAGCATTTTCCTGGTGTAAAAATGGGAAACCACGGAAAACCGTCTTCTGGGCTGCCGAGAGAGGGGTTCGAGCCCACTATCTCACGAATAATGGACACTGGCCACGCTGAAATGAAATGTCGTATGGCTTTTAGTGCCGGGAGTGTCCGAGGACAAGTTCGGCTCGCCAGAAGCAGGTCTTTCGATTTGACACTCGTAGGCGACCTGCGTGTCGTAATGAGAATGAATTGATGATGAGACAACACACACACCCAGCCCCCGTGCCGGCAAAATTAACCTATGATGGTTAGAATTCGCGACCCCGCTGCGTATCGAACCCGGGACCCCTGTGATCAAGGACCAGCACGCTAACCATTTAGCCAAGGAGCCGGCCTGAAAGCCGGTGATGTTGTGGTACATAAGCACCTGTATCCACGACCTGCGCGTCGTGATGAGAATGAAATGATGATGAAGATGGCATTACACCCAGTTCCCGTGCCAGCAAAATTAACCAATTAAGGTTAAACTCCCGACCCTGCCGGGAATGGAACCCGGGACCCCTGTGACCAAAGGCCAGCACGCTAACCATTTAGCCATGGAGCCGGACTTAAGCGATTGCAGCTATCGAGCTCGGTAAATCGCAACAGATTACGCTACTGCGTGTTAAGATGATGTCGGTAGAATAAGACATAAGGCTGCAGTAGAAGAAGTGGCAGAAGAAGGTAACGAGAGCCACATGGTCAAGCAGTACAGAGCCGAACAAAGCGCACATTAGTGACACAGACATAAGAGTGGCGTGGTCGTAGGAACTACAGTCGCATGAGTAACACTCTGTTGTAGAAAAATAACTACCATACAGTACGGGCTCCGTAATTCCAGGTGGACGGTAACAAGACTATCTCGAATAGAAAAGTACGGATTTACGAACGTACACGAAAACGCCTGTGAACAACAAAATGTACCTATGTTAAACATTACAGTACAACAGTTTAGAAAACAAAAACATACAGATTGCCTTACACTAAAAGAAATTTTAATTTTTCTTTTGTAAATTAACAAAACACTCTAGGCAACCTTCTTAAGTTAAATGTTAACTTATACTTCCTATTTCAGTAATGATGAATATAAAACAATTATTTTATTGAATATTTATACGTGATGATGATGATGATGACGACGACGACGATGATGATGATGATGATTGCTGTCTTAATGTCATCGGCCCTTAAAATCAAAGTGTCCTCTGTTTTAACTCGTAGTGAATAAAAAACAAAATATAAATTGCTCGAAGCCTTTCCCGATAGATTCATGAAGGGCGACCCGTGTTCTGTTCTGCCACACGATACACTAGCAGCATATCATGGTATTCGTGGTATTCATACACTGGCATTATTCAAGTAATACTACTGATTCTACTACTACGAAGTAACTCGCGTACTAGTACAGACGATAATTCGCATCTCTGACAGCTGTTATTCAGGTCAAGGTCAGACAGACCGGTTTCATGTAGGGGCGGGGAACCCGTCCAGCCACATCCCCTTCCCTAGGTACAGCAGACAACGGAATCGGCACGAGACACGTTTAGTGCTTTTGTCGAACTGCTTACGTGGAATATTTTCCCACAGTGCGATTTCAATATCATGGTCTTTTGGGAGTGCAACTCGCCGTATGCAGAAACATCCCGCGTTGACGTCTATGTAAATAAAGTTTATTACGTCAACGAAAGAATGCATGGGATATGATTTCCAAGTGAGTAGTATCGGAACTGAAATGTCAAAACACATCGAACGTTTTACTTCATACAAGTAAGGGACATGTTATGAACATAAATGAATTAGACGTACCTTCCTTTCGTGCTTCCAACCGAAGAGAACTTTAAATGTAAATGAAAGCCTTCTAGCTTACTGCTGATTTTGCAGTGCCTATTAAACGTATCAAAATAAACGTTGCCAGGCTGAGTGGCTCAGACTGTTCAAGCACTGGTTTCATGAACTTAGCAGGCTCGATCCTGGCTCAGTCCGCTGGTATTTCAAGGTGCTCAAATACGACCGCTTCTGATCGGTAGATTACAGGCACGTTAAAGAATACCTGTGGGCAAAATTCCGACACCGCGCGTCTCCATTGGCACGTAAAGATGTATTATTATTATTATTATTATTATTATTATTATTATTATTATTATTATTATTATTACTGGGCGAGTTGGCCGTGCGATTAGGAGCGCGCAGCTGTCAGCTTGCATCCGTCGAAAAGCCAGTAACAATATTATTATAAAAACTGTGTTAGTCTATTATTACTAACTATTATGAAAATAAAAGTTAATCGCCCCACTCAAACATCGTAGCTCGTAATCTGTCAGAAAACACTAAAGAAAATAGTGAACTTTTAACAGGTCCGAATTATTATTAATATTATAATTGCAGACATGTCTCCGAAATTACCGAAACATGTACTTACAAATTGTTTTACGTCGCACCGACACAAATAGGTCTTACGGCAACGATGGGAGAGAAAAGAGATACAAGTGGGAAGGAAGCGTTCGAAGTCTAATAAAGGTACAGTCCCAGCATTTCCCTGATGTGAAAATGGGAAACTACGAAAAACCATCTTCCTGGCTGCCGACAGTGGAGTTCGAACCCACTATCACTAGAATACAAGCTCACAGCTGCGCGCCCCTAACCGCACGATCAACTTACTCTAAGCTCCAATGGCGGTCTGAGTAGCTCGGACGATAGAGCGCTGGTATTCTGATCCCACCTTGGCAGGTTCGATGGCGGCTCAGTTCGGTGGTATTTGAAGGTGCTGAAATACGCCTGTCTCGTGTCTGTGGATTTACTTGCATTTAAAAAAGTACTGCGGTACAAAATTCTGGCACTTCAGCGTCTCCGAAAACCGTGAAAATTAGTTAGTGAAACGTTAAGATATTAGTAGTAGTAGTAGTAGTAGTAGTAGTAGTAACATTATTATTACGGAAGTTTTAATTAAACGGGTCCGTTACATTACCTATCGGCACTTACTGTCCAGTAATTAGCCTTCTGTCCACCTCTGTGGTATAGTGGTTAGTGTGATTAGTTGCCACCCCCCAGAGGACCGTGTTCCATTCCCAGCTCCGCCACGAAATTTGAAAAGTGATACGAGGGCTGGAACGGGGTCCATTAAGCCTCGGGAGGTCAAATGAGTAGAGGTGGTTCGATTCCCACCTCAGCCATCCTGAAAGTGGTTTCCCGTAGTTTTCCACTTCTCCAGGCAAATGCCGGGATGGTACCTAACTTAAGGCCACGGCCGCTTCCTTCCCTCTTCCTTGTCTATCCCTTCCAATCTCCCCATTCCCCCGCAAGGCCCCTGATCAGCATAGAAGGTGAGGCCGCCTGGACGGGGTACTGGTCATTCTCCCCAGTTGTATCCCCCGACCCAATGTCTCACGCTCCAGGACACTGCCCTTGAGGCGGTAGAGGTGAGTCCGGAAACCAACCCTGGAGGGTAAACAGATTAGGAAAATGTCTCACGCTCCAGGACACTGCCCTTGAGGCGGTAGTGGTGAGTCCGGAAACCAACCCTGGAGGGTAAACAGATTAGGAAAAAGAAGAATAAGCCTTCTATTAGAAATGCCCGGCGGCAATTCCACAGTAGACCGAGCTCGATAGCTGCAGTCGCTTAAGTGCGGCCAGTATCCAGTATTCGGTAGATAGCAGGTTCGAACACCACTGTCGGCGGCCCTGAAGATGGTTTTCCGTGGTTTTCCATTTTCACACTAGGCAAATGCTGGGGCTGTACCTTAATTAAGGCCACGGACGCTTCCTTCCCACTCCTAGCCCTTTCCTGTCCCATCGTCGCCATAAGACCTATCTGTCTCGGTGCGACGTAAAGTAACTAGCAAAGCAAATCCACAGTAGCTATTTTTCCTTCGAGCAATGTTCACGCATATTTGCAGCTACGGTTTTTGAAATCTGTCTCATTAATAACAGTATGACTGAATACTTACAACCTTTTCTTTCAGTGTCCACCGTCCTTTCACTGACCTGAAAAGTTTATGAATAAGCATAGAAAACTCGCATTGTCTATTGTCAGAAATTCATCGTGGACTGTCGCAATAAGAGCACAGAAATGTTGCGCTCATTTTTAATTTACTTATTAACTATTTCCTTTCATTTTGTCAGCTGGGATCACTGAGTAATGCCATTGACGTCTTAAAAATCACACACAACTACACAATACTTGATTCGCATGTATGTGCTGGTACGTATCTTCGAGGTCACTGTAAGAATTCTGTGTACATTTCACACAGAGTACCCTAGACCGCTTTTCGAGTACAGCAAGTGGCTTGGCACGTGAGTCATCCTCTCCTACTTGCCAAGGCTTTAGGGGAAGTGCACAACAACATGCGTTGGCCTGCGATAAGAAACAGGTTCAACAAGCCCTATACTCTGCTACTGTGCTTCCACTACGCGTGGACAGAATGACGTAACCGGCATATCCTGCTACGGCCGTTCAAAACACATTAGGTCCTGAAATATTTGGCTCAGTTATGGGCAAACTAATAGGACAAGGTAAAAAGTAC
This sequence comes from Anabrus simplex, assembly GCF_040414725.1. Taxonomy (NCBI): domain Eukaryota; kingdom Metazoa; phylum Arthropoda; class Insecta; order Orthoptera; family Tettigoniidae; genus Anabrus; species Anabrus simplex. The sequence continues at coordinate 439,108,145 of NC_090267.1, forward strand.
ATAGCATATATTGTGAGATGTATTTTTCTTTGCCGTCTAGCTTAATATCTGCACGTATACCCCTAACACCCTGTATATGCCACTCTCTCACAGTTTCATTACCTGTCGTCATTCATCAACTAAGAGATAAGTACCCTTTCCCCACGCATTACAAATTTATGATACCATGATCTCGTAACATCAAATCCATATAAGTTAACATGTTTTCCTCATGTGACTTGCTAGCTCCTGACAAGAAATATGGAATAGCTCAGAGACAGACTGGAGCACAATTTTTTCAAACCGTAAAATTGATAAAACACTAAATCCCGCTATAATAAATCTAGAATTCCGCCAAAAACTCCGCTGTCCGCTAAATGATATATTTCTCCGCCGACAGTCTTCTAATTCCGTCAAATTTAGCGGAAAATCCGCTAAGGTGGCAACACTGCCTCGGACTCAAGGGTAGGGTCGTGGAGTATGAGACATTTGATCGGGGATACAACTGGGGAGAAGAACCAGTACCTCTCCCAGTCAACCTCACCTTCTGTGCTGAACCGGGGCATTGTGGTGTGTGAGGAGAGGATGGGAAGATTGGAAGGGATGGGCAAGGAAGAGGGAACGAAGCGGCCAGGGCCTTAAGTCAGGTACCATCCTGACATTTGCCTGGAGAAGAAGTGGGAAACCACAGAAAAATACTTCGAAGATGGCTGAGGTGGGAAGCGAAGCCACTGTACTCAGTTGACCTCCCGAGGCTGAGTGTACCCCGTTCCAAACCTCATACCACTTTCGTAGCAGAGCCGGGAATCAAACCTGAGCCTCCGAGGGTGGCAGCTAATCACACTAAACACTACATCATAGAGGCGGACACAGTTTAAATACGTGTTGGCTGAACGGTCAGCGTACTGGTCTTCGGTTCAGAGGGTCCTGGGTTCGATTCCCGGCCGGGTCGGGGATTTTAATCTTAATTGGTTAATTCCACTGGCACGGGGGCTGGGTGTATGTGTTGTCTTCATCATCATTTCATCCTCATCACGACGCGCAGGTCGCCTACAGGCGTCACATATAAAAAAGACCTGCACGTGGCGAGCCGAACCCGTCCTGGGATATCCCGGCACTAAAAGCCATACGACATTTCATTTAATTTCATTTCATTTCATTTCATTTCATTTCATTTCATTTCAATGGAAAAATTATCATAAAGAGATTTCTCTACATTGATTGATACATTTCAGGATTTCATTTAGATCAAAGTGATAAAAAAAGAGAGAGCACAGAAAGAAGTGACCGCATGTAAAATATTATGATAATGCAAACGCAGAAATCTTAATAAAGTTGTAAATGAGAAGGATTGCAACAGTGCACACCAATACATAACAAGTTCACAGGTGGATAAGCACGTACAAGGTGTAAATAATGAATACCTTACTGGTGTTGAAGTTTGAAAGTGTATTGTAGATAGAATAAAATAACTTAAATCAAATAAGTAATTTTTATATTATTATTATTCAGAAATTCACAGAAAGGATATGGGGATACAAGAATTTTAAGGCAATCTCTCGAAGTCAAGGGTAGAGACGAACTTTTACAATGTAATGGTTTCCGTACCGTGCGGTTAGGGGCGCGCGGCTGTGAGCTTGCATCCAGGAGATAGCGGGTTCGAATTCCACTGTCGGCAGCCTTGAAGATGGTTTTCCGTGGTTTCCCATTTTCACACCAGGCAAATTCTGGGGCTGTACCTTAAGTCCACGGTCGTTTCCTTCCAACCCCTTAGCCTTTCCTATCCCATCGTCGCCATAAGACCTATCTGTGTCGGTGCGACGTAAAGCCACTAGCAAAAAAAACATGTTTCCGATGTGTCATGCGTACCCGTGTTTTTTAAATGACTTGTGCCATCGTAGGCTCTAATTCACATATTATTTAAAATGAGAGAATGAAGTTGGCCTCCAAATTCCGTTCCGAATTCGTCTTGACATTCATCGGACTGCTGCGTTATGTAGGTCATCAGATACAACACGCGAAACTATGTATGCAGTTACTTTCACATGTCAAAACATTGATCTTCGTCGGCAAAGTTCCCTTTCTTTGCATGAATGTTCAGTCCTCAGCCCTACGGCTGGTTGGATCCTCGACAGCTCCACCATTAGCTGTCACAGATGACCTAGCCATCACTGAAGAGGTGTACTAGGGAAATTAGTAGTGAGGTAGTTTCCCTTTGCTTTCCTCACTAAGTTGCTATTACATATCAGTCTACTAAGCATCAAACGACCCTATGAGCAACATAGCAGGGACTGGCTGCATAAGGAATGGCATTCTTCTCCTACTTCTCCATGGGGCCTCTAAATACTAGTTCCTAATTAGCGTAGACCTCTAAGATCTTTTGCTACCATGTTTTTCCTTCATTCCCACCTAGATATACCTGCTCCCTTCACAAAGCTGCAGGTTTTTCTTACTAGGTCTTAGATTGTTTTCTCTCTCTTCACCTGGTAGTCCTAGAGTGGAGGGTCTGATTCAACCTAGCGCCTCACATTCGAAAAGTATGTGTCAGCTGATTCCTCTGCTTCACTGCATTTCCTACATATATTGTCTCTTATTACTCCAATTCTATGTATGTGTTTTGTGTCCTGTCAACAGTCCTACTACCCATCTTATATTTTCTCTGCTGAGTTTCGACAGTTCTTTAGTGTGCTTCTTGTTTGGTCCTTTTATCAGTTCCTTTGCAAACCTGCATCCTGGAGTATTTTTCTAGTTCTCCATTTGTTTCTTTTGTACCCAGTTTCCTATGTAGTATCGGGCTTGTCCATAGGAAATCCTGCATACAGGTTCTGCGCTATCAAAATGTGTTTCTGCTCTTTCCTGGCCAGTTTATCTGCCTTTTCATTTCCTTCTATACCTGCATGCCCCGGTACCCATATTATTTTGACAATGTTGTACTTTGAGAGCTTCAAGAGAAGTGAATTGCAATACCAGACAATTCTGGACATTATCCGCACTACTTTTAGTGCCATAATGGCCGCTTGGCTGTCCGTAAAAATGAAAATGTTCTTCAAGACATGTTGTGATAGCTATCACTTCCGCTTGAAAGACTAAGGAATGGCATTACTAGCATCGCTCATACCTCAGTCAGTTTCATATTGTCAAATCGAAGGATGAGACAGGTCAATGAAAGTAACAAAATTGTTCGAGCCCATACCAGAAGACACAGAGCAGTGTAAACACTAGGTCTCCCCAGCAAAGGCATCCCATTGCCTTATCAATTGCTAAAGGAGGGGTTCATTAAGACTGGATACCCATTATCCCCAACATTCCCGTTATCGTCCCCCACGTCCATCACCTGAGAACAAGGAGATATCAAGTAACATACGACCTATGCGGGAAGGTCATTCAATCCGATCTTGAGTAACTCAGCACGTCATAGCATTACTGGTGACGCCATCGTAGTTTTTTCAGGTTTACTATTATGATTGATGAAGGCACCTAAACTACCGAAGAGTACCACTCCAAGGGGGCCATCGTAGATCCCTATCTCTCGTCCAAAATTTAAAAAGTGATGTTTCAACATGACAATGCCCGTCCTTATACAAATTCGTTTCTCAAATAGGCTAGCCTGTCTACACTCCTGTTGGCCATGCGTATAACAAAGAAAGCAAAGATGTGTTCCATCAGTTCTTCCTGTTCAACAAATTCAAGTATGATATGGTATTTTACAGGAAACAATTGTCTAAAGTGTCTCCAAACTTCGACAAACTTAGAATAGCGTTGAAGTTTGTAATATCCATATTTCGTATTGATTTTTATAATGCAGCATACAGAAATTTGTATCAGTTTTCATTGCATCAGTGAGTGAGCAACGGTCGATTTCGTAACGTGGTAAAACAGGCAGATGTTTAATTAGATTTAGATATACTCTTAGCTGCAGTAGTTTCTAAAACAATAGATTTTTTTTAGTCAGGGTTGGAAGTTATTTCTGCCGCTTGGTAACGCTTTAATGTCTATGAGAGCTAGTAAAGACCAAGAAAGGTCAGTTCCTCAAGCTCTTCCTCGGTTACCATGACGAAAGCTGTGCAACCTGTTGCATACTCACAAGGGTGCTTAAGATACAATAAGGGGTTGGAGACCACTTTGGAAGAATCATACTCGTATTATTTAGATGTGATGAACTTTCATAGAATTTAACTTCAACCGTCCCAATAATGCGGGAAATCCGAAATTACAAATATTGTGATTTTCAGTCACTGAGGTTAATTAAAATATGTTGTCATGACTTGGTCTTCTCGTGGTCAAATCCACTGTCTGTTACTATCAAGGAGTCTCTCATACCTGAGAAGAGGTTCTAAGTGGTGGTGGTTGGGGTAAGGGACCGTATATCGACATCATTGTCCCCATTTCGGATATCACTCACTCTCTCTCTCTCTCTCTCTCTCTCTCTCTCTCTCTCTACTATCCATGCACCCTTCGAAGGGTGTAAGAGTCATGTCTTGAGTAGGCTACTTGCAAAGTTTTCTCCATGCTCTTCTACCCTGTGCTAGATGCGTCCCATGATGTAGAGACTTCCTAACCAACTCCTTCATCTGGTCAATCCACCTTGCTGGAGCTCTTCCTTGGGTCCTTGCTCCTTACACTTTGCCCTCTACAATCAGCTTCTCCATATCTCCAGTTTTCCTTGATGAAAATGAATGAAAACCTACAACCTGTTCTCCAGTCATTGACCAGGTCAGGGATGTAATGAATGAATCATATATAGGCTATTAGTACGATGGGGTTGCCACTCCCAAAGTATTTAGTAATGACGGATAGATGCTATTAAATTAGAATGGAGAGTGTTGCTGGAATGAAAGATGACAGGATAAACCGGAGTACCCGGAGAAAACCTGTCCCGCCTCCGCTTTGTCCATCACAAATCTCACATGGAGTGACCGGGATTTGAACCACGGTATCCAGCGGTGAGAGGCCGACGCGCTGCCGTCTGAGCCACGGAGGCTCCCCAGTTCTCCTTGATAGGCAGCCTAAGCATCCCAAATAGGCCTGGCTAATCCTCATCGTGAGCCTGTCTTGATCTTGAGATCTTCTACGACGGAAACATTCATCCACTGCCCGGTCCACGATACTCCTAGAATTCGGCGGTACACCCACACTTTGACTTTTACGTCGCACCGACACATAAGTCTTATGGCTACAATGCGATCGGAAAGGCCTAGGAATGGAAAGGAAGCGGCCGTGGCCTTAATTAAGGTGCAGCCCCAGCATTTCCCTGGCGTGAAAGTGGGAAATCACGGAAAACCATCTTCAGGGATGCCGACAGTAGGGCTCGAATCCACTATCTCCCGGATGCAAGTTCACAGCTGCGCGCCTCAAACCGCACGGCCAACTCACCCGGTCGATCGCTTCAATCTTCCTCCTGTCGGCTTTATTAATCGTCCGGGTTTCAGCTGCGAATGAGGCGATGGAAGAAACCAAATCATCTACCAGCCTGGGTTTGGTGTTGTTGGTGATGGATCTGTCTTTCCAGATCTTTGTCATCTTCGCCGTCACATATCATACTCTACCTCCTATTAAATAATTCATCCACTGACCAGAATTCAAAACTTGATGATGTAGAATGAATGTAAAATTATCAGCGGATATAACTCACAATATTAAAAGTTAAGAATAATTCTAAAATCAATCCACTGGCTGGAATTCAAAAAGACGACGACAAACAATGATTATGAACTTAAAACAATCAGTGGATCCGACCCGCAATGCCCCACCTCACCAGAAACTAACTTAGAACAATGGTACACGCACTGACCAAGGGGCTGCTTTCAAAGCACAGTCCTGAAGCCATGATCCTTGTTGTGTGAAGGGGTTCAAAATGCAGGTCAACGGTTCCTCATAATGGTACTTATCGTTAATAAAATAGAACTATGGTATTTCTCATGTAGCAGTACTAATCACAAGTAACACAGACCTATGGTGTTTCTCACATAATGGCGCCACTCATAGGCAATGCAAACCCATGGTGTTCGTCACATAATGGGTACTAATCACATGCAACGCAGACCCACGGTGTAGCTCATATAGTGGTACTGATCACAGGCAACGCCCAGACCCGTGGTGTTCCTCAAAACGCAGACCCATGATGTCCACAACCCGATGGTGAAACACCCGAATGAGGTGAGCCTCTTTATCTCCTTAGGCTGTCCCAATCGAATGTGAACAGAGGAGAGCCTCCGTCATAGTGGCGAATACTGTACACGTATACTGCAAACCCAATGTGATCCACTCCCAGACCCGTGCTATTCCTCACATAGTGGTATAAATCGCAAGAAAAGTCGACTCATTGATTTCCTCGCGGTATGGTACTAATCTCAGGTAATCTCATGGTTCAAAGTTCAGCATCCCTTGGTCGCTCCCTTTAGCCCCCTCTTACAACAGGCAGGGGATACCGTGTGTGTATTCTTGGTTTGAGTCCCCCACCCACAGGGGGTTGTGTGTTCGGTCCGCGAGAGCTATTTTATTTCGCTCAAGTCCGCCGGCAAGCCGGTTAGGAGCCCCCTATCCGCCACTTGGGACGCGCCACGTGGGAGTGTCACCTCTCCCCCTAAGACAACGTAGAACGTTCGTGGGAAAATAATTGGAAATGGAACATCATCCGTTACGATGCTAAAATTACAGCCCGGTACGGCAACACTGAAAATCGCGGAAGATATGGTTAGATATTCTCTGCGTGACAGTGTTTTATCGCTTTGTGTTTGACCGTGAAGCATACTAATCTGCTGACCTCAAGATTGCAGTATCGATTCCCTGCACAATAGATAGGCAATGCACGGACACATTGCCTGAACTGACTCATTCAATATCATTTTCCAAACCAAACTGCAGGCACTAGGGCGTCTCTTTAAGACTACCAATAACTTAACATAGTTCAACGTCTCTGAATTAACTCTATGTACATTTTATCTTTAAAAAGAATAGAGGCGTGATAACGGAAAGGTAATGTCAAGGTATAGTACACGGCACGTAATGCTACACACTAATCAGCAAATATCGCCGTCCTATTCTGTTATTTAACGGCTCATCACTGCTGCCAACTTGACTAGTTATATATTAAAATCACTATACCGAACTATAACCTTGAAATAAGCATCCATAATAGGTATATAAGGACACACACTTTCATCAGCTTCATTATTTCTGCACTAACGACACTTTCGAGCTGGCTCGTTCAAAGCGCCGATTTAGCAGAGCTCTCACTTGACCACCTCTCAATTCTTCTGCAGGGTATTTTTCATCAACCAAATTGCAAGTTCGATCTGAAGGGCAACGATACCATACGTCTGCTCCTTCCTTACTCTGTAAAGACTTAGTCTATTTAGCATAAATTTGGGGAATGGGCTGAGTTCGTTAGAGTGGTGTCACAATCGATCCATCTTCAACAGGAGAATTCTCGGCGGTTCCAGGAGCTAACCAGAAAGAGGAGGATTACTACATCTTCTGAACCACCCCTGGACAACCATCACCCTGGACCGAGACACCGAGCTGGGAGTACTTCGCCATCAAAAGGTTCAAACAATATTCTTGAGTAGTTAATTAGGAAGTACAAGGCTACCTCGTAGAGTTTGTACGATTTATGTACACTGGACGAACAAATGGATCCCGATTGAATGGAGGGTATCACTCTACATATACACAAATGAAATAATCCCGACGGGCGAGAAACTGAAACGGCATGGACAAGTATCTGATGATAAATGCCTGGCGGACAGTCTCGTGCATCGAGTTACCACATGGACGCTCCTTACTGGACATTATTCCCATGTGTTAGATAGGGAAATTCAAAATAAAATTTCTTGTTATATTAAAGAAAAACCTTGTTCCGAAAGAAAAAATATATTTCAACATCTGTTAAAGTGTGCAGCTGATGGCACCAGTTTTAGCAGAGATACAATACCTAAATTGTTTTATAGAAATAATATTGTTCCTATTGATTTTGTCTGCAACCTTAAGAAAATTCTTAATGAGGAACAACGAAAGATTAACTCGCTCTGTCTCTATGGACCAAGTAACAGCGAAGTTTTATAGTACACAGCATTGCCACACACTTCGTGACTGGTTATGCCGCAAGTGTAGGTTCACTTTCAGAGTTTGCTTTTGAAAATTTTCTCAATAAATCTGTGATTGTAATCGAAGAACCATTTTTGGTCGAATCTACTTGTGAGGATATGAAATATGTTCTTGCTCGTGCACCAATGCAGATTTCCAAAACGTATTCATCAAAACAGGATCTGCTTCGTACACCTGTGTTAATATCGGGCAATTCTGAATTTCTGGGTAAAGGTCACTTAGGTAAACGTGATTAGCAAGCCTTGGCTAATCGCACGGTGAAATAAAATTTAAATGTGCCTCTTTCGTGCGTGAAATCAATTACACCGAACCAATTTGCTGATTGGGTCGTTTATATCCTTAGGACCTCACAATTGCTATTTGCTTTACGTCGCACCGACACATATGTCTTATGGCGACGATGGGATAGGAAAGGCCCAGGAAGTGGAAGGAAGCGGCCGTGGCCTTAATTAAGGTAAAGACCCAGCATTTGCCTGGTGGGAAACCACGGAAAACCATCTTCAGGGCTGCCGACAGTGGGGCTCGAACCCACTATCTCCCGATTACTGGATACTGACCGCACTTAAGCGACTGCAGCTCTCGAGCACGGTATGTGGTGGTTGGTAGCATATAAAGATGAAAGTGTTCGTACAAACACAAACACCCAGTCCCCGAGCCAGAAGAAGTAATCACACGCGATTAAAATCTCCGCCCCAGTCTGAACCGAAGGCCGACCATTCAGCCGGAGAGTCTGACTCCCGGAGAATCACTGTATCCTACCAGATATACCCAGGACAGCTGTTAGTGAAAATGAGAACTCCTACACCATTTAACGCGTTAACTTTAACATTAATACGGCAGAAAGTTTCTCTGGTACAGTAACAACCATGACACCAAACTGTAACGAGCCAGTAAAGTGTGTCTTGTTCAGCAAAAAACGACTCTTTCAGCAGCGGTATCGTCACCTCATAGCGAGAAAGAGTGAAAGAGTCGTGTGTTGTTCGTAACGGTGCCTTCCCTCGAATCTAGGTCATCTCTGAATACATTTTGCAGCGTCAGACATTTTGGGATTTGCATTGGCAGTAACAAGGTCAAGAATGTTGCTGTTCACTGCCTGCTGCACGCCTCAGCTTCTCCCATCGGCATGGCAAGCTCTGATGCTCGGAGCTCTTCCTGAGCAAACATCGCTTTTTTTTTAACCCTTCCCTGGCTGTGAACATAAGTAAGGAAACAGCATCAAAATATTAACTTCAAATCATAAATTCAAATTTCTTGGCTGTGAGAACTTACTGCGACTTTATTCGGAGCTCTGTTCCCACACAGTCCGGGTTTTACGAACTATTCTGTAGCTTTGGGGCTATTGCTGTGTATTTAATGTAAAGTGTTCGTTTTTAGAGTATTTAGTTTCGCATGGAAATTTGTCCTTGTGGCAGACCAGATTGTCTGGGAAGTAACTGATCCTTTCAGATTTTGTTTTGCTAGGGGCTTTACGTCGCACCGACACAGATAGGTCTTATGGCGACGATGGGATAGGAAAGGCCTAGGAGTTGGAAGGAAGCGGCCGTAGCCTTAATTAAGGTACAGCCCCAGCATTTGCCTGGTGTGAAAATGGGAAACCACGGAAAACCATCTTCAGGGCTGCCGATAGTGGGATTCGAACCTACTATCTCCCGGATGCAAGCTCACAGCCGCGCGCCTCTACGCGCACGGCCAACTCGCCCAGTCCTTTCAGATATTAAAATTAAAAATAAGTTATAACTGTATTTACACACAGCATTATAGATATGTACTATACGATTCCAATTGTTATTGGGATTGTCACCAATCAGCCTGGACAACACCAAAATTATGAATTCAGTACTAACCATTTTTCGTTTTCACCCCTTCTCACACCCTCCCCACCTCAATGCCAATGGTGGCTAAAATTGGAACCAAATGTCATCCAGAGTGTCCCTACTCATCTCATTCATCTCAGCGACCGTGGAAAGTATTAATTCGACACCAATATATGTCGTTTTCGTTTATTTTTACATGCCACTCCCTCACTACTCCACCCCTAGGGTGCTGGTTGTGTCTTACTCCCACGGCATTTCTCTCAAGATAGTATTAAGTCATATGTGTACCAAGTTTGGTTATATAATGAACCCCCTACCACAAATACTGTAGTCATCAAACAAATAAATAAACTATACCCTCATATCATGCTCCCTTGCCCACAAAAGTGATTAAATCTACCTCTAAGATATCATCATACCCTTCCGTCCCCCTCACGTATATTTCTCGCCTCCTTTAACATGTGCGCTCTCCCGGCCAGAGAGAGGATGTTGCCCTCTGGGTGGCCCGCCTCACCTCTTCACAGGGTGAGGAATAAAGCATTTTAAAAAGTTTGGTTGAAATTGCACGTTTGCCTATAGCCGCCTATAGCCGCCTATAGCTTCACCGATTTCTGTACGTAAAGACATTGCTCTTTAACTGTGAGCAATCCGATACATACAGAATGTACTGCAGGCTAGGGTAAGCCTTCGCCTCCAATTATTGGAATGGTCATTTAATGATTTGGTTTTGGGATTACTCAAAGTAGACTGAACACAGAGACCTATCAATGACTAGTGATTCACTGGCAGGTAATTTCGGAGAGAATAAAGCACTGGGAATACGTAAGTTGTGTGTGAATTTGTATATGATAATGCTTGATTTAAAATTTCAAACGAGTAGTATTTCTTGTAATACTTTCTTCCATGGAACTGCTTGTTGTACAGATTGGAGAAAACTGTTTTTAATATATAGATCCACATTTTAATTGTCCTCATCACCTTCATCACAACCTGTGACTGGACGGAAGTTCTCCTACAACCTGTACATCATCCCAGCATTTTACTAGAATAAGAAGGTTAAAAGAGAGCGAGCGGAAGGATCACGCAGAAAACATTACTCAGGATAACCGCAATCAACACGGGGATTCGAACCTCAAATAGAGTAAATTCTAACGTTCGGCTGCAAAGGTGAATATATAAATATTATTTTTCCTCCATTGACGAATCAATGACGACCTGTTTGTTTGACGAGCATGGCCGAACACTAAAGTGGGCCACTGATATCAAGGTTCGCCAGCTGTTCCTCACAATTGGTGCCACCGTCTTGACATCACGCCTTGTAATACACTGCCAATTAATTTTCGAACATGTCACATCGAGAATGTAACGTATTTACCCTTCATAATGCTTGGGTTATTTTAAAGATATATTTCGCTGATTTATAAGCAGCAGAAATAGGAATCTGGACACTAAAGAACGACAACAACGGCCTTTAGCACTGGGAGTAGAGACTATTAAGATTAAAGAATAAGAATGACTATGTTTATGAACAAGTAGCAAGTTACAAACAATAGGTATTTATTTATTTATTTATTTATTTTACGATTTGATTTACGTAGCACCGGCCAGCCCTGCGGTGTAGTGGTAGCGTGCCTGTCTCTTACCGAAGGCCCCGGGTTCGATTCCCGGCCAAATCAGGGATTTTTAGCTGAACCTGAGGGCTGGTTCGAGGTCCACTCAGCCTACGTGATTAAAATTGAGGAGCTGTCTGACGGTGAGATAGTGGCCCCGGTGTAGGAACCCAAGAATAACAACCGAGAGGATTCGTCGTGCTGACCACGACACCTCGTAATGTGCTGCAGGTCTTCGGGCTGAAAAGCGGTTGCTTTGTGGGCCGTGGTCCTTCGGGGCTGTTGCGCCATGGGATTTTTCGACACAGATAGGTCTTTTGGCGACGATGGGATCGAAAAGGTCTAAGAGTAGAAAGGAAGGGGCCATGGCATTAGTTAAGGCCCAGCTCTAACATTTGCCTGTTGTGAAAAAATAGGAAAACCACGGAAAACGATCTTCAGGGCTGCCGACAGTGGGGTTCGCACCCACTATCTCCCGAATGCAATCTCAATCTCATACCTACGTGATCAAACCGGGCAGACACTTTATTATTATTATTATTATTATTATTATTATTATTATTATTATTATTATTATTCCTGGCCTTTTTACGATTACTTGGAGTCAGCATTATATCTGCATTGAGCCCAGTTTTACCTATGTGGAGGGATTTATTTACTATTACTTGTTTGTGCAATGGTTTATAGTGTAATGTGCTGTATGTAGATGTATACTAATAGGAACACCCAACCCCTGAGCTACGGAGGAATTACCAGATGTGATTAAAATCCCTGGTCCGGCCGGGAATCGAACCCGGGGCCTCTCTAAACCGAAGACAAGTACGCTGACCATACGAACAAGGACCTGGACATACTGTTGTTTTTATTTTTATTATTTTTATTATTATTATTATTATTATTATTATTATTATTATTATTATTATTATTGTGAACAGCTCTCGGTAAATAAATGAGCTGGTACTAATGTGACGGTAATAGTAGATCAATATAAAGCGTCACAAGGAGAGTCCTTTGTGCCACAGATCCCTTGGTACTGGGTTCGAAGATAGCGAAATATTGATCTTTTATCAGGTACGGCATGCCATGTCACAAGCAATGTCCCGGCTGTATATAGCCACTAATAATGATTGACGAACAATAAGGCTACAACGTCCAATGTACAAAATTACCATACCCACTCAATAGGGATGTTACGTTACACTGAACATCGATATTTAATTGGAGTATCGATATGCTGATATTATCAAAAAGAAATATCAATATTTATGTTATAAGTGTTAGGTTATTCAGTCTGCCAAAGCTAAGATTGAATAATAAAAATATAAACTACCTGAAAGAGAAAACATAATTATGGTAACAATATTATAGTTGAAAAAAGAAACGACTTATTTAAAATAGATAATGATATCTTTCGTTCTTAAAAGGACATCGTCAGATTATATCAAATCACACTCAAATAACTTATTTAGAAATGCAGAAATATTTGTTTAACATTTGATTTATACACTTCTAAATATTTGAGTCGGAAATGAAAATAAGTGGCTTTAGATATAAGAAATATATCTGGATATCTCTCGATATCAAATTATGATTTTTCCAAAATACAAGGATTTGAAATTATATTGAAGTTCTTTAAAAATGAGATCATGATAGTCCCAAGACAAATAAGATAATTAAGAGAATTAAATGAAATGGCGTATAGCTTTTAGTGCCGGGAGTGTCCGAGGTCAGGCTCGGCTCGCCAGATGCACGTCCTTTGATTTGACTCCCGTAGGCGACCTGCGCGTCGTGATGAGGATGAAGACGACACATACACCCAGCCCCCGTGCCAGCGAAATTAACCAATTATGGTTAAAATTCCCGACCCTGCCGGGAATCGAACCCAGAACCCCTGTGACCAAAGGCCAGCACGCTAACCATTTAGGCATGGAGCTGGACAATTAAGATAATTAAATATAATGATCAAACCATAATTAAAAGTTTGTTGTATTCCCAATGAATGTGACAGGTTTATAACATTGTTTATAACACCGTGGCACTTAACTGTCTATTTCTGTGGAAGTACATACACATCTACACTTTAACAGGCGGTCGGGCTCTTTCTTTAATTGAAAGTAACTTCACGAGAAACCACCAACGCTGAAACATTATCTGCGACTAATAATTTAGATTTACTCGCTAAGTCAAAAATATCTACAACATGCAACCGGCCAACTTCTTCGCTTAATAATCCACTGTATGGACTTGAACCAGCACCATCACGGTTAAGTTCACGCAAAAGTTTCTTGATGATGATAATGATGATGATGATGATGCTTGTTGTCTTAAGGGGCCTGACATCTGAATCATCGGCTCTTAATGATACGAGATGAAACGAAATAAATTTTAAAATTTTAATCATACCGGGCGAGTTGGCCGTGCGCGTAGAGGCGCGCGGCTGTGAGCTTGCATCCGGGAGATAGTAGGTTCGAATCCCACTATCGGCAGCCCTGAAAATGGTTTTCCGTGGTTTCCCATTTTCACACCAGGCAAATGCTGGGGCTGTACCTTAATTAAGGCCACGGCCGCTTCCTTCCAACTCCTAGGCCTTTCCTATCCCATCGTCGCCATAAGACCTATCTGTGTCGGCGCGACGTAAAGCCCCTAGCAAAAAAAAAAATTTTAATCCATCATATATATCATTTAAATTAAAAGTGCCGAGCTGAGTGGCTCAAAGGGTTGAGGTGATGTCCTTCTCACCCCAACTTGGCAGGTTCGATTCTGGCTCAGTCCAGTGATATTTTAGGGCGCTCAAATACGTCAGCCTCGTGTCGGTAGATTTATTGGCACGTAAAAGAACTCGAGCGGGATTAAATTCTGGCACCTCGACGTGTCTGAAAAACGTAAAAGTAGTTAGTGGGACGTAAAGCCAATAAGATTATTATTGATTCGTTATGCCCAACTACGGAGCGCGTGTGAACTTATTTAGCACGGTGTTTCTTCTTGTCTTAGCAAAATCTCTTCATCCTTTCGCTGTGCTTCCTTTTGTGTTCTTCCGTCCATCCTGTAGATTGTCTTTTAGGTTGGTCTGCAAATTTGTACTTGTTTACGAGATTTCTGAATTTTTTTCTGTCTTGCAAGATTTCTTCATTTATACCAATTTCCTGAAGATCTTTGGTTATTTCTGTAAGCCAGTTGTGATTTTTTAGAGATACTGCGGGATTTAGTATTTTCTTTGTTAGCCTATTGTTAACCATCCTGATCAGGTGACCATAGAATTTTACTTTTCTTTTTCTAATGGTGTCTGATTTTCTGTTACTTGATAGATTTCCTGTGATTTCTTTTTCATTCAAATACCATTTTCGCATTTAGGTCCTTTTTCCTGAGAATTTTCCTCTCTTGTTTTTCGACGTTTTTTTAAATTTGTGATCTGCACCAGTTACCAGAGTTTCGGATGCATAAAGGGCTTTTGGTCTGAAAACTGTGTTGTAGTGTCATCATTTTGAGTTTTGGAATATACGTATTTTGTTGTATCTGCTCCAGACAATTTTGTATACTTTTGTAATTTTGTAATTCTTTCTTTGTTTCCTTGATGATTTATCCAGTTTGGTTGTATAATTTCGCCTAGGTATCTGAATGTATCTACTTGGGAGATTATCTCACATCTAGTGATTAGAGGATGGTTGTTAAGTCCTAATTTTCTACCTTCCATATACTTTGTCTTTTCATATGAAATTTGCAGACCTGTTCTTGCCGCTAGTTCATGAAGTATTTCTACGGACTGGAGTGCTTCTTGTTTGTTATTAAACAGTATTGTTATTATTATTATTATTATTATTATTATTACTAAGAAGTAAAAGTTAAAATAATACATTAAAATATACAAAGACGAACTAAAACAGAGTCAATAGAATAAAACGTAGTTAATAATAAAATAAAAATTAAAAACAAATAGAAAATTCACTTTTATACTCGTTAAAACAGTCCATTATCCCCTCATAAAACGGATGACGAGGTTTGCTGACTGCTCGTCATCTCGGAGAGGATGACAGATGGTCCTCGGAAGTTTCAGACTACGGCGCAGATCACCCAGGTTTGCATTCTACCCTATTATTGCCTAAAAATCCTTTCAATAATAATATTATTATTATTAATAATAATAATAATAATAATAATAATAATAATAATAATAATAATAATAATAATAATAATTAAGAAGGCACGTAAAACACTTGCAGGATAGCCCATGCACGCATTCAAATCTACTTCTGTTCCCAATTCCATTACTTAGTTACATTACATCGCAATGAAAGGATCGAGTCATATTCGCGGAACCCTGACGGAATATTTTACGAGAATGAATTAGCCGGAGTACGCAATGTATATTTTAGGATCGTATGTAATTCCTGTATTTATGTGGGGCAAGGTCCTGCCAGCAGTAGTTCAATGTCGACCCCACTACGTGCCGCAGCCGTAATTAACAGAGGCGTGGCCCCCCCAAAAAAGAAACTCGCATGAACTCCTAGGAGATGGATCATGTCGTGACTCACAGTAACGCAAGAAGCTAAGAGATCGCCCTCGAAATTACCTCTGAAAGATATGGAATACTCAGACAGGGTTTCGGCGACGTTGGGATGCGAAGGGGCCAGGATTGGCCTTAATTAAGACAATAGCCTCGGCAGTTTCCAGGTGTGCATATGAGAAATGAAGTCTCTCAACAAACACTTCAGCCACACAACCCGCTCCAAGTACCCAACTCGGTTACTTTTAAAATAATGTACGTGTGCTGTAATAATAATAATAATAATAATAATAATAATAATAATAATAATAAAGGAGCCTCCGTGGCTCAGGCGGCAGCGCGCCCGCCTCTCACCGCTGGGTTCCGTGGTTCAAATCCCGGTCAATCCATGTGAGATTTGTGCTGGACAAAGCGGAGGCGGGACAGGTTTTTCTCCGGGTTCTCCGGTTTTCCCTGTCATAATTCACTCCAGCAACACTATCCAATATCATTGCATTTCATTTTTCATTCATTAATCATTGCCCCAGAGGGGTGCGACAGGCTGCGGCAGCCGGCACAATTCCTATCCTCGCCGCTAGATGGGGCTTGATTCATTCCATTCCTCACCCGGTCGAATGACTGGAAACAGGCTGTGGATTTTCAATAATAATAGGAAGAGAAAACAAAAGCATTCAGGACGAATAAAGGTGTAATGCAAGCAGTTGGTTTATATTCACTCCTATTACAACTGCGTCCTGCAGAAAATAGTAAGAATTTAGAATGAAAAAATATGGCGTATGGCTTTTAGTGCCGGGAAATTCCAGGACGGGTTCGGCTCGCCAGGTGAAGGTCTTTTGATTTGATGCCCGTAGGCGACCTGCGCGTCGTGATGGGGATGAAATGATGGTGAAGACAACATATACACCCAGCCCCTGTGCCAGGGAAATTAACCAATTATGGTTAAAATTCCCGACCCTGTCGAGAATCGAACCCGGGCCGGCACGCTAACCATTTAGCCATGGAGCCGGACTTGTACAATGACAAATTCGAAGAACACATTCACCAATAACACTGGGAAGAAGAAACAGAGATGTTCTAATAAACTGCCTAGCATTTGCAGATAATTTCGCCATACTTTCAGAAACCTTGACAGGTATACAAGTCAATCTCTTGGACGAAATTTTCCACAGAACACGTTTAATAAAAACAAATTTACGACAAATATAAAAAATTCTAATAGCAGAAATTGGTCGAATGAGAAAGGTAGAAACAATTCAAGAAAACAGTTTGGAAAAATCCGCTGTAGAAGAAAGGATACACAAGATGGAAAGAGCATACGGTATAACTAGGAATTTTTTTTTTTTTGCTAGGGGCTTTACGTCGCACCGACACAGATAGGTCTTATGGCGACGATATAACTAGGAATATCTACAACAACAAGTGTTTATCTAAAAATATCAAAATACAAGCCTACAATACAGTGACCAATGACTGAATAAATTAGAAGTGCTGGTCCGCTAAGAACTACAGAACTCTGGAAATCAAGAAGTAATGATGAAATATACCAGAACGTAAAAAGCATAACAAAAACAATGCGTAAGAGGCGATTTACATTTTATGGACATTTATACAGAATGGATGACAACAAGTTAACTAGACAAATTTCAAATATCTCTGGAACAAGGTCAACAAAAATCTGGATTCATGAAGTATTGAAAGATTTAGAAAGAAACGTATAAGAGAAGGAAGGAGAAGCAACAGAGAGAATTTTAGGAAAAATGTGTTGAAAATGGAAGGATTCCGAGGTCGGGAGGGAATTAAGACAGGCCCAAAATGGTCCGAGAAGAGGAGAAAGAGACATAATGAGGAGAATTGGAGGAAGAAGAAGGTACAACAAAGGATGAAACCTTGAAATTGTCATGTGGTCCCTGGAAGACCCTAACGTAGAAAAATACGAAGAAATTTTCTGGAATGACAGATGCATCGGAGAAACTCGTCAAGTCACGCAAAATCTCGGTTGAAGAGCGACAAAGGAGAAGTCAGAATACTTCAGAACATCTGGAAGAAGTGCAAAGAAAAGGGAATTAGTTTGAGAGAGAGGTCAGGTGGGTTGTGTAAACGTGGTCTCTAGATCGCCGTAACAAATAATAATAATAATAATAATAATAATAATAATAATAATAATAATAATAATAATAATAATAATAATAATAAACACATAACAAAAAATCATTATCTCGGAAAACAAAACTAACTCAATACAGTAATAAAACCTTAAGCATTATACGCGTCGAAAACCTTAAACATTGGCGGTAGATCACTCATAAAACATTCAGAAAAGCAAGAAAGAAAAATGTTACGGAAAATTTTCTGCCCAGACTGCACAGAGGGAGTATGGATGGAAAGCAAATCTCATGAAGTTTATTGCTATACTGAAAAAAATTTCAGACACTATCAGAAAAAGGAGGTTGAAATTCAATTGTTACATTCTCAGAATGAACAATGATAGACCAAAATAATTCTAAATCTTGCCCTCACACTGAAAGTCAGGAATAAGTGGCTAAATGAAATAGAGGCAGATCTTCAGGAAATCAACATCAACCATGAAACTGTGAAGAACCGATCTGCTTTCATAACACTGATTAATAGTCATTGTTTCGCGGAGCCAAAAGCTAGAACTAATAAAACCTGGACAGAAGAATGTAAGAAAAAGTTCAGAGAGAGGATGAAGAGATTTGGGGAAAAGAAGAAAGCAAAATCATCAGGTAAAGAAGTTCAAGCGTGCTCCTCAGGTGGGCATAATGGTGTGAATAATAACAACAATAATAATAATAATAATAATAATAATAATAATAATAATAATAATAATAATACGTCTTTTACGAGAGAAGCACAGTTAGCGGAATTTCGTCCCGTAGTTCTTTTGCATGGATGGTAGTAAAGTAAGGTGCACCAAAGCTAATGCAATGAGCTCGCAGTAGCAATCAACAGTACTCTGTAAGAAAAAAAAGAAGTCAGCTCCGGGCGAAACTATCTTTACACCGGTCTGTTTTAAGACCAACTACGGTGTTCGTGACTGAAAGACGGATGAACTCAGGATATCTTATTCATAAGTTAGAATTAACAGACATGAAAGCAGATAGCTGGCTGTGGAAGTCCTTGAAATTTCGCATTTAGGTAATAATAACCAACAACAAACTTCAAACATCTTTGGAATGTGCCACCGTCACCAGACTTGCAATCCTCACGTATTACAGGCTTCGCTCATCAGATCGGAGGGATCAAGACATGTTACAGATCCAGACTTATCACTGGCTAGCGTCAGGTTACAGTCAATCTCCGAATTTCGAAGTGAGTGTTGTCAAAAATGACCTTATGATACTTTCATCTTTCGGATTTCAAGGTAAATAAATAATAATAGTAATCGTATGGCCTCAGCTACCGTTTGCAGACATTTTGATTTGACCCCATCTGGCTGTCTGCTCGTCAATTTCGACGTTCCGGCTTACTCTGTCTGCCATCTAGCGGACCTAGAGTAAACCGGATCTCTTTTGGGCGTCTATGGCTGAGATTTAATTAATTTTGTCGGGTAAATACCAAATGTATCACCAGAGATCTTTTACATGCCGACATCGTACGACATGGAGTGTCGAATGGACTTTTTTCCGCCCTTCAAAAATCCGACTACCTCTGCCGGGTTTGAACCCGCTATCTTGGGATCCGGAGGCCGACACTCTACCACGGATCCACAGAGGTATTGGATAGGTATAAAACAATTAAATAGTCCTATACCTGATGTAGTTAAGCGAACAGGATGGCATTTACACCCAAAAGTGAGCTATTTTTAAAGGTTCTTAAAAGGTTTGAAAAAACAAATCATAAACGTCATTCGATATTTCAACGGCTGTATTTTTGTAAGTTGTATATGAATAAGACACAAAATATTTGCAGACCAATTCGTACCACAAACGTAGAGCCAGCAGTTCATTAACTGATTTTCGCAGGTGGTGTTAAACTTTTGTTAGGTGCTGTACGCTCGTATTCGAATGGGCTGCTTCAGTTTTGAATCTCTTGGTATGAAGAACGTGAAGCAGGACACTATTAACACACGCTACGGTTAAAATCACCATATTTGACAGAATTGCTAGTGAGAAACTTGTGCTGATTGTTGTGTCCCCCCCCTCCCTCCTACTTTCACTTGCCGAATGCCCCAAGGCAGCAAGAGAAATTCTCCTGGCTAGTTCACTGCTGAAAGTGAAGCGATAACACCTAACTTGCCCCACTTCCCTGCCTGCTCCATGACAGTGGCAGATCGGCACGTGCTGCCAACTAACGCCCACAAGGCTTTGCTCTACCAAAACACACCAGGACGTGAGAAGTGGCACAGGAGTAACAGTCGAGACTAAGAATCGAGTACATTTCATCATTTTGGTTCCTGTAACTGACTATGTGTATTTTTAAAATTTATTTCTTCTATATAAATTAATATGAACTCGATATCAGGGCACAGCTAGTGCATTTTTTAAATCGATAGACTAAATAATATCCTCATAACTATCGATCAGTGATGGATTGTTTGCCCCACAATCTCAATCCCGCCAGATTATTATTATTATTATTATCTAAAATTACAGAGAAGGTAAAATAGTTATACTCATTGTAATTCTTACATTATATGTATCTAGTAATCAACTTACAGCGAATCTTTATACATTTTAAAATTTGCCATGGTCCGCCTCTGTGGTGTAGTGGTTAGTGTGATTAGCTGCCACCTCCGCAGACCCGAATTCGATTCCCGGCTCTGCCACGAAATTTGAGAAGTGGTACGAGTGCTGGAACGGGATCTACCGAGCCTCGGGAAGTCAACTGAATAGAGGTGGGTTCGAGTTCCACCTCAGCCATCCTGGAAGCGGTTTTCCGTGGTTTCCCACTTCCTCTCCAGGCAAATGCCGGGACGGTACCTAACTTGAGGCCACAGCCGCTTCCTTCCTTCGCTGAGTCCGAGGGAAAAAACAACCCTGGAGGGTGAACAGATTAAGAAAGAAAGAAAGAAAGAAAGAAAGAAAGAAAGAAAGAAAGAAAGAAAGAAAGAAAAAGAAAGAAAGAAAATTTGCCATGTATTCTGTTTAACCATGTCATTTCATGCATTTCTTCTCGATATATACATTATTTTCAATATGCTTTACGTCGCACCGACAAAGACAGGTCTTATGGCGACGATGGGCTAGGAAAGGGCTGGGAGTGGGAAGGAAGTGGCCGTGGCCTTAATTAAGGTACAGCCCCAGCATTTGCTTTGGGAAACCACGGAAAGCCACCTTCAAAGTGGAGTTCGAACTCACTATCTCCCGAATGCAAGCTCACAGCAGCGCGCCCCTAACCGCACGGCCAACTCGCTCGGTCTTCTTAATGTTACTGACAGATTTCTGAAAATATTGTGTCTTTTTGATATAATCATCTGAGAATACTTTCTCTCCTAAAAAATAATTTATAATGCTAATTTAATTTGTCGTGTCCCATAAACTCAAGTGTTAACCAACCACAAGATTCACGTCAAATATTAAAGCTACTGTGAATGAGAAACTTGTACAAATTGTTGTCCACAACTTTCACTTGCCAAATGCCGCCAGGCAGCAAGTTTATCACGAAAAATCTAAAGTTCTCTCTACAGAGCTTTACGATAAGATAAGAAAGGGCATACAGCAATCTGTGAATTACATTCAAAACAAGTAATAATGGTTACTGGAGCGAAACGCTGGTAATTTCACAATTGAAAAGCCCTAAAGTGTTTACATGTCTTAAATAATGAATAACTCAATAGAATATCGTCGTAAAGTCAAGTAATTATAATTTCGTGTAAGGTGGGCCCCACCTGCCGTGTATAGGTAACTGGGTGTTATTGTAGTGGAGGATAGTGTGTGTGTGTGATGTGTGAGTTGCAGGGATGTTTGGGACAAACAAAAACATCCACTCCCCGAGCCAAGGGAATTACCTAACCATTTAAGGCCCGGTACTGTCCGCAAGACATTGGGTTTGATCCTGGCTGAGGTTGTTGGCTTCCACCATGTTAAAACAAACTCCTGTGGAACAAAATTCCTAGTTAATGACATCAACAAAGTGTCAATATCATGCTGCTATTCTTGGCACACACGTTTCCAATAAGGGACTCTAATCAATAACACACAAAAATATGTTAACACAAAAATCTAGAATTATTTGTACTTCTGAAAATTTTGCAAACAGGTGCGTAACCCCTCTTTTAGGAATAAGCAATTCAATTGTTGTCTTGGTGTTGTGGACCGCTGCACCTGAAGTTTGGCTGGCGATCTACTAGGGTTTGCCCATCCAAGATGCGACCGGGAATAAAATTATTGTGCTCCTTGAGACAAGCACGAATATCATACAAACAATAAATTTATTTAATATTTTATGCATTTATTTATTAATGCCTTGTTGAGTGGAGAAGTTCGGGCTTTAGACCCTCTCTTACACTTAGAAACATTGTTTACAATCCCAAATAAAAAAATAAAATAATTAAAATATAAATAATATAATTAACACTGAATTTGACTGAATAATTAACAAACTAAATTAATTTTAAAAACTGATGTAATTTAAGTTGAATTTAAAACTTACGGAAAATATATTAAAATAATGAAGATGCTTGAAGCTAAGTAATATTTAAACCTTAAAGAAAATGTATAACATGTTTAGCATAAACGCAACAGTGTAACAAAATACTGCAATAAATGAAAATGAATTATTTATTACTGCTGTTTAAAGAGGCCTAACATGTATGTCATCGGCCCATAAATGAAAGTGTGCAGTGCATGAACCTAAGAAATTGTAAGAATGAAATAAAAACAAATAACATAATGAAATTATGTAAAAAAAAAACAAAGCAAAGTCATCTCCGTACAGGCCATGAAGGCTCCTGGAGGGGTGGAAGGTAAAGGCTTCCACTATTCGTAACCTCGGCACCTAATGGGGTAGAGTGGTTAGCTCTACTCCCGGCCTCCTTTGCCCCCAGGAATTATCCTGGTACTCATTTTTGGTGTAGGCTGAGAGAACCTCAGGGCCATGTGCACCTCCGGAAGTGGAAATCTCGTTACTTAAATTTTACGACTTCCTAACGGAGAATCGAACCCACGTCCTTCCGGGTGAAACCGGTAGCTCCTATAAAATTATGTACATAATAATAACCCAATATGTTTTCCCTCCGAGCGAGTTAGCCGTGCGGTTAGGGGCCCGCAGCTGTGGGTTTGCATTCTGAAAATAGTGCGGTCGAATCCCACAGATCCTGGTACATGCTCTTATAATTAACTAATCCTCGGGCACACACTCTCATTCGTACTACAACCATTCAACAGCTGTTTCTAGCAGGAAATCTCAGCAGGCGACCTTAAATTTTGAAAAGAAGCTGGTGTCTCAGAACTGAGCTGGCAGGGAATTCCATACACTGGCACCGGTCACCAAAAGAATTATCGGTTTATTTGTGCGGTGGACAGGAATAGAAAGAAAGGAGCCCCAGCGGGTATTTAGGTCGTGAAAAGATAATGATAATAAGGTTAATTTAGAAGAAATATACAGCGGCTGGTTTTTAATTCACAATCTAAACACTATTGTTAAAATGTACAACTGCCGACGTATATCAGGTTTCAGCCATGAGAGAGCCTGATAGTATGGAGTGATATCAGCATCATATTTTTATTTAATCCGTTTACCCTCCAGAGTTGTTTTTCCATCGGATTCTACCGCCTCGAGGGCAGTGTCCTGGAGCGTGAGACATTGGGTCGGGGAGATACAACTGGTAAGAAGGACCAGTACCTCGTCCAAGCGGCCTCACCTGCTATGTTTAACAGGGATCTTGTAGGGGGATGGGAAGGGATAGACAAGGAAGAGCGAAGGATGCGCTTGTGGCCTTAAGTTGGGTACCATCCCATCATTTGCCTGGAGGAGAAGTGGGAAACCACGGAAAACCACTTCGAGGATGGCTGAGGAGGGAATATAACACCCCTCTACTCAGTTGACATCAGGAGGCTGAGTGGACCCCGTTCCTTCCACCCCTCATACCACTTTTCAAATTTCATGGCAGAGCCTGGAAACGAACCAGGGATAGTAGCTACTGATAATAACCAATACACCACAGAGGCGGACAAAAATCAATTATATTAACACAAAAATCACCAACTGTTCGTGATTGTCTGTGTATCAATACACTGAATTATCAATGTCAGCATAATTATGTACTTAAAGCTCTCTATACCTTTGTAATTGAAAGTGAATTTTTACAACGAGAGTATTAATATAAATTTATTTACCTGAAGCGTTTTAGAAAGAATATACAAATAATACTACTGTTAATAATAATAATAATATTTTTGTAAGTTGTAAAATTTAAATGAATGACTTTTTACGAAGAGTATTAAACAAACACTGCTTTAAATATACGAACTGCAATTTGGCTCGCCTACTGATCATCCCTATAATACGTAAAACTGTGGTCCAGGTAACCAGGATTTCCCAAGCTTCAATTAAATAGTTTTACTGTTCCCAGAAACAAAAAAAAGGTTCCAAAACATTGTTCCAACTTGATGAGTTTCTGCGGAAAATGTCCTAAACCTAGTAAATAAACAACTGTGAGATATATCGTAACGTGGTCTCAAACAGCTGTAGCAGGCAGGCTGCGCGAGATGAACAATTTCGTCAAGCGCTGACGTGCGCCCTTGGATGTTGACTTTGACTCACTTTCAGTCGGATTTGGCTAGTAATGTAGGTGACCTACATTCAGTCGGTGGGTCCAGCATGACCCCGTGGAGCATCAAGTGATGGAAAGTTGGCCCCCTCTCCGCCATCTGACCCAGTCTGGTGCGGCAGGCCATGTTACTAGCTGCGAACTGCAGTGTGAGGTACTCGCCACTTGGCGCGCTACCGTACGAGTAGTTAGTAACCGCACACCTTATTGACGGGGAATCCGAATTAATTACGGAGAGAGAGAGAGAGGAATCTCTGAATTATGGGGCTTTCAGTCCGCTATACTGACCATCGTGACCGCTTCGCAGAGGCACCACCTGGCCTTAAGGAGCAGAATTACGTATAAATGAATGAATGCATGAATTAATTAATTAATTAATTAATACACTTATCTCCCAGTCACGGGTGACCAACTGGGGAGAGTGTATTCGTTTATTGTAATCTGAAACATTACATGTAGTTAGATTTGAACGTACTACAAACAAATAAACAAGAACAAGAAAAAAAATTCCAAAGATATTCCAATTCGTTAAAAGTTAAATATTGTTAGTATATGTTGCATACCTATACATATTATACATCCTTATCATACGTAACTTATTTTTACCACATATAAGCGAACAAAAAACCGCGAAGAGACCCACCCCAGTCACGGATAACCACCAACCGACGGGGGGGGGGGACATCCGCCCGCCGCAACCATTGCACTCACATGCAACCAGAATTATTAATTACGGGGAATCAAACATATTTAAGTACATATGACCGACGAAAACAAATAACAGACATCCCCCTCCCCCAGTCACGGATAACCACCAACATGGAGGAGAGACCGTCCGATCATTGCACCCATCGCTATTATATGCCACTGGTTTTGTTCCATTTCGAAATGTAACACACTCCTTCCAACTAACAAACTGTCATGATACCTAATTCAATTACAATTTACTACTACAGACACATTATTTAATAGTTACTTAGGTATATCTTCGAAAGTGTACAACCTTATCCTTATGAGGTATTTCCTGGATTTTAACTAAGAGAATTACGTAATAATATTTATTTTTTACAATTTAGCTTTTAAGTCGCACCGACACGGATAGGTCTTATGGCGACGATGCGATAGGAAAGGGCTAGGAGTGGGAAGGAAGCGGCCGTGCCCTTAATTAAGGTACAGCCCTAACATTTGCCTCGTGTGGGAAACCATCTTCAGGGTTGCCGACAGCGGGATTTGAACCCATTACATCCCGAATGCAAGCTCACAGCTGCGGACCCCTAACCGCTCGTCCAACTCGCCCAATAATAATAATAATAATAATAATAATAATAATAATAATAATGTTAGGGACCGTATTTTTATGTAGTATCAAAGTGCGAAATATGTACATAAAATCTGGTAAATATCAGTGACATATTTAATATTCACAAAATGCGTAATTAAATATGTAATATTCAGTAAATATAATGTAATGATATTAATGGAATTCGTTTTTAATGTTCGTATATTTTTTATATGATCATTAGAGCCCGGATTTTTATGCATGTATAGGTTAGAATGCAAAGTTTCTGAAGCGAGCAGCAAGTATAGTCTACCTTCACAACGATTATGCTATGGGGTTTGCATAAACGTTAGGGGTACGGCCCATCAGAACTCCTTTGATTTACGTTACTCTTGCTGCATTACATCAAATTTAGTTTGCAGTCTAACCTGTTATGGCATGAAAATCCGGGCTTTGATGATGACTTATGGTTATGAGACAATACAATTGTTTTAAATACAATACCCCCATATTTTATGAAAAAGTATTTGTTGTTGCCTTAGATAAAATATATAGTACATGATTTTCTCGTTTTGACAGTATTAAATAGTCGAATTCAAGGCATAATGAAAATATTTCAAATATATAAAAAATAATGATATGCACTCGGAGTATATTACACAATGTAATGTTGCAGCAAATTTCCTGTTGCCCTCATGCCATGGAAATAAAAGAAGTAAATGTTACTTAAAAAAATTAATATACAATCTGCTTTAAACTCTTATTAAGTAACACAAATAATACGGCAACTTTTTAACGTGATGCGCAGTGTGTCACCATGTACCACGGTAGCTTAGTAGTCAGTCACCACAGTCGTGCAGAGGTCCAAGGTGATGGTGGTGATTGTTTCAAGGGTTTCTTATCTATGGTTGAATGGTATGCATCTTGGCCTTCGGTCCTCGGAGCCCCGCGTTCGATTATCGGCCCGGTCGAGGAATTATAATCGTAGATACTTAATTCCCCCGGCTTGCAAACTGGGTCGATGTACTTTCTTCAACATTCCTACAACTTGTAATGACAAGCTGTACTGCAAATAGTGGAGTGAGAATGATGTGCGAACGGATGAGTATACGGACAGATACAGCGAAACGAATAATTAACTATTGGTTGAGGCTAAAAACGAGAGCAGGAGGTGAACTTCTAGGCATAGCAGATCAGTACCAAATGAAGCATCAAAATGAGGGCTACCGAGTCGATAGGGCGAAGAAGTTACTGGACGACATAGGAATGGGGTACGAATGGGAAATACATTCATTAAGTGATGACAGGAGATTGTGTAAGAAGGTGGTCCAAAGAGTGAAAAACAGAAAGACAAACAATAAGGATAAAATGTAACAGAAAGGGGGCGGGCACAATATGGAAGGGAGTGGATCGAAAGACGATAAAAATGGGTGAGACATGCTGTTGAAGGGAAGAAGCAGCAGTTTAAAAGATCTGTGGGGTAAGAAAAATAAGGATACGGAAGGAAAAGATAAGAAAGAACTACCTAAATCGTCAAGATATGAAGGGGTGGAGATAAATGGAGAAAGGTTAATGATAACAAGAAGCAAAAACAGAGAGGGTAATGGAGGAAGAAAAGAGGGCAAGTTATAACTAGATTGGAAAGTAGGATTCATAAATATCGAAGGTCTGCTAAGCAAAAGAAATAATAACGAAGTAATGAAGGTATTTGAAAGCTATGATATAGTAGCATTACAGGTGGATGGTACGATAAGTAATGCCTCCTTAATCTCGTGCAAGTTATGAAGGCTTTAAAAGAATATAGATCAAGTAAAAATATGGAGGAAAGAGAATCTTTCTGTAGGTTAAGGAAGGAATACAAAGGGAAAATTGATGAGACGAAGAAGTCATGGATTACAGAACAAACAGAAGCGATTAACAGGGAATGCAAATTAAACCAAGCAGAGAGAGTATGGAAAAGAATAAACAGAATTAGCGGAGGAGGTAAAAGGGTTGAGAAAGCTGTAATCGGCTATGACCAATGGGTGACCTACTTCAGTGGCTTGTTAGGTGTCAGGGATAGATGGAAATGTGAAGATGGGATGATGAACACTTGGAGAAATTTAGAAATTAGTATATACGAACTAGACAAAGAGATCTCTATAGAAGAAGTACAAGAGGTAATAAGTAAACTCAAGAACAAATCGGCGGGGGGAAGGAAAGGCATAAATAATTTATGCTGGAAAAAAGTATGGAATTACAGTCAATTTAGGGACGGAATAGTTAAATTATTCAACAGGATCTTCGATAGCGGCATCATACCGAAAGAATGGGAAAGCGAAATCATCTGCCCAATTAACAAAAAGAAAGCGAGCATGAACGCACCAAGTAACTATCGAGGAATAACGTTACTGGACTCGCTGAGTAAGATTTATGCAGGGATTTTGGCTAACAGGTTATCAAGCTGGGCAGAAAGCCAATAAATAATATCAATATTCCAAGGAGGATTACGAAAAGGAGTACAAACAGTAGACAACATTATGACAGTCAGGATGATATTGGGTAAGTATTTAAGTAGAGACAGAGGTTACGTGTACCAAGCGGCCATTAATTTTGAAAAAGCCTTTGATACGGTTAGCAGAGAAGCACTGGTAGAAAAAATAGGCAGGTTAGGGGTTTCTAGAAAAATGATATGGGCGATAGAAGCGTTATATAGCCAGGTTCATTGCTGCATCAAGCTAAAAGGCCATTTAATCAGCGAGCCCATAGACTGTAGGACGGGGCTAAAACAAGGTTGACCGGGCGAGTTGGCCGAGTGCGTAGAGGCGCGCGGCTGTGAGCTTGCATCCGGGAGACAGTAGGTTCGAATCCCACTATCGGCAGCCCTGACGATGATTTTCCGTGGTTTCCCATTTTCACACCAGGCAAATGCTGGGGCTGTACCTTAATTAAGGCCACGGCCGCTTCCTTCCAACTCCTAGGCCTTTCCTATCCCATCGTCGCCATAAGACCTATCTGTGTCGGTGCGACGTAAAGCCCCTAGCAAAAAAAAAAAAAAAAAGTTGACCGAGCTCGATAGCTGCAGTCGCTTAAGTGCGGCCAGTATCCAGTATCCAGTATTCGGGAGATAGTAGGTTCGAACCCCACTGTCGGCAGCCCTGAAGATGGTTTTCCGTGGTTTCCCATTTTCACACCAAGCAAATGCTGGGGCTGTACCTTAATTAAGGTCACGGCCGCTTCCTTCCAACTCCTAGCTCTTCCCTGTCCCATCGTCGCCATAAGACCTATCCGTGTCGGTGCGACGTAAAGCAACTAGCAAAAAAAAGGTTGTAAACTTTCGCTGCTGCTACTTTTACTGTTCATTAATGACATTTTGGAAGGGCATGGTAGAGAAAAATGGGCAGTGCCGGTCATGAATAATTTAGAGATACCGGGTTTGATTTTTGTAGATGATGTCATATTAATGGCTGTGACTAGGGAGGGTCTTCAAAAGAGTTTGAACAAGCTGTCGGCATTCGCAAAGAAGTGGAATGTAATAAAAAGAGAATACTAGTAGAATATTATAAAATAAGTGAAAATATGGAAGTAAAGGTCCAAAAATTAACGAGGGAAATGAGAGGTGTGATGGGGTTATTAACGGGAGTATACAACAATAAAGACTTAAGAGAAAAAATAACGAAAAACAATTTACATTTAGTGCTGCAAAAAATTAGAAAAACCGGAAATATACACAGTGTCAGGAAAATAAAGACCTCCCATTTAAGTCAGTTTACTTGCTGTCGGTCTTCTATTTCATTTTTCTGTTAATTAGGGAACAATGATTTTTGTATAAGGAGAAATACTCTATCTTAAACGGCTCAATAGTTTTAAATTTTTAAAGTTTCTTCTTGAAATAATAAACTTGATAGTTCAAAAATGGGGTACAATAAAACTATGATTTTATTTTTCTAATAGATCTTACAAAGGGTATTTCAATTCAAGTGTTAGAAAATATTACAAACATATCACCTTAATTTTTTTGGTCGTGTTTCTGAAATTAGAACGGAAAAGGGGAAATGGCTATACATATCTGCTAAAAGGCTGTACAGAAACGAGAAAAATCAGAGAGAAATTTGTAATTTTGCTTTACGTCGCACCTACAGAGATAGGTGTTATGGCGACGATGGGATACAGAAGGGCTAGGAGTGGGAAGGAAAGAGCCGTGGCTTTAATTAAGGTACAGTCCTAGCATTTGCCTGGTGTGAAAATACTAAACCACAGAAAATGACAGGTAATTACTAAACTTGAATATTATTTCATGAATTTATGTTAAGGACCGCCAACTGTGGGAGTTTGAACCCTCTATAACCCGAATGCAAAATACACTATCGTCTTATAAAATCTAAGCGAAAATATACATTCGGAGAACAAAATAGGTGTGTGATTTGTTTTTCTCTCCTTTTCGTTCGCAAAGCAGCCTACACACACACACACACACACACACACACACACACACACACACACACACACACACACACACACACACAATCCGCATTAAACTTCTGTAACATTGTGTTGGTGCGCTTCTCCAGTCCTAAATTAGACGGTATCTTGGGTGGTACTGTAAAAAATGAGTATCACAGCGCCCCTACTACAGCCCGATTGTCCGTAACTAACCCAAATGTTTCCTAAATTTTGTTTAAGTCTCTGACCCAGATTTCCGGATAATAATAATAAATAATAATAATAATAATAATAATAATAATAATAATAATAATAATAATAATAATAATAATAATAATAACGTGTTCGCCCCTGTGGTGTAGTGGTTGGCGTGATTAGCTGCCACCCCCCCCCCCCCCCACCTCGGAGGACCGGCCTTGATTCCCGACTCCACCACGAAATCTGAAAAGGGGTACGAAGGCTGGACCGGAGTTCACTCAGCCTCGGGAGGTCAACTGAGTAGAGAGGGTTCAATTCCCACCTCATCCATCCTTGAAGTGGTTCTCCGCGGTTGCACACTTCTTCTCCAGGCAAATGCCAGGATGGTACCTAAATTAAGGCCACGGCAAGTTCCTTCTCTCTTCCTTGTCTATCGCTTCCGATCTTCCCATCCCCCCACTAGTTCCCTGTTCAACATAGCAGATGAGGCCACCTGTGCGAGGTACTGGTCCTCTTCCCCAGCTGTATCCCCCAAATCAAAGTCTCACGCTCCAGGACACTGACCTTGAGGCGGTGGAGGTGGAATCCCTCGCTGAGTCCGAGAAGAAAGCGAACCCTGGATAGCAAACGGATTAAGAAAGAAATAATAATAATAATAATAATAATAATAATAATAATAATAATAATAATAATAATAATAATAATAATAATGTCCAACACCTGTCCCGTTTTTTTCAGGATCTGATATGAAGTGACATATCTTCGTAGCGAGTTTTTACAACCGGATGCCCTTCTAGACGTGATCCTCATTAGAGGAGTTAATTTTTTTTTTTTTGCTATGGGCTTTACGTCGCACCGACACAGATAGGTCTTATGGCGACGAGAGAGGAGTTAAAGAGATGAAATGAATTACGTGATGCGAGGTATATGAAGGTATGAAGGGAGAGGGTGAAACCCACTGCCAGCATATAGTCTATTCCTGTCGAATAACACCAAGGGGTCTGCTCATGGCTTAACGTCGCCATTCGATGGACGAACCAATATTCCTCATTCCATATGACAATAATATTCGTATTCTCTAAGCTACCATGTGCTCATTTGTATTAGGACGGTCACAAAAATTCAGCTCCAGAGCTAGAGAAGCTAAACTCACCGGCCCGGTTGGGGGCCAAACCCAGACCCTCGAAACAGAAGGCCAATAAGCTAATCATTCAGCCAAGCAGCCCAACTGAGATTTAAAAAAAGCCCTGTAAAAAAACATCGCACTTACTTCCACGAGTGTTTGCCCCTGAATATCCGCTCGCTTCATCATGCAACCAGCTAAGTAGAACCATGCAAGAGGCTGCCTATACGGTGCGGCGCTGAACTCTCACAAATTCCTCGCCCAACAGCTGAACAATGTCCCGGTCATGTCTAAGTTCTTCAGCATTCTAATCCTTACAACTGTTAACAGAATACCGTTATGATACTCAGAACCACTAGCATGTCAACTTTCAGTACTGCCTGTTGACACTGGGATAATCAAAATTAAAATAGCGTGGTAATGCTTGCAGTTTAAAGTCGACCAGATTAGCCCAGTCACTCTCTGGTTAATACTGTGTTTCCAAGATATTGGGGTTCGATTCCAGCTGAGGTCAGTCCAAATAGAGGGAGATGAAGTACGACTATCCTGGCTTTTACCATTTGAAGACTTCCTGTGGGGCAAAACTTCGAAATCCCAGCGTCTCTTATGAGGCATAACAATTCAAGAAGCCTGAAACAACAATTATTATTTTATCTTTTTATCTTCTTCGGCACCATGGTTGACTGGTCAGCGTCTTGGTTTTCAATTCTTGGGGTACAAGGTTCGATTCCTCATGCCCGGGGCCTCACACACAACACTAATACCACCCCACTAATTCGCAGTTCCTTGTATAGGGTGTTCGGAAACTACGTGAAGCGGGTACATGTGCGTTAGAAGGTGGGTCATACTGATAAATAATTTTTGAAAAAATTATATACCGCGATGGATACAGCAGCCAGTGAAGGCATTAAGAATATGAATCTATGTCACTTCGTAGGGATGCTTAGTTAATAATAATAATAATAATAATAATAATAATAATAATAATAATAATAATAATAATAATAATAATAATAATAATAATAATAATTAATGTTCAGTGCCCAGAGGAGATTTTGGGAGAAGAAGAAAGTTAAAAAGCAAAGTCACCTCCGTACAGGCCATGAAGGCCCTCGGAGGAGTGGAAGGTAAAGGCTTCCACCATTGTTAACCTCGGCACGTGATGGGGTAGAGTGGTTAGCTCTACGTCCGGCCGCCTTTGCCCCCAGAAATTAACCTGTACTCATTTTTGGTGTAGGCTGAGTGAACCTCAGGGCCATATGCACCCCCGGAAGTGGAAACCACGTTTCTTAAATTTTACGACTTACTGACGGGGATTCGAACCCACGTCCTTCCGGGTGAACCGAGGAAGAAGAAAGTTAGCATCAGCTAAATAAGTTCTATCTCGCTCCACAGATGGGCACAACGCTGCACAGTGTGTCGAATCCAATTCCAGGTGGGAAAAATTAAGAACGTCGTTAACAGTACTGGGATCCTATTAAAATTGGCAATATGCCGTTTTCGAGGTCGCTGAATTCATGTCTGGCATCGTCTAAAGTTTGTGATCTTCGGGGGTAAATATATAGGGGTGAGAGGCAAGGGGAGGTGTAAAAATGACCGAAAGCAACAAAAGAATCGTCCATTTACGGGAGTAAAGTCACGATTTGGATATGTATATTATAGTTTATGACAATGGTAAACATACTATTTAAAACTGGATAAAATATGAATAACAATGAGAATTTCAGCCCAGTATTTTCAGTTACACTTTATTTGAGGGAATAGACAAAGGCACTGTATGTAAATCTTCCAGACTGATAACGTACTTTAAACTGGTATTAAACATAGAACAACGAAATATGCACAAAAAATAACATTTATTTTTTAAAAATAAAAATATATTTGTCCAAATCATAACAACAATATTTCTTTATAACAAGATTTCATTTTCCAGTCCTGTTAATGACGTAGTTTTAGTAAACACATCTTACACACGAAAACAATATTATATATATATATTGTATTTCCACATGAAAAAGGCAAGATAACACTAAAAAACGCTTCATAAAAGACGTTAAAGCATCATATTAATTACAAGTAATTGTCTCATCAATCTTATCCCGTTAATAGTAACATGTCTAACGTTCATTCGTCCCCTAATTCGTCTGTAAAGTCCAGAGCATCATAGTCATTGCTATACTGGTCTTCTTCATTTTATGTGAAAGGATCTTGGCAGTCATTATGTAACTCAATAACTTCCACAGGTTGATTACCCAGGAGTTTTACGTGGCATTGTTCGGTACTTGTTTATTAAGGGGTCTGATGTAATCAACAACATGTTAAGCAAGCCTCTATTCGTTGAATCCCTGTTACATTTTCGAGCATGAATTTCACGAAACCTCCGACAATATTTATTTCTAGCTTATTGAGCTTCTTCAGGTAAAGTTCCTATTGGCACACGAAAATGTTCAATTACTTTAGTACTGTGTACTAAACTTTTATGCACAGTTACGGGCATATAATACCATGGATATAGTTTAACATACAAAGCTGCAGTTTGCGCAGCAAATTCGATGAATTTAATAACATTTATTTCAGAACCATAAGAAAGAGCAGCTAGTAATACATGGACTTTTTTATTAAGCCTCAATTGACGTCCGTTATTTCAGAACTTTTTCAGCTTCATGAAAAAATTTTCTGGCCGTATTGCCGTCATTTGAAGTGCCGAATCCTCGCTGAGGAACGTCAGCTGTCAAGCCCAGTATTCGTTTAAAATCTTGCTGAATTTGTTTTTTCCTATGTTCAAATTCTCTCCTGATTTGTGAACGAACCTGCCATACCTTAAATGGAATTCTGTAACCAATGTTTTTAAACATTCGAGTGTTATTATCCACGAATATAATGTAGATAAATCATAAATATACTTATTGACATTAACACTTCCAGACATAAGTGAGTTCACTTCCCTTGGCTTTGCGCCACAAATATAGCCAATTTGAGAGCCTGGGGTATATGTCAAAATATTACAGATTTTTCCATCTACCATGGTTTGCAGAAAGCTGTGAACTACAGTCCAATTTCCAGCCAGAGATGGCGTCAGCTCTTTTATTTGGTTTTGAATTAACTCAACTTCACGTTTGTCCATTTCAGATGTTTCCTTCTCAAAACGAAATGTTATTGGCCGGCAACACCGCGTTGATGAAGGCCTGCGATTTGTCCAAATGACAGTTTTATTGGCATCATTCAGGTGCAGTTTTAAAGGAACGAAACAGATTACAAACAAATACTCATCCGTGTTACTCTGGTCCTTAAATTTTTGTTTGTACAAACTGTGACCTGAACTTCCGTCACATCCCCATTTGCTGATAAGGGTGGCAGAGGAATCAGTACTTTGCACAGGCAAGGTGTAAAACTAAGCGTTTTACCGTTAGATCTAATATTGCCTGTAACTTTACAGTACCTGAGGTATCGCTAATAGTCATATCTTCCTCCACAGGATAACACGCAGCTTTAGCTTTCTTTAAAGCTAATATGAGGGGTAAATAAAATGCCCTAAATCCATGGCACGTCCTCATTAATTTATAACCATACGAGGTAGACTTGGTGTCAACATATAACGCTAACGCTTCCTCCGGTGTAAATGGACGATTGCCCTGCTCCTTTTTGTGAGCAAATAGAGCTTTATTAAATTTTGTGCCTCTTTTTGGGGAAGAATAAAGCTCTTTCACCATGTTTGCTGCATCTCTTCAGCAGCAAACGCGACTTCCTCCAAACTACGCGATTCGTTAATATCAGAAACTTCTTGCTTCTTCGTCTTTACGGAACATTCAGGCTTTGTTAGGGACACAACTTGTTTTCGGATCATACGCTGGACCAATGTCGTCTTGTTCACTTAACACGATGAAATCCGTCCCATTTAACCAATCACCGAATTTTTCCCGAAATCGTCCTCTTCTTCCTGCACTCTCCCATTTTTGTTAATATTATGGGATATCAACTTAATTTTGTTTCTTAGCTCCTGAACCTGAGTGTCAGTAAGAGTTGTACGCTCAAATTTATTCATAACATATTGAAATATGACTTATGAACGCCCTTCTTTACGACACGACCGCCACGCGTTCAAAAATTCTTCTCGCGGTAACGCCCACGTAGTCACTGAAAATAAGAAAATAAACCATCATGCACATTCGTGCGCAACAAAACCACTACAGATCCTGAATATAAATTAAATTTCCCATCGAATGACGTTTAAAGTAAAGTGGCACTGTGAGGCACTCAAAGTTTCTCTCGAGCAAAATCTAAAAACAATCTAATTTTCTACAACTGCTTCCTTTTACAACGCACTGTAAATAATGTATTTAGTGCATAACGCTTGTACTACGCACAATAGTGAGAGCATATGCCTCTTTTCACTATTCCATGAGCCACAGAAGACAACACCTCGTTGAACACACCTGAAACACAACGTTCGGTTCACTCCGACACTTCCTACCAACTAAACTGATAACTGATAGGAAGACGTTTCAACACCTGTCCCCTCCCTCCTACGCATCAGAAAGCGGAAAGGAAGACCGAAGATCACCATCTGGTTTGTTCACTATCGAATTAGCCAAGTTTCGCTTTGATTTGCGGCAGTGAATTATTTCCACTTAGATATGGGATTCGACACACTGTGCGCTGTAAGAATTAATAATAATCGCATGGCCTCATCTACAGTTTGCAAACATTTTAATTTGACGTCATTTAGCTGTCTGCTCATCAATTCCGACGTTCCGTTTTATTCTAGGCCTATTAGATGGCAAAATAAACCGAATATCTCCTGGGCGTCTATGACCGAGTTTTAATTATTTTTTCGGGTAAACGTCAATTGCGTCACCAGAAATCTTTTACATGCCAAACATGAAGTGTCGAATGGACTTTTTTCCGCCCTTCGAAAATCCGACTAAATCTGCCAGGTTTTCTTTAACGAAGACATCCTCTACAAAATTTTGAAGTCCCCTCTGAGGCTAACCATCGATTGTAAAACAGTCTTCATATATATATCTTAACATTAGTCATAATAACTGAAGATAATTAGAGTGATAAACTACCATTGATATGAACTGTTATTTGTCACACCTCTTAATCAGACGACTATCTACATGCTATCGTTTCCTACCTCAAAAGCATCCGCATTCCATTTGATACTGCCAGCAGGTTCGATGCACTTTTTTTGAACTTAACATCTCACGAGTTCCATCACTTTACCTAAGTACTAAAAAGCTATGAAATATAATTTCGTCACTGCACCTGCAAAAACCACTTTGTGAAAATATTTCTACCTAGAACTTTGGCTGATAAGGATCCGTCATCTACGGTTCAATATTGCGCGACGATCTTCAAAGAATTATCGTTCTTACCAAGTTAAGCGCACAGCGGACATTGGTAACTTTTTGGACTTCCCGCTGGGCCACGGCGGACACGAATGTCCACTTAGAGAGGGTAAAAATAAAGTTTCGGCCCACAGAGCAAAATTTCAAAAGAATAATGGCGCCCAACGTGTTAATCATGTTTGTGCTACGGGTCAGTATTTCTTCAATGCATAGCGGGCACATAGGGGCTTTTGCAGGCGCAACGACTATTATCACTGACTGAAATATTATCCGTCTTCTATCAACTCGACGAGAGTGTAATTATCTTGGATCGTCGGATTATCGACAAAGGGAAAATACTTTCCTTTAAATAATTACTGCAAGTGACCTTCTTCTTCTTCTTCTTCTTCTTCTTCTTCTTCTTCTTCTTCTTCTTCTTCTTCTTCTTCTTCTTCTTCTTCTTCAATCACCACGGCTATTGTAGTCCGAGCTTGCCAAATGGAAAAGCGACATCGTGCTCATCTCGAACTTGTCTCTCAGGGTTTCAGCCAGGATATTCTTGTTCAGCCAGATCTCTGTTGTCCTGAGGTCTTCTCAACTGTAGGATCCTGTACTATTCAGTCATGTGTCCAAAATATTTAAGAACTGCAGGACTAAATTTCGGCATCTCGGCGTCTCCGAAAACAGTCAAAAGTAGATATCGGTATGTAAAACAATAACATTATTATTATTATTATTATTATTATTATTATTATTATTATTATTACTACTACTACTACTTTTGATCAGCTGAGCAGAAAAGAGAACGCACACTGAAGTTCTAAGGATGGTTTGGGATATGATCATGAAAAGAAATTCAAAGAGAAGAATAAATTCGTGATTAGTTGAGTAGCTTAGCTGCTGGCATTCCACACGGAAGGCTGAGGTTTGAATCCCGGTCGATTCTGGCTGGAGGTTTTGATATTTCAAGGATTGTGTGACGTCAGGAAGGTCATCCGATCTTATTCACCTGACCAAAACGTAAATGAGCCTAGGTGGCTCCAGCGACCCCAGAAAATAGCCAGGATAACCTGAAGAAAGTAAGAATAAATTTAGGATAATGTTAACTCCATTCTGTACTTCTTAGTCCAAATTTGTATTTATGGTTTTCAGAGACGCCAAGGTGCGTGAGATCTTAATCCCGCAACCTGATATGATTTATTATTATATTATTATTTTGAATTTGCTTTATGTCGCACCGACACAGATAGGTTTTGTAGCGACGGTGGGACAGGAAAGGCCTAGGAGTGGGAAGGAAATGGCCGAGGCCTTAACTAGGGTACAGCCCCAGCATTTGGCCTGGTGTGAAAATCGAAAACCACGGAAAACCATCTTCAGGGCTGCCGACAGTGGGGTTCGAATCCACTATCTCCCGTATGTAAGCTCACAGCTCACGGCCAACTCCCCCGGTATTATATTATTATTATTATTATTATTATTATTATTATTATTATTATTATTATTATTATTATTATTATTATTATTATTATTCGGAAAAGAGGATTAATATTTATGACCACATAAGTATGAGCTCGCATAAATTGACCAACTGGATCTTTTCCTTCTTTGTAAACAAGAACACCAAGGGACCTTGGATCACCGAAAGTTAAAAAAGACCTTCGAGTAATAAGGGTCACAACACATGAACACATCCATAAGAATAAGAATAAGAAGAATCTTCCAGCATACCAGCGATTCCAAGAAAAGTCAAAGTCGAAAGCATGCAAGAAGTGGACTCAAGAAAGGAGACTCACAATACAGAAAGCGAGTGCGGGAATGTTGGGGAAGAATACGAGCGGCTGGAGTAACGTCGTCCACAGCAGGCCGAAATGAAGAAGAATTTAGTCATTCAGTTAATTTTATTTAAGGCTGATAACATCGAATTCCAGGTAAAACCGTAGGACCGAACGTAGAACACAGAACTTACGGTTAACAGTTATGTTAAAACTCTTAAGCTTGTTTACTTTAGCCGATAACCTCGTTGTTTTATCCCTTTAAATAACAATTACCACCACCACCAACACAGTGCTCAAGCCTTAGGTAATAATGGCTACTTACTGAATGGCCCACCAGTTGGTTAAGAAATATCGCTGTTAAATAAACTAATGGTTACTTGTGACGGCGAAGTGAGCACACGCTCTGACACGAAGAGAAGCTGGCAACGCACTAAGGTATATCTTACAAATAGCCCACCAAGTGCACAGAGTATCAGCTTCACCTGCTGCTCGAGATGATCAGATCTTAAACAGCAGATGAGATAGGAGCGTGCGTAGTTACCACAGCTGCTCCTCTACACTTCGTTCAGAGCACACGTCGAGATTTAGAAAGAACGCTCTTGTTCATCTCCTTTCTGGCCTTATTCCCAATTTCATGGGGCCGGCACATGATATGGATTTAGCTCAGTTTGACGGCCGGATGTCCAGGCCTGGCCAGGAATCAAAGCCAGAGCCCTCTGAACCAATGGCCAGTAATCTGAACACTCAACTAAGGAGCCTGTCTGTAAAAATAATAATAATAATAATAATAATAATAATAATAATAATAATAATAATAATAATAATAATTGTACCGGGGGTTCACCTTCTCCGCCCCGTTGAAATGCGCGCGTTCTAGAAGGCCATCTGTGCTAGGAATCCCGAACCAATGTAACTCAAGATTCTTGGAGCTTTAACCATTAGATGTCTTTACCAGCGGCCAATGTGCCCCCTCTGGCGGGATCAAGGACAATTAATTCTGCAGGGAATTTCAATTTTTGGAAGGTGGAAAACTAAGTTTTGTAGATTGTTGTTTTAATGTGTCAATGTTGTCAACACTCCCACGGCTCTGTTCTTCCTTAAGTTATTAACCGATCTGGAATTTGGTGTATATTTCTCTAGCCAATTAAAAATGGGGATTGTCTGGGGCTTACTGCCGTCGTTCGGAAGGCCCAGCTACTCAAGGTAATGGCAGAAATGTGATAGTGATAGCTCAAGGCAGATAACTTAAGGGGAAGGTTTCAAACTTCTTTGATTAATGTAAAGTTCTAAAGTCATTGTTTAAATGTAAATTTTCGGCAAAGCCTGAGTACTCTGTTCAAATCTCTCCTGGGAAACATGTAAAGTAAGGGAACAAAGAGTGTTCACCCTCTGTTGATTCCCATTCAACTTGGTATGGGGTGGATAAAATTTTCTAAACTTCTTAATTCTTCACTCTCCTTCGGCATTTAATATTTTTCGTTTAGTCAGCCCTTTGTAGTATAGGCTTAGCCTCTACAACTTCGGGCCATAAGCCCATTTAGGGTTGTTAGTATTACCCTAAAAGGAGTGCAAGTGATTCGCCTCCTAGCCTTTTGTTCATGGCCGATCGTGCTAAACCTTTTATTTTTACATTAAGGCCAGCTAGTACGGGCACTCTATTCTCTACTGTACCTGACTTTTGGACTGATAGTCCGTGGTTGTCATCAGAGGAGACGAGCTCATCCTTATTCCATTTATTTGTTATTTGTTGTTGCTTGTTCAGATTTTCTGTCTATCAAATTTTAAAATAAAAAGAAATAAATACATAATTTTTCAAAATTGAGTGCTTTAATGTTCTGGTCATTTCCCTCTCCACCCATTCACCCCAGCACCTTCTTATACCTCTGCGTTCCACAAAATTCCCGGAATAATAATAATAATAATAATAATAATAGTAATAACTTAATAATAATAATAATAATAGTGGCATTAGAAAGCACAGGTTAAGATTATATTGTTACGTGCCAGCCCTGTGGTAGCTCCTTTAGGTACTTTCAGGAAATTTCTGGCTCAAATCAAGCGAGCTATAAAAAGGGAGGCTAGCCGCGGACAGTCAGCCAGTACTGAACTCGGAGTGACAGTTGGGCTCCGAGGTGGAGTCAGTGTGTTGGGGTTCGGTGGCTGGTCTGAGGGCGACAGAGGTGTTGGCTGTCGCTAATGGCCTGTTTACACGCGGACAGTAATTTAGTGGTAACTAAATTATTAACTTAATTTTAAGTGACTTGCAGCGTGTGAACTGTGACTTTAGTGGTAAGTGGTAAGTAAACGATTAAGTAACAATTTAGTCAAGTGGAATAGAATCCAGTCTATTTTTCCTTTCAAGTAGACTTCTCACCAGCTGCGCGCGCACCCATCGGAGTAGTGGGGGAGCACTGTACTTGCAACTTACCACGTGCGAACGGGCGCAATTTAGTCAAGTTCATAAGTTGTGGGTAAAGCTACGGAGCTGATCATCGTTGTGAGTTCCTGTTTTCTTTTGATCGTTCATTCTAATTGCCGACAACAATGGCTAGATGGACAGAAGCTTTTAAGTCACTGCAGAATGGAAACATACTAATTATTGTGATAGGTTTTTGATGTGTATTCACTGAAATTTAAAAGCAATAAACCTTTGATAATAGTCGTTTTGCTAAACAATCGCTTATATATAATATTGTAACCAATATGTGTTTGTATTTTTCCTTACCTGTATGAAATCTTTCAGAGCAGTATATATATAGCTTCATATACTTCCGGAAACACTAGATATACTGGCTTTGGAAACTCTGAAGAAATGATGAAGGCTTCGGGCATTGTTTCCCGTCGCGAGCATGTACAGCACGATATGCAGTTTCAGCTTTGCTGATAATGCTCTACGCATGATGGTATCTGTCTTTTGTATCATTGGTTCAACTTTATGCAGTAACTCATTAAATGTTACTTGTGACATTCGCAAGGATAACATATATTCCTGTCGATCCTCCTCGGCTAATTCTTTAAAGAGTATTGTACTTGCCCCGAGATTATTCCTTCTGGTAATCCATTTTCGCTCCCATTCTCTTTTTCTCCCAACTTTGGTCACCTCATCCTCAACTTCCTCTAAAATGTTATCTAACACGTTGTTGATGGCCGTCCATCTTATCTCTGATCTAGTTGACGATACAGGAACGACTGAATCACGTGGCTTGAGTGACAAACTGTCATGTACCACTGTACTAAACGCTGTCTTACGTTTAAACAAGCCTACGTGAGTTAAGTAGTAACTTACCACTTACTACTGTACTAAACACTGTCCACGTGTAAACCAGCCATAATGTCCCACCGAGCTCTGAACGAGCGAGCTGCTGTTGTGGTGTCGGAGAGACCAGTGAGTGCGGGAACTGGAGACGACAGAACGGAAGACTGTACTGTGTATTCGTGTATTTCTGTGGACTGAGGCAGAGCGAGGGAAGCCACTATCGCGAGTGTGAAGGTAAATGGACCTGTGTTAATGTTCGCTCTTGTGAGTATCGTCCTGCTGTTCAATACTGTTGAAATGTTTAGTTGTTAACTGCATGTTACTGTGTGAATTACTGGACTGTCTGTGGAATCGAACCAACGAACAGTCATCGTGTGTTGTGTAGCCAGTGGCATTGTGTTAAAATCCAGCTGTCTACGCACAGCTGCTCTAGGAGGCGACTGGACTTGGGGAAAGGGGAAAGTAAGGATTAGCGTCCCAGGTAAAGGAATGGGCTGGACTCTTGCTGCGCCATAAGGTAGAGGAACTTCTGAATAGACTTGCAATGAGTAAGTGTGACCATTCATAACTGCTTAGATTTGTGTATGTCTAAATATGTGTGTGTGCATTTTAGGTCATCCCGAAATAAATTAGATTAATGAAATAGATGGAGTTTTATTCGTAACAATTTAGCGATATTAAAAGAATGCATCCAGACAGACAGAAACAGGAGTAAATCTAAAACAGGCAACGAAATGGATTGGCGAAATCAAAACAGATTTCTAACAGGCAGGAATTACATCAGCGGATATTTAAAACAGGG
Source organism: Anabrus simplex (assembly GCF_040414725.1). Taxonomy (NCBI): domain Eukaryota; kingdom Metazoa; phylum Arthropoda; class Insecta; order Orthoptera; family Tettigoniidae; genus Anabrus; species Anabrus simplex. Next base: position 439,151,071 of record NC_090267.1, read on the forward strand.
TAATCCTCAGATCCAAAATTCACAAATGGTAAGTTGACCAAGAGGAAAGAACGGAGAAGAACATTGGAACAGCCTGGTCTGAAGAGAGAAAGGAAAACCACAGTAAAATAATATAAGAAATATGGGCACAAAGAGGGCAAAAACACGCCAATGAGTAGTTTTCGTAGTCCTAATGAACTTATCCGCATAATAATAATAATTATTATTATTATTATTATTATTATTATTATTATTATTATTATAATGGCTAGGATTTTTATGTAATAAAGATGGCTAAATACTGTATGTACCAGATGTATGCATAAGTTTTTACCGGTTTTGTGGTAAAGAAAACATTTAATTTTTAAGGGAATTTCAGTTTTTATTTTTTCAAAATATTGCCCAGCGGCTTCTACACACTTAGCCCATCTTTCAGGTAAGTTATGAATACCATGCCCGAAAAACTGCTTGTGTTTTGCAGCAAACCATTCGTAGAGCCATTTTCCAACTTCCTCGAAATTGCTGAAATGCTGCTCAGCGAGCGCGTGCCCCATTGATGGGAAGAGATGATAGATGCGCCAGGTCGGGGCAGTAAGGCGGGTGCGGAAGGATGTCCCATCCAAGCGATTTCAAGGTGTCTTTCACTGGTTTTGCTGTGTGAGACGGCGCATTGTCGTGTAACAAAAGCACCTTGCCATGTTTGTTTCTGTCCCATTCGATCAATGCGTGATTTAAATTAATCGCTTGTTGACGATAGCGTTGTGCATTAATGGTAAGCCCTGCAATTGCTCGTCTTCGCGCTTTTGTGACCTACCAGCGCGCGCACTGCCTTGCACATTGAAATCACCACGAAACCATGTCTCACATGTTCTAATCGATGGAGCGCGTTCACCACATGTTTCTATCAGCAAGCGATGACTTTCCACGGCCTTTTTTGTTTTTGTTTTGATTAAATAAAAAAGCAGCGCGTGCCGCAAATGTCCTTTTTCAGGCACAAAGATCGACACGATCACTGAACGATACAACACAGACGCTAGTGTTTGGCGGACTCAACTTGTGTGTGTTGGGAGGTTAATGTCAGACGAACAAACTGACGTATGGGTCAAATTCATACGCTGCGCACTGTTCGCTGGCGCCATCTCTTAGTGAAACCGGAAAAGACTTATACATAAACCTGGTACATACATATGGGCTAAAAATGTCAAAATACGGAGTGAAATTTGGACTTTTTTATTTTAAAATGTTTAATCATATTAAGAATATCTATACTGTATTAAATGTTAATATGTACTTATATAAAGAGTACAGTTAAAGCCTTATTGCTTTAAACATGAAAGTCACAAAAATAGGAATTTAAATGAAAGTTAAGTCACCTTTAAAAAAAATTGCTTTACGTCGCATCGACTCAGATAGTTCGTATGGCAACGATGGGATAGGAAAGGGCTACGAGCGGGAAAGAAGCTATCGTGGCCTTAATTAAGGTACAGCCCCAGCATTTGTCTGGTGTGAAAATGGGAAACTACGGAAAACCATCTTAAGAGCTGCCGACAGTGGAGTTCGAACCCACTATCTCCCGAATGCGCAGGCACTTGCTCGCTAAGAAGAGACGAAGGAACTCTAAGATACAGTATGTACCAGAGTTCCAAGAGAAAATATATTGGCCATACTGAGGGGTTATGGGGTCTGGAGTAAGTTATTACATGAATGTTCCTCGTAAATGAACTATTAAGGTGCCATTTCGTTACTATCAAGAAGTCACATTTCAATGTGTGTTCGTACTTTTTGTCGATCCAAGCGACATGGCCGTGTGGTTAGGGGCGCGCAGCTGTTAGCTTGCATTCGGGAGATAGTGGCTTTCGAACACCACTGTCGGAATCCCCCTGAAGTTGGTTTCCCGTGCTTGCCAACTTTCACACCAGGAAAATGCTGGGGCTGTACCTTAATTCAGGCCACGGCCTTTTCCTATCCACTCCTAGCCCTTTCCTATTTTACAAGACCATTCTGTGTCGGTGCGACAATTGTAAAAATAAAGGTATTTATCGCAGTTCCCGCCAGCGAGGAGCAAGCAGTGTTGATGTTTCTCTAAGTGTGTCGTTCTCGGTTTGAGACATTGGAGACGTTCCAAACAACCATATCTAATCCGGGAAGAGTAAAAGAAGACGCTACTCTTGAACCAGTGCCTTCATTAGGTTATGAGTGAGGAAGGTCTGTTCGGTAGCTCAGGGTACGAGCTTTCTAGGACGAACAGTTCGTCTTACCTCACCTCTACGTACATCGACGCAGGTGTCAGAGTGGCTACCGGGCAAAAGTCCCCCAATTCCGATCGCAGACAAGAATCAGTTTTGGAGACAGCAAGACCCATCGACGAAAAATAACACTGGTATAGAAATTAAGTGGTCAGCAGCAAAATATTAACCCTTGGCGCACAAATTCATCTTCTTATGGAACATTGAGTTTCACTATAAGGAGCACCGATTGTAAAATTGCCGGCCCCGCGGTGTAGGGGTAGCGTGTCTGCCTCTTACCCGGAGCCCCGGGTTCGATTCCCGCCAGGTCACGGATTTTTACTTGCAACTGAGGGCTGGTTCGAGGTCCACTCAGCCTACATGATTACAATTGAGGAGCTATCTGACGGTGAGATAGCGGCCCTGGTCTAGAAAGCCAAGAATAAGGGCGGAGAGGATCCGTCGTGTTGATCACGCAGTACCTCGTAATCTGCAGGCCTTTGGGCTGAGCAGCAGTCGCTTGGTAGGCCATGGCCCATCGGGGCTGTTGCGTCATGCGGGGGGGAGGAAATTGTAAAATTTAATACAACAGAAGTAAATATAGAATATCTACACTGGCAACTAGCAGGGTGAAATCAAAGACCTGCAATCTGTCAGTCGAGACATTGTTGTTTATTGTATTGTATTTATTTAACAATCTAGCGTAAGTGCCGAACCCAATAAATTAGGTAGTGACCAAGAAGAACAGTCTGGCACAAAACGAGCTTGCATACACAGAATAACACGCTCAGTTTTATGGTTTCGGCTTATAACAATTCAGGTTTCAAATTTAACTGGCTCCGACATAATCCGGATCAAAATGTTGCTCTGTATTATTATTATTATTATTATTATTATTATTATTATTATTATTCAATTTTCCTCTATCTCGCACCGACACATGTCTTATGGCGACGATGGGATAGGAAAGAGCTACGAGCGAGAAAGAAGCGACCGTGGCCTTAATTGAGGTACAGCTCCAGCATTTACCTGGTGTTAAAATGGGAAACCACGGAAAACCATCTTCAGGGCTGCCAACCGTGGGATTTGAACCCAAGATTTCACGAATGAAAGCTCACAGCAACGCCGACCCTAACCGCACGGCAAACCCGCTCGGTATTATTATTATTATTATTATTATTATTATTATTATTATTATTATTATTATTATTATACTGACATGCCAGAAGTCATGGGATAGCAGTTTTTAAATGTAATAGTCGGTGGCGCCACCGCAGAGTGTCGTCTGCAAGTGGCCAGACCTGTATCAGGTGTGATCTGGCATCTCGAGAGTGAATGTGGTGAACACCGTCTGTGCTGATCGTGGCAAGGCGACGTGAATTACATCCTTTAGAACGGGACGCGATAGTGGGGGCGAGATGGATGGAACATTCCATTTTCGAAGATGTGCGGGCATTTAAAATTCCTCGTTGGAAGTTTCCACGTGTGTATCTGGAATACCTCATGGAAGGCATTACCACCCACAGAGAACATCGCAGTGGCCGAGCACGGATACTTAATTATCGCGATTAGCGACGTCTGGTAGAACTGTCGATGGTAACATACAAGTCACACTGTCTAAAATCACATCCACATTCAATGAAGCAGGTACCTACCAGACTCATATATAGCAGGTCAATGCTGCGTTCTTTAACGCCAGTGGGATAAGAGAACAGATCTATCAGAGTGTCCAAGGCTACACCACGACGCCAGGCACTGCGTCTCGCATGAGCGCGTGACGTTGCTGATTGGACGCTGGAGGACTGGCGACATGTAGCTTGGTCCAAACAACCATATCTAATCCGGTAAGAGTAAAATAAGACGCTACTCTTGAACCAGTGCCTTCATTAGGTTATTCATTACCTAACTTTTAACGAATTGGAATATCTTTGGATTTTTTGTATCTTGTTTTTGTTTATTGGTTTGTTTGTTCGTTTGTAGTACGTTCATATTTAACTACAAGTAATGTTTTAGATTACAATAAACGAATACACTCGCCCCAGTTGGTGGTCATCTGAGACTGGGAGAGAAGTGTATTCATTCATTCATTCATTCATTAGGTTATGAGTGAGGAAGGTCTGTTCGGCAGCTCGGGGAACAAACTTTCTAGAACGGACAGTTACCTCACCTCTATGTACATCGACGCAGGTTACAGAGTGGTTACCGAGCAAAAGTCTCCCAGCTTTGGAGACAGAACGACCCATCGATGAAAAATAACACTGGTATAATAATAATAATAATAATAATAATAATAATAATAATAATAATAATAATAATAATAATAATGTTATTTGTTTTATGTCCCACTAACTACTTTTTAAGGTCTTCGGAGACGCCGAGGTGCCGGAATTTAGTCCCGCAGGAGTTCTTTTACGTGCCAGTAAATCTATCGACACGAGGCTGTCGTATTTGAGCACCTTCAAATACCACTGGACTGAGCCAGGATCGAACCTGCCAAGTTGGGGTCAGAAGGCCAGCACCTTAACCGTCTGAGCCACTCAGCCCGGCGGTATAAAAAAGCGGTGAGCAGTAAAATATTTCTTCTTTTACAATTTGCTTCACGTCGTATCGACACATAGGTTTTATGGCGAAGATGGGATAGGAAAGGCCTAGGAATGGGAATAAAATGGCCGTGGCCTTTAGATACAATCCCAGCATTTTTCTGGTGTGAAAATGGTTAAAAACGGAGATCCATCTTCAAGACAGCCGACAGTGGGATTCGAACCCACTATCTTCCGAACGCAAGCTCACAGCTGCGCGCCCTTACCGCACGGCCAACTCACTCGGTTTGTCAATTATTTCTTCTTATTGTGATCACTAATGTGATCAGTGTATGCGGGAAAATTTCATTTATTCCAAATGTGCTTTGTTCTGAGCTGATGGTAGCTCCGGCCTCATGAAGCCATGGACCCCAGTAGTCTACAACGCACCATACAGGTTGGTGGTGTGGGGTGTGTTCACGTGGCATGGGTTGGATACGCTTATTCACCTGAACAGGTTTTTAACCAGTGACTGCTACGCTGAACTGCTTGGTGACCACTTGCAGCTCGTCATGGGCTTCACATACCTCTACAACGATGAGATATTCCAGCAGGATAATGTGCCATATCATCGGGCCCATGTTGTCCAACACTGGTTCGAGAAGCTTTCTGGAGAGTTTCAACGACTACTGTAGCCGCCTCATTCGCCTGATATGAACCCTGACGAGCATTTATGGGACGTGGTGGTAAGGTCCCTCACACCAGCACCTCCAATTAGCAGGAAGCTATGAGAATCTCTCCAAACGTCATGGGCCAGAATCTCTCGACAAGTGTTTCTTCCACTTGTGGAATCTATGCGACGACGAGTTACAGCAACTTGGACGAGCTAGAGAAGAGCCTACACAATCCTAGATCCCTGTCCCATAACTTCTGACATGTCAGTGTAATATTATTTTACTGGAGTAAAAATCTGGAACGTTCTCCTCCAAAATATCGCTATCCTCTATTTTCATTTACCACTTTTCTTGGTTCATTCCTTACAAAAAAAAAATGGTCTACCCAGGGCATTCAAAACAGACAATACATTTGTAATACATTATCCACCCCCCCCCCCATACAATGACATTAGTGATCGAAATAAGAACAAATAATTGAACAAACCAAAAGATGCAAACAACAAAACATAGTCTAAATTATTTTATTGTAAATGGAAATAGTCTAAATATGATCCTAAATCATCAACTGGGGCTTAATTGTAAATTATGGCTAAACTGGAATAATAATAATAATAATAATAATAATAATAATAATAATAATAATAATAATAATAATAATAATAATAATCTGACTCCTGCGTGTTCAAAGCCGCGATCCCCAGAGGTAGAGGCCGACATTTTATCACTGATCCATAGAGGATTAGACTAAGCTTAAATATTACTCATGGGTTGCCCGACCGAAACGGTAAAGGCGTGTTCGGTTCATCCGAAAGGACGTGGGTTCGATTCCGCGCCAGGAAGTAGAAAAATTGAAGATTTCAACTTCCGGAGATGCACATAGCGCTAAGGTTCACTCAACCTACACCAAAAATGAGTACCAGGTTAATTCCTGGGGGCAACGACGGCCAGGCGGGGACCTGTCCACTCTACCACACCAAGTGCCGAGGTTACGGACAGTGGAAGCCTTTACCTTCCACCCCTCCAAGGGTCTTCGTGACCTGTACGGAGATGACTTTGCTTTGACTTAGATCAGTACTTTTCAACCTTTTTGGCACAAGGTTCCCTTGACCAACAACATTCCTTGATCGTCTTCCTGTGGGATGCCCAATAAAAACTCTCTATCGATATGCTGGTATTTATTCCAAGAATCTGTGAAAAAAATATACTAACGTACAAGAAAAACCTCGTACACACAAAGAGCGGTATGGAAAACCTTTACTAACTTATGGAAAACTGAACAGATTATGGTATTTTCTTTTTAATACTTTTGAAAACAAAAATGAAAGGAAAATATTTTTTTAAAGATAATTATGGATAAAGTACATTTTCAGTTTTCTTTGTAAGTTAACACACCTGTTTTCTTCATCACTTAAAGTAAAATCCACGGCTGCCCCGGAGGTCACTCAAGTCGCTCCAGGGAGCAGTTGAAAACCTATGACTTAGATATTACCTTGTAATGTCTTGTGACGATTCAGATATCTTACTTTTCGGATGTTGTAATGTTCCTTCGGTGAGTGATGAGGAATATTTTATTGAAAGTGTACATTGCTTTTATGAGGGGTAGTTGCATTTTCCTGTGTGTTTTAATGTCTATTCTCATTTTGTCGATACTGATTTAATTCTTTGATTGCCTAGTTAAAGATTACACGGGCCTGTTCAGGTATTTTAGTTTTTTATTTCCAATATTAGTTAACTACCAGTACACTCCTAACACATACGAAATTACCACTCAGTGCCGATGTTATGAATAGCGGAAGCATTTACCTATCCTACTCAAAAATCCATCGTGTACTGGGACGGTTTTCCCTTTTTTTTGTATGGATGTAACTGTGAGACAAAGTTCATCAGCTTTCGAAGGGTAACAAATACGCGTAAGGTACAGTAGCTACCTTGAACTCACGGAAACAATGTCTCTGATAGATAAGTCACTTACAGTAGTCCTCAAAGATGAAATAATAATAATAATAATAATAATAATAGTAATTAGTGGTATGTGTATGTTTAGCCGAAAATGGTATTTTTTCAATTGTTATCACCGAAACGTCTTGGTGGATTTCACCACGACACCCTGGTTTACATCAGTGCTCAGCTATAATTCCGCAGTTACCAAGCTGGCTTTGGAGACAGAAAAATCTGCAAGTTGGTGTAGCAGAGTGGAGCCTGAGGTCGACACCGCACGAGGCGCTGGTGTCGCGACCCAGCCGCAGAACCGTGGGCGGCTGTGGCTATAGTTAGCGGCCAACTCCTATTGTGAAGTGACAAGTTCCCTGAACTGGGCACGGTCACGAGAACATTAACTTGTGACCTCTGGTCAACTTTTCCCCAAAAAGATGAGGTTTATCCCAACAGGTTTTTTTTGCCACTTAAATGAAAACGGTCATGAAAAAACATAAAAAATTGACATTTTCGGTTTCACCTTCTTGAATATAAGCAAGCTTTCCTGAATCCAAACATATATATATCAATGTTATAAATATAGAACGTTTGGAAATGTATATATTGAGGGCAATGTCGGGAATCACCCACCGATTTCATTAATATTCCTTCGCCATTCGATAGCTTATTTCTTTCAAATTATTATTCTTTTTCGTGATTCGTTAAGCCTAACTAAGGAGCGCGCTTGAACTTATTAACCTTTTTTTATTTCTTCTTCTTCTTCTTCTTCTTCTTCTTCTTCTTCTTATCTTCCCAATATATTTTCATCTTCTACCGGGCGAATTGACTGTGCGGTTTGGGGCGGGAAGCTGTGACCTTGCATCCGGGAGTTAGTGGGTTCGAGCCCCACTGTCGGCAGCCCTGAAGATGGTTTTCCGTGGTTTCCCATTTTCAAACCAGGAAAATGCTGTGGCTGCACCTTAATTAAGGCTATGGCCGATTCCTTCCCACTTCTAGCCTTTCCTATCCCATCGTCACTTTTTCTGTCGGTGCGACGTAAAGCAAGTTGTAAGGAAAATTGTCTTCATCTCTCGCTGTGTTCCATTTTACGTTGTTCAGTCCATCCTGTATTTAGTCGGGTGGGCTTTACAGAAAATATGTTTGTGAATTAAGGTTCTGAATTTTATTCTATCTTTAATGGTTCCTTGATTAATGCCAATTTCATTTAGGTCTTCACTGATTCCTTTTAGCCAATTATTGTGATTTTAATAAGGTTAAGTTTAAAATTTTCTTTGCGAGTCTGTTATTACTATTCTGTATAACTGACCATAAAATTATTATCACCGTTTCCTAAATGTATCTGTGATTTGTTCTGTAACTTGACAGATTTCATGCGATTTCTTTTTCATCGAATTTCCATTTTGCATTTTGGTCCTAATATTTTCCTGAGGATTTTTCTTTCTTATTTTTCGATCATCTTTATTCGACATTTTCCGCCAATTTTTATAGTTTCAGATGCATAAAGTGCTCCTGTTTTAACTACTTTGCTATAATGTCGTAATTTTGCCCTTTTTGATACAGTACTTCAATTTTAATTAATTTTGTATGCTCTTTGAAGTTTTTCAATTCTTTGTTAGGTTGCTGATTTAACCCTGCTGGTTCAATAATTTCACCTATATACTTACGTTTGTCTACTTGAGCGATATTTCCATATCGATATATTCAAAGAGTTTACTAAAAACAGCTTTGGCAAATCCGTCCGTCCGTTCGACTGGACCAACTTGCTTCATTTTTGTTTTCCTCTCTCCGGAATTACCTGACGGTGAATCATGAGACTTTGATAGATCTCTAAGATCAGCCAACTTCGAGCAATCATAAAATCAAATCATTAAATGACCAGTCCAATAATTGCAGGCGAAGACTTACCCTAACCCGCAATACATTCTTTTACTTAGCTAAGCGACTAAAACTTTCATTAATATTCAGATCCTTAGTGATGTCATTGCATGCAGCCATGTTTGATTACTACCTGTCAAGCCAGAGAGTATACACTTCATTTGTTCTCGGAAGAATACTATTCCCTGCTAGATACTCTTTGATTCTCTAAGCTTTCCCAGCTTCCAGATATATTCAACAGATGGCAGAGCGTTCCTAATCACTTACATGGTGCTAAGAGGAAAAGTCTACGTACAAACAGACCCCGTCATTATCTGGGAACACCTATCGAAGGATAACCCAGCTACACTAGAAAGAGTAAAGACCATGTATCTTAAAAAGTTCTCTGGCTCGCAAAAAAAAAAAAAAAAATTCTTCGAGACTAACGTATGAGCTCACAAGACCACCGCTCTGTATAGAAGAACTGCGATTAGAGGTACCATTGTCTTCTAAGACACAATACCAAGGATAAAAAAGCGAATATATGGATAGATTTTTACCATCAGAATGGATGAATTCTGACTACGAATTGCAAATTATTATTAAATTTGCATAAAACCATTGAAAAGGGGAGACGAAACAAAACGACTGCGACAAGCACATCAAGACGAGTTATCTGACCTATTTATAACGAATACTGCGGAGCAGCGCTGGTCGACTGGTTTATCATTGTTATATTTTAAAATGTATAAAAATATTCTTTTTAAGGGTTGCTATCGGCATACTGTGAATCGCGCAACTTTAAACTGTAAACAACACATCACTGGATCTCGGTTAACTTGTTCCTATCATGGTCTACGTTTTGCTATGATGTTGATATTAAAGGGGCTGTGCCTTTAGAGTTGGTCAGATATCAGTCGTGTACGCACAGTACACTGAGAGTCTCCCTTTAATTTAAACTAGCGAGTGCTCAGTCTAACGAAAAGGTGAAAGGACCTGATAGCGTGTTCAGTATGGAAACTGTTTGCGCTTGACCATACTTCAGTACAACGTAGAAGAAGAATCAATAAATATATCATAAATTTAATGGCATTAAGCAGTTTGCTGTGAAGTTAATGGCAGTGTTATAATTAATTGCTGAAAAATACTGTAGCTGGGCGGCTCCGAGCACTTAGCTGATAACTTATATGAGCTTGCATATGCACTACAGTAGCCAGACAGCTGATGTTGATGGAGAGGAATGGCAAATTTATAACTAGGGCCCGGATTCTTATTAGAGCTCGGAAGTTCATCGTTTTTTCTCTTGAGTGCCCGAAAATGAGGCCCAATATCATATATGTTCATTGTGGGTCAATGTAGGCCAGAAAATGGCGGGTTTTATTTGTCTTTTTTTTTCGCCTTTTTCAGCTTTTTTGAATTATAGATCCTCTTTTAGCTCTTTTAGGTCTTAATGTCCTTTTTTACAACTTCGCCTTCCTTTGACAACATTTGTACTGCCCATTCTCAGTTCGAATCATCATCAGTTCATCCATCGCCTCTTAAACATTCTTTGTGTAGTAAGAGAGAAAACTAATGAAATTAAATGAAAAATTCAAACTAATGCTTGAAAAACCTAGGGGTATCAAATTATGTGCAAGATAATTCAAATATTGAAAGGAGAAAATTTTGATGTGAGTGTTTTTAAGATAATAATAATAATGTTATTTGTTTTACGTCCCACTAACTACTCTTTTAAGGTTTTCGGAGACGCTGAGGTGCCGGAATTTAGTCCCGCAGGAGTTCTTTTACGTGCCGGTAAATCTACCGACACGAGGCTGACGTATTTGAGCACCTTCAAATACCACCGGACTGAGCCAGGATCAAACCTGCCAAGCTGGGGTCAGAAGGCCAGCGCCTCAACCGTCTGAGCCACTCAGCCAGGCTGTTTTTGTAGAAGAAGATGATCTCACTTGCTTCAAATATGAACCCTTAATATCCGTTGATGTGGAGGAAAGTTTCTCGACGTTTCACAACGTGCTGTCTGAAAACTGACGGTCCTTTACACCTAAGAAGCTGGAGATGATTATTGTGATGTAGCCTACTGCAAAGCCAACTGAGGTAAGGTTTCCAAATTCCAATTTCTGTAACTCTAGTGTGGTTAAGACAAATATGATTCTAGTTATACTAATTTCAATTCCTTTTTCCAGGATGTCCATTGCGGGTTCGCCGAATTCATCCTAGGCGCAAAAAATATTTCATTCTAAATTCTGCAAGTACTTTGTTTAACAAACACTGAATTCCCTTTTTTAAATTTATGTCAATCTAAAAATATATAAAGTCTGAAAGAAGAAGTATTTCACTCATATTTTTGCATACCACCACAATTTTGCAAATATTATATTCGTTTATTAATTATCTGTAATTAAAACTAAATTTATGAACGAATTAGGATTTATTTTTTGCCACTTTTAGGTCCTTTATTTGTTGTTTTTAGGTCTTTTTGCAGGTCCTTTTAGACAATTTATAGGTCTTCAACTTCCGAGCCCTCTATATCCGATTCCTTTACTTGTAAGCAACTTGAAAATGAAAAATGTCGGCGAATTGTGGTTCTGATATGGTTATACCTGTGTTTTATTCTTCTTCGCGAATGGGGCGCTTAGGACCACGCGAAATCAACACTGTTTCATTCTTCTTCGTCTTCATCGTCATTTCATCCTCATCACGTCCGGCTCCATGGCTAAATGGTTAGCGTACTGCCCTTTGGCCCAGCTGGTCCCGGGTTCGATTCCCGGCCGGGTCCGGGATTTAATTCCAATGGCTCGGGGGCTGTGCATGTGCCGTTTTCATCATTAGAATTCATCATAGGTAGGACCACATCCTCATAGACACGTAGGTCGCCTATACGGCGTCAACTCAAAAGACTTGCACCAGGCCTCTCCGGAGGCCACACGCCATTAATTATTTCCATAAGTCAATTACCATAATATGAATATACGAACATTTCTGTCGATTTAGTGCATTAATACCATTACATGTTTTATGAATATTACAAATTTTGTGAATATAACATATTTCACTTATATTTACTACTTTTTTATGTAGATATTTTGCAGTTTGATTTACTTACAACTCCGCGCTCTAGTCATGAGCCTACTAGAAGTAGTACAATCTAAAAGTCGTCTCAGTCAAAGGCCACATGGTGGGAAGGCGTGGAACAATCCCTCCGCCTCTTCGTGGACTCAAAGGGTCCTGACTTGTTGCGTATCATCCGGTGATAAGACAAGAGGAAACGCGAGAATTTTCCTCCAGCGTATCCGTATCCGAGAAAGCTGTCTAATCCATGCAACGGAAAGAAATGAGCTGAACCTCACTTTCGCACCAGCTTTCAATTAGCAATGACTACATCTAAGTTGAACGCAGTAGCGCCCGCGAACATCTATCTCCACTGTGCTATAAAGAAAAGAAGTAAGAAATCACCACGTATGTGGACATTACAGATCTATGCTAGTAGGAAAGTAGAAAAATAGGTCCCGTCTGTGGGCGGGCATGAATTTTCAATCGGTCAGTGGAATGCACAAAACTTTCACAAGGATATGCAGTGTGCATTTTTTTCTTCCATTAAAATGTTCCGCGTTTTCGAGTTTGCATATCACGTCCCTCACTTCTTGTACTGATCGATTAGTTTATCACACATTCCTTACTCCAATCCAGCGTTCTTTCTTTTTTTCTTTTTCTTCTTCCATATCCTTACTGGAAGTCGGCTGTAATCAGGCCGATCTGATTCCTGTTCTCAGCAAATCGAAAAAGAGCGAGGGATACTGAGCCTATGTATACCATTCTCCGTAGCCAAGATATTCTCCTTTTTTAAATTTACCTTGTAAGGCAAGCTAAAGCAGTCTACATTTATCATTTCAAATGATATGGCCTCAGTATTTTAGTTTCCTCCTTTTTGGTGTTGCGCATGACCTCGAGCTCTTTTTTTCAGGTTTTGGAGTAGCCTACTTCAGGGTTACGTATTCTGTCAACCCATTATATTCTGAGCAGGCATCGGTAGCACCAAATCTCAAAGAAGTTTTTTGGCGAGTTTTTTGGCGGTGTTCTCTGCAACGCTCCAAGTCTCAGCAATATGAAGCAAGACAGAATACAAATACTGCAGTAAACGAATAAGGAGATTAATCTTCAAGTCCCTTTTACAGGGGAGCTTGCTCATTCTCTGAATGAGAAACCATTACTGAATTAGAAATATGAATAACTCTCTCTGACGATGACTATGCATTGTCTTTGTGTGGAACTGAGTAGCAACGGTGTGATGTAACATGGGCACGTCCAGACTAGCACGTCTGCACTGCGTGTCGTCCAATTGATGCGACGGCAAAAGACCGCCAAGTGAGCAAACAAGGCGTTGCGTATCACCGTATCGACATTTTGCAACGGAATGGTGATACGGGACACCGTCCACACTGATACGCAACGGAGATACGGTACAGGGATAAGTCTCGACCCGCCTTTAAAGAAGATCGCGGTGTTGACTCTGACTCCAGGAATCACTGCCACTGAGAAGTAACAACAACAACAAACCACGATGAACACTCACAGTTTATTGATGTTTTTCTCAAGTTGCTTTACTTCTCACTGACACAAATAGGTCTTATGGCGACGATGGGATAGAAGTCGAAAGGACGGGCCCGTGACGTTAATTAAGGTGCAGACCCAGCATTTTCCTGGTTTGAGAATGGGAAACCACGGAAAACTATAGTCACGGCTGCCGACAATGGGATTCGAACCCACTACATCTCGAATGAAAGGTCATAGCTGTTACAGTTTTAACGAACTAAAAACGTGTTAAGTAGACCTATGTCCACCTTTGTGGTGGAGTGGTTAGTATAATTAGCTGCCACGCCCGGAGGTCTGGGTTCGATTACCGGCTCTGTCACGAAATTTGAAAAATGGAACGGGCTTCACCCAGCCTCGGGAGGTCAAATGAGTAGACGGGGGTACGAACTGATTTCGCGTGGTTTCCCACTTCTGCTCCAGAAAAATGCCGTGTCTATCGCTTCCAATCTTCCCATCCCCCCACAAGGCTCCTGTTCAACATAGCAGGTGAGGCCGCCTGGGCGAGGTACTGGCCCTACTCCTCACTTGTTGTCCCTACCCAAAGTCTCACGCTCCAGGACACTGCCGTTGAGGCGGTAGACGTGGGATCCCATATAATGTCAAATTGTACATTTTGAAACAATAAATAAAGCACTTAGCCAAGAGGCCGAAAACCCCACCCAGGTCCTTCACCAAGTCAAACTTCCTAACTCCATCAAATATCCAAGCCCGCCGAATCACCTGGCCAGAAAGAAGGCGTTACCTTCTAGTTGGCCCGCCCCTACCCTTCAGGGAGGGGAATGGAAACATTTCCTAGGTCCTAGGGATCCCTCGCTGAGTTCGAGGGAAAAACCAACCCTGGACGGTAAACGGATTAAGAAAGAAGGAAAGAAAGAAAGAAAGAAAGAAAGAAAGAAAGAAAGAAAGAAAGAAAGAAAGAAAGTAGGCCTGTAGTTGATCTGATAGGCAACTAAGGAATCTGGAAGTAAAGAGTGAATAAATCGTTGTTATACATGACTATTTTTTTTTACATTAAGCACTTAATAACAGAAATAAGAAGTTGACAATTTGACGCTCTGAAAACATACTTCACGTGCAGGGGACTATATGTATACTTCGAAATATTAACTTTTAATGATTCTGTGTAGTTTATGATGGAAGCTAGAATATATCATGTCATATACAGAGTGTAACAATAAAGTACGATCAAATTTTCAGGACGCATTCCTCACATGCAGAAGAAGAAATATGGTATATGGACATAGGACCGTAAACGATTTATTTCCACGTTAAAACTCGTTTTATACAACTCTACGCAGAACATTAATCATAGGAAACACAGAGAAATAGAACAAGATACAACATGGAACACTTCTTACAAATACTATTCAAAATACCCTCCGTTAGCATTGATAGATGCACCAACCCACCGTCGCATTGAATCCCGGTTAGCCACCAAGTCACTGCGTAATACTTTCTTCGTCTGACATTTTTTTTTGTTATGCACTATTACATCTTCATGAAATTCACCAATCTCTGTTTGTTTGTCCATTAGCTACAAAATCACACCTTGCGAACGATGCTACCCCGTCCGTTCCCGATGCTACAATATCTTTCGTACCGTGAAATACAAGAAATCATCGGTCATCTGAGCAGCCATCTTATTTTGTGTGATGACGTCATCAACAGTTTCAAATAAGTTTAATCTTGTTTTTAACGTGACACCCAATTTGAGACGGAATTTAAATATGTTTCCACGACAATAATAATAAAAATTTCATAACAGAACTTATTTCAACCTCAAGTCAACACCAAAATCATGCTTAACGCTCACTAATTTTAAAAGATGTTCCGTACTAGGAAGATGCAGAATGTTTTTTGATCTTCTAACGTTCCTACAACAGCTACGGATTTTAAGAGGTTAAAGTGTCTGTCTTTTGTACCGCAGGAGTTCCTCAATTTACTGGACAATATAATTATTAAATTAATGTAGTAATGGTCCACCTTTCAATACTATAATATGTAATATTCTAAATTACATTAATTAATTGTACTTACAATTCAATACGGATCAGAACCATGAAGTTTATAACCTACAATTTACTGAAGCCTAAAGAGAGCAGTTGTCACAAATAAACACCCTCAAATTCTATTGATCTCAGTCGCTACCGAAGGACTGCAACTAACCGACTACGCCACTGAGGTAGGATTAGGAAAGTTATTTTCCGCAATTATTGTCTTTCCAGTATCAGCCACCAGATTTGTGTTATGAAAAAATTAACTTCATATAATCATTCAGTGAGAGTCTCCGTGGCTCAGGAGGCAGCGCGCCGGCCTCTGACAGCTGGGTTTCGTGGTTCAAATCCCGGTCACTCCAAGTGAGATTTGTGCTGGACGAAGCGAAGGCGGGACAGATTTTTCTCCAAGGTACTCCTGTTTTCTCTGTCATCTTTCAATCCAGCAACACTCTCTAATATAATTCCATTTCATCTGCCAGACATTAATAATTGCCCTAGAGGAATGCGACAGGCTTCGGAAGTCAGCACAGTTCCTATCCTCGCCGCTATATGGGGACTGCATTCATTCCATTCTTGACCCAGTTGAAACTGGAAACACGCTGTGCATTTTCATTTTCAATCATTCGCTGCTGAAGATGATAATAAAAATTAACGTCACATCCTAGTGGAATGCGATTCTACACAGACTGTGAACATAAGAAATGTTTAATAAAAACGCTTCTAAGTAAGGGCATTATCATACGAGGACCAATAATATGCCCGGTGAAACTGCAAAACTGCTAGATTTTCTTAGTTTGCTAATTTCTTGTTTATGTAAAGGACTTGCTAGATTTCCACACAGACAACTAAGATCCGAATTCTGGTATATTATAGGGTGGAATTTTCAACTAAAAATTACGTGGCGTGAGGAAGACTTTCGATACAAAAACCCAAATGACCCGCACAGGCTCTATTGACAACAGAAATAACAGATATACTGAAGAAAAATTTACGCCGATATCATTCCTATTTTAAAAATATATAAAATATTATAATAACACAAAATAAGTTTTCTAGCTCTTGTTGAACGCCAGGATAGTATCTAACATATAGTCCACGAACTTTGACCATCTACCGCCAGAAGCGATGACCTCGAAGTCAGGATCTTTAAAGTTGTAATCATCATCTTAGAATTACAAATGAAAACAATGTCTGCACAACTTATCAGTAGACGTCACTCACTCTAAATACAAAGATCTATTGACAACAATATTATATGCCCCTCATGAGAAATCTTCTATAACTAAACCATAGCTTTTGTTTCGGCAAACTTCTTACCAATAAATTAAATTTGGAAGTCCCCTACCGTCAGGCTTAGGGTTTTTTTCTCACCTTAAGTTCCTGGAAAAGTAATGCCATAAGTTAGACTAAAATGTTTCATTTACATCCACTACATTGCAGAAACACGGAATAGTAAGAACACCTGTGGGATAGGCAATCTGCCATCCACGCAGTACGAGACACTGGACTTCCGTCTGTGTGGAGCATTGTATCTGTTCAGGGGATATGCTAAAGACCAGAGATTGCTGAATTATGACTGTTCTTCCTTCGCCATTTCTCAATTACCTGGGGTCGGCACTCTATATGGAATAAGCCCAGTTTTACGGCCGGATGACTTTCCTGAGGGCAACTGTGTTTGGAGGGATGGATTTACTATTGCGTGTGCTTCTATAGTGGTGTGAACTGCAACACGCTGGATGTAAATAAAGATGTATATTACGACGAACACGAACACCTAGTTAAGTTAAAATCTCCGACAAGACTGGGAATCGAATCCAGCACTCTGAACTGAAGGACCTATGCTGACCATTCAGCCAAGGATCCAGATTGTTGAATTAACGACTAAGGCCAGGAATTTCATACAGACGTCCAGGAATTGCTATCAGGCATCAGTCTGCAAGCCCACCGCAATGTACAAACCAACTAGTGGGCAACACTGTCACATCTTTGACAACAGGGAATTGCTACGTACAGGTTGAGACTGAGGTCAATGGAAGTAGCCAAGTTCTAGCCCGCACCACAAGACATATTGCACTGTAAATACTATATCTAGACCGTTTCATAGAGTAATAACGTACAATGCAAATAGTTATCCTCTCACCCATACGACGGTTTTACTGTGAGATTTGCAGGAATATTTCGATACGATCTGCTTTAACCCCTACTATATATGCACCCCGCCCTACACTACTGTCGTACAGAAAGAGGATACATCATACCCGCTTACAATCTACTGCATTCTATTACAGCATTAAATTCTTGTCCCGAGTGGTGGGAAGAAACGTGTGAAACTCCAAATTTTCGCATCGTGAACTTGCCCACCACACTGTTGAATCGGTGGGTTGGATATGACAACAGAACCTTGTCACAGAATAACGATTCACATTCGACAGAATCTTATAGAAGTGATTATCCTCGTAGGCCTACCGTAGTTTATAAGCCTAATAGTAGAAATCGGAATTCACTTATTTTTATTCCTTCACTATGTATATTTTACAAGAAATTGACTTACATTAGAATCTTAGGCATTCATTTAGAGAATAAAGGGGAACGGCATTTCGTCTATCACGATCTTTGCTACCAAGCAGATATTTAGTGCCACATGGTTACGTGAGTGAGTGGGGTCAAAGGGACTGCCTAGCCATAGCGAAACAGGCTGCTCCAAAACCCACTGGAACCCTATGATTTACAGTATAATTGATTTTCTTCTGATACATTCATTTCCATTGCCTATATTCTACGACTCTCTCAGTGCATACATTTATTATTATTATTATTATTATTATTATTATTATTATTATTATTATTATTATTATTATTATTATGCCTTTGCTGGCGGGACCTAGTGTTTACAGTGCACTATGTCTTCTGGTATGGGCTAGAGCAATTTTGTTACTTTCATTGATCTGTCTCAGCTTTATCCTTGGCTTTGACAAAATGAAAGTGACTGAGGTATGAGTGATGCTAGTAATGCCATTCCTTCTGCAGCCAGTCCCTGCTATGAATGGTGTGAAAATATTGCTCATAGGGTCGGTTGGTGTATGCATTTCAGTGGGCTTGGCAGACTGATATGTAATAGCAACTTCTGGCTCGGTGAGGAAAGCAACGGGAAACTACCTCACTCCTCCTTTCCCTAGTACGCCTCTTCAGTGATGCCTAGGCCATCTATGACAGCTGATGGCGAAGCTGTTGAGGATCCAACCAGCCTTCGGGCTGAGGACTAAACATACACATACACACACATTATTATTATTATTATTATTATTATTATTATTATTATTATTATTATTATTATTATTATTATTATTATTATTCAGGATCAGAAGGACTACTCCTCAGTACCACCTCTATTTCTCTCGTGAGCTCGGATATAGTTGAATTTTTTAATTCTGAATTTGAAGAATCGTTGCCAGATAATGAATGCTTTGTACACCCTCCGACAATATCTAGACACAGAGGGAATCAATCCACCAGAACACGCATGCCTATGCCGCAAGACCAACACAGTATGCTGTACACCGTGCAAGCCTTCTACCAGACCTCAAGCTCCATCGAGCACATGTGGGATACTATGAGAAGGTACCTGACCTCGTACCCTGCTACGACAAGATCAACAGCGATCGTGAGGTACCATACCCGAGACAGCCATTCAGCATCTTTAAAACAGGTCCCCTGCCAGACCAGCTGCACAGGGTGCAAAAAAAAAATACTTGTTACTAAGGTGTACCTCATTCATTCATTCATTCATTCATTTATTTATTTATTTATTTATTTAGCTGACAACTGAGACATTAAACATAATCGTAAGGTAAATACTCGCGGTGATATATGCGCTCTGCCCAAACACTAAAAGCGTCTTAAAATGTTTCTTTCCATGCACCCATTTTCGAGGAACTTAAGTCAACGTTAGAATTACGATATCGGCAAACGAAAGGGAAAAGGCACGAAGAGCGTGAAAATGGAAGACTCCCTAGGCCTCAAATAGCTAATACCGTCGGGGACGGAAAAGAACAAGAGTTCACCAAGGGAGCAATTTTTATCCTTTGTGTTATGTTATTTATTAAGACAATGTTACGTGTCTTCGGATAGGACAGATAAAAGCCAGGAGTCTGACACAGGTAAGTGAAAGCAATGCCAGAGCTCCTCGTCTCCCTTTTAGGCGCCTCTTACGACAGGTAGGGGAGAGCGCGTATGTTCTTCTACCGCCCCTACCCACATGAGGCCAGTTCATATTTAAAAAATATATTTAAGGTGAAAAGATTGTTCTTAACGGGTTATCCACTTAATGGGCTGAGTCAGAATTTACCTAACCATCTCTGCTACGCCGCCGGTCTTCTTGAGGTTAAAGAAACGACGAAGTTCATATGACATTCTTTTCACCTCTAAACTGCGGTCGTAGCCAGTCGCGTGCTACAGGTATATTAAGCAGAACACAACATCGATCGGCTGGTGGCGCAGGGGAGCCCAGTTCGATATCCCATTGAGGGCAGGGAAAAAGGAATCCTACCTAACAAGGCGCTCATGAGCTCGCCAACCGCAGGGTGGAGGCGACCAGGGCCTGGTTACGAATGAGGATGAAGGGCGGGCCCCCACTTTGAGTGGGAAGGCGTTCACGATGCCATGTTGACGCTGCACAAAAAGTAGTCCACTGAGTTCATTCATCCATTCATAAGATTCTTTTTTTTTTTTTTTTTTTTTTTGCAAGTTGCTTTACGTCGCATTGACACAGATAGGTCTTCTAGCGACGATGGGACAGGAAGGGGCTAGGAGTGGGAAGGAAGTTGCCGTGTCCTTAAGGTACAGCCCCAGAATTTGTCTGGTGTGAAAATGGGAAACCACGGAGAACCATCTTCAGGGCTGCCGACAGTGGGGTTTGAACTCACTATCTCTCGAATACTGGATACTGGCCGCACTTAAACGACTGCAGCTATCGAGCTCGGTGATTCATATTTCACGGTGCCCTATACTTTGTACCAAGCATACGTCCCACTAACTACTGCCTGAGATTTTGGGAGACACTGAAGAGTTGGTATTTCGTCCCGAAGGAGTTCTTTCACGTGCCAGTAAATCTACCGACTGGAGGCTGACGTATCTGAGCACCTACAAATACCCATGGACTGAGCCGGGATCGAACTCGCCAACTTCGAGTCAAAGTCAGCACTCAAACGTCCGAGCCATTCAGCCCGGCACATCCATTTTTATGTGGAATTCAAACAGCGGGGACGTGACGTCTCTTTCCCACATGCACTCGTCGGGGATCGAACAGCGCCCACGTTGGTGAGAATCCTCGCTGTCACATTATCCGACCTCCCTCTGTCAATTCCTGTTTTCTACCAAAACGGATAATGGTACGTTTATGAGGGTCATAATTCTTATGTTCACGCCCTTCGTGGACATTCACTGTTTATTCTTGGAAGGATAGGACCCCTTCCTCTTTTTGGAATACCTACTGATGCCCCAGATGCAATTATTTACGCAGCATGGTATCTTAAAAAACGTGGAATTTCCAAAATTCAATGGGAGGCTTTCATTCAGCATATAAATATTTGCAAAAGGCTGATGCGTGTGAGAAGCACATACGTCGAAGCCACTAGAGAGCTCCGTACTGAAATCGCCTTGAACACCTGCCGCTTAGCAAGGAACAAGTTGAACATCTCGAAAACCGAAGCTCATCCGAAAAGTACTCCGCGAAGTTTCCTTTAGAAGTTGGTGCACATTACCATCCAAAGGTAAGGGAGTAATTCTTTTCCCACTGGAAGGAAGGAAATGCTTTGATCACTAATAAGAGAGGTTTATTTGCTTCGAATGGCGTATAGAGGGTACAGAGAAACTACACATATGTATAATATACACTTAAAGTAGATAGAACAACAATCGGACAAAGGATCAATGGATGGTAATATAACTTATAATTTAATGTCCAGAGAATTTAGCCAATACACTGCCTCCTCACTTGCCGCATGAAGTTCGTGATATCCTCCCTGGAAGCTCCGAAGTGGGTACATCATTACAACATGGTGGACTGTCTAAGCCACGTCAGCGCAGTCGCAATGAGGGCTGGAAAATTTTCCCATTTGTGGAGCCAGAAGTTGCATCTTCCAATACCGGTCCGCACTCTGTTCAACGAAGCCCAGATTCTTCTTGGCAAGTTGAACCCAGCAAGTTTCCTACAAGGGTCAGATATCAACCCTAGCTGGTCAGGGTTTGAAGCAGCCCACTCTTCCCTCCAGGCATTATTCATGTTGTACTGTGACCCAACCAGCCTCTTTCCTAGTTGCCATGATGGATGTCGAGATTTTAATCGTCCATGCTTCTGAGGGTTACAGTCCTGATGAATCGGCAAGAGTGTATTTGCAGCACATTTTAACTATTCCTTCTTCAGAGCAATTAGCCTTCGAAGGTAAGGAGGGTGGATGTTAGTTAATACTGGCAGCCATTTAAGTGGTGTGGATTTGAGTGTGCCAGACACTGCCCTCGTGGTATCATTCAGCTTGACATCAACTTTTCCTGTGTGTGCGCTGTTGATCCATACAGGGCTGCAATATTCTGCAACTGGGTACACTAGGGCAAGAGCTCTTGTTCGGAGGACATTAGCATTTGCTCCCCAACTAGTGCCACTCAGTTTGTGAAGGATGTTGTTACGTGTTTTAACCTTTGCTGCTGTTCTGCAGAGGTGTTCTTTAGACGTCAAAGAGCGATCCAGCACAATACCTAAGTATTCTGGATAAGCACAGTATTTTAGCTGTTGGCCTCTGAATTGAACTTGTGGAGTGTAATGCGCTCTCCTGTTGTCTAGATGAAAGGTATTGATCTCTGTTTTGTTTACACTGGGTTTCAATCGCCAGGTGTTGAAGTATCTATCCATTTTTAGGAGATCTTGTGTGAGGATGGGTTCAGCGGTCTCATAGTCTGTTGACTGTGCTGTTAGGGCTATGCCATCAGCATATATAAACTTTCGGCACGCAGTAGATAGAAGATCTGTCGTGTAGAGATTGAAGAGAAGTGGAGCAAGAACAGAACCCTGCGCCAATCCATCATTTAATCTGTAGGATCTGCTTCTGTTTCCATTGGGATGTACAGTACTTGAATCAGGCGATTTCATAGCAAGTTTTTGAGCAAGGAAGCTAAGGTCTTACAAGGGATAATTTTCAGGAACTTTAGGATCATCCCTTTTTGCCAGACTGTATCATAGGCTGATGATAAATCCACAAACACAGCAACCGTCTTCATTTTTTCTTGAAAGCCCTGCTCATTATGGCTGGTTAGTGCCAGAACCTGATTGCAACAGCTCCTGTTAGGTCTGAATCCTGCTTGTTCAACTGGAATGTGGTGAAGTATTGTAGCTGAGATTCTGTTAGAGATCAATTTGTAAAAGAGAGGTATGTCATGCGGGCAATGGACAGAAGCAATTAAAATGAACTGTAACGTCATCCCAGCTCTATCTCTCCCTGGAAGGAGCCTTAATTCATTCCGTTGCAGAAGATGTGACGAGTTTGAAACCTTAGCTCATATATTAAGGGAGAGCTGATGAGAATCCACTGATTGCTGGGAGTCTCCGTAAACAACAACATTTGGAGATCCATGAAGACGTACGATGTCTTTCCACAAATGGATCCACAAGACGAGCTGATATTGTTGCCATAGATCGGGCGAAAGGTACGGGTATAGTTATTGTAAGATTCGAGGAAAATGAACAGCAGCCTCGATTACTGTGTGAGGACTAAAAGGCCATATATGAACCATGCCTTGAGGATCTCGGAAAGAAATATGAAATTACAAAATGTGAAGTCATTGGCCTTATGATTGGCGCTAGAGGGACAATTCCTAAGGAGACGCTGACCTTCTTAAGAATAAACAAAATCCCGGACACCATTATGCAGACTATAGAGAACTCAGCGTTGAAAAATTCACTGGCGACTGTTAGACACCTTTTCAACTCCCTAACTTGAAGGACCAAATATTGGATTTTCTTTTTCAAATACAATATGAAAGTGACAATCTGCCTGAAGGTGGCAATGGAAACCTTGGGTCACGACTCAAGTCCGACATAATCCAAACATCATATAAAACAAATATTATTCGTGTGAACTGATTAGGAGGCCGGTCTTTCGATTCCCTAGGTGGACTATCTCTCTAGAGCCCTGTGGAGTGGAAGAAAACAAGAGGAAGACCGGCGATATGGCTCTCCGTTTCACTCCGTAGTTGTAAATGGACTGTAAGCGAACACTGGATATAATTTACCCCAGAGAGAAAAAAAGGTCTGAGAAGAGACAAGCTAGACTACTAGCAACTTTCGACACATGAATCGCAATCGCGAAGGTTATGATCTTTTACACAGACCATCCATTTCGAGATCTCTTCCTACTTGCACAAGATAAAACTAACGGCTGTACAACTGACGGGGCAAAGTTGTTGCGATGACGTCAAGCAGAGGCCACTTCGACCTAATTAAGTTAATCCGATTGCTCTGCAAGGTCTGGTCGACCAGCCAAGGCCGTGGTAACACTAGTGGGTCTTCCTCCCATGCCGTCATTCAGTCTCACCTCAAGTCTTCAGGCGAGCCTAGCGACATTCAAATTACAGCCTACTAGTCTACTCGTTCGCCGCACCAAAGAGAAATTCGGAATAAAGTCCATGAATTTGCATATTAAAAAAAAAATATATGGGATTGTAACTGATAGTAAAAAGTTATGTGGGATATCACTTCGTAGAATAAAAATGTTAAAACACTTTTCATGAGCACATCATGCGTAGAAAACGTTTTCAATGACAATGAAACTAAATAAAAAATCAGTTCTCCGCTCCAGTGAGCTTGGTGGGAGTGTTTACGAGGCAATTCGTCCTGTCCGTCCCCAACTGATGATCTATTTTTATTTCTTTTATTTTTGCTGTCAATTACATCACGTTGTCCAAAAATCTTTGAAAATGTACTTAATCTAACCATCATGAGACCTTCCTCAGGGCCTCTTAAAAACATTCCTTTGGGATCCTATTTGGAGCCAAGATTCTCATATGAACCGCTTGATGTTGAAAGGGTTACTTCTGCGGGATTTACAAACAGAACAGGATAGAACAGAACACTCCCATCCCCTAGTTCATGATGGCCTGAAACTGAGAAAAGAGTAATCATTTATCGCAATCCAAATTATCTGATACATCATCATTTTGTCAATTAATGTATCTATTACTGCCTTAAATATTAAAATTACGCCTACTCACTAATTATACCCGATCATTAAATTGTAATTTCTAAGATTTTTATGTTTATTTTTGTCCTAGACTAACATTGTTATTTAGTCTACGACATCATGAATGCTACCCGCTATTAATTGTTGTTAGTGGAAGTATATTTGTGTCACTAGCCTGACCCTGTAATAATTAAGAGGGAATTCCTCAAGGCAGTATTATTGGACCTTCATGTTTTCTTATATATGTAAATGATATGATTAAAGAAGTGCAATCAGAGATAAGGCTTTTTGGAGATGATGTTATTCTGTATAAAGTAATAAATAAATTACAAGATTGTGAGCGTCTGCAGGGTGACCTCGATAATGTTGTGAGATGGACGGTGGGCAATGGTATGATGATAAACGGGGTTAAAAGTCAGGTTGTGAGTTTGACAAATAGGAAAAGTCCTCTCAGTTTTAATTACTGTGTTGATGGGGTGAAACTTCCTTATAGGAATTGGGGTAAATACATAAATGTGACTGTAAATAACGATACAGATCTCTGCAGATGGTTATGAGAGTATTTAAGTGTTGTAGTAAGGATGTAAAGGGGAGGACATATAAGTCTCTGATAAGACCCCAACTAGAATATGGTTCCAATGTATGGGACCCTCACCAGAATTCCTTGATTCGAGGACTGGAAAAAAATCCAAAGAAAAGCAGCTCGATTTATTCTGGGTGAGTTCCGACAAAAGAGTAGCGTTACAAAAATGTTACAAAAGTTTGGGCTGAGAAGACTTGGGAGAAAGGAGACGAGCTGCTCGACTAATTGGTATGTTCCGAGCTGTCAGTGGAGAGATGGCGTGGAATGACATCAGTAGACGAATAAGTTTGAGTGGTGTCTTTAAAAGCAGGAAAGATCACAGTATGAAGATAAGGTGGAATTCAAGAGGACGAATTGGGGCAAATATTCGTTCACAGGAAAGGGAGTTACGGATTGGAATAACTTACCCAAGGGAGATGTTCAATTAATTTCCAATTTCTTTGCAATAATTTAAGAAAAGGCTAGGAAAACAATAGATAGGAAATCTGCCACCTGGGCGAATGCCCTCATTGCAGATCAGTAGCGATTGATCGTTAAGTTACAACAGACATTATGAATGAATTAATTAATTAAAATTCATTAATTAATTAACTGAGTTGAATTCTCTCAGCGTATATCTACAACACTCCGGTAGATAAGTAGAGAACATCACTTTTTATGAAAGGTTCGGTTTTGATGCGGTTCTACAGATGAGAGGTGTTGAAAGGAGACCTTTGCAGTCCACACCAAGGCTGTGTCGTGCTTGCGAAATCTCCGTATGGTGTTAAATGGCGACATCTAGAAGTTCATAACATCAGTAATATTTCGGGCATTATTTTATTACATTGAACTCCTCTGATTGGAACTGCTTTCTCTGTGTTGATATTCTACTGCACTTCATTTTCATATTACTATTAAGTTTGGCATTATTGCTTCAGTTTTCATACTGAAAATTGTATTTATACCTTTCGAAGGCAATAACAATACATTTTGTAAGTACGTGTGGGTTTTATGCGGAAGCCGTCATTTGAAGTTCCACACTTCACTCCATTTGATGTATCAAGAGACGTGGTATTTTTTGTCATAATCTATGAATTACATTTTGTATTTCCGTGCACCGATGTGTGCATTAGAATATGCATCATGCACTGTCAGAGGCGTAAAAAAAGGATCGATTTTTCCATTACCTAGACAGGTCTTTCCTTCTCCTGTAAAATTTAGAGATTGTCAGAAGTCCCCTTTCAACATCAAGTGATTCGTAAGTCCATACCATCGTAAACTGCTTACTTCTAAGGTTGCCAACAGACTATATCCATCCAAATTGTTGCCGGATGTTCTCATTCCTTATTTTGTCTCTCCTTGCCTTTTGGAGACAAGAACGGAGTAACTTCATTTCAGTGGCCTGTAAGCGAATTTTTGCAAGTCCAGTCAAAGTTTCTGCTTCCAGACCGTACGTTAGAATTGGTACAAGGTATGTTTTATTGAGTGTAATCCAGGAAGCTTGGGGAAATGTCATCCCAGTGGGGAACAGAGTGGTAGATTTAGGAGCGGCGATTTTTGTGTTAAGAGGAAGTACAACTAGGCTATCATCCTCTCTGAAATTAATGGAGAAAAAATGTATTCGTCGGAGGAATTCGAAAATAAATTTTTAAAATTAGGTTATATTATTAAGCCGAAATGTCACAAACGCATCAAAAATGGAACGTAAGTTCTTTGGGCAACAGAACGCTTGAAATCCACCCCCCTGGGTGAAGGTGGTCACGGTACCCCCTGCCAGTCGTAAGAGGTGATTAAAAGGGGCCCCACGGGCTCTTAACTTGGGAGCGTTGATTGGCAACCACGGTGCCCTTAACTGAGTCTTGGAACTGCTCCTCATTTTCATCTATCCTATCCGGTTTTACGAATCCTAGGGTGTCTTTCATTTTCACGTCCTTCGTGCCCTTGTCTTTCTTTGGCCGATACCTTCATTTTTCCTCTTAAACAACAATCACCACCACCATCTTTCACACATAAAGCGAATGACGAGATCAGCAGTATTCTCGTCATCGGCTAGTATGAGTTCGAGTGTTTCCTGCAGGCTTAGACTTGAGAGATAGGCACATTCTGTCAGGATGTGGGCCACGGTGAGGTCGCCACCAGAAGAACACACCAGGGGGTCTTCACTTTTCAAGAGTCTGGCTCCATGGCTAAATGGTTCAGAGGGTCCCGGGTTCGATTCCCGACAAGATCGGTAATTTTAACCTTCATTGATTAATTCCGATGGCTCGGGCATGGCAATTTATAATAGGTAGAGCCGCATTCTCATAAACTATAGGTCGCCTATAAGGTGACAACTCGAAAGACCTGCATCAGGCCTCTCCAGAGACCACACGACATTTAAAAAATCCTCAAAAACGTGTATGAGCTACAAAGAGCAACCTTAAATCAAAAACAAAAAAATATCGAGAAAAAAATTGTTTTGCACTAAATTCTTTCACACTCACTCCACATTTTTTTTCACCACTCCACATTCCTTTTTCATCACTTTTTTTCACACTCTCTTAAAAAATGTTGGTTTTTACATTCAGTGTATGTATATTTTGAATATTTAATGTCCATCTCCGTTGGGTAACGGTCAGCGCTATTCGCTGCTGTCGTCACTCGCCAGGGTTCGATTCCTGATACTCCGAAGAATTTAAGATTGGCAGGAGAGTAAAAATGGTACACACAGCTTACCTCCATTAGGCGTGTACCTTAAAAAGAGCAGCACCACCACCTCGGGACGAGAACATGAATTTACTTTGGATTTTACTATATTTTTCACACATTTACTCCATAGTTTTCACTGCATTTTTTCACACTCATTCCATAAAAATGTTGTATTTTTCACCACATTTTTCACCTTGATTTCATAAAAACATTGGTTTTATCCCTGTTTCTTCACAGTAATTGCATAAAATTGTTGGTTTCGCTAGATGTCTTCATAGTGACCACTAAAATGTTGGTCTTATTTCAGTCTCCCCACACTCTGTCCAGGAAGAAGTTTGGAAACTAGATTATTTGAAGTCTTGAGACATGTACAGTAAGTCAACCCTCAGTCTAAATAATTACAGTAATTACAGAACCAATCAAAACAATCCCTACATGACAACCTGCCTGTACGATGAGGCGGAAGTAAGCACAACACGACTAAAGTTATGCAGCCTGGTAGCGTTATAAATGCCTCCCGCGTTGGAATAAAACAGCACACGTCTGGCATCTCAAAAAGCAGCATCAATGTTCGTGAGTTCAGGTCGATCGCTACTTTGTCGACCAGACTGCACTTCTACAGTGGGCATCGTAAATAATCTGACCCGCAGGTTTGTTTTCAATGTAGTTCGAGTAACATCAAATTCTAACAAGTCACACTAAGAAATATTTAGAAATGTATAACCCCCCAAACCCCATGGTACTAGAGCCCTTGAAGGGCCTTGGCCTACCAAACGACCGCTGCTCAGCCCGAAGGGCTGCAGATTACGAGGTATCGTGTGGTCAGCACGACGAATCCTCTCGCCCGTTATTCTTGGCTTTCTAGACCGGGGCCGCTATCTCACCGTCAGATAGCTCCTCAATTCTAATAACGTAGGCTAAGTGGATCTCGAACCAGCCCTCAGGTCCAGGTAAAAATCCCAACCCTGCCGGGAATCGAACCCGGGGCCTCCGCGTAAGAGGCATGCACGCTACCCCTATACCACGGGGCCGACAGAAAGAAGTGATAGAATGATAATACACATCGTAAGACACCCAGGACTTGTTCAGTTACTTTTGAGGGAAGTGTACGCGATAGGAACATCAGGGGTAGGCCAAGGCATGAAGATGACAAACAGAGTAGAACAGATGTACCACCAACCTACTACGCTGGCGTAGCAGGGAGAGAGGTGATACTCCCACGTGGCGCGTCCCAAGTGGCGGATAGGGGGGTCCTAACCGGCTTGCCGGCGGACTTGAGGGAAATAAAATACTTCTCGCGGACCAAACACACAACCCCCTGTGGGTGGGAGACGCAGATGAAGAATACACCCTCGGTAACCCTTGCCTGTCGTAAGAGGCGACTAAACGGTCCGACTAAGGGATGATCAAATTAGAACCATGAGACTACTTGTAATAAGTACCATCACGCAGGGAACACCATGGGTCGCTTTTACTTGCGATCAATACCACTATATTAGGTACAAAGTAGGTTTATTTAGTAGCGACAGTGAGTGGCTCAGGATGCATTTTACTGTACCTGTGATTAGTACCCACTATGTGATGAACACCACAGGATAGTGCGGGTCCCTGTGGTTAGTCGACTTATGTGAGGAACGCCACAGGTTTTCGTTGTCTGTATAGGTTTACGTTGCCCATAAATAGCGACACAATGTGCGAAACACCATAGGTCTGTGTTACATGTGCGCATTACATTACCTGTGAGTAGTACCATAATGTGTGGAATACCGCGAGTCTACGCCACTTCTGATTAGTACCGCAACATTACAAATAGCATGGTTCTGTTTTCCTAGCGATAAGTACCATTATGAGGGGCCAATGACCTGGATTTTGGACCCGTTTGGACTACAAGCATTATCGATTCAGTATTGTGCTTTAGAAGCAGTCCCTTGGTCAGTTATACTATTAACGCTAGTTTCTCGGAATATGGGGCATTGCGGGTCGGATCCACTGATTGTTTTAACTTCATATCCATCCATTCATTCTTCGTCCTCACGTTTTCGAATCTAGTCAGTGGAGGATTATGGATTTTTGAATTGACATAACATTTCGTTTAATTTCGTACCATTAGGAGCCGATGACCTAGATGTTAGGCCCCTTTAAACAACAAGCATCATCATCATCATCATCATCAGTTATTTCAAATTTTCTTCTTTTTTTCGCCTGAAGGCTTCTCGCGGACCCCACTGAAAGTCTCATACGTACCCCTAGTTGTACCTGTACCACAGTTTGAGAATCACTGGTCAAGGTATACACGACGTTCCGTTACATAACCAATGTTTAGCCATTGTTTAGCTAGACGTTGTTTAAGTGTCAATATTGGTTCGAAAATGGAAATATAAGTATCTTCTATGATACTCTTTGCCTGTCTCAACCAATGGAATTCATCGGTGCGAGCACCATACGTCAGTCAGCAGTCCTCTGGCTTGCATAATACACAATATGGCTAAACATGAGCATGACCTGCCCAGAGATAAGAAAACAACACGCCACCGTAGGATGAAGTGTAGCTGCGATTACAGCGTTGTCGGTATAGTAAGTGTAGTCTAAATAACATCAGCAGAGAAAATATGAAGCTATACCGCAGTGCTCTACAACCGAGCGAATTGTATCGGCCATGTAGATGTAGGCCTGCATTCTGGAGATCATGGGTTCGAAGCTCTGAAAATGGTCTTCCGTACTACCCCCGTATTTACATCAGGCAAACACTGGGGCCGTTATTAAAGCCACGGCGCCTTCGTTCCCAGTCCCAGACCTACAGTACTTTACCCCACACGGAATCGGTTTGACGTCAAACGATTAGCAAGGGATGACTAACTGGTAAAAGGTCATTATCACCTGATTCATCCCCAACCTTATAATCAACCAATCAATCAATCAATCAATCCACTATCGATGTGCATTTAGGGGTGTCGACGAGGCGGTAGATTCCCTATCAGTTGTTTTCCTAGTCTTCTGGAAATGTATCTAACAGTCATTACTTCCTCGCCGGGCTGAGTGGCTCAGACGGTTAAGGCACTGGCCTAATCCCAACTTCCCAGGTTCGATCCTGGCTCAGTCCGGTGGTATTTGAAGGTGCTCAAATACGACAGCCTCGTGTCGGTA
This sequence comes from Anabrus simplex, assembly GCF_040414725.1. NCBI lineage: Eukaryota > Metazoa > Arthropoda > Insecta > Orthoptera > Tettigoniidae > Anabrus > Anabrus simplex. Next base: position 439,182,471 of record NC_090267.1, read on the forward strand.
GATTTACTGGCACGTAAAAGAACTCCTGCGGGACTAAATTCCGGCACCTCGGCGTCTCCGAAGACCGTAAAAGTAGTTAGTGGGACGTAAAGCAAATAACATGATTACATTATTATCATTACTTCCTCTTCCTGTCCGACTCATTAGCTGAAAGGTCAGCGCTGAGGCGCTTCAGTTCAGAGTGTCCCGGGTTCGATTCCCGGCCGGGTCGGGAATTTTAATCGCGTCTGATTAATTCTTCTGGCTCGAGGACTGGGTGTTTCTGTTTGTCCCAACACTCTCCTCTTCATATATTCAGACAACACACCACAGAAACAAACAATAGTGATTACATCTCTCCACGTAGGATTGGCGTAAACAGGCACAAACCCGCATTTGCAACACAGTTTGCACCCGTGACCTCACAGAGTGTGGGGAAAATCGGAAGGAGAAGAAGAGGAAAAAATTACTTCATCTTTCTATAAATGAATATTTGATCCAATTTGTCCTCTTGATTACCATCTTTATCTTCATATATCATGATCTTTCCTACTTTTGAAAACTCCACTCAAATTTATTCCTCTGTTAATGTCATTCCAAGCCATCTCTCCACTGGCTGCTAAGAACATACCACGTAGTCGAGCTCGTATCCTTACTTCCAAGTCTTCCCAGTCCAAAGTTATGAACATGTTTGTGTCTACTCTTTTGTCGGAAATCACCCAGAACAAATCGGGCTGCTTTCCCTTGAAATAGTTTCCAACTCTCGTAGCAATTATTCCTTTACATCCTTACTACAATACGTTCTGTAACTTTTTTTTTTTTTTGTAATATCTGAAGCATTTCAGTTTCCATTCAGTAAATGTCTGCCTTCTCACACAACCACACAATTAAATATAAATAAATATAAAATCAACAATTGCATGCAGTCAAAAGCAGTTTTAATTTTAACCTGACATTTTCATGAACTTCAACAAGGAGCCGACTTTTTTTACGGCTAAGATCACGCAATAATGAGGAAAAAAGATGTTTTACAAAATTTACTAGAACCTTTTTCGGAAATATCAGATGAAATTAAAACTTGGCACAGAGATAAACAGTAAGTTCCTTTAACTCGTATGAAAGTTTGGTAACGATCAGATCAATACTTTTAAAGTTATGAATTGTTCTAAGTGGGCGCTCCGTTGGAAATGGAAAAAATACCAGAACATTTTTGTTCAACCTGCGTTAAATTTTAACTGGGTGCGATAAAAAAATCTCTACTCCACATAACTAAAACATATAATAATAGAATCTGAAGTATGGTGTAGCCTGTTTCTATGTGGGTCAATGGATAAACATTTTATTAACGTATTAATTCGGTTGCCTATACTTTTTTCCACTACAGTAGTTCCATTGTACTTATCCTTAAAAGAAAAATACCACCACCTTAACTGAAGTTTCAATGTAACACATCAATCAATATGCAAAATTTGTGGATAGATAATAAACTTATATGCTCTCACATTATTATTCACTTCAATCAAATAGGTAATCGAGTCGACATTCCAAAAATGGGAATTAAAACTACACAAGGGGTAGATATAAGATTCAAAGGTGGCGGCAATGTAGATATTATATCCATTCAATAGTTGAAGGAGTGCTTGAAGGAGTGATTTCAACACAATCTTCCAGTATTCCGTCGAACGAAGTGAAAATTATTGGAACAGTATTAATTACGCTCATTTTAATGCAGACGTGTTGAATTCGCTCACCAGATTTCGACCAACCTCAATGAATAAATAATTTATTTCAAATTTCACTATAACAGTCTTCATCACTTGTCTGTCTATCTATAGGAGGTCACAATCTAAGCTACATGTACATTAATGTATATGAGTCTTTACTCGACCTAAAACCAGAAGACAACACATAAACAGTTGACTGTCGGCTGATCCACTTAGACGTCTTGAGTCCCCCACACATTTCCTGGAACGTCATCTGTGCTGTAATCAGAGCTGCAATCAAATGAGTTTAACAACTAAAACGTTGTCCGTTTGTTCTATTATTAATCTTCGTCATGAACAAACAGTAGGAGAAGTTGACTCCCTGTGTTCATTTTTTTTACAAGCTGCCTTTACGTCGCACCGACGCAGATAGGTCTTATGGCGACGATAGGACAGGAAAGGGCAAAGAGTGGAAAGGAAGCAGCCGTGGCCTTAATTAAGGTACAGCCCCAGCATTTGCCTGGTGTGAAAATGGAAAACATTCTCAGGGCTGCCGACAGTGGGGTTCGAACTCACGACTTCCGAAAGCTAGTTCATAGCTGCGCATGGTCATCTCACTCGGCTACGCTCTATCTTCCTTGTGATGTAAACACTTGGCTCTCGAACCGATCGTGTTACGTATATTGGGAGCGATTGAACCTTTCATTCGCCAAGAACATACAAAAATACATTTTTGAAAGAGCTATGAAATATTTGTGTACATTTTTTTTCACATTTCGTACAAGAAATGTAAAAACCTCGCGGGCCATCTTTTGGAAACCCCTGATCTCTATGATATGTCACCGTGGTTAGCCGGCTCGAATCCCGTTGGCGGAAACATGTTCACCATTAGAATGTTAGCCGGCAATGTGGGAGAGCTAGACTGCGTGTCAAAAACCTGGATTCTATTCCTAACCACTCCGCAATGTTTATATGGCATGAGGGCATATGACGCTGTTGATGGCTATTCGTACTACGTACATCGGATGGAGACGTTAAGCCAAGACCTAGTCAGTACAATATAAGCCCTTTGTTAAAACAGTTGAAGTGTTCAGTAATTTCTATCACCTCACGCATGATTTTAAATGTAAACCTTTCTCCTTACAAACGACAGATGGGACATACAAAATGATTTGATGGTCATTATGTATATCATGTTCTGCTACAGTGGCAGAAATAAGGGGAACGAGGGAGGGGGCAGTCGTCTTCCTCCAATTTGTGGAGAAAACACGGCATTTTATTCCATTTTAGCCACCTGAAATTAGGAATTATTAAAAAAGCTATTTTTACAAGCCCTGGTGTCTCATCAGCTAATTCGTTCCTTTAATTTCTTTATTAACAAACCCGGGTACATTTTCTTGTCTGTAATTTTTTTCATCCCCACTTCTAATTCCCAATCGCCACTAGTGCTCTGCTACAGCAGACCTCTCTGGCTATCAAAGATGTACACGCATGCACAGAAATGGTGTTCCGATATAAACAAACCATGGCGTCCCTCCACCTCCTCGCTTGACGCATTGGTGCAGGTCGACAGCCCGCTACAAGACTGTTGTGATTGAAATGGACATAATGGCGGATGTATAGCAATACACACACACACACACTGTGCCTTCAGCACTAGCCCTTTACTCCCTCCCATCCTATTCAGTACTGGAGTGCGGCAATGCTGACTGTTTATGTCGGGACACCATTTCTGTGCGTGTGTGTACGCGCCTCCGATGTTCCTTAACCGCCGGACTGCGCAGCTCAGACTGTAGAGCGCTGGCACGTAAAAGAACTCCTGCGGGACAAAATTCCGCTGTCTTCGAAAACCGTAAAAGTAGTTAGCGCGACGTAAAACCATAAGAGTATTGTTTTTGTTGTTGTACCTTAACCCTCGTTGTTACCTTCTTACACATCCTTTTGCACAGTGCTACTAAATGGGCTGTACGTGCCAAGAGCTTGATTTGTTTGTAAAGGTGAAATAGTCTTCATAATAATAATAATAATAATAATAATAATAATAATAATAATAATAATAATAATGGTTTTACGTCCAACAAACTACAGTAATTTTACGGTTTTCGGTGACGCCGAGAAGCCCAATTATGTCGCACAAAAGTTCTTTTACGTACCGCTAAATCTATCGACAAGAGGCTGACATATTTGAGCACCTTCAAATACCACCGGACTAAGCCGGGATCGAACCTGCCAACTTGGTCTTCCTGATTTAATGATCTCCATGTATTTTAAAAATAACACCTATCACCGTCATCAATGAAGTGTCCGTTATCTTGCTAAGAAGCCCGTAGTTGAGTTTGGCATTACCTTCCTCTTACTTGTGCCCAATTCCTCCTCTCATTTTACCATCCGACGTCCATTGCTCGACTCGAATTCTCTATTCTCTTCTGATCCCTCCAGCGTAAGGTATTCGAGGCATCTCATTTCTCTTCCCTTTCTTCCCAATACTGGTTTATTCTTCGAATGGTCGGATACCTTCCACTTACTCCTTGAATTTTAATGCTATTGGTCTTACGTCCAAAACAAAACTAAAACCCATTTCTGTACTGGCTATGAAGGCCCTTAGAGGAGTGGAAGGTAAAAACTTGCTACTTGGCCACCTTTCCTCATTAACTTTGTACCTGCTCACTTTTTCTGCAGGCTGAGTGAACCTCAAAGTCATATCTAGAAGTGCAAATATCGCTTTTAAAAGCTTTCGACTTCCTGGCGTGGAATCGAATCTACGTCTTTCCGGGTAATTCGAGCACGCGTTTAATGCCTCGACTAATCAGCCCTAGTAAAATAAATCCTTCCGGACAAATTTCCAGTACTTCGGCGTCTCCGGAAGAGTGAGACGTTAAACCACAAACATTATTTACTTATTAGCACACATACTTCTTCGTTAAACTTATGCCTTTCAGCGTTCAGTCTGCAATCCTCTGTGAATTAACTAAGAGCCTCCGCAATCCTCTATTTCCAAGTAGCCTAGCTTTGCGGCCTGTGCCGGGCTCAGTGGCTCAGACGCTGGCCTTCTGACCCCAACTTGGCAGGTTCGATCCTTGCTCAGTCCGGTAGTACTTCAAGGTGTTCAAATATGTCAGCCTCGTGTCATAGATTCACTGGCACATAAAAGAACTCCTTCGGGACAAAATTCCGGCACCTCGGCGAGTCCGAAAACCGTCAGAAGTAGTTAGTGGGACGTAAAAACAATAGCATTATTAATAGCATTATTACTATTATTAGTATTAATATTGTTATTAATTAGTTCCGTACCTCTCATCGTTGAATCATAAAAGACAGCCTCCCTCTACTTGTATTGCCTTTCATGGCAGTCTATTTATTTATTTATTTATTTATTTATTTATTTATTTATTTATTTATTTATTTATTTATGCTAATGCTTTAATGTCAAGCTACCATATCGAAGGTTTTCCGCGACGCGAGGCTGGTGTAGGGCTAAGATTGGAAAGATAGCGGCAGTGGCGTGGTACGAAAACGGGAAACCACAGAAAACAATCTTCAAGGCTGTCGAGAGAAGGATTCGAAGCCATCATCTCTCGAACGCAAGCTCACAGCCACTCGACCAACTGAGTCCGTTACATTATTCTCTTTGGTAACGAATCCTCCTCATTCGTCTCACAAGATGCCACCTACGAAGTCCGACTGGCTAGCTGAACGGTCAGCGTACTGGCCTTCGGTTCAGAGGGTCCCGGGTTCGATTCCCGGCCGGGTCGGGGATTTTAACCTTAATTGGTTAACCCGAATGGCACGGGGGCTGGGTGTATGTGTTGTCTTCATCATCATTTCATCCTCATCACGACGCGCAGGTCGCCTACGGGAGTCAAATAGAAAGACCTGCACCTGGCGAGCCGAACCCGTCCTGGGATATCCCGGCACTAAAAGCCATACGACATTTCATTTTTCCACCAACGAAGCCGGTTTATAAGCTCATTCATCGAGTTCACTCCAAACTTAATCTCCTCATTTCCGCGTACTCTCTTGCCATTGGTCCCACCTGCTTGTACCAAACATTTTTATAATAGTTTTTTGGTTGTACTGGTGGTGAATTTGCTTTTAAGAAGTACAAGTAGGTAATCATCTTCTCTGAACAAAGTAAGTGGAAAAACCAAACCAAACCAAACCAAACCCCATGGCACTACAGCCCTTGAAGGGCCTTGGCCTACCAAGCGACCGCTACTCAGCCCGAAGGCCTGCAGATGACGAGGTGTCCTGTGGTCAACACGACGAATCCTCTCGGCTTTCTTGGCTTTCGAGACCGGAAAAGTAAGTGTAAAAGAAATTTAAAATAAAGCAACATTTTTTTATTCAACGAAGGAATTTCAATGTGGATTTCAAAATAAAACAAAAATATTCCATTTAGCCGGAAAGGTCACAAACGAATCAAACGGAAACTAAGTTCCCTGAGTAACAGAACACTTGAAATTGACATACCTTTTTTTTTTTTTGCTTTACGTCGCACCGACACAGATAGGTCTTATGGCGACGATGGGACGGCAAAGGGCTAGGAGTGGGAAGGAAGCGACCGTGGCCTTAATTAAGGTACAGCCCCAGCATTCGCCTGGTGTGAAAATGGGAAACCACGGAACACTAACTTCAGGGCTGCCGATAACTTGATTTGAACCCACCTCCAGAATGCAAGCTACCAACGACAACGGTCCGATCACTAATATTAAACACATCCATCGGCTCAAGTTTTCAGGCAGACTTCACCGGCACTAAGAGCACTAGGCTTCTGACCACGATCTCCCTGAGAGAAAAAATGGTAGGGATCCGACACTTCGAAAAATGAAGGAATCGGCCAAGGAAAGATAGGGCGTGAAAATGAAAGAATCCCTACCCCTCGAATGCTCTAATACCATCGGGGTCGAAAAAGAACAAGAGTTGACCAAGGCAGGTCGGATAGGACAGATAAAAGTCAGGAGCCTGCCACTAGTGGTGTCGCATGTACGCCATCCTACACATAACCTAACTCTTGTAAAACCTTGAATTATTATGCTTAATATATTTTAATTATATTTTATTAAATGCTAAGTACGACTATACCCTGTAAATATGTACTGTACATTTGTATAACCTCAAATAAGTATTGTGAATACGTCTAACCTCAAAATATGTTTAGTCGAAAACAGTAAAAAAAGAAAAAAAAAAAACCTCTGTAATATTCGTATATTGGGCATAACTGAAAATCATTCTGACACATATGGAGGTTTCTGGAAACTTACAGTAATGATTTATTAACCAGAAACATGTAGAAACATTGGGGATGTTATAGACGTGTCCATGTGTGTTTGTAAACTGTAATCGAACATTCGAGTTTGATCAACTAAAATCGAGAGGCCGGTTGATCGATTGTTCCTTGTATGTTCGGATGTATTCCATTTACAATGCTGCAAGAACATTTCCAGAAGTCGATATTTCTAGAATGTTTGTCGAACGGTATATATATCGAGCTGACAGGCCATTGGAGTTGGAGAGTGTGGATTAGAGTGAGTGTTACGGTAAGCTGAGGATTTGGTAGACATCTGAACTTGTCAGAATCGACTTGAGTGAAAGGGAACACAGTCTTGCCTTGTGATGGTAAAGTGAATAATCAATGTGTGTGGACTTGTTGATGTCTGTACTTGACAGAACCGACAGTAAATATCGCTTCAGTGAGTTTCCCTTAATAGTGTTGTGTTGTGTATAATATTGTGTGTTGTTAGACGTAGCGGCAATAAAGTGTTTTTATACAAGGAAGTGAACTTATTTTGGGTGATATTTATTTACACCAAAATGAAATATTGAGAACTATAGTAGAAGCAATGCCAGGAATTAGCTAAAGGCCCCGCGGTCGCCAACCCACGCTCCCAAGTTTAGAGCCCCTGGGGCCCCTTTTATTCGCTTCTTACGACAGGAAGGGGGTATTATTCTACTCCCCACCCCCGCACAGGAGAACACCATCTCCCTATCTTTTACATGAACTTTATTTGATTTTACAAATGAAAAGCTCGTCATGTTAATCAGAGAACTCAGCGTTCAGGACGTGTTCGAGCTGGGTTGGTATGCACATAGCTGCTGTGTACTTGATGTTTGTTTTCGTTGGAAGTCTTGTCGGAGAGCGAGCTAGCGAACACGCCGCGACTTTCTCCGTCCTGCCTGGCCGAGGCAATGACCCTGCCTGATAATGAGCGGAGTGTAATCTGAGATTTGGGAGTGGAAAGACGTCTCACTTTCACAACTTGTGTTTACATAATCGCCTCTCTGTTGGGATCCACATGTCTCCTTACGATAATGATGATGATGCTGCTGCTGCTTGCTTGGAGCCGAGCTAGTGAGCGCTACTTTCTCCAGCCGGGTCGTTGACCCCAGTACCTACAGCGCGCCTACACTCTTACCACCTTTCCTTACGCAGAGAGGTCATTGCCCTACCAGGACCACTTCAAACACCTGCATTCTCACACCGAGAACAGATCATTATTAGGAATGGTTTCTTCTTCTTCTTCTTCTTCTTCTTCTTCTTCTTCTTCTTCTTCTTCTTCTTCTTCTTCTTCTTCTTCTTCTTCATCTTCTTCTTCTCCTTCTTCTTCTTCTTCGGGAATGGGTCACTTAGGACCACACGGAATCAACATTTATTGATCTTTCCTCCTTGCCCAATAGCAATTCATCTTCATCGATTGTATTAATTTCTGTTCCCGACTAGGTACGCCGTGTTGGTTTCTTCTCATCTTCATTTAAATCCCGTCGTGACAACAATTTTCCTGATTACATTTCTCTCGTGCAGATTTGGTGATCCTAATTCAGTGAGGTCTTTCTCTACTCGCTTATACCATTTTGATCTCGTACGTTTGTATAATAATAATGTTATTTGCTTTACGTCCCACTAACTACTATTTTAAGGTCTTCGGAGACGCCGAGGTGCCGGAATTTAGTCCCGCTGGAGTTCTTTTTACGTGCCAGTAAATCTACCGACACGAGGCTGACGTATATGAGCACCTTCAAATACCACCGGACTGAGCCAGGATCGAACCTGCCAAGTTGGGGTCAGAAGGCCAGCGCCTCAACCGTCTGAGCCACTCAGCCCGGCTCGTACGTTTGATTTGCAGAAATTGGTGTATTCGATAAGTAAGTCTGGTGTTATTCATTTCTTGGTTAAAATCTCTGCTAACGCAGGTGGGACTTCTGAAAATAAATACTCTTGGTTCAAATATTCCACATAAAACTATAGGTCCCATGGCTATGATAACAATTTAAACAGTCACGTGAAAGTCGGAAGTTAGCCTGTTTGCTTAAACGTGTCGTTTTGTGAAACTATTGATACTGTGATCAGAACCAAGTAATCTCCAGTTTTACATGGAATCCAAACCACAGAAAAATTGGCAAGAATGCAGTGCCAATGTCATTCGAATTTCATGTTCTTTAGACGTACGGAACAAGCTCATGTCTCGTGTCTAAATTATCAGTCCTCCTTCCCCACAAGTCTAAGAGATGGAACTTTTGCTGTTTGGAACGGCATGATCATCAGTCCTATGCAGTCTGTGTTTGCTAAGTCTGTCATATCACCTGTACAGCTGTCTTGTCTGAAGCTAGTGTATTGTATGCATTTGTAATTACAGTATTTGGAGGCATGATTGAAATGGGAGTGGCCGTGGCTTGAATGTAAGATACCACCTCAACATTCTTCTAGATATGAAGCAGCGAAACCACGGAATAGTAGGCCCTCAAAGCAATCTTAAATTTGTGGTAGATGCACGAATCGAATCCGGTTAAATCATACAAGAAGCCACTATATCAACCTTGGATTAAGGCAAAGGGACACACACTTTGCTCAGTTTTCGTGATATAAACAATACATTCTTGCTCATATCGCTGTACGTATCCTAGGCTAACAAGTAAAAGACAAAAGGGGCTATAGACTTCCGAAAAGGCCTGTCCCTGCATCCATCTTTACCTGGAGGTAAAAGTGATAAATCGTGGGCATTCTCTTTAAGGGCGGCAAACTATAGGGTTTGAACTGCGACCTCCCGAGGCCGGGAATCTTTGTTCTACAACCAGTGACCTTTAATGTGTAAGTGGTTGAGTTTAAATACTATTGAATTTGAAGTAATGAATATTTAAAAAATGTTCAGTCGTTTTAAATTTTATTGAAAGGATGAAATGTCGTATGGCTTTTAGTGCCAGGATATCCCAGGACGGGTTCTGCTCGCCAGGTGCAGGTCTTTATATTTGACTCCCGTAGGCGACCTGCACGTCGTGATGAGGATGAAATGGAGATGACGACAACACATAGGCTACACCCAGTCCCCGTGCCACTGGAATTAACCAATTAAGGTTAAAATCCCCGACCCGGCCGGGAATCGAACCCGGGATCCTCTGAACCGAAGGCCAGTACACTGACCGTTCAGCCAACGATTCGGACATTGAAAGGATGACAAATCATCTTTCTCTAAGAACGCCTTCTGTTTTGTTTACAGGTGGTATGCTACCGACTCGACTCCAATATTTTTGGCGTTATGATGGAAACAAACAGACATGCAAACGTACATAATCGATGGAGGGGAAACGCAGACATCCAAACAAGCAAACAGAAATAACACAGACTATCAATTAATTAACGGAAATCAAGCAAACAAACATATAAGGAAACAAATTAAAATACAAACTAAACGAAAAACCAACAAAAAAGAAGAACAATGCCCAGATTAACAAGATGACAGATAAATAGACTAAGAAGAAAAAATAAACAGATTAAAAAGAAAAATCAACAAGCAACAAGAAAAGTGAACAGATTAACATGAAGACGGATGAACAGACTGACGAGAAGACAAATGAACACTCAAGAAGAAAAATGAACAGATGAAGAATATAAACAAACAAGAAGACAATTGAAATTGAAAAGAAGATAAATGAACAAATGAGAAGAAAAATGAAAAACAAGATAAATCAACAGACAAGCAACAAATGTAGTGAACAGACAAATTGAACGACAAGTAGACCTATACATTCGGGAGATGGTAGGTTCGAGCCCCACTGTCGGCAGCCCTGAAAATGGTTTTCCGTGGTTTCCCATTTTCACACCAGGCAAATGCTGGGGCTGTACCTTAATTAAGGCCACGGCTGCTTCCTTCCTTCCAACTCCTAGGCCTTTCCTATCCCATCGTCGCCATAAGATCTATCTGTGTCGGTGCGACGTAAAGGAACTAGCAATAATAATAATAATAATAATAATAATAATAATAATAATAATAATAATAATAATAATAATTGTTACGGTGTTTTGTGGATGTGCAGAGGTGAAAGAAGGTGCTGGGATGAACAGGTCTCGACTTACGAAATTAAAGTTAATTTAAAATTGTACAAAGGTTATATTTTCTTTTCAAGATCAAGAAATAACAAGTATAACAGGAACTCATTTGTATATCAACAAGTTAAGAAAGTACAATTACAGTTTATTAATGGATTTTGGGCTTCGAGCCCCAGATTCCCAATTCTTGAGCAATTAGCCCCACTTTACTTATACACCAGGTTCAACAAAGGGGCAGAAAACCCCAATCATGCCCAGGAGCACTTGCTCCCAATTATTCAGTCAAGCCTGCTCGAGGCACACAGAAACCAACTTTAAGAAAGAGCAACCCGCTCTCAAAGTTCAAGCCTATCAAAGGCCACACCAAACTCCCCCTTCAAGCTGACCTCCAAGCACATGAAAACAGGGGTAAAAATACCCAACCTACTGAGGCCTATTCCTTAGAGAAACAGGACAATTACATGGCCCCCAAAATACCAACTTGAGAGGAGGCGTACCTGCACTCCTAATACATTTCTTTAAAACCTATTTGGCACTAGGCCGCTTATGCAAGGGCTAATCCCATACGACGGAGGTGACACGATTGAAAAATGTTATGACATTACGAGTAGAAGGGAAACTGTTATAAAAACGTAGTCACCTCAAATCAAAATGAATGGGAGCTCGAGAGGGTTAGGCACTCTCTATCCCAATTTGTGGTTAAAGAAACAGAATTTATACCAAGTGTCTTTTACATTTTAAATATAGGTTACATGAGGAAAGTTTCGAACCCGCCCCGAGGATTAAACTGCTGAGCTGGCAAGAAAATAAGTTATAAAACGGCCATTACCTGGTGGTTGAACTGCTGCCCGAAGAAAGAGGCGCTTCCCGCCCCCTGCTACATAATTACACAATGAGAGATGTTACTGAAGTGGCCCGGAGACCAGCAAACCAGCAGTTTATATACCCTCGTGGAACATTCGAGACCTTTCAAGAATGAGAACCCACACCCCCCTCACTTTATTGGCTAGGGTCAAGCAACATATCCATGTTGGAGAAGATACACCTGATTGGTCAAAAATTAATTAAAGAAATTCGGAATTGGCTAAATTAAAAACTGGCGGAACGAAAGGATTAACATTGCCAACTCAAACAATGACTGAAAGAAATTTAACAAAGAGCAAACTTATACATACTAAATTTCTTCAAAAAAAAGTTCCTTCACTTCGCACTAGGGTCCACAATTGTAGTTCTTAAGTAGTGCCATCTATAAGAGAATGTCCACACTTCTTACTACAGAGAAAACAAAAATAAATCGAAAAAGACACAGTTCAGAACTCTTCAAAATTTATAGTAATGACATCTTCTGAGAAATCTTAGCATTAATGTGGAAGTTAAAGTTCAAGCTTCCTCCAGTAGAGAAGTTTCAATTGGCGCAATGTTTAAATTAGCGGCGCGGAGGTGTACCGCCCGGTACAATAATAATAATAATAATAATAATAATAATAATAATAATAATAATAATAATAATAATAATAATAATAATAATAATAATAGGGTGTGGCCGTAATTAAGGTACAGCCCCAGCATTTGCCTGGTGTGAAAATGGGAAACCATGGAAAACTATCTTCAGGGCTGCCGACAGTGGAATTCGAATCCCCTATCTCCCGGACGCGAGCTCACAGCTGCGCGCCCCTAACCGCACGGCCAACTCACTCGGTACTAATGAAAGTTAAAAATCCGCGACCGGACCGGGAATGGAACGCGGGATCCCTTGAACCAAAGCCAAATTTAGCTATGGAACCGCACATCTTCCTCCTATAACGCGACTAGAATCGGCTGAGATTACCATTAAGTCAATCGATGTTCCACTTACTTCTACATTTTGTTAAGTGTAATCTATACAATTTCAGGAGACTTTAGCTAATCCGGCCATTCCTTGCACACAGGGGCTTATTTCCAAAGTGACTCATCTCCACGAAACACAATATTTCAGAAAACATCGTTGTTTAGTAAAGTGATTTCCTAATAAGAGACTTCACTTTTTCTATGTAGCCATATCACTTCAAACCAAAGTTGCTTGTCGTGGTGTCTTGGATTTACGTCACTTTGGAACCAAAGAGGTACTCGAAATGCAAATTATTCAGAACGGTGTAGGTCAGGTTACTTCGTAGGTGCTCAAACTTTCAAATATAGGGTAATTGTTTAATGATATATTTAATCAAATGCTTCACAAATGCTGTATATACGCACAATTTAAGAATTTCAAAATTCATAGAATACGAATAGAAAATAAAAATGCCTATAATGAAAAAAAAAATTAATTGAGCGAAAACCTAGCATACGACTGGAAACAAACATGAAGACCGAGTTATATATATCTCGTATTTTTGAACACGCAAATTTTCAGGGCGAAATATTTGGTAGGATCCGCCTCCGTGGTGTAAAAGTTAGCGCGAGGCCCGGGTTCGATTCCCGACTCTGTCACGAAATTTGAAAAGTGGTAAGAGGGCCAGAACGGGGTCCACTCAGTCTCAAGAGGTCAAGTGAGTAGGCGGGGGAGGGTTCGATTCCTTCCTCAGACATCCTCGAAGTAGTTTTCCGTGGTTCCCACTTCTCCAGGCAAATGCCAGGATGGTACCCAACTTAAGGCCACGGCCGCTTCCTTCCCTCTTCCTTGTCTATCGCTTCCGATCTTCCCATCCCCGCCCCCCCCCCCCCCACAACTCCCCAGTTCAGCATAGCAGGTGAGGCCGCCTGGGCGAGGTACTGGTCCTCCCTCCAAGTTTTATCCCTGACCCAATGTTTCACTGCCCTTGAGATGGTAGAGATGGGATCGTTACCTGAGTCCGAGGGAAAACCAACTCTGGACGGTAAACAGATATAGGAGAACAGAATATAACTACGTGTAAATCAGTTACATATAAACGTGAGAGAAAGTACATACCTTTTAAACTTTATGCTTTTATTGGTACTTACGATTTCTGCCTTGTGATGATGATGATGATGATGATGATGTAGTGCGCGCTACTTTCCCCGGTCGCCGGCCGGCCGAGGCAATGACCCTGCCCTGCCAAGCGGTGACGTCACCAGCCTCACGCCGCCACTCAAGTTATGTAAAAGCTTTTTACAATTAACTCCACACATTCCACACTTGTGAATGGAATAAAAATACCGTACTCCAAAATATGAGTGATTTATCCCAGTACGTGAGGTCCACTTGGGAGATGAGTGGTGTGCATTCATAGCCAGCAGGTGATTGTGGACATACATAACAATACAGAGTGCTCTAGGCACAGGACTGTGTTCCTAGCGATAAACGAGAAATGTGACTCAAACAGGCACCAAGAAGTACATATAACTTTTGTCAGAAATACAGCTGAGTTATGACTATCTTTTTCGGGAATATTGGCTGATCCTGCGATACTCTCACTTATGGGATAAACACTTTGAAAAAACACATTTTTTTAAGAATTGGCTTTACGTCGCACCGACACAGATAGTCTTGTGGTGACGATGGGATAAGACAATTCTAGGAATGGGGAGGAAGCGGCCTTGGCCTTAATTGAGGTACAGTCCCAGCATTTACCTGGTGTGAAAATGGGAAACCACGGAAAACCATCTTCACGGCTGCCGACAGTGTGGCTCGAACCAACTATCTCCCGGATGCAAGTTCACAGCTGCTCGCCCCTAACCCCTCGGCTAACTCGCCCGGTAAAAACACATTTAAATAATGATGTATAAAAAACTTATTAGCTTCCAATTAGCCGCAAGAGACCTGATAATTATAAATTTTAAAAATCGAACTTGGTTATATCGGGCTCACGACTACTCGAGCAAATAAAAAGGCCATGGTAAATGGAGGAACGACTGCAAATCTTGCACGTAGAGTGCCTCAAAACAAGAATGAACGCATAATCTATATTTAAATAAAATAAAGTTTTGTCTGTACATTGCTCAGGATTTGTAAAAAAATGGCATTTCTGTTTCGGTCGTGTCCACAGTAACAAGTATCACGAGAAAATAGCTGAAGATAATTTAATTAAAATTGGTATGTAAAGTCGGGAGTCCGCCTCTGTGGTGTAGTGGTTAGCGTGATTAGCTGCCACACCCGGAGGCCCGGGTTCGATTCCCGGCTCTGCCACGAAATTTGAAAAGTGGAACGAGGGCTGGAACGGGGTCCACTCAGCCTCGGGAGGTCAACTGAGTAGAGGTGGGTTCGATTCCCACCTCAGCCATCCTCGAAGTGGTTTTCCGTGGTTTCCCACTTCTCCTCCAGGCGAATGCCGGGATGGTACCTAACATAAGGCCACGGCCGCTTCCTTCCCTCTTCCTTGCCTATCCCTTCCAATCTTCCCATCCCTCCACAAGGCCCCTGTTCAGCATAGCAGGTGAGGCCGCCTGGGCGAGGTACTGGTCATACTCCCCAGTTGTATCCCCCGACCAAGAGTCTGAAGCTCCAGGACACTGCCCTTGAGGCGGTAGAGGTGGGATCCCTCGCTAAGTCCGAGGGAAAAAGCGAACCTGGAGGGTAAACAGATGATGATGATGATGATGATGATGATGTAAAGTCGGAAAATAAGGTACAACAATCTAGGATGTACATAATTTTATTTACGCTGAATCAAGGCCTAAAATTCAATTCTCAAAAGTCTATGATAATAGTGGTTCTGACGAAAAATTACTACATAACTGAAGTTACATACAATTAAACTCCCGATAATTTATATCTTATACACTTTTACCGTACCAGTTATGATAGTAGAGATACAGTCGTATCTCGATATCTCGAACCTCGATTAATCAAACTTTCAGTATCTCGAAGTAAATGTAAATTTCCCGGCCGTTCGTCCTATTCTTCACGTGTATTTATTTCTCTATTACTCGTAATTCGGTCACATGAATTTCTCGATTTCTCGAAGCAAACATTTCCTGCCTTGAAGGAAAAAATATTTTGCAACTCGAATTTTGTGCAACATTAACTGTGCAATACGGCATTTGTAGTTCGTAAGGAACAGTTAACAAGTAAATAAGGGTTTACAGTGATGTTGGAGGCGAATATGACGGGAACCGAATAACTGAAACTTTTAATGATCGGGAAATCGGCGAAGCCTCGCTGTTTCTCGGGTGTGCAATAATCACCGGCCACGTACGAAAGCAACCCCCCCGAAGTCGCGGATAACAAGCTCCATTTATGAATCTCGGCTGCGTGGTACTGACGAGAAGTTTCAACGTGAAGGGAGGGAAGGTTAACAATAACAAACAGAAGAGACTAACGGATTTATTCCAAAGGTGTTAAACGAGGTATGTTTCTTATTTCACTACTGTATATATGTTAATAGTGGTCCTATAGATAAATACTACATAACTGAAGTTATATACAATTAAATTTCCGATCATTTATGTCTTATACACTTTTACCGTACAGGTTATGATAACAGAGATACAATCGAATTTCGATATCTCGAACCCCCATTACTCGAAAACCAACCATGGATGGTAAACATATTTCATTTCATATTTTTTTACCAGATAGTATTGTATACGTTCCTATCTTCTAAAAAGTTACTATAATGAGCACTATAATTAAGATGCCGTAAAATAGGGTTTGTATGTATATTTTAATACTGTTAAAAACAATGTATTCAATATAAGCCTATAGATACATATAATTCAAGTACGTGTTATACACGCTTAAAAACGGTATTCTCTATATTTCCGAAGTTCGATAACTCGAAATAAAATTTAGCTTCCGAGTTGATTCGAAATATCGAGATTCCACTGTATTCATGAATTTCCATTCTTGTTGCAAAGTCCACATCAATGCCGAGCCACGAGAAAATGAGAGAACAGAATTTAATGAAAATCGGTATGCAAAATCGGGGAATAAATAAGTAAAGGCTATAAATAACTTTATTCACGCTGGTAGTTCAGGGGAAGGCGCCCAAAATGTAATTTGTAAATACCGATGTTATTATGCAGTTCATTTAGAATTCTGTGTACAATGTAAAATTCCGTAGCGAAGCACGGGTACACCAGCTAGTATTGAATACATTCCTCGCAAGCAAGTGTTTGAAGTCGTAACGCACAGCGAGTTGGCCGTGCGGTTAAGGGCCCGCATCTGTTAGCATGCATTCGGGAGACAGTGGAGGGTTTTAAATACTTTCTTATATTTATAATTCTTTTCCCCTTGTATTTTCTGCTTAAAGACGACATACGCACACACACAGTCCCCGGGCCAGTGGAAATAACCAATTAAGGTTAAAATCCCCCACCCGGCCGGGAATCGAACCCGAGGTCCTTGAACCAAACGCGAGCACGCTAACCATTTAGCCATGGAGCCGGAAAAAAAATTATGATGAAGACGACACATACACCCCGCCCCCATGCCAGCGAAATTAACCAATAATGGTTAAAATTCCGGACCCTGCCGGGAACCGAACCCAGGACTCCTGTGACCAAAGGCTAGCACGCTAACCATGTAGCCAAGGAGCCGGAATGGTTCGAACCCCACTGTTAGCAGTCCTGTATTCTACTGTTCCCCATTTTCACACCAAGCAAATGCTGGGGCTGTGCCTTAATAAAGGCCACGGCCGCTTCCTTCCCACTCCTATCCCATCGTTGCCATAAGACCTATGTGTGTCGGTGCGACCTAAAGCCAATCGTAAAAAATGAACCTGTATGTTGTGGGTATCCACAGGGTTTATATATAAATGGGAGGTGAATTAAATTTTAATAGTAATAATTAACCCTGATGAAGAGATATTGAATCGGACTGGTGAGAGGAGATCGTTGTGGCTAAATTTGACGAGAAGAGATAGCAATATAGGGCACATCTTAAGACACCCAGGACTTGTGCAGTTGATTTTTGAGGGAAGTGTAGTGTGTAAGAATGGAGGGGGTAGCCCAAGGTATGAATATCACAAACAGATTAGAGTAGATGTAGGATGCGGCAGTTATGTAGACATGAAAAGGTTAGCACAGGATAGGTTGGCATGAACAGCTGCATTAAACCAGTCTATGGACACAAACAACAACAATTTAAATGTGAGGAATATACAATGCCATTCGATCACTTTTTCCTCTCCTTTTTTTAACGAATGTACATCGTTCAATTCACTGCATACATTTGAATATTCTACTCCTTTTGACATTCAGAGCCAAACGAACACGCATTGAAATGTAACCAAATTCATTATATCTCGTATACATTGTTATTTACCACATTTTCAATCAAATAATGGGAAGTACTGTAGTGGAATAGTTTCGGTTATAATAGAAATATGTGATGATAGCAATTCTTTTGCTTACGTGGGTCAACAACGCTGGTTTTATGCTTGCAGCAAGTAGTTTCACAGGCGTTTATTTGAAAAACACTATGTCATAAGCTGTTAAATTATCTTTGAAAATGTCAACCATGATTTCTTTCATTAAAGCATCAATCGATTTTACAAACTGTCTCCTACCCTTTCCTCTCTGCATCGTCAATCTCATCTTTCACTTTCATGATACGATCTCCAGATTGATCATAAATTCAACGGATTTGTCATGCCACTTTCGTGTAGGTGGGTTATGGTTTTTGGTAGAAATTCAAAATTTGATTTAAAGCTAGATAGATTATTCTCGATGGTAGTATAAGAACGCCACGACAGTCTGCTAATGATATAGCTAACGTAAACATACGAGTAATGAAGACAGACATGTTACAAGCTGTTATACTCTCTTCGAAAGTGTCCAAGAACAATGTGCAGCAAGAATACCGACATGAAGCATCGCCTCCGGATGGCTACCGACACTTCAATAAGGAGAAATAGTATTTTAAAAAAGGAAAGTTTAAGTACAGGAAATATATAAATGGCTTGTCATATTTATTTATTTATTTATTTATTTATTTATTTATTTATTTATTTATTTATTTATTTATTTTACGTCGCACCGATCCAGAGAGGTTTTAATGGTCACGATCAGATAGAACAAGACTAGAACTGGGAAGAAACCGACCGCGGGCCTTAATTGAAGCACAATCCCAGCATTTGTCTGGTACGAAAATGGGAAAGCAGAGAAAACCCTCTTAAACACCGCCGACAGTGGGATTCGATCCCATTATCTCCCTAATGCAAGCTCACAGCTCCGTGACCCAAACCGCACAGCCAACTCGCTCGGTAAATTTATAAATTAAAGACGACAAAGTCCACGTCTAAAAACAAACCAGTACCCATGGCACTCCACCCACGATGTGCCTTGGCCTACCAAGCAACCGCTGCTCATCCCGAACGCCTGCAAATTACGAGATAACGCATGGTTAGCATGATGAATCTTCTCGGTGATTATTCTTAGTTTTCTAGACCGGGACCGCTGTCTCACCGTCAGATAGCTGCTCAATTGTAACCACGTAGGCTGAGTAGACATCGAACCAGCCCTCATATGCAGGTAAAAAAACCCTAAGATGGGCGGAAATCGATCCCAGGACTTGCTGCTAAAAGGCAGGCTCACTACACCCTCCCCCGCCCCCCTCCCCACCTACCGTAGAAAGTCTATCTAAATGTTTAAGAAATACTTGAGTCTGAAGAACATAGAAAAATACATTATAATAACTTTATATAGGCCTAACTGGCGTATTCCTTGCATAATGTCCTTCATTACCAATCTGCATTTTTTGTAACTACACAAAAAAAATGCTCGTAATCGAAATACGGCCCCAAGTCGTCTCGTTTCCGACGTTAAGGGTACCGCAAGGAAGTGTCTACTCCGTAACTATTGCCATACTATTGGCCTACAACTGTTGAAAAACGTCCATATTGGAATGAATTTAAAATATGTCAATTGTAACGTTTGATAAGCAGTCTCATGCTGGGCGCGTGACTCGGCGATCAAAATAGACGCCAGCTATTAATAAGCCATGCGGCAAACAATGGCGAGCTCTCGGGTATGAATGTGGTGAGTGAACTTCCGGATTGAGCTTCTGGCCTCCTCCTCCTCCTCCAAGCAAAGCAAATTAAACAGAAATACACACTTTCTCTGGTTCTATAAGCAGGAAAGCTTCTCGGAAGCGTGGGTAATGCAGATATAATTATAGAACTCTCAAATACTGATCTGCAGACTACTCATCGCTTGAAATATCAGCTCTTGTTTATATATTTAAAAACCACCAACCTCCGCAGCTGATCGTGTGCAAAGACCTGCACAAACAAGGTGCAGACCTTCATTTATTAGGTGCCTAATCCAAACCTGGACGTTGATAGACCGGTCAATGTCCCCATCAGTGGCGAAACATGGGAATTTTCTTTGAATGGAACTCAATCTTTCATTAAATAAAATGCATAAATAAAATAAATAAAAAATAAATAAATAATGACATAAATAAATACTACTATTATTTATTTATTTATTTATTTATTTATTTATTTATTTAGTCTGATCCAGGACACCCTAGATTTGCCATAAGACACAGAATAATACACAATAACAATTTTGAGGGAAGATAAAAAGATTAATGTTTTAAAAAATGATAGGTTACAATTAACCATGTTAAATGGCATGAACTCCATATAAATGGTGACGAAGAATCGGAACGGAGTATTTGATGAGTGAGACGTCTATCTCATTTTGTAGACTTCTCGCTAGTTTATATTTTTGTCACCATGTGACGAAAGATCTGGGAATTGTTCCCCTCGCCCCAAAGAAAAGTCCAGTCACCGTAAATTTTTTAAGGTTATACGACTCAAGAAAGAAAGGGATGGTTGGTTGGATTATAGATATCCTTTTTCTCATTGTCTACGTCAGACGGCTGAGAGGCTGAAGATTCAAAGCAATTTCTGCTTCGTTCCTCCGTCTGTCAATCGCTATAATATCAATCCTGCGAGTGCTGCCTCCTTCGACGATGCAGTGGACTTCTTCGTACACTTGTAGATTTTTGAGACGAAGAGCATTAGCAATCAGGTTTCTGATGATATTATGGCGTTTGATCCTAAGCAGTTCTCCTTGAGGGCAACTCCCCAGCACATGTGGTAAGGTTTCATACTCACTGCAGTCTGCAGTGGCCTGTGCTGGTAGAACGACCCGACAGAGTACGTACTGATGCAACCATCGCGGTCATCTTCAACATCTCCCTCCATTCCGAACAAGTTAAACCATCCTTCCTGGTAACCCAAGAATTAGCAGCAGGGACTTGAGCAAATAACTCAACACCTCTTCCTTTCTGTGGATATGCACACCAAGCTTCAAATTCTCGTGTTCTAAGTATATCGCGCAGTTATCTAACAGATTTCGATGATGTCTCTTCATTGAGTTGAAGTTCAGATAGGCAGCGAGTTTTTATTGCTGTGAAATTTCGAACAGCATTTACGTGCGAATCATTCACAGCTTCTAGCTTAAGATTGATGTTCAGCTGTTGAAGGTACGCTTCCCAAGTAGCGCGCATTAACGCTAACCCTTTATATTTGTGGCTCGAATAGATCATACTTGTCGGCGTGTCACTCAGAAGTTATATAATTTCTTTAAGTGCGCTTCTGATCATGTTGTCGGCTTTTAACAGACTTGATTTGGGAATTTTCTCAACCGAAACAGTCTGGAAGGGGTATATCATTGTAGGGCCAATAAACCGATTTATTACAGTCAGTTTTTTATGCGGTTGGAGTAAGTGAGTCCTGGTAATCTGATCTAAGTTAGCTTTCAATTTTTCAAGTACCTAATTTTCATTGAAGACTAAAGTCTGTCTGAAAGTTGCCCCTAAATATTTTATTTCTTTACTATCATTTATACTTGTAATGTTTCCAGAGACCGTCACGATATCATCAGAATGAAGTTTACCATTTTTTTAATAATGGCATTTGATTTGTCCGCATTTATATGCAAACCTATTTCTTGAAGCGGATTTATGACAGAAGTGACTAGGATTGAAGCTGCTGCTTGATCTTTAGCTATGATCATCAGATCGTCGGCAAAGCATAGGGATGTTAAAGGTACAGTGTTAGGACTCAATTGAAACCATACATTTCTGATGCTTTGATGTCTGTAAGTTCATCAGGGATGTAGTTTATACCCCAGATAAATAAGAAAGGTGAAATGGGATCTCCTTGCATCACTCCACATTTGATGTTTATCTTATCTGTATGACCATGAGCAGTTTGAACTTGTGTTGTGTTTTCTGTGAGAAGATTGACTAGTAACTTCTTAATGGATCTGGGTAGTATAGAGTTCTCTATTGTCGCCTTTAAGTGACTGTGTCCAATACTATCGAACGCTTTGCTGATGTCGAGGAATACTACGCAGCCCGAAATCTTTTTCATTACAGCTGTTCGTAAAATGCCATCAACAATATTCACGTTAATGAAAGAGCCAGGGGTCAGGACAAAATCTCTTTGGAACTGGTTCAAAAGGATGTATTCCCTTACAATTTTATCAAGGATCTTACTTAATATGCACCGAATAATGGAGCAAATACTAATCGGTCTCCATTTGGACAGATCAATCTCCTCACCGCCTTTACGTATAAGAACAGTTATCGCTGCCTTGAGAACCTCAGGAATGAACCCACTTTCAAATATTCTTCTGATGATATGGGCTAAAATATTAGCAGCAGATGGATTATAAGCAGAGTTCAATAAAACCTTATCCGGACCTGGGCTAGTGTCAATTGCTATGCTCTTGATAATAGAGAAAACTAACTCTTGAGATACTGAAATTGTATCATCTAAGGTATCATTCGTATAACCAATATAGGAGTCTCTCATACAATCATTAGGAGTTTCAAATCTGTTCCTAAAATATCCTTCAAGAACATCTTTCTCTAGTTTCAAATTATTAGTTCTTTTGCCACTTAAAATTTTTCTAATTGCTTTCCTCCTTTGGTAAAAATATTCATATTGAGTCACTTCATATTCGAATTTAGCTTTCCGACGTTCACGATCATTCTTAGAGGATCTCTGTGGGTTACTGGAGGTTTTATACTGTCGGTTGTTATTTTTGTAAGTGCCACGTTTACGAGCTTCAACATATCTAGTAACTGGACTCTTTGGATCTGGCAGTAGGTCTGTAGCTGTGGCAAGGAAGTTTACAAAATTAGTGACTTGTTCATTGAATTCAGCATCATTCAATTCATGCTGAAAAATACCTAGCCATTTACTCAGTTCGTCGTGGTAAGGTTTATTTTTTTGCTCTCTTTGATCAGAGGTTATTTCCAACTTCGTTGACTGACCATTTTTACTAGAAATAGGAATAGGATCTGTAGGTGGAATCTTAGACTGGCTAGGTGTGGTCATAGATGGATTCAACAAGCAAGCTCTGTATTGCTCTGGGTGTGATTTACTTATATGTATCTTAAGGCCTTTATACATTTGTCCGCAAAATTGACATTGTGTTTTGTTATCAGCGGTACTCTTATTGGTGTAATTTGTAGCCATAGTACAGGATGTATAACCCCGATAATATAGTTACAGATTTATTTGTCAATGATGATAATTTATTAGCCCTATAGACAGTATTGCTATGAAACTATATAATATATCAGAAAGTGGAGATGTGTAAAATATTTCGTCTTGTAAGTGCAAACAATGAATTGAAGGTATCATAGTAGGATATTTAAAGAGAGTTAAAAGACGGCAAGAAGAGAGAAACAAACAATATTGAGAACATAGCCTAATTCAGACGTTGAATGATTAATGGACACAGAACGCTTATATGATAACAAGCGGCTTCCTTAGTAATTTGTTAGAATCACCGCTTAGATGGCATTGGTTTATCTTTATCTTCTCTGTATAACCTAAAGCTACTGGACATATAAATCAACGCTGAACAATAAAAATCAAAATGGCTGTCGTCTTGGCAAAAATTCAGCTCACTTATTTAGTGAAAATTTTCTATAATGGGAGCACAGGTATGATAGATAACACCTCAATACGTCACACAGTACATGAATCAGCCTATAAATAAGCACAATTCAGCGTGTTAAACCACTAATGCCACCCACTTGGATTCGGAAGGTTTCCATCATGGCCTTCCGTTGCAACATTCAACCCAGGATCGACCGGGATTCGAACCTATAGCTCATTCCACGTTAAGAAAACAGTATTGTTCTTATGGACCTACAAGGAGTAAACACACTCCCTCTGAGACACCCATAATTCCTCGTGATTAAGGAATATTATACTGCACTTTGTAATGTATTATGAACGATAGATAAAAAGGATGACGCATTTTTGGCCGTGAGTTGTTAAAATAACTACATAACATTTTCTTTTTCATAAGTACATTTGTAGGGAGGAAGCACAATGGTGGGAACAGCCATCGCTTCGTTGCCTTCCTTTTTTTTTCCTTGTGTGTTGCTCTCGTACAAGCCTCGTGCAGTCACTAACTCTGTGAACCACCCGCAGCTCACTTCTTTAGTGAAATCATCTAGGCCTACAGTATTTATTTGTTGCAAGTGTGTTTTAAGGCTTTAAATCAGTGCGTGTTTGTCTTGTGTTGAGTGAGAGTTATGCGATGAGCCTACGTGTGTGATTTCTTTCTTTAACATTCATACTGTGATCTTTTGTAGAGTCATCTACAGTATTTAACCAATGTATTGCGTCTCTTTTCTAGTCTATATTGCCTGGAGAAATTTATTAAATGCAATTAAATGAATCCCTCACCCCTCGAGCCAATAACAATTATTTGTCTATTTTCACCCCGATTTGCCTTACACTTCAATGCTGAGTATTTTTATGTGCTGTAGTTTACCTCTGTTAACATCCCGACCCCTTTAGTACATACTAATAATTTGTATTTTAGTTTCTTCCGCTTTCTGTCTTGAACATAGATATTGAATTTCACAGTTTGATGTGCCGGCGTTTTTCCCGTAATTGTGTTGAGCAGATCCGTTCGATATGGCATCTCTCTTGTCATAACAGCAATACTGTTTTCTTAACATGGAATGAGCTATAGGTCTTCTGGGTGGGAAGCCAGCCGCTAAGGATTCTTAGGCACTAAGTTAGCATGTTAGAACGGGAACATATACCAGGCGCAAGTATCAGGTAGCCGCTCTACAGGTATGTCGGAGAGTTGCATAAATGTTAGGGGTTCTGAGAGTTCAGATCGCTAATCCTTACGCAAATCTCACTGTAGAACCGTTCTGCGGGTGGAAGACATTTACCCCTAGGTTAAACACATTTTCATTCTAACTGTCATGCCTAAAATTCCTTCCCTACACGCCCCCGCCACACATGCCTTCATGTAATAATAATAATAATAATAATAATAATAATAATAATAATAATAATAATAATAATAATAATAATAATAATAATAATAATAATAATAATGCATACCGGTGGTTTGATAGGTGTAGATCCGTCATAAATATTGTGTATCTGCAGTTTCTCTTTCCCTGTTTGGGAGGTAGAGAGTTCCGAAATTGCCGATTTAGTTTTTAATCTCTTTAATAGTATTATGAGTTTTCTTATTGTTTTAAGGACGATTTAAATGACTTCATCATTAGGTTGAATCGCATTTTCACTGCTGAGTGTATCAAATGGCTGCCTTTAGACACAATCTAAATTATATTCAAATCTACAGACGTGCAGCTTTAGGTAGCATTGAATACGTAATAGTGAAATAGCAATAAAATACACTATTTTACAATCTCGCTGGGGAAAGCGAGCCTGAAAATTCTGTAGCTAGACGCGCGCAACAATAGCCAGCTCTCTTGTCATTGACTAGGAAAGACTCCACTTACCTTGGCGCTTTGACGACTACAAATCACCCTTGCATACTGGACAAGGCTTCGCTACGCGGGCATTTCAGAAGTATATTACATTTCAATAAATATTTGCTTGAATTTCTTTAGATTTTTGGAAAAGCTCAACTTACCCATCTACTCGCAGGTTTCACTACTGTTCCCTAGGCCAGAGGCCAATGATCAGGCATCCTAAGTATACTTATGATAGAGTGAACCAGTTCGTTTCCTCTTCTCTAGTGAACAGCAAGTGGATTACCAATCCAATGTTGCTTAACGGGGCCAATGTATCAACAGGGCTAGCCCGTTAACCAAGCAAATATTGTAGATTCCACAAAGCCACCATAGGTAAATGGTGTGATGCTTGCTGACCAGTTCAAACCATGGCACTTCCAGCCAGATGGCCTGTACACGTTGGAGTGCTCAAGGGTGATAACCGATAGACTATGTTCAGCCGTATGATTTAGCTTCCAGGTGCGTAGCCTCTCATCTCAATGACGCCGAGTGATGCCCTTTCCAGCCCTCGGTTCACAATTAAATATTATTTATACTGGCTGAGAACTGAACGCGGGGCCTGCGAGTTTCGATATACTAAAATATCGATGTATTATTCGATAGCGATATTTAATGAGAGTATCGATTTACCTACTGTACCAAAACAAACTAACAATATTTCTGGACGTCATTTTTTCCAAATAATTATATTAAATTAGGTACGTTAAATTTGTGAGCACGATAGCTCCAAGTAAAATAGCATAATTAAGAGAATCAAATATCTTCTTCTTAATCTGTTTACCCTCCAGGGTTGGTTTTTCCCTCGGACTCAGCGAGGGATCCCACCTCAACCGCCTCAGGGGCAGCGTTCTGGAGCGTGAGAGAGTGGGTCGGGGGATACAACAGGGGAGAATGACCAGTACCTCGCCCAGGCGGCCTCACCTGCTATGCTGAACAAGGGCCTTGTTAGGGGGATGGGAACATTGTAAGGGATAGACAAGGAAGAGGGAAGGAAGCGGCTGTGGCCTTAAGTTAGGTACCATCCCGGCATTTGCCTGGAGGAGAAGAGGGAAACCACGGAAAACCAATTCAAGGATGGCTGAGGTGGGAATCCAACCCACCCCTACTCATTTGACCTCCCGCGGCTGAGTGGACCCCGTTCCAGCCCTGGTATCACTTTTCAAATTTCGTGGTAGAGCTGGGAATCGAACCCGGGCCTCCGGGGGTGGCAGCTAGTCACACTAACCACTACACCACAGAGGCGGACAGAATCAAATATAGCCATCAAAATATTGTGCAAAATGGCATAAACAAAATTATTTGCCGACGGTGTGATTCGAAGCCACTACCCCCCCCCCCCGAAGGGCCTAGGCCTACCAAGTGACCGCTGCTCAGCCCGAAGGCCTGCAGATTACGAGGTGTCGTATGGTCAGCATGACGAATCCTCTTGGCCGTTATTCTTGGCTTTCTGGACCGGGGCCGCTATCTCACCGTCAGATAGCTCCTGAATTCTAACCACGTCGGCTAAGTGGAACTCCCTCGAACCAGCCCTCAGATCCAGGTAAAAATCCCTGACCTGGCCGGAAATCAAACCCCGTGGCCTGCGGGTAAGAGGCAGGTACGCTACCCCTACACCACGGGGCCGGCTTATTCGAATCCACTAGATTTTAGAATTAGAATACAGTATTGTAACTGTAAGTCATATTTTAATCGGCTCTTTCAATAATACCGGTAATAATAATAAAAATAATAATAATAATAATAATAATAATAATAATAATAATAATAATAATAATAATAATAATAATAATAATAATAATAATAATAATAATAATGGAGTCCGCTTCTGTTGTGTAGTGGTTAGTGTGATTAGCTGCCACCCCCGGAGGCCCGGGTTCGATTCCCGGCTCTGCCACGAAATTTGAAAAGTGGTACGAGGTCTGGAAAGGGGTCCACTCAGCCTCGGGAGGTCAACTGAGTAGAGGTGGGTTCGATTCCCACCTCAGCCATCCTCGAAGTGGTTTTCCGTGGTTTCCCACTTCTCCTCCAGGCAAATGCCGGGATGGTACCTAACTTAAGGCCACGGCCGCTTCCTTCCCACTTCCTTGTCTATCCCTTCCAATCTTCCCATCCCTCCGCAAGACCCCTGTTCAGGCATAGCAGGTGAGGCCGCCTGGGCGAGGTACTTGTAATCCTCCCCAGTTGTATCCCCCGACCCAGAGTCTGATGCTCCAGGACACTGCCCTTGAGGCGGTAGAGGTGGGATCCCTCGCTGAGTCCGAGGAAAAAACCAACCCTGGAGAGTAAACAGATTAAGAAGAAGAATGTACTGTATATTTACCCCTCTTAGTCCCGTTCCTTGATATGTATTCGGGGAAGAGGCGAGATTAAATTGTACGGCATGTTTTACGGCCAGATGCCCTTCCTGATACCAAACCGAGTTGAGGTGCTAATGAAGGTGAAATGAATGATGAATGAAACTGAGTAAGGAGATAGAAGAAATCGGCTGTGGGCTATGAATATCAACTGTCCCGGCATTTTCGTGAAAGTGAAAATGAGATGATGATGATGATGATGATGATGATACACTACATCCACTGTTTGCAGAGATGATGTGGTGCCGACATTTTATCCCACAAGA
The DNA here is from genome assembly GCF_040414725.1 of Anabrus simplex. Lineage (NCBI taxonomy): Eukaryota > Metazoa > Arthropoda > Insecta > Orthoptera > Tettigoniidae > Anabrus > Anabrus simplex. The sequence goes on from NC_090267.1 coordinate 439,210,796, forward strand.
ATTATTTTACGTGCCCGTAGATCTGCCGACATGAATACCTTCAAATACCACCTACCCGAGCCGGAATTGAGCCAACTAACATGTGCTCATGAAACCAGCACTCGACCATTTGGGCCACGCTACCCAACTATTTTATGACTAATATTAGAATAAACTTACCGCGCCTGTATTTAGGGCTGTCGCCTGGGTGGCAGATTCCGTATCAGATGTTTATCTACCCTTTTTTAAATTATATTTATGAAATATCTCTCTTGGTAAATTATTCTAATCCCTATTTCCTTTTCGTACAAAAGAGGATTTGCCCCAGTTCGTTCTTTTGAATTCCAACCTTATCTTCATATTATATGTCCTACTTTTTAAAAATTCCACTCAGGCTTATCCGTCTACTGACAGATCGGAACATTCCGCTACGGTGAACTGTTCGTCTCCTTTTTTTAAATGCTTTTTGTTCGGGGCGTCGAACTATATAGATCTTTTGCCCCTACTTGCACCATATGATATGAACCTGCGTGTAATTGGAATTACGGAAGTGTAGATTGTTGAATGTAAGGAAAGGAACGTTAAGGACGACACAAACACCCAGTCCCAAGGCCAAGGATAGTAATAATTTACAATTAAAAACCCTTCACCCGGCTGGGAATCGAACCCGGGGTCGCCAGGTGACAGGCGGACGCGTTGCCCCCTACACCGCGAGGCCGGGTTCGTCTCCTTACTCCCAAGCCTTTCCCTACCCAAAGTTAACAGCTTTTTCCTAACACTACTCTTTTGTGGGAAATCACCCAGAACAAATCGAGCTGCGTTCCTTTGTATCTTTTCCAGTTCTTGAATTTCTCCCCACTTAAGCTTAACGCACTACTTTCTCTTCCAACAGTTTATTATTTGTGTTATTTAGTTAATGTCATTCTCTTGTTTTCTTTTTTTTTTTACCTCGCACCGACACAGAAAGGTCTTGTGGCGACGACGGGATAATAAAGGGATAGGAGCGGGAAGGAAGCAACCGTGGCCTTCATTAAGGTACAGTGGGGTTCGAACCCACTATCTCCCGAATGCAAGCCGATAGCTACATGACCCAAACCGTTCGTCAGTGGTATAAGAAGTGAATTTTTTTCCTTCCCGCGCCTAAAAATGATTGCCTTGAAGATCGAAATATGTAAATTCAATTAATCAATAATTTAATACAAGTTTTACCATTGTTTAATTTGATCACTTGCCTAAAATATGAAAGGCGAACTAGGTAGCACCGAGAATCCATTATGGTGGCCAATGACGTATACAGTAAACACTTTAAAATAGCAATAATAATCAAATTATTATGGCTTCTGAATCAGCCTCAGGAATAGGAAAGAAGTGCTAATAAGAGGGGTGATTGAGAGTGTAAGTTCTAGCTAATATACAGTACAACTTAAAGCTCAACGTTGCTGATAAGTTTAGCTGTTCCGCGCCGGCTAGCTCTGTGGTCATTGACCCTTCGCACTGTGTTTACAAATGTAGCGCGCACTCCCATCGGCACGGCACGGTAAGGCATGGCAAGGCAAGGCAAGGCTCGCCATTGGCTCGGTACGGCATGGCATAAACGAGTTGTACGACCCCAAGTAGCATCGGTGAGTTTGTAGGATCGTAATTTCAATCCGGTATGGTCCCCGTACTTTCCTTTTAGAGGAATGGGGCATTGTGGCTATCGGCTCCAAGTATTGAATGAGAAATATGTCCGACAGTCAATGAAGTCTTTGAATATACAGTAAATGATAGGCATGGAAGGATTAGAAAGAATTTCCCGGAGATGAAAACTGCTTTTAGCATGGCCATCTGACCATCTACTGCATCTATAGTCATATCTCCGCACTTTTCTTGTCAATGTGAACTCTTTTTGTTCAAAGAGATAATAATAAGTAGCACGATACCAAACGTCATGGGTAAACAAAGGGATAAATTATAGGGGCACATTTACGAGAATGAGCGATGACAAGGTCAGAAAAAAATCACAGTTCTAGGCCTACAGGCGAGCAACTGAATGTTGAAAATATCCTGTGGATATGAGCTACGAAATTTAGGTAAATAAAAGACAATAAAGTATGAGAATATATTCTTTAATTATTTCTAAAAATTACAATCCTTTCCTTAATCATTATCAGGTCGATTAGATTAGCAGTTTGCCTTTTTCTACCACTACGAGCGCTAATGTGAGTCAATGCAGAGTTTCACTTAAGCCCTCATAACTACATTCGGTATGGACATTTTTCACAAAATCAAAAACCGTGTGAGGGTATTGAACCAAGGAACACATTACGTAAAGAATTATGTAAATAATAGCCGCCTCTGTAGTGTAGTGGTTAGCGTGATTAGCTGCCACCCCCGGAGGTCCAGGTTCGATTCCCGGCTCTGCCACGAAATTTGAAAAGTGGTACAAGGGCTGGAACGGGGTCCACTCAGCCTCGGGAGATCAACTGAGTAGAGGTGGGTTCGATTCCCACCTCATCCATCCTCGAAGTGGTTTTCCGTGGTTTCCCACTTCACCTCCAGGCGAATGCCGGAATGGTACCTAACTTAAGGCCACGGCCGCTTCCTTCCCTCATCCTTGCCTATCCCTTCCAATCTTCCCATCCCCCTACAAGGCCCCTGTTCACCATAGCAGGTGAGGCCGCCTGGGCGAGGTACTGGTCATACTCCCTAGTTGTATCCCCCGACCAAGAGTCTGAAGCTCCAGGACACTGCCCTTGAGGCGATAGAGGTGGGATCCCTCGCTGAGTCCGAGGGAAAAGCCGAACCTGGAGGGTAAACAGATAATGATGATGATGATGATTATGTAAATAATTTTGGCTAATATTTTAATAAATGAAAACGAGTAAATAAAGAAGCGATTTTAGGCTGATTTTCCGGAAGTGCATTTAGGCCGGAAGTGACTCTCGAAATTTGTTTGTTTTAGTTTGATAGAGCTATCCAAGACTCACAATTTGAAATCTTATTGGCCCCTTTAGCCCTTCAAATGTCGGCACAACTACAGAAATTGCTTAATTTTACGTTTTTTTTAATATTGGGGAACCCTACGCTGTGTGCTATGAAATGTTAAAATAGTTGAACTTTTAATGTTGAAAACAAGTCCAACAGAAAAGGCAAAACTCACTAGCAATAGTTTAACACGACGTTAACAGCAAGAAATTAACATAATGGAAAAAGATATCCACGACAGAACCACATTCAGAAACAAGATACAAGCATTTGAGGGGTTCCAGGAACTACAAACGGCACCCAAGAAGAAGCAACGTTGGACAGACGAAAAGAGCTGCAAGCAAAGGAATGAAGGAATATTGGCGCTAGAACATAGTTGGCCAAAACCGAATCTAGTAATAATCTAGGTAAAAAACCGAGTGACATCGTCTCTGCATTCCGAAGATGGCTTTCTATGTCTTCCCATTTCCACATTAGGTATGTTGTACCTTAAAAAAGGCAACGAATACTACCTTCCCAGTCCTAGCCCTCTCCTATTCCAGTATCGCGGAAGGTTTACCACTGTTTCTTCTAAGTCAGCTAGCAAAGAAAAAAAGGAAAAGCCCAGCATTTTCTTGAAGTAAAACCGAAGGACGGGCATATCCGATGAGGAAACCACCTCACTGTCACGATCAGCCTTTGAACCTCGCAATGCCGAAACGCCACAATCCCATTGAGGTATTATCGTAAAGAGTTCCACTCTATGAGGATATGTTGCCTCAGAGACACACTGTGCGAGTGTGGTTTCCTTCCCCCCCCCCCCCCAATCCGTCAAATTAGATATGTAATCATTCTGTCTTAACCTAACCTATCAGAGTTTCCTTTGTCAATTTAGGTGTTATTTCTTATTGTCCAATGATGAATGGTTTTGTACCTTACGCAATTATGTATGCACACTGCGCTTAATAATTATTCCCTCCTTCGATTAACATTAAATGTGACTGAAACCATTGCTTATTTCCTTAAAACAATAATCATTACTTCTCTCCCGGCAAGTCGTGTAAATGACAGCAAGAATCGTCACGTTTGGAAAACAAACGAAAAGAAAGAATAAAAAATCGTTAAAAACTTCATTTCTCTTTCGGCAATAACATTCAACGTCTCTTCAATTGCTATAAATGTTAAGAGACGATTTCTTAAGCTTATCGGTCAAATTGGCAGATAAGCTCGTAGCTTTTAGCTGGACTGAGTAGGTCAGTCGGTGGAGCGCTGGCCTTCCTTTTTTTGCTAATTGCTTTACGGCGTACCGACACAGATAGGTCTTATGGCGACGATGGTACAAGGAAGGGCTAGGAGTGGGAAGGAAGCGGCCGTGGCCTTAATTAAGGTACAGCCCCAGCATTTGCCTGGTGTGAAAATGGGAAACCACGGAAAACCATTTTCAGGGCTGCCGATAGTGGGATTCGAACCTACTATCTCCCGAATACTGGATACTGCCTGCACTTAAGCGACTGCAGCTATCGAGCTCGGTCGCTGGCCTTCCAGGAAGAAGTTGGTGAGTTCGACCCCGGCTCAGTCCGGTGGTGTTTAAAAGTACTTAAATGCATCAGTCTCGTGTCGGTAGATTTACTTCCAGGTAAAATGATATCTGCGGGAGATAATTTCGACGCCTTGGCGTCTCAGAAAACCGTAAAAGTAGTTAATGGGATGTAAAACCAGGAACATTATTATTATTATTATTATTATTATTATTATTATTATTATTATTATTATTATTATTATTATTATTATTATTATTAAGCTTGCGGTTTTGCGTGGCTGTTGCTATTATGATAATAGCCAAGGGACGTCCAGCTGTACGTGGAATACGAACCACAGGGACGTGAGCCTTCATTTCAAAATTTCCCCTCGCATGAGCAGGGATTTGAACAACGGCTTCCATGGTCAGAAGACAGTTTATACACCATTGAGCTATCACGCTCCCTATGGTCTCTCATATTTACCGGTCTTGAATTCCAAATGACCGTTTGTATTCGATTCTGCAATGTTGAACATGGAGGTGAGTGTGTATCCTGCCGCTTTGCTACACAGCCAGTCAACTTCCCTCCCTTCCGGAGTACCGCAAATTTTCCCATGAAAGGTATTTTTACTTTTCTAATGGTTTCAACATTATACCAACTCAGACAGTTTCTTTTACGATGGAATTCGAAAGGGTATGTACTGAGAAAGAAGCCATCCTAGCCTTGATTAAGGTACAGCTTCAGCATTTGCCTGGTATGAACATGGGAAACCACGGAAAAAGAAGCAACCTTAGGGATGCCGAGAGCATCACCATCTCTAAAACGCAACCTAACACCTATATGGCCAGAACTGCAGCCAACTCGCTTATTCATTCATTCATTCATTCATTCATTCATTCATTCATTCTTCTTAATCCGTTTACCCTCCAGGGTAGATTTTTCCCCTCGGACTCAACGAGAAATCCCACCTTTACCGCCTCAAGGGAAGGGTCGGGGATACAACTCAGGAGGAGGACCAATACCTCGCCCAGGTGGCCACACCCACTATGCTGAACAGGGGCCTGGTGGGGGGATGGGAAGATTGGAAGGGAGAGATAAGGAAGAGAGAAGGAAACAGCCGTGGCCTTAATTTAGGTACCATTTCGGCATTTGCATGGAGAAGAAATGGGAAAACACGGAAAACCACTTCGAGGATGGCTGAGGTGGGAATCGAACCCCACTCTACTCAGCTGACTTCCCGAGGCTGAATGGATCCCGTTCCAGCTCTCGTACCACTTTTCAAATTTCATGGCAGAGCCGGAAATCGAACCCGCGTCTCCGGCGATGGCAGCTGATCACGCCAAGCACTACAACAGAGGCGGACTATTTATTTATTTATTTATTTATTTATTTATTTATTTATTTATTTATTTAATCGCTGGGACCATGGAGGACCACGTTAAGTCCTGTTACTTTTGGCAATTAACTTTGCTTTCTTTTGAGCCCAGAATTCTCTCATTCTTTTTGAGTGGGTCAGCTTGCGTTCCTCTGTTCAAGGAACACCGTCTCTTCTTTTCGGTTGTTCGTCTTAGTTTAGCCCGTTCATCGATATCTTATTTTTTATTTTTTTCGAAAAGACCTCTGTCAAAGGCGTCTTCCAGTTTGATCTGTAGCACTTGAAGGTCCTCTTTGGTGTTTATTAACCAAAGCAACGTGGTTTTCGTTTTTGAATCAAATCAGTGAAAGATATGTATGGTCAACCTGTTTCCGTTCGTTCCTTTGAGGTGACCGCAAAATCGTGCCCGTCTTTTGCGGATCGTGTCTGTAATTTTCTCTATTTTGTTATAGACTTCCTTGTTGGATCTTTTTTTTTTTCGTGAATATCATTCTTGTAGTTGGATCCCACGATTCCTCTAATTATTCTGCGCTTCTTTTTCGCCAGGTCTTCGAGGAGTCCTTTATTGGATTGTACGGACAGGGTTTCAGCTGAATACTGTAACTACTGACTTCAGAACCGTTTCATAGTGATGTATCGTAGAGTATTCATTCATTCATTCGTTTATTTATTCAATAATAATAATGTTATTGGTTTCACGTCCCACTAACTACTTTGACGGTTTTCGGAGACGCCGAGGTGCCGGAATTTAGTCCCGCAGGAGTTCTTTTATGTACCAGTAAATCTACCGACACGAGGCTGTTGTATTTGAGCACCATCATATACCACCGGACTGAGCCAGGATCGAACCTGCCAAGTTGAGGTCAGAAGGCCAGCGCCTCAACCGTCTGAGCCACTCAGCCCGCCATTTATTTATTTATTTATTTATTTACGTATTTATTTATTTATTTTTCATATCACATATTCGGCTTGCTTAGACCAGTTCTTTCTATTTGACGGCCACGGGTGGCCTGCGCATCTAGGTGTGGGATGATAATGAGGTAGTGAGAGGTGAAACCCGGTGTCGGCACATAGCCTACTCCGGTTGAATAAAACGAAGGAGTCTGCTCAAGGATTTACGTCTCCATCCGACAGAGGAATAACCATCAACATCGTCGTATGCTCTCACTCCATATGAACCCTGGAGAGAGGTTTGGAATTGAATCCAGGCTTTTGGCACGCAATCTAGTGATTGGAACTTGTATACCACCACCTTTCCTACCCTGCCGGCCAATATTCTGGTAAAAATAATGTGTCCACCGACGGGATTCGAACTGGCTAACCATGGTGTCAGACCATAGGGACTTAGTAACTTTACGATCGTGGCTACCAGGCGGACTACTCGCTCGGTAAAACGGATTCTTAAGCGTGAATAATCCCGAACACCAACCGAATGCACCAGGACTGGACCCCAAAATCTGGACCTCTAGAGACGAGTGTCTAACCACTGGTAAGAAAACAGAAAGGAGCCTGACAATGACAGCAATGCCAGGCTCAGTCTGGGGTCCCATGACTCTAATCGCCACAGATATAGTCTACGAACTTTTGAGTCTCAAAGTTGCATACCTTCGTTTGTTTAATTTCTAGAAGGGGTATTTTGGGTCAGATCATTAATAATAATAGTAACCCACTACCCAAGACTCAATATTCCTCCTGAAAATGATAATGGAGTCTGCATGAAAATAAAAATAAGACCATTGGTACTTTAGACTCAGGTTCTCCATATTGATTTAATAGTAAATGGAGGAACTTAATATATTTATAATAAATGGAAATGTTAATGGAATTTTTGTGTTTAAATCAATATCGATGTTCAGTAACCATTAATCAATCCTTCATAGTGAAAAAACTATGGTAAATTGTAATTTTTTTTTTTTAGTGTACTGGAAATCAACCTTCCAGGGTGGTTGAAAACTACGTCAGTAAAATTATTTTCATCTGAACTATTGTAGTCATTTAATCACTTCGGTTTCAAATATCGCTTTCCACTGACACAGGTTCTTTGTTACAGTCACGTTCAAGCCACTTCGAAAGATGATCATGATTATGATAATGATGATGCTTGTTGTTTAAAGGGACTTAACTTCGAAAGATCCTCCTCACTAGCTGCCATATTTCTTTACAAAGTGACGGACGTCGAACGTTCAATTCCTTACACCTTTCACTCAACTTTAAAAGGTGATTTACGTTCGGAGAGCTTTTAAATTGTTCTGAAGACAATTACAATGACCGAATGTCTGCTTCTGGTCCACGATGGACGTATACGAAACGTTTTCGTAAGTGGGTGCCAATGATTTAGAGATGTTTTTGAGAGGGTATGATTCCATGCGGAGGAAACAAATTCTATCAACAGTTCTGGCAACCTGTTATGGCAACCATATTGAGAAGAAATGGGCACTACATCCATGGAGTGACTGTGTGGCAACATCGCGGCAGCCATCGCTCCAACCGAAACACCAACTTGAGCAGCCGAGTTCAGTGCCCTGATCTTCGTCTCCCAGGGAGCCTATTCGTTAAGAAGAGGCGCAGTAGAGTCACCATTCCATGCGGAATTCTGGTTTTCAGTTCAATTCGTTAGTTTAAGAGTCGGTGAAGATATAAACAAATGCTAAAGATATATTAAGGTATTATTTTACTATTGAACAAATATTCAAAATCTAGAATGAAAATGTTCTATTCGCTTCTAAAGCGAAATAATATACATATAGGTAGCTGTGAAAAGGACCAAGATTTCGAATATTTATTCACATATTTTCAAAAGCGCACCTCCCTGAACAGGTATATGTATTATATATTTTATGCCAACACACAAAGAAAGAAAAAACTGAAGCTTCTTTCTGAGACAGAGGCGAGTATAATACAAATTACAACTGAAGTTTCCTGGAGACTAACTTTTCACACTCATTTATAACCATGCCGTGACACAAACTCTGTAATTATTGTTCAAGTAACTTCTAAATTATGCTATTTCTAAAATATCATATCTATACACTTCCTCTGATCATGGAAGAATACGGTATTATTTTGTGCTAGATACTCTTTGATTCTCTGACCTTGTCCAGCTTCTGAATATATTCAACAGATGGCAGAACGTTCCTAATAACTTACATGATGCTAAGAGAAAACAGTGCAGTACGTACAGACGGGAAGGTATCCATCGACCAGCCTTCTGTACGACCATTAATAAAGCGCAGGGACAAACTCCTGAAAAAGTGGGTGTCCACTTACCCGAACCAGTAGTCAGCCACGGCCAATTGTATGTTACACTCTCGGGCAAGATCTTTTGAAAATGTTAAGATCCAGACACGGTAGAATGGTCGAAGCACAGATAATATTGCATGAAAAGAAGTATTATATACTACATTACGAATGAGTCAATTATTATTTACCTGTATTAAATGTCCATTAAAACTACTGAAAAGGGCAGGCAAAACAATATGATAGGCATAGCAAGACTAGTTATCTGACCTATTTGTAACGAATGCACGGGTCTTCTAGTTTCAATTAATCATTGAATTATAAATTTATCAAATATAAAATCTCTAGTTTCATATAAATACAAATATATTTGAACTGTGATAATTATTTGGAGGCAGTGGCACCAATAATTCAGTAGGACTGTGTACCATTGTAATGACTGTTGAAACAGTTGAAACACCTTGAACAAACTCACAATTTCAAAAAAAGATTACAGCAAACGAGAAGTTTAAAACAAATTATCTGTAATTCACCGGTGGGACTTTCACTCTTAATCTATTTCTGCCGTTAATATTATGGCAGATACTGTGAGAACTGTTAGGGAAGTTTTCACGTATAATGTCTATGCCATTAGATATGTTTCTCAAAAAGGCCACTGGAACTTTCAGTTAGCGATACAGAAAAAGAGTATTTGTTTAAGAGGTGGTTGAATTCCTAAATCTCTACATCCTTGGTCGTCAACTGGCGGATCCCGGTCCGAATCCAGACTGAAGTATAAGTGTATCGCCTCCTGGACCGGTCAAAAAATGAATGAGAATTTGTAAATTATGGTTTCATTCACTATTTTTGGCAAACGGTGAATGGTCCGGCTCCTTGGCTGAATGGTCAGCGCAGTGCTCTTCGGTTCAGAGGTCTCCGGGTTCGATTCCGGCCGGGTGGGAGATTTTAACCTTAAATGGTTAATTCCCTTGGCTCGTGGACTGTATTTTCTTCTGTCCCCAACATCCCTGCAACTCACACACCACACATAACACTATCTTCCACCACAATAACACGCAGTTACCTACACATCGGCAGATGCCGCCCACCCTCATCGGAGGGTCTGCCTTACAAGGGCTGCACCCGGCTAGAAATAGCCACACGAAATTATTATTATTATTATTATTATTATTATTATTATTATTAAAAGTGAATGGAACAATGAAGAAGAGTGTTTTTTCAACGGTAATAAAATATCTTACTCTACCTGAATGTCATTAAACACCAATAAGAATCGACCTTGAAAGAGACACACAGAAAGGTAGCCTCAGTCATTACCTACAAACAATTCTGGTGCGAATACGTTCTTCTTCTTCTTCTTCTTCTTCTTCTTCTTCTTCCGGCGGGTACAAGATGAGTCATACACGTTGGACTTGGCCCTGTATTATGGCTGAATGCCTTTCCTGACACCAATCCTATGCGAAGGAATGTAACTACTCAAAATTGCACGAGGTGCGTTGTGTGTAAATGAAGACGAACACCCAGTCCCGCAGCCATGAGAATCAGCCTCTGCCGGAACTGAATCCAGGGCCCTACGAACTAATGACCTCTACTCTCACCATTCAGTCAACTCCGTGTCGTTAGTTTCCGGAACGTCAAAAAAACTGCTGCGAGACAAAATTCCGAAACCCTCACGTTTATTACAATCTCTAACAAGTAAAGAAAAGTCAAAGAAATTATTATTATTATTATTATTATTATTATTATTATTATTATTATTATTATTATTATTATTGAAGTCTCCGTAGCTCAGGCGACAGCGCGTCGGCCTCTCACCGCTGGGTTCCGTGGTTCAAATCCCGGTCACTCCATGTGAGATTTGTGCTGTACAAAGCGGAGGCGGGACAGGTTTTTCTCCGGGTACTGCGGTTTTCCCTACCATCTGTCATTCCAGCAACACACTCTAATATCATTTCACTTCATCTGTCAGTCATTAATCACTGCCCCAGAGGAGTGCGACAGGCCTCGGCAGCCGGCACAATTCCTATCCTCGCTTCATTCATTCCATCCCTGACCCGGTCAATGACTGGAAAACAGGTTGTATACTTTCTTCTATTATCATCATCCGAATCGTACTAGACAACGGAGACGTGTTAGGATACCAGTAAACCCCGTGAAGTAAAACGTATATCAGAATGAAAAATAACAAAGGAAATGATGCGTTTAACAATGATGACTGAAGTATACGAACGTGGCATTCGGCCGTTTAGCAGGGCTAAGATTCAAATGTGTGACACAGTTCGCACACCCTACCCCCACCTCCTGGATTCGGGAAAAGGGGCAGAAGAAGTAGAAGAAGACTGAAATGTAAGAAACTACAACGTGATGCCTTCCCGCCATTGACTTACAGCTGAAATGAGAAACAACGAAAATCACTCCAACGAATGTTCCCCTCCGTAGCTAAAGGTTAGCGCTATTAGCTGCCATTCTCGGTGGCTCAGGTTCAATTTCCGGTAATACCAGAGATTAAGAATGGCAGGAAGGCTGGTATTTATTTATTTTAGCGTACGGCTTATACAGACAATATCAATATATATATTTACAGATGAGAAACAGAGTAATTTGTGCTTCACAATTGAATATCAAGTTTTTCAATCCAGCGTACAGCCTCTGGAGTTACGAGCAGGAGAAAGGCTGCTTAAAAAAGTGCGTACAGCTCACCTCCCTTGGAGGTGTGCCTGAACAGGGCTGCACCACCTCGGGACGGGCACACGAGTTTACATTCTTACTCCTCCAAGGAATGCTCACGGTAGGTTTTTAACTCGCTTCTGAATGATCGTCTCGTGGCCATGATCGTTGAGGGGGTCACGTCTTTATGGGCTGACGCTGTGGTTAGCTGGTTCGAGTACCGTTCGTGGAAAATACTTTAATCTTCAGAAAGCTGACCGGCGGGATAGGAGAGAAGTGGTATACAATTTTTTTATCACTAGAATGCTGGGCAAACGCCTAGGCTGAATTCTAAACTTCTCGGCAGTGTTCATATGCAGCGAGCGCGTATGACGCTGTTGATAGTGAATCGTCCATCGGATGGAGACATTAAGCTTTGAGCAGACCCCTTGGTACTATTAGACAGGAGTATGCTATTGTGTCGACACCAGGTATCACCCTCTCCCTACCTCATGATCACCACCACTACCACCTCCAAGACGTTCAGGTCGCCCGTGGGCGTCAGCTATAAAGAACAGCACCAGGTATCTCCGGAGATCGCACGACATTAGGCTACATCTCTTAACACCGGGCGAGTTGGCCGTGTGGTTAGGGTCGCACAGCTGTGAGCTAGCATCCGGGAGATACTGGGTTCGAACCCCACTGTCGGCATCCCTGAAGATGGTTTTCTGTGGTTTCCCATTTTCACACCAAGCAAATACCGGCCTTAATTAAGACCATGGCCGCTTCCTTCCCACTCCTAGGCCTTCCCTATCCCATCGTCGCCGTAAGACCTATCTGTGTCGATGCGACGTAAAGCAAATAGCAAAAAATAAATTTAAAAATCCTTTAACAGCTAGGGCCAATGACCTTAGATATTAGACCCCTTTAAACAACAATCATTATTATCACCTTAACAGCTATGTTACCTAGAGCTGAACCATTCCAGTATCATATACGTGACAAGGCCTGGACTTGAACCCAGGACAAACGGACGACCATGGCGCCGGTCCTATAGTAATAATAAGAAGAAGAACAACAACAACACTATTGATTTTACTTCCCATTAACCACTTTTCCGGTTTTTGGAGACGCCGAGAACTGGAACGTCATCCCTTAGGAGTAAATCTACCAACTTCTAATAAAGTACTCCTGTTTTCCACCTGCCTGAGCCGGGAACGAACCTGCCAATTTGGGCTCAGAAAGCCAGCGTTCTTCCATATGAGCTACTCAGCCCGGTTCTCTTCATAAAAGGAAGGAAATTCTTTGTGCAGGTAATGGAGCTAAATTACGAATGAAGCCTTCAAAGAATTCTCCCCTACGCACAGTTTTGTAGAATCACTTGGGAATGGTCGATGCAGTGGGTTGATGAGGCTCAGCCAACATGGTTGTTATACTCTTATCCCCGCCTACTGGCTGTGTGTTGTGAGGATCTCAACAAGAGTGACTATCCTCTTTAGGAAAACATGTTTTTAACACCTACCTGATGCTCTCAACTTATTCAGTAGGTTTCTGTTTAGAAGATTCTCCCACGTAATGTCTACGTCTTATGGATTAAGTCCTGCCATCGGCAACCCAGATCATAATTTTCTGTGGTCTTCTACTTCTTCGTCTTCTTCATCTTTATTATTATTATTATTATTATTATTATTATTATTATTATTATTATTATTATTATTATTATTATTTGTTTACCATCTGATTTATGTCGCACCGGCACAGATAGGTCTTACGCTGACGATTGAATAAGAAAGGGCTAGGAGTAGGAAGGAAGCGGCCGTGGCCTGGTACAACCCAGCATTTGCCTGGTGTGAAAATGGAAAATCACGGAAAGGCATCTGCAGGGCTGCCGACAGTAAGGTCCGAACCAGTAGCGTAGCCAGGTTCGGCCGAGGGGGAGTGGGGGAGGGGGGATGAAGTTACACAATGCTCGTAGAACACAATGGAGGTGCATGAATGACTTCTCGTTATAAGGTCACTGATACAAATTAATTACACATCTGTTGGTTGCACAATAACAGTATGTTTCCGAATGTTTATTTAGTTTATTGTTTATTGTCAGATTCTGGTTATTTAATTTTTGTAAAAATTCCAGGGTTCTAACCCTCAGTAACCCCCATGGCTACGCCCCTGGTTTGAATCCACTATCTCCCGAATGCAAGCTCACAGCTGCGCGCCCCTAACCGCACGGCCAACACGTTCGGTGACAACCTTATTCATGATATTATATATCTGTAGATGTAAAATGCCAACATACAAAGAAATACTTTCTTATATGGAATTACTGTCATTGTCCGACTCATTGGCTAAATGGTTAGCGTTGAGGCCTTCGGTTCAGAGGGTCCCGGTTCGATCCTTGGCCGGGTCGGGGATTTTAATCGCGTCTCATTAGTTCTTCTGACCCGGGGATTGGGTGTTTGTGTTTGTGTTTGTTCCAACACTCCCCTCTTCATATTCTGAATCACTACACCACCAACGAACACAGAAACACGCAATAGTGATTACATCCCTCCATATTGGGTTGGCGTCAGGAAGGGCATCCGATCGTAAAAAAGGGCCAAAATCACATGTGCGACACAGTTCGCACCCGTGACCCCACAGATGTGAAAAAACTGTAGAATTACAATAATAATAATAATAATAATAATAATATGATGATGATGATGATGAATTATTGTCATTAATCCTGCACTTTCCACAAGGCTTTCAGCTAACCCAAACAATACAGTATTCAATTATTACAATTTTTAGAAATCGTGCGTTTAATATTGAAGCATAAGACTGACCCTCAGTTATCTGCATGGCCCTATCTTTAACAGTCCACATTATCGGACCCACCTGCTGGCTGTGAACTTATCTCACCTCCATCCAGTGACGCTGTATCACACGCTCGATCTACATTCAGGGCTATCACCCAGGTGGCAGATTACCTATCAATTGTTTGATTAGCTCGCATAATTCCAAAGAACTCTGAAATTTATCGAACAGTTTCCTTGATAAATTATTCCAATCCCTAATCCCTCTTCCTCTAAATGAATATTTGCTACGATTGAAGGGCTTATTTCCAAAGTGAAGCAACTCAACTTTCTTTTCGGATTTCAAGCTGAACGTGAACATTTACTCCTACAACAGTACTTTATCTTTTTTGCTATTTGATTTACGTCGCACCGACACAGATAGGTCTTATGGCGACGATGGGATATGAAAGGCCTAGGAATGGGAAGGAAGCGGCCGTCGCCTTCACTAAGGTACAGCCCCAGCATTTGCCTAGTGTGAAAATGGAAAACCATCTTCAAGTCTGCCGACAGTGGGGTTCGAACCCACTATCTCCCGGATGCAAGCTCACAGCTGCGCGCCCCTCACCGCACGGCCAACTCTCCGGTCAGTACTTTATCATGCGGGAACGTATTTATTTTCAAAGCGGAGTATATCATGATTAAAATGTCATCCAATAGTTGTAATTTCCAAAGTGACGCAACTCGTCAATGTTTTTATTTCCAAAGTGCCGCTACTCCACGTGGCCAATAGCTCGGCGCGCACGTATCACGTGACCGCTTACTGGTTGTGGTGGGACTGCTCTTTCGCTCGTGGTGTGCAAACACACCCTGTTGAAAAGAGGTAGGACATGATTGTTTCACGAAGGGGAACAAGGACCAATGGGCAAGGTATTGAAAGAAAACAAAGTCAAGGGTATTAAGAGCCTCCTCGATAAACTGGGTGTACCGTGGCATTTTATTATTTATTTTAATTTTTTAGCCAACAGAGGACTACTTAGTCAGGTTTATGGAGGTTGTTCTTCATTTTGTCAGCCCAATACTGGTTCATCCTTTCTGAACGAAATTTTCTTTCTGCTTCTGGAATCACTCTTCCTAATCTCTGCTTGTTGATTTTTGTCTGTAGTCTAGTGTGTTTATCTTTCAATGTCCGACTCGTTGGCTGAACGGTCAGCGTACTGGCCTTCGGTTCAGAGGGTCCCGGGTTCGATTCCCGGTCGGGTCGGGGATCTTAACCTTAATTGGTTAATTCCAATGGCACGGGGGCTGGGTGTATGTGTTGTCTTCATCGTCATTTCATCCTCATCATGACGCGCAGGTCGCCTAGGTCAAATAGAAAGACCTGCACCTGGCGAGCCGAACCCGTCCTGGGATATCCCGGCACTAAAAGCCATACGACATTTCATTTCATCTTTCAATGTTTTATGATACACTGGTCTCTTCTACTTATACTGCTGAATAATGAAATCCACAAAGAAAAACGCAACGTCCTTCAACTCGGATGTAGTAATGATTTTTTAAACGTATTTTGTAAGTGTGAAGTGTATGGGCCAATAGGTCCTTCCAAACATCTGTGAGTGTTTTCAAAAATATGAGACAATCATCTTTATGCTTGTTTTCAGTCAAATGTTAGGCTTTGCTAAATTAAATTTATGTTTTCTACATTGTAGGCATTTTTATTTTCTGTCCATATTATTTGCAGTTTGAAATACAGCATTGATGAAGTATTAAGCATTATATTTTGAATGTTTGAGCACCTACGAAGAAACCTAGCCTACATCGTTCTGCAAAATTCGTATTTCGAGCCAATCTTCAGTTCCAAAGCGACGTGGATCCAAGATCCCCCGTCCATTTTATGGTATTCTTTGCACTAAGATTGAAGCCACAATGACAAGCAGATTTTGTAAGAAGTGATCAGGATCGAAAATCTCTACAGTACTTCATTATGATAGGAAATATATTTAGGAATACGGAGTGTGGAATACAAGTACACAAGTAGTAACGTTACCGAGTCTTCTATCAAACTACAGAAATTGGTTTTGCGTACCATTACCCACCCATGTGAGGCAATGGCACGCATGTACTTCTTTCACCACAGAAGAGACAAACATCGTTGGTGGTATTCCTCTGTGGCAACCCAAACACCACTTCTTCCGTGTAATCATCATTATCATCATTACATATTTCATTTGACAAACTGTTGTTGTCTTTTTTTTTTTTTTTTTTTGCTAGTTGTTTTACGTCGCACCGACACAGATAGGTCTTACGGCGACGATGGGACAGGAAACCACGGAAAACCATCTTCAGGGCTGCCGATAGTGGGATTCGAACCTACTATCTCCCGGATGCAAGCTCACAGCCGCGTGCCTCTACGCGCACGGCTGTTGTTGTCTTGAAAAAGTACCTTATTTGTTTTCTTCATTTTCTTGAATTTCCAGCTCGAGTCTTCTTGACCATTGTGTATTAAAACCAAACCAAACCCCATGGCACTACAGCCCTTGAAGGGCCATGGCCTACCAAGCGACCGCTGCTCAGCCCGAAGGCCTGCAGATTACGAGGTGTCGTGGGGTCAGCACGACGAATCCTCTCGGCCGTTATTCTTGGTTTTCTAGACCGGGGCCGCTATCTCACCGTCAGATAGCTCCTCAATTCTAATCACGTAGGCTGAGTGGACCTCGAACCAGCCCTCAGGTCCAGGTAAAAATCCCTGACCTGGCCGGGAATCGAACCCGGGGCCTCCGGGTGAGAGGCAGGCACGCTACCCCTACACCACGGGGCCGGCCCATTGTGTACTAGTTTCTCTTATTTTCCAACTCCTCTAATACTGTCTTTCTGGGTGTGGCTGTCAAAATTTCAGAGTGCTGCTTAGGCCTAGACCTTTGTGTTTTCACACAAGATGTTGATTCACTGATAGGAATGGGAGAGGAATTGATACAAAAACAATAATTCCGTTTTCCTTGCAGAAATTAAAAGGAGGAATGTGATGTGTGACTCGAATGGTTGTCCATTAAAAGAAGAGCTGGATTCTTCACTGATAATTGAATAATGTGCAGCAAAATGCTTGAGCCACGTCAGGAACAAGTCCTCATTCATCCATCCTCACCTGGAGCACATGTAAATGCTTCCTGGAGGGCCTCCACGTGTTACTGCAGTGGTCATCCTCACATGGGATATCCAGTATAGCCTAATCGTGGGTGGTATATAATTACCCGTAAGACTCATGGCGCAACATACAGTAATATTTCGTCTCCTCGTACTTAGCTGGTCGCTGTCCCTACTTGCTTTTGACCTTTGCGGGCAATTATTGGAGGTGGCTTGTGGAGGGTCGAAATGCTGGTTTCGTCAACGTTATAAACACGTGACGCAGGACACATTTTTCACTGAAAGTCAAGACATAATGATAAAATCTGTCAGCTTCTGCTTTATTAAATGATAAAATTCTGCTTACGCTAGTTGCTTCGGGTTTCCGCAGACTGAGTTCTGAGTTTCTGCTCAAGAAACCTTGCGCCCAGTCCTTGCCAGCTACAGTAATTTAGTAGTTTTCTTAAAAATTGTTACAAAGATTGTTCCTGTCCGCAAATTCATAGGCAACACGACGTAGTTCAATCATCGTCATGCCGTAAAATAGCCTAACAAACTGAAGAAGGTGTCCGACTCGTTGGCTGAATGGTCAGCGTACTGGCCTTCGGTTCATAGGGTCCCGGGTTCGATACCCGGCCGGGTCGAGGATTTTAACCTTCACTGGTTAATTCCAATGGCCCTGGGGCTGGGTGTTTGTGCTGTCCCCAACATCCCTGCAGCTCACACACCACACATAACACTATCCTCCACCACAATAACACGCAGTTACCTACATATGGCAGATGACGCCCACCCTCATCGGAGGGTCTGCCTTACAAGGGCTGCACCCGGCTAGAAATAGCCACACAAAATTATTATTATTATTATTATTATTATTATTATTATTATTATTATTATTATTAACTGAAGAAGGTGAAAACAGAGTTCCTTTCCTTGATGTTCAGTAAAGAAAGTTTTCCTCCCATTAAACCACATTTCAAACGCTTCCTTAAATTTGCCTCATGAATACCAAACTGACGCCCAACCTCACGCACTTTACGTCCAGTTCTAACAGCAGCAAATAACGTTTCGTCAGACCAGGAAGCCTTATCTGTAGCGCTCTAACGGTTCCGAACAATCTGAAATTAAAAATCTTAATTTTAATTATATGCCCATGTACTTATTTCGCTAATAGTGTACACGTATCACTCACATAAGTCTCTGGTAAAACATAAAATCCATTTTGTTTAGAGGGGATAACTGTACGCACAGAAGGGATAATGAGACGCAGAGCGCGTACGATTACCCCTCTAGACACGTTCACACCTTCTGTTCTGCCATTTTATAACCGATGAAGGAAAAAATGAAAATCACATGTGTATCACAAGATATTGCATTTCACGTTCAGAAAACTGAATACTTTCGAGAAGAAAGTGAACAGTTTAGTACGTCTCTTAATATAAATTCAACTCTTCTGATGTAACAAAACGAATATTTCTGCACAGCACAAGAAACACGCAACTCAGGCTGACACTCCGCTCGCATACACGTTATGTCAACTCCCCATTAGATGAAGCAGATTACAGAATGCTTGCTACCACGGGAGGGGATTTAGAGGGGTGCGTCCCATTGCCCCTTTCTCCCCAGACTGTATTATGGTTAAAAAATGAAATGGCGTATGGCTTTTAGTGCCGGGAGTGTCCAAGGACAAGTTCGGCTCGCCAGATGCCGGTCTTTGGATTTGACACCCGTCGGCGACCTGCGCGTCGTGGTGAGGATGAAATGATGATGAAGATGACACCTACGATCAGCTCCCGTTCCAGCGGAATTCACCAATTATGGTTAAAATTCCCGACCCTGTCGGGAATCGAACCCGGAACCCCTGTGACCAAAGGTCAGCACGCTAACCATTTAGCCATAGAGCCGGACCGTATTATGGTAAACGGGATGAACAGGCAAGTTGTAGGGCTTATATCCTGACCAACAAGCCACAAGGAAGAACTAGTCTTTTACAAATGGACCAAACTTAAAGGCAGTTTTAACTTACAATGGCTTGAGCCTGAATCCCTACATGAGAGGGCGTATTTGTCTCTGGACCGCAGCTAGAGTATAGCTCCAGTGTATGGGACCCTCGCTGGGACTACTTGATACAAGGAACTGGAAAAAATCCAAAAAAAAAGCAGCACGAGTTGTTCTGAGTGATTCTCGACACAGGACTCTTATTACGAAAATGTTGCAATGTTTGGGCCCAAAGTACGTAGAATACACTAACTATCTTGGTTTGGGCCGGGATGACTTGGGAGAAAGGAGACGAGATGTTCGACAATGTAGTTTGTTTCGAGCTGTCAGTGGTGAGTTGGCGTGGAATGACATAAGTAGAAGAATAAGCTTGAGTGAAGCTTTTAAAAGTAGGAAAGATCAAAATATGAAGATAAAGTTGGAATTCAAGAGGATAGTTTGGGGAAAAATATTCATTTATAGAACGAGGGATTGGAATAAATGATAAAGGGAAATGTTCGATACACTTCCAAGTTCGCTGAAAAAAAAAAAAAAAGTAAGTAATAGTAAATAAGTGTGAATATTAGGCAAACAACTGATAGAGAATCTTCCACCTGGTAGACAGCCCTAAATACAGATGATTGATTGATTGATTGATTGATTGATTGATTGATTGATTGATTGATTGATTGATTGATTGATTGATTGATTGATACACACCTTCAACTAACCCTGACGCGGATTACCGTAGATTAAGATACACGACCTTATCATTCTCATTAATTCATTATTATGAACATTTTTTTTTTCGGTGCCAGCTCCATAGTCTAGGGATAGTGTGCCTACTCTTACCCGGAGGCCCTGGGTTCGATTCCTCGCCATTCTAACGACTTCAATTCTGGAACAGGGTTCCTTTCTTATAATTTGCTTTGCGTCACACCGTCACAGATGGGTAGGTCTTGTCGCGACGATGGGATAGGAAGGGTCTAGGAGTGGGAACAAAGCGGCCATGGCCCCAGCATGTGCCTGGTATGAAAATGGGAACCCACGGAAAACCATCTTCAGGGCTGCCGACAGTGGGGTTCGAACCCACTATCTCCCGAATGCAAGCTGACAGCTGCGTCCCTAACCGCACGGCCAACTCGCTCGGTTTTCTTCTTGGAAACTGTAGTTTAGTTTGAAACCTGATCCCTTCCATTGAAGTTTTTTTTTTTTTTAATTGAAGATGGTGTAGTGTGGAATGTGGTGGTGATGAGCGCGCCAGTCAAGGTCACACCGCACGCAGGTCAGGACTGCCAGGTAGGCCGTTACGCAATCCGCCAGATCAATCAATAGCAGGCCTCCAACATAATTCCATGTCTCACTCACAGTAGGGTGCGCTGACCTGGTCGAGATTGCACACCTTCACAGGAACATGATACTGCAGCTTCAGTTCCTCGGGTAACCAAGTCAATTGCCGTAAGTCGCGTAAGAACAAACCCTTACGTTATACAATTACGTGATTATATATGTATGTATGTATGTATGTATGTATGTATGTATGTATGTATGTATGTATGTATGTATGTATGTATGTATGTATGTATGTATGTATGTACAGGGGCGCCAACTCCGGGGGGTGCTACAGCGTTCGAGCCTGTGAGATTGCATCCGGGAGATAGTGGGTTCGAATCCCACTGTCAGCAGCCCTGAATATGGTTTTCTGTGGTTTCCCATTTTAACACCAGGCAAATGCTGCGACTGTACCTTAATTAAGGTCACGACCGCTTCCTTCCAACTCCTAGGCCTTTCCTATTCCATCGTCGCCATAAGACCTATCTGTGTCGGTGCGACTTAAAGCCACTAGCAAAAAAAAAATGTATGTATGTATATAGTATATTGAGTACTCAGCCCGAAGCTGGTTGGATCCTGAACAGATCCGCTATAAACATCTATAGCGTCTAGGCATCGCTGAAAAAGTACTAGGAAAATGAGAGGTAAGGTAGTTTCCCGTTACTTTCCTCGCCGAGCCAGAAGGTACTGTTAAATATTAGTCTGCTAAGCTCACTGAAATGCATACAAAGCCGAACCTATGAGCAACACTTTCACATCATTCATTACAGGAACCAGTTGCACAACGAATGGTATTATTGGTACGGTATGTGAAGAAAATTCGTACCCACATTCTGAGGTGACGCAGCTCTTTTCATGCACACCCCGAATAGAGGTGAGTTGCATGTAGGTACCATTTTAATCACATACCAGCCCTCCTGCCATTCTTAAATCTCTGGCAGTACCTGGAATCGAATCCGGGCCCTCGAGGACGGCAGCTAATAACACTAGCCATTACGCTACGGTAATATCAGTGTTGCCAACTTAGGAGTTTTACCTCTAAATTTAGAGGGATTTAATCGTCCCAGAGGGAAAGTTGGCGGGAGACAAGAGTCCAGGGGAATTTTAGGGCGGGAGGGGGGGATTATTTTTTGAGGAATTTTAAGGGGCTATGGGGATTAAAAAAATGAAATGGCGTATGGCTTTTAGTGCCAGGAGTGTCCGAGGACAAGTTCGGCTCGCCAGATGCAGGTCTTTTGATTTGACGCCCGTAGGCGACCTACGCGTCGTGACGAGGATGAAATGATGATGAAGACGACGCACACACCCAGCCCCCGTGCCAGCGAAATTAACCAATTATGGTTAAAATTCCCGACCCTGCCGCGAATCGAACCCGTGGCCCCTGTGACTAAAGGCCAGCACGCTAACCATTTTGCCATTGAGACGGACGCTATGGGGATTACATAATCAGTATTTATTTATTTCATTGCTGCACCGACACAGATAGGTATTATGGCGACGATAGGATAGGAAAGGGCTAGGAGTGGGAAGGAAGCGTCCGTGGCCTTAATTAAGGTACAGCCCCAGTATTTGTTTCGTGTGAAAATGGGAAACCACGGGAAACCATATTCAGGTTTGCCGACAATGGGGTTCGAACCACTATCTCCCGAATACTGGACACTGGCCGCACTTAAGTGACTGCAGCTATCGGGCTCGGATTATTATTATTATTATTATTATTATTATTATTATTATTATTATTATTATTAACAGTAACTGTAGGACGTCATATCGGCAAGTAGGTTCTGTACAGTTAGCGACACTGAATCCAACCCAACACTTCGAAAATAGCTATAAATCATACCTTCAGTATTAACAGGAGAATAAGGTTGTACCCTCAGCGTATAATCTTACATGGCAGGAGTACAGTATACCATCAGGAAGTAATGTGATGACCTGTACGCTATTGGAAAAGCGATCCGGGTGAGATGACTCAGCTGGTTTGACTACATCTGACGTATGGACAAGAAAACGATATCAATCATACAAACGTCCTTGGCTTAAGCGGCCAGCACAGTGGAAGGTTCAGTATCCCAAGCTCACCTTGGCTAAATAGATTGAGCGCAACCTACAACACCTGAGTCACTGTTAAAGACCGAAACATCTGGAGATTTTGATTAATGAAGTCCGAAAACCAGCGGCACCCTAAGCAGTGTACCGGCTTCGGAACAGAGCTCGAGTTGTCGTCAGCTCGGGAAAGAATAACGCTTTGGTACATACAGCCAATTGAGAGCCGTGACCTTCCAAGTTGGCCACTGTCCAGCCAGATATTGCAAATAACATTGTTTCGCCTTGGTTGCCTTTCCTGACGTATATAACCTGCCGAGAATCAAACCCGGGTCTCTGAGTAAAAGATAGGCATACTACCCGCAAAGCACGGGACTGTCTAATAATAATAATAATAATAATAATAATAATAATAATAATAATAATAATAATAATAATAATAATAATAATGCTTCTTCTACAACTACTACTACTACTACTACCACCACCGCTTTTCTCACACCTGCGGGGTCGGGGTGCCAACTGTGGAGTGCGTGTGGATCTGGCTGTTTTACGGCCGGATGCCCTTCCTGACGCAACCCTATGTTGAGAAATGTCCTATTCAGTATTGCGATTTTCTGTGGTGCGTTGTCTGAATATGAGGAGGAGAGTGTTGGGGCGAATACAAACACCCAGACCCCGAGCCAGAAGAATTAATCAGACGCAATTAAAATCCGCAACCCGACCGGGAATCGAACCCAGGACCATCTGAACAGAAGGCCTCAGCACTGACCATTCAGCCACGGAGTCGGACAATAGTAATAGTATACACACCTGTCGGGTCACGGGTGCGAACTGTGACACACATATCGATTTGGCCCTATTTTACAACCGGATGCACTTCCTGACGCCAACCCTATGTGAAGGGATTTTTAAAACCTCAAATTCAAATTTTAAAATGGCCGTACACGAAAAAAATCGACCACAGGGCCAAGTCCACATGTGCGACACAGTTCGCACCCGCGATCTCACAGATGTGGGAAAAGCTGTAGGAGAAGAATTTGGCCACGTCCACTTCTTCGATTAGTATCTTCGGAATTTCACTGTATAGGACCATCATAGTTCCGCTTTTGAATTTCTGGCTATTCCTGGCGTACTGGTCTGCGTTGTCATCTGTGGACAGTTACCATAGTTACGTATACGGAGGAACATTCGAAATAGTCAAATTCACCCGTTCCCCGTTATGGACGACAAATCATTCGAGCAGAAAATGCCCACCGCACGTGTCTTGTACTTTTGTTCTCTTTTTCTGAGGAATATTTCAGTCTTCAAAGTTGAACTTGAGTTCAGTATGTTAGATTTACCAATAATTATTAACTGGAATTAATACCTTAACACTCGCATATGACGTGGCTTACCGTAATGGAATAAGTTATGCAAACAGTGTTTAATGAAAACTATGCTAATCTACGGGATACGTATTTTTTTATGTTGGCCCTAAGAGCTTAACAGTAAGTAGAATAGAATGTTAAAAACTGTTGCTGAGGGGAAGAAATGGGCCAAGAAAGGAGAAATATATGATTCTGGGAGGTTCTGATGCAGCTACTGCAATTTTATCCAAACTTTACTTTTCAGTATTAAAAATATGGTGCAAATGCAACAGTGTCTGCCTGATTGTTTTCAAACTTGGCATACCTATAGTGCCATGTGAGATGCATAAAAGTTAGTATACATTTTGCAAAATAACGATAGCTGACAGAGATATCCTGAGTTAAACAGGAAAATTTGAGACTTTCTAAAAATTATTCAAAAGGGTGAGAGAAAAATGTTCTATTAACATCAATAATGCATTTTAAATAATAATAATAATAATAATAATAATAATAATAATAATAATAATAATAATAATAATAATAATGTACCGAGAGGTACACCTCTAAGCCGCACATTTAAATCTTGCGCCTAAAAGAACTCATCTACAGAAGAAACTGTGAACTTGAAACTAGACCTACTTCAACCTTTACTCAGAAGATGTCACTACAACAATACAGTAATGCACCCTGGTACGAAGTGGATGAACTTTGATTCAAAGAAGTTTTGTATTCATAAGTAATTTTTTTACTAAATTATGTTCATTCATTTCTGGGTTGGCAACATTGATCTTTTCTTTCCGCCAGTTTTGAATTCAACGAATCAAGAATTTCTGTAATTAATTTTCTACCAGTCACCATCATCTTCTTCGATTTTGAGTGTAACTTTTAAGTTCTCCAATAAAATTGAGAGGGTGGGGCTAGTTTATTCATGAAAGGTCTCGAACTTTCCCCGAGGGTTTATAAACTGCGGATTTTCACGTCTCTTGGCCATTTCATCAACATCTAACTGTGTGTGTGTCAAGCAGGAGGCGGGAGGCGCCGCTTTCATCAGGCAGCAATTCTTCAACAAGGTAATGGCCTATTAATATCTTTATTTCTTGCTAGCTCTGCGGTTTAACCCGAGGAGGAGGTCCGAAACCTGAACTATGTAACCTACTTTCCTGAAAATGTAATTTCTGCCAGCTTATGTAATTTCATAAAATCTTTAACTGTAAATCGGGGATAGAGAGTGATGTAACCTCTCGAGCTCCCCTTCATATTGGGTTGAGATGACTACGTTTTGTAACTGGTTTTCTTCCTTTCCGTAAAGTCTTAATTTATTCTTATACGAGTCGCCTCCATAGTTTGGGAATAGCCCCTGTTTCATCGGCCTAGTGCCCTTTAGGTTTTAAGAATGCATATTTAGAAGTGCAAGTACACGCCTCCATTCATTTTGTGTTCGGGCCATTTATTTAACTGTTATTTCTTTTACACGAAGGCCCTATAGGTTGGGCACGAGATACCCCTGTATCAGTTTGTAAGCTGGGCCATGGAAGGCCAAAAGGTGTAAGATAGTTTTGGTGTTGCCTTGAATAGGCGTGAAAACAGAGCCTGCTAACACATTTTCAAAGTAAGATTGCTGAATGCCTTTTGAAGGCTTGATATTGTGAGTTAGGAGCCAGCGCTCCAGGTATTGAGGGATTTCTGCCCTGATATAAATTTGTACTCTTTTGTCATTTTAAGCTAGGAATTCAAAAATTGTAAAACTAGGGGCTTGTAGCCCAAGAGCGTGAAAATTCTGAAATCTTGGACCTTTCTAAGTTTTGTTTTTAAATTGCTATGTCATTGTTATCTAAGTGAGAATTTGTTAACTTGTTGCATTTTGAAAATATAAACTTCCATTTCAGTTTAAATTCTGTCTTGATATAGTAGTTAGACCCATTCACCCCGACACCTTCTTTCACCTCTGCTGGTCCACGGGTAACCCCGTATCAATTAACATAACCCGAAGAACTAGCACAAGAATGTTTCAAGGGATGTTGAAACTATGTTACCAAAATGTTCCAAATTTAACAATAATCTTAATTTTGGCAACATAAACGAACTCGCAAAATATTGTGAATATCGAATGAAAATTCCGAGACTTACAAACTCAGTAGGGTCCTCCCTTAAATACCAAAGGACAGAGCAGGGGTTCGATCCCGCAACCAAGAGCTCAGTAACCAAACGCCTAGTCAACTGCGTCCATTGACATTAAAGGAGAACTAAAGCCTAATTCTATACAGCCAATAATACGCTGGCCTTTAATATGTCAACAGATACCAGGTCCGAGCACAGTTTGGGGTGTCTGATCGATACCCACTCAGCAGGCAATGAACTAGAGTGACTGACCGCCACATGACCGGAGGCAAGGCCGAAATTCGATTTTCTCTCATGCCCTCAGGCAAGTGATTCTCCCGTGAGGTGCTAGCAATTCGACCAGGGCAGAGAATATTTTTTTTCTTATGGAATCTACAGTGCAGCTCATAGTCCTCAATGGCGTAGTTTTTCCACTCACAATTTCATATCACCCGTACCTAGCGGCTACCTCCCATTTTCCCCATCCTGCTCACTGAAAGGTTTCCCCATTTAGCTCCAAAATGGTGGTGATTATTGTTTCAAGAAGAATATAATATTACTGGCTTTACGTCCCGCTGAGTATTTTTACAGTTTTTGGAGACGCAGGAGTTCTTTTACGTGCCTATAAATCTACCGACACGAGGCTGACGTTCTTGAGCATCTTCAAACACCAACGGACTGAGCCAGGATCGAACCTGGCCAAGTTGGAGTCAGAAGGCCAGCGCCTCAACCGTCTGAGCCACTCAGCCCGGTTTTATCTATTTTACAATCGGCGCAACAATCGCCTAGGCGGGAGCCATCTGGACAGTGGAAGTAGGTAAAACGGGAGCCGAGTAGGTAAGAGCGCAACTCGCACTCTCGTGGCCTCAATATTTGATGCGAATTTACTATTATGAGTAACTCATGGCTGAATGGTTAGCTTGCTGGTCTTTGATTCAAGGGGTCCCACACTCGATTCCCGGCGGGGTCACCTGTACGGCGTCAACACGGAAGACCTGCACCAGGCCTTTTCGGAGGCCCCACGCCATTAATAACTCATATTAGCCCCATTTGTTTCCTTTGCCCTGCCCCTCTCCATCTGTCTGTAGCTACAACAGATGGCCATCTATGTTGGTTTAACACTGGCCCAGCAGGCCTGCTTTTTTGTTTTTTGTTTTGTTTTTTGGAACACCTAACGTGTTATTTGTATATTCCCTACAGTCCACTCTTGGAAACAAGGTAGAACCACTCAATGGACTGCCGCTTACTTGTCTCCTACACTTGGCAGGCTTCGTTCCGTTCCAGTCACTTTATGGCTTCATCTAACAAATGAGCAACAATTGGTATGAAACCGCAACTCGCAATCTACTCTCTTACCTGTTTAGGTAAAAAGGTAGGTAGGTACAGCAAAATCGGGAATGATGAATAGAATATTATAATACTCTCCACGTTTGTTCGTCTCCGTAGTGAGTGACTAGCGTATGTCCTTCAGGAGTCGAAGTTCCGTGTTTGATTCCCAGGGGTGTCGCGGGATTTTTTACCCGCGAGGGGTCGCGTCAAAAGAGTTACGCACGCGCACGGTCGATTTGACCGGGGAGTATAAAATATCAGTTTTTGTAACAAAATGCATTTTATCTTTACGGAAAAACATGTCTATGAAACAAAATACAGGCGTTTATAGTGAAAACAAGCTGTATTATTAAAGCAAAGCATATCCAAGAAACAAAATACCATTTTTATAGCAAAACACAATGCATTATTAATAAAAAATATATCCATGAAACAAAATTCCAATTTTATTGCAAAACGCATTTTATTATTAAAGAAATGCATATATGTATATATGAAAGAAAATACCTGTTTTTAATGCAAAAAACATTGTATTATTAAAGAAAAATATATCCGTGAAGCTAAATACCACTTTTTGTAGTAAAAGACATTGTATTACTAAAAAGAAATATATCCATGAAACTGACAAACCACTTCTATACCGACAACAAAGACCGCGGACGGCGTACGTCAGGAATCGCGCAAGGTGGAAATGACCAGGCTTACAGAAAAAGCTTTCCACTGAGTGACTGATGATGAAAGTTAGGAACAGCGAACGTAGGCAAGCGTAGTGAACGAGTCCACTGAAAGGTACAGGAAGGGAGGAAACTTTATACAGTGAAACTATTTCGAAGGAATAAAAAATGTATGCACCCGCTCCAAAAGATCGTGACACGACCCCTTGTGGGTTAACTATAAACTGTTAATAACCTTAGTACAACATCCTAAAATTCGCACACCACACACACTAAATTTTACCATCCACCAGACCAACACCCACTTTCTGCCTTACAAGGATTGAAACAGGAGAGTATTAGCCACACGAAGAAAATGAACACATGGCACAAGATACTGCAGAGAGTGAATTACTTCACCCGCCTTCGTAGTTGAGTCTTTAGCCGACACTTTAAAAGATGCATCGAACAGGAATCCAGCTTCGATTCTCAAGGCTAACAAAGACTGTACTGACTCTTGCACTAATTCCGTTGTTCTCCAAAAATTTCAGATGCTGGTTGAAAGGTCCCAATAATGTACCAATATATTCACAATATATTATTGCACAGAATAAGGCAAAAACACTGTCAACAAAGAAATAAAAGTTCAGCGTTTCGTTTACAAAAAGAGTCAATTCCAAGTAAATAGAGACACGAATATGACATCAGATAGCTCCTCAACTGTAATCAACTAATCACGAAAGTTGGGTGAACCTCGAACCAGCCCTCAGATCCAAGTAAAAATCTCTGATCTTGCCAGAAATCGAACCCGAGGCCTCCAGGTAACAGGCAGGAACGCTACCCTTATACCACGTAGCTGGCTGGAAAACTAGCACAGTATTTGTTTCCTTAGCTCATTCTTATGTTTGTAACTTATTCCTTGATTCATCGACCGTTCTATGTTTACCTCATTTCCTATTCCCGCATACAATTTTGAAATACAAAAACACTTATTATTATTCCAGGTGCATTCCATTATCAGGGGCTGCCTGGCCGAGGCGGTAAAGGCGTGCTCGGTTCACCCGGAAGGACGTGGGTTCGAATACCCGTCAGGAAGTCGTAAAATTTAAGAAACGAGATTTCCACTTCCGGAGGTGCATATGGCCCTGAGGTTCATTCAGCCTACACCAAAAATGAGCACCAGGTTAATTCCTGGAGGCAAAGGCGGCCGGGCGTAGAGCTAACCACTCTACCCCATCACGTGCCGAGGTTAACAATGGTGGAAGCCTTTACCTTCCACTCCTCCAAGGGCCTTCATGGCGGTACGGAGGTGACTTTGCTTTGCATTCCATTATCTGCTGAATAACACGGCTATTGTATGGAATTAATTTTATTATCAGATTTTCCGTTCACCTTTCTCTTCGATATATCTCGGTTTAACTGATTTTGACACTCGATAGCACACATATTCGTGTTCGAAGGATTTTATTCTCTTCCGAACCTGATCCGTGCAATATGAGGCTGTCTTCAGCGCACTGATATACAGATGGCTGGGTGAACCATAGATGATGATGATGATGATGATGATGATGATGATGATGATGATCTTTCTTCCTTAAACCGCTTACCCTCCAGGATTGGGTTTTTTTCCTCTGATCCCACCTCCACCGCCTGAAGGGCAATGTCCTGCAGCGTGAGACTTTGGGTCGGGAGTGATACAACTGGGAAGGAGGATCAATACCTCGCCCAGGAGGCCTCACCTGCTGTATGAACAGGGGCCTTGTGTGGGGGGATGAGAAGATTTAAAGGGATAGACAAGGAAGAGGGAAGCAGTAGCCGTGGCCTTAAAGTAGGCACCATCCCGGCATTTGGCTGGAGAAGAAG
This sequence comes from Anabrus simplex, assembly GCF_040414725.1. Classification (NCBI taxonomy): domain Eukaryota; kingdom Metazoa; phylum Arthropoda; class Insecta; order Orthoptera; family Tettigoniidae; genus Anabrus; species Anabrus simplex. The sequence goes on from NC_090267.1 coordinate 439,241,042, forward strand.
TGGGAAACCATGGTAAACCACTTCCAGGATGGCTGAGGTGGGAATAGAACCCCCCTCTACTCAGTTGACCTCGCGAGGCTGAGTGGACCCCGTTCCAGCTCTCGTACCAGTTTTCAAATGTCGTGGCAGAGCCATGAATCGAACCCGGGCGGTCGGGGGTAGTAGCTGATCACACTGACTACAGAGGCAGATAATAATAATAATAATAATAATAATAATAATAATATAATATAATAATAATAATAATAATAATAATATAATATAATAATAATAATAATAATAATAATAATAATAATAATAATAATAATAATAATAATAATAATACTGGGTTTACGTCTCACTAACTACTTTTACGGTTTTCGCAGATAGCCGGAATTCAGTTCCGCAGGAGTTCTTTTACGTGTTAGTAAATCTACCGACACAAGGCTGACGTATTTGAGGACTTTCATATACCATCGGATTGAGCCAGAATCGAACCTGCCAAGCTGGGGTCAGAAAACAATAATTTGAGTATTGCTCGAGCTTTTGTGCGTACCGCGACCTAGCGGCTTGCTCTATTTAACAACAGAAGGATGCGTAAGATTATTATGCTGGACAGTACCGGTTCGTCCTGTGTTTACTGTACTTTTCCGCATCTTTTGTGCATAATGTCACCCGGGAAAGAAACGTCGTTAACATTACTGAAGATTTCACATATTTGCAGTAAGTTTGCGACAAACGACGCATAACGGATCATTTTTCCAAAAAGTGACGCCTGCAACTGATTATGAATCAGTGCGTGGACTTTTATTGCATCGCGTCTAGTCGTCCCATGCCTTTGCTGTGCAATGAGTATAGAACAAGATGTTTGAAAATTCATTTACCTGACAGGTCCGCCTCTGTGGTGTAGTGCGATTAGCTGCCACCCCCGGAGGCCCAGGTTCGATTCCCGGCTCTGCCACGAAATTTGAAAAGTGGTATGAGAGCTAGAACGGGTTCCACTCAGCCTCGGGAGCTCAACTCAGCAGCCGGTGTTCGATTCCCACCTCAGCTATCCTCGAAGTGGTTTTCCGTGGTTCCCACTTCTCCTCCAGGCAAATGCCGGGATGGTACATAACTTAAGACCACGTCCGCTTCCTTTTCTCTTCCACGTCTATCCCTTTCAATCTTCATATCCCCTCACAAGACCTCTGTTCAGCATAGCAGGTGAGGCCACCTGGGTGAGGTACTGGTCCTCCTTCCCAGTTGTATCCCCACGACCCAAAGTCTCACGCTCCAGGACACAACCCTTGAGGCGGTAGAGATAGGATCCCTCGCCGAGTCCGAGGGAAAAACCAACCCTGGAGAGTAAACGGATTAAGAAAGATTTACCGGACAGAACATTAATAGACTAAAACGGGCAATGATATTTCAAAAAAAGAAAAAAATCATCGGGATTTGAACACAGGGCGCAAAAGTGAGAGTTCATGCCACTGCACCACCGCGTCAGTTGAGCGTCATTTTCTCGGAACCGGTCGAGTGTCTACGGAGAAGCCGAAACTTGTGTTCGCTTATTTCGTCCCCTGTTCCACTGAGCGAAGTTTCTGGGAAATCGGATTGTTACACCTGGCGGGTTCCCCTAGGCAACCTTATCTCCTTATTCCGAGAACACTCTTGCTATTGTTTCCACCTGTTTGTACTAGACATCATTCCCGCTACTGTCATATCTGTTTCTTATAACCTATGAATAAGATACCTGTATTCCGAGTACATCCAGCATTAACTGGCGTACAACAAATTCGGTCTGCAAAAAAACAGACCGTTCTAAAGATAGTTTCGTTCAGGAGCCGACTTCTTTCTCGTTGATCGCAACTGCGGGTTCACTCTATTAACTTTACTGCACCTTGATTCAATTTCACTTAGTATATTATTATTATTATTATTATTATTATTATTACAACATAATTAAAGAAAATTATTGAACCCCACAATATAGAATTATAAATGAACATAGACGTGGAACAAGACAGGTACAGAAGTTATTTTCAGATCATCAGGTACAACAACAAATATGGCTCTAGAGTTGTAGTTTCTTAAATTTCTGAACAAGTTGTCTTCAGAAATGACACACTTAAGAACAAAATATCAATTAAAAACATGTGAAAATACGAGTCATATCAAATAAAATTACAATTTAAATATTAGTCCATGAAAGGAAATGTATCTATTTTGATTGATACATTTCAGGGATCCATTTAGATCATCGATAAAAACACACAACACAGGACGAAATGACCTTGTGTAAAATATTATTATGCTAATCTAAATGTAGAGACCTTAGTAATGTTGTAAATAGGAGTCTTGACAACGTTGCAAACAGTAATGATTACAACAATGCATAAAAATGTGTAACAATAGATGAAAATAATTGCAAAGATAATGTATAATATCTTACTAAAGATTAGCAAATGTATTGCAGATAAGTTATAAATAAATAAATGAATAAATAAATAAATAAATAAATAAATAAATAAATAAATAAATAAATAAATAAATATTAATTCTAGTTTTCGGGATGACTTAACAACATGTCTTTTGCGTGTCAGTATGACTCGGCAAGAACAGCATAGCCTCCTACGCCAAGTATTAAAGAGATCCGTGAGGTTTCACCATTTCACTGAAGAGGATAGATACAAAGGGCCTGTAGTCGGAGTCCCGCTTGTATGTGATAGAGAAATCACAAGAGAGTAATGCCACTGTGTAAATATTCATGTGACCAGACGATAAGGTCTCGGGATGATCGTCATTGGAGAAAGTACCAGTGTAAGGTCATTGGACTACGTAATGAATTATTGTTTCAAGGCTGTCGCCACGCGCAGCGCATTGCGAACAAAATGTTAATTTGACTGCTTCTTCTTAACTGAAGTTAGGACTATACTACGTGAAATTAAGGGGTCAAGAAATGTTCCATGATCACAATGTCAAATCTTGCACCACTTAAAGAACATTTTATTAGAACCTATCGAAGTAAAAAAAAATATGTTTTACAAGTTCTAAATGCATTAACTTGGCCGGAAGCTGTTATGATTAGAAAGGAAGGATAGGAATTACTTTTCAATTTGTGAGATTCCGTATTACTCTTACTTAATTTTTCAATGTGATGTTCTGAGAATACTGACTGATAAAAATCTCTAAAATCTGACCTACCAGTTCCAAGTCCTTGCATTTGAAAAGGCTGAGAGAAGGTTTCAGTCTGCTTTACGTCGCACCGACATACAGGTAGATAGGTCTTATGGCGACGGTGGGTTAGGAAAGGTCTAGGAGTGGGAAGGAAGCGATGATGATGATGATGATGATGATGATGATGATGATGCTTGCTTTTAAAGGGTCCTAACATCTAGGTCATCGGCCCTTACTGGTACGAGGTGAAACGAAATGTAATGATGTCATGAAAATTACAATTTTAAAATTTATCCACTGACTAAATTTAAAAAAAAATGAATAAATATGAATTTAAAATAAACAATGGATCTCATTCGAAATGCATTATATCCTTATAAAATGATGCAAAAAATGAAATAGGATAAGGCATTGCCTTTGAAGTGATATATGTATAATTCACATTAAAAGTTAAAATAACAAAGTAAAATACACAAAGACGAACTAAAACGCAGTCAATAAAACAAAACGGAGTTAACTAAAACAAAAGTCAAAAACAAATGGAAAATACACTTTCATATAGGATAAAACAGATCACTATCCCTCATAAAACGGATGATGATGTCTGCTGACAGCTCGTCATCTCGTAGAACGAAGAAGATGGTACTCGGAAGTTTTAGACTACGGCGCAGATTCGCCAGGTCCACGAACTCCGTATGGATGTGTACCACCCCAAGTACACGCCGGAAGGTGGGGGGAAGGCTTATCCCTTCAGTAAGTAGGAGTGCGTTGCTAAACCGTAGCCGATCCGAAGATGATATAATACCACTGCTTCTCTCCGGGGGAAGGACGCGACCGTGGCCTTAAGGTACAGCCCCAACATTTGCCTGGAGTGAAAATGAGGAAACCACGGAAAACCATCTTCAGGGCTGCTGACAGTGCGGTTCGAACCCACTACCTCCCGAATGCAAGCTGACAGCTACGTGACTGGAACCGCACAGTTATTTGCTCCGTAAGAGAGAGAAGGTTCCTTAACCCCCAACTGGTATCACATATTCTTGTAGGGTTAACTGCTATCACGGGGTGTGTGTGTGTGTGTGTGTGTGTGTGTGTGTGTGTGTGTGTGTGTGTGTGTGTGACCCCACATATTCCCTGTTAAAGTAAACAATGTTTTTTTTCTTGGTTGCTCATTGAACTTAATCCCTAAAATATACTTTCTATCACATCACAGAAAAATAAGTAGAAAGGTATTTTTGAAGAATTTAGGGTGGAGCAGGGCATTGTATGGAAGTGAAATATGGACAAAGACTAGCACAGAGAGAGGATAGAAGCTTTTGAAATGTGGTGCTAAAGAATAATGCTGAATCAGGTGGGTCGATTGGATCACAAATTGAAAAATGATGAATAGAGTTGGTGGGAGGAGAACAATGTGTGCGAAATTTCATCACAAGAAGAAGAGAGATAATGATAGACACATACTGAGATACCCTCACAACTTGTTCAGTCAGTTTTTGAGGAAGAGTAGGCGGTAAGAACAGTAGAGGTAGACCAAGGCATGCATATGACAAACAGATTAAAGTAAATATAGACTTTAGCATTTGCGTAGAAATGAACAGGTTACCATAAGAGAGGGTGGCATGGTGGGCTCTATTAAACCAGTCTATGGACTGATAACTCAAAACAACAATATGTCTTCATTTGTGATGTTATCTATCTACGTTACGTTTCCTTTAAGGCAATAGCTTCTTTCTTTCTTAATTCGTTTACCCTCCAGGGTTGGCTTTTCCCTCGGATTCAGCGAGGGATCCTACCTCTACCGCCTCAAGGGCAGTGTCTTGGAGCGTGAGACTTAGGGTCGGGGGTATACAAATGGGAAGGAGGACTAATACCTCGCCCAGACGGCCTCAGCTGCTGCTATGTTGAACAGGGCCTAGTGGGGGGGGGGGGTGATGGGAAGATCGGTAGGGATAGACAAGGAAGAGGGAAGGAATTGGCCGTGGCCTAAGTTATGTACCATCCCGGCATTTGCCTGGAGAAGTGGAAAATCAAGGAAAACCACTTCAAGAATGGCTGAGGTGGGAACTGAATCCCCCTTCTACTCAGTTGATCACCCGAAGCTGAGTAGACCCTGTTCCAGCCCTCGTACCACCTTTCAAATTTCGTGGCAGAGCCGGGAATCGAACCCGGGACTCCGGAGGGGGAGGGGTGGCAACCAATCACACTAACCAGTACACCACAGAGGCGGACTAAAGCAATAGCTACAAGACAAACACAGTAAAAACTTCGGAAGGTGGTGGTACAACTAAGAACCATCCTCTGTTAACATTAATCAGAGGGGAAAAATTGAAGACGTCCGACACTTCAAAATGAAGGTATCGGTCAAAGGAAGACAAGAACCACGAAAGGCATGACATTGAAGACTCCCTAGGCCCCGCAAACCTAATACGATCGGGGTCGGAAAAGAACAAGAGTTGGCCAAGGCAGGGCGGACAGGACAGATAAAGTGAGAAGCCTGGTACAAGTAGAACCAATGACAGGACTCAGCTAACCATTATGATTTGATTTCATTAGTTTAGATTATCCCGTGCTTAAGAAATGTAGATATTAAATCAGTTCTTATACGTAATAATTCTCCTCTGTTTAGGGTAGTTGAAAAATTCGAACGTAAGTGCTGTGATAAAATATATATTAACAGCATTTAGCTTTAATCAAAAGCATTGACAGCCCCTTTATGAAGAAGACTTGAGCGAACTTCCATGAACTTCTATATTACTGTACTCACAGCACAGAAAATATTTAAAGCCTTCTCTGTACAGGCCATGAAGGTCCTAGGAACAGTGGAATGTAAAGGCTTCAAATACAGTGCAGTATTCGGATCAAGAAATTCAGAACGGAGATAAGATGATGAGTAAGAAAGTAACTATTAGAGTGAAATATATTGAGAAGCATATGGTCATGGCACAATATAAGATAAAAAGAACATTATTAAAATTCTACGAAATAGTCCAAACGTTGTCTATAAAGAAAGAAAGGCTTACGAATAAAGGAGTAAGAGGTATGGTGTGGTGGCTATGAGCATATATTTCGTGCCAGGGCGTAAGAGTATGTCACATTACCTCATAGTACAAGTCACTGATTTAATTTTCAACAGTTAACAGAAGATGATGAAGTTAATTAAAAAGTGAAAATACAATTTTCTGACATAGGCTGGTGTAGGCCTATTCATTTGTAATTTTTTTAATTGCTTTACGTCGCACCGACACAGTTAGATCTTATGGCGACGATGGGATAGGAAAGAGCTAGAGTGGGAAAGAAGCGGCCATGACCTTAAGGCACAGTCTGGTGTGAAAATAGGAAACCACGGAAAACCATCTTCTGATTTGCCGACAGTTGGGTTCGAACCCACGATCTCCCGAATCCAAGCTCACAGCTGCGTGGCCCCAACCGCACGGCAAACTCGCTCGGTGTCTATTCATTCAAACCCTCTACAATTAATACTGCCTCTTTTTTAAACTTCAAACTTACCTGTATGTCCTAAAATGCAGCCACTTTTGACTCAGCCCTGGCACGGAAGATATATAAGAATAAGGATTTGAGAGAGAAACAGTACGAAAATCATTGTTTACTCTGTGGAGCAGGGCTGTCGAAAGTTCGTTTGCACTCGGGCACACTCTCATGATAATTAAGGGTACACGGGCGCCATGTTCGACATTACGGCTGCCTTATCCCAGTTATTTCGGGGGTAGTTGAGGCCACCCAGGCTCATTTTGATTTTGGCTAGGGGTTAAAGTGCGAATGCCCTTTCTTGAGATGAAAATCTTGACCGAAGATCGACCGGGATACGAACTTCGGCCTTCTGGGTGGGTAACCAGCAGCTAAGCCACTGAGCTTAAACGCATCCCCCTCCCCCACTCTCTCGTACTGCTGCCTTTGCTACGACTAAAAATAAATATAGAATTAACAAATATATGGATTTATATTTACTCACATAATTAATGTGAAATTTAGCACTGCATGCTCCCTGCAAGTTGAGGAAAATCTGGTATGTAAGTAGAAGGGGCTGCTCTAACGAATCATCCTTTCACTAATTGCGATCACTAGTCAGTTAGGCTTTATGACCTCAAAACTCTTTATACTTTGAGATCTTCCTTTCTTTTTTAATCTGTTTACCCTGCAGGGTTGGTTTCTCCCTCGGACTCAGCGAGGGATCCTATCTCTACGCCCTCAAGGGCAGTGTCCTGGAGCGTGAGACTTAGGGTCGGGGGATACAACTGGGAAGGAGGACCAGTACCTCGCCCAGGTGGGCCTCACCTGCTATGCTGAACAAGGGCGTTGTAAGGGGATAGGAAGATTGGAAGGGATGGACGGGGAAGAGGGAACGAAGCGGCCGTGGCCTTAAGTTATGCACCAACCCGGCATTTGCCTAGAGGAGAAGTGGGAAACCACGGACAACCACTTCGAGGTTGGCTGAGGTGGGAATCGAACTACTCAGTTGACCTCCCGAGGCTGAGTGGACCCCGTTCCAGCCCTCGTAGCACTTTTTAAAATTCCGTGGCAGAGCCGGGAATCGAACCCGGCCCTCCGGGGGTGGCAGCTAATCACGCTAATCACTACTCCACAGTGACAGATATATTTTGAGGTAAGGACAAATTTTCTGAGCTTGAGGACGGTGATTTTAAGACGAAAAGTAAGAATCTTCATTCGAATGCAAAAAGACTGTTTTCAAATATTAATTAAAACTTAATTTGGAAATTAACTGGGGAAGGCGCCATTTTAGGGCAACGCTGGAACAGCGTTGAACAGGGCTGCTGTGGAGCGTCCATGGAAGAAGTTCTTTTCTTGAGAGCATGTAGGGAGACAGTCACTGTGAGTAGTAAATATAAAATGGGAAGAAAATACAAGTTTTAATTTTCACCAATAGGGAGAGTCACAACAGTTTTAATTACTGTGTTGATGGGGTGATAGTACCTCATGGGGATCCCTGTAAGTACCTAGGTGTTAATATAAGGTGTACCGGGCGGTACACCTCCACGCCGCTAATTCAAATATTGCGCCAATTGAAACTTCTCTACTGGAGAAACTTGGAACTTTAACTACTGATCTAATTCCACTGTTATTCAGAAGATGTCACTGAGTGGTTTTTATTTGCCTTTTGTTTTTCAACGATTAAGAGGTGTGGACAATCTCTAACAGATGTCTCTACCCAAAACTATGGTAACACTCTGGTGCAATGGAATGAACTTTCTTGAAGAAATATTGTATTCCTAAATTTTGTTTTTACTAAATTTTGTTCTGTGGTGTGTGGGTTGGCCATATAAACCCTTTCTTTCCGCCCGTTTTGAATGTAACCAATCTGGAATTTACGTAATTAATTTTCCACCAATAAGGGGTTTCTTCCTCGTCTTGTGTATTAGTTTTTGCTGTCATCCAATAAAAGTGAAAGGGTGTGTCTACTCATTCCTGAAAGGTCTCGAATGTTCCACGAAGGTATATAAAGTGCTGATTTTCTTGTCTCGGAGCCACTTCAGTAACATCTTTCTTAGTGTGTGAATATGTAGCAGGGGGCGGGAAGCGCCTCTTTCTTCAAGCAGCAGTTCATCTACAAGGTAATGGCCTGTTAACATCTTCATTTCTTGCTAGCTTAGCAGTTTAACTCTCGGGGAGGGTTCGAAACCTTTAGTATGTAACCTACCTTTTAAAAATGTAAATTCTTTGCTGTCTATGTAAAATCTATAAATTATAAATCTATAAATTACTGTAAAGCGGGGATAGAGAGTGCTTCACCCTCTCGAACTCCCCTTCATTTTTGAATAGGAGGTGACTGCGTTTTCATAACCGCTCTTCTTTAATGTAGTAAAGTTTTCTCATACGTGTCACCTCCCTAGCTTGGGATTAGCCCCTGTATGATCGGCCTAGCGCCACATAGGTTTTAGACAAAAACTTGGTGTAGGAGTGCAAGTTATCGCCTCCATTCATTTTGTATTTTGGGCCATTTACTTAACCCGTTTTGTTTTCCTTCCTGAGAAAGCTCAGTAGATTGGGTATTAGTTACCCCTGTTTCCATGTGTGCCGCAAGGGCAGATAGAAATGAAGTTTGTTGTAGCCTTTGATAGGCTTGTAAAATTGAGAGCGGGTCTGCTCTTTTTCTTAAAATTGTAATTAGGAGCAAGTGCTCCTCGTACTTAGGGGTTTTCTGCCCTTTAGCAATTGTGGTGGTGAGCTGAGAGCTCAGAAATTAATTTTGGGGCTCGAAGCCCAAATCTTGTAAAGAATTGTAATTTCTTAACTTGTTTTCCTGCTACTTGGTACCTGTTACTCTGTTGTTGTTATTTGTTGATTTTGAAAAGAAAATATAACCTTTGTTAATGTTTTAAATTAATTTTTATTTTGTAGTTGAGACCTATTCCAGCCCGCACCTTCTTTCACCTCTAACTACCACGGATAACTCCGTAACATAAGGAATAATCTGCATTTCAGTAATCACAACAAAGAGGTTGTTAATACAAATCTCTTCACGTCGTTATGAGAGTATTAGCGGTTGTAGTAAAGGTGTAAAGGAGAGAGCGCATGAGTCACTGGTAAGACCCCAATTAAGAGTATGGTTCCACTGTATGGGACCAACACCAGGACTACTTGATACGAGAACTGGAAAAGGAAAGCAGCACGATTTCTTCTAGGTGGTTTCCGACAGGAGTGGTAGTACAAAAATGTTGCAAACTTTGGGCTGGGAAGACTTGGGAGTAAGGAGACGAGATGCTCGACTATGTGGTATGTTTCGAGCTGTAAGCAGAGAGATGGCGTGGGATGACATTAGTAGGCAAATAAGCTTGAGCGGAGCTTTTAAAAGTAGGAAAGATAATGATATGAAGATAAAGTTTGATTTCAAGAAGACAAATTGCGGAAAATATTTATTTATAGGACGATGAGTGAGGGACTGGAATACATTATCAAGGGAGTAAGGTAAGTGTGTATTGTGCCCGAAGGCAGGTCCGATCCTCCGCAGAGATGTGCCTGAGCCGGAGTTTACGTACGGTAGGATGGCCAGTTCCTTTCCGCTCCTCCATTCCCTTAACCCCCACCAACAGCGCGTGGCAACAAATCCAAATCTTGACAAGGCCCAATGTTGCCTAACTTCAGAGATCTCACGGGATCCGGTGTTTCAACACGGCTACGGCCGTTGGCATTATCAAGGGAAATGTTCGATAAATGTCCAATTTCTTTGAAAACGTTCAAGTTAGGTAAACAACTGATAGGGAATCTGCCACCTGGGCGATAGCACTAATAGCAGATCATTGACGATTGATAAAACAGAAAAAGACAAAGAATTTCACACAATTGTAAAGTTAGTAGGTCCGCCTCTGTGGTGTAGTGGTTAGTGTGATCAGCTGCCACCCCTAGAGGACCGGGTTCGATTCCCGACTCTACCACGAAATTTGAAAAGTGATACGAGGGCTGGAACGGGGTCCACTCAGCCTCAGGGGGTTAACTGAGTAGAGGTCGATTCGATTCCCTTCCAATCTTCCCATCCCCCTACAAGGACCCTGTTCGTCATAGGAGGTGAGGCCACCTGAGCGAGTTACTGGTCATCGTTCCCAGTTGTATCCCTGACTCAGAGTCTGAAGCTCCAGGACACTGCCCTTGAGGCGGTATAAGTGGGATCCCTCGCTGAGTCCGAGGGAAAAACCGACCCTGGAGGGTAAGCAGATTAAGAAGAAGATAAATAGTGGATTGCACGGGAAGAACAGCTAAAATTTTCTGTATTCTAAAACGTATGTGAAAAAAGAGAATTAGAAGGTAGGATACACGCTTGTCCTAGGACAATGTATAACATCTAGGACAAAAGTAATAATATTAGTAGAAGAGGCACTAAACACTATTGGGTTTAAGTATAATTTAATGTAGTTATAATCCGGCTCCATGGCTAAATGGTTAGCGTGCTGGCCTTTGGTAACAAACAGGGGTCCCGAGTTCGATTCCCGGCAGGGTGTGGAATTATCACCGTCATTGGTTAATTTCGCTGGCACGAGGGCTGGCTGTGTCATCATCATCATCATCATCATTTCGTCCTCATCACGCATATGGGCTTCAAATTAAAAGACCAGCACCTGGCGAACCGAACTTTTCCCAGTGTCAGGTGATCCGGAACGAGGGGACAGTACTGGCCGGCTCCATGGCTGAACGATTAGTACGCTGGGGATTCCCGGTCGGGAATTCCTGCGGCTCTGGGGCTGGGTGTTTGTGACGTTTCCAGCATCAGATTTCAGCTTAGGTAGGGCCTCATCCTCACAGACGCGCAGGTCGCCTAAAGATCTGCACCAGACCTCTCCAGAGGCCACACGCCATTATTCGTATCCTGCGTACTCAGTGGGACAGGGTGGTGAGCTCTACGCCCCGCCGCCTTTGTCCCCAAGAATTAACCCGGTAGTCAATATTCTTGGTGTAAGCTGAATGACACTCAGGGCGATTTTTCGACTTTCTGATGGGGGGAACGCAGGGCCTTTCGGAAGAACCGAACACGCCTTTACCGTCTCGGACAGGCAGCCTACGAGTAGCAGTACATAAAGAAGTCGACACGAACGATAGCTTAGTCATGTCAAGAATTCCAAAGATTTTTAACGATTTTTTACGGCGTATGGCCTTTGGAGAGGCCAGGTGCAGGTCTTTTTCTAATACAAGGCCTACAGGCATGTGTGTGAGGATGTGGCCCTATCTATTGTCTGCGCACCTTTTCTGGATAGATTTACACTCTAGTGCTGAATTGGTCGACCTCGGCAATCTTCGAGATTCGTACTGGCAACCTTTGAAACGAACTATGAATCGCTTATGCATCGCTGTACGACATCTGGCGTACACTTTACGTACTCGTACTGTTGTTATTTACACAGCAAAGCCAAACTATAGAATACACTCTAGGAATAAGATTCGCATCGAGAAATGTTATATAATGTGTGTGTGACACAGTTGTTGGCTTAAGATAACAAAGGTTTAGCAAAATTCATATCGATCGATCATATTATCGATTCAATTCAGATTTCATTTCCATTCAGTTGGCAGTACTACTGGAACCGGAATTGCTCCCTCCTTACTCCTCAAACCCGTACACAAATCTATCGATAACAAGTGCGCAGATAGTACCTGCAGGATGATTTCTAATGATGGAGCAGGCACGAACACCCAGGATCCGATTAAGGTATAACACCCCCGACCGGGACAATCTGGACCAAAGGCCAGAACGCTAACCACTTAGCCATGGAGCCGGACATTCGAAATGTATGTATGGAGACCAGAGAAATTAAATGGCGTATGGCTTTTAGTGTCAGGAGTGTCCGAAGACAAGTTCGGCTTGCCAGGTGCAGATCTTTAGAACTGACGCCCGTACGCGAACTGCACATCGCGATGAGGATGAAATGATGATGAAGACGACACATACACCCAACCCCAGTAACCAATTAAGGTTAAAATCCTCCGACCCCAACCCTGCCGGGAATCGAACACAAGGTCCTCTGAACCGAAGGTCTCTAAGCTGATGTTTCAGCAAAGGAGCAGAGTAACTTCGCTATGAGTTAAAAGGAAATAAATTAACGAATTAATTTAATTAGTATAGCTAATAGATTGATCACAGAGTAATAGAAATTCAGGTACATCTGCGTATCTCCAAACATGACTAAATATTACATCACTCAAAAGAGACTCGCAGCAAACTTCAGCCTTCTTGTATAAACTGTGATTACCAACATCTTTAGAGTTCAAGGACCTCAAGAATATAACGAAGGGTCTAAACCTTTGTAATCGTGCTTCAAATCCCAGGTAAATCCGCTGAAATATTTCCTGAAGGGGGTGAAATGTAGGCCTGGTGATTCTTAGCGTTTTGAAATCACTGCTATTTGTTTTACGTCGCACCGACACAGATAGGTCTTATGGCGACGATGGGATAGGAAAGGCCTATGAATGGGAAGGAAGTGGCTGTGGCCTTAATTAAGGTACAGCCCCGGCATTTGCCCGGTGTGAAAATAGGAAACCACGTAAAACCATCTTCAGGGCTGCCGACAGTGGGGTTCGAACCCTCTATCTCCTGGATGCAAGCTCATACCTGCGCGCCCCTAACCGCACGGCCAACTTGTCCGGTATTATACAAGTCTAATTTGGCGTTTTGAAGCAAAAGAATTAGAATTAATTCTAATGAATGGAAGGTTATGTAATCTGATAAATTTAGTGGGAATTAAAATCGCATTTTCAATCATGCAGGCTAAAGGAGAGCATAAAAACAAAGAATGAATTTATATTAGTATAAAACCAGAATGTCCGCCTCTGTGGTGTAGTGGTTAGCGTGATTAGCTGCCACCCCCGGAGGCCCGGGTTCGATTCCAGGCTCTGCCACGAAATTTGAAAAGTGGTACGAGGGCTGGAACGGGGTCCACTCAGCCTCGGGAGGTCAACTGAGTAGAGGTGGGTTCGATTCCCGCCTCAGCCATCCTGGAAGTGGTTTTCCGTGGTTTCCCACTTCTCCTCCAGGCGAATGCCGGGATGGTACCTAACTTAAGATCACGGCCGCTTCCTTCCCTATCCCTTCCAATCTTCCCATCCCTCCACAAGGCCCCTGTTCAGCATAGCAGGTGAGGCCGCCTGGGCGAGGTACTGGTCATACTCCCCAGTTGTATCCCCCGACCAAGAGTCTGAAGCTCCAGGACACTGCCCTTAAGGCGGTAGAGGTGGGATCCCTCGCTAAGTCCGAGGGAAAAACCGAACCTGGAGGGTAAACAGATGATGATGATGATGATAAAATCAGAATAATAAAAAGAAAATATACAAAATTAAATCATGTTCATGAATCAGCGACATTCTTGAACGGAATCATAGAGCACGCCTGATCATTTTGTTACGTCATTCATTATAATTCAATTGTACTGAATTTAATGAAATATCTCTCAGCATCTGAAATCTTGTTAAGACCCTCAAATACGCTGCAGAGCTTCTTAGACAAACTCTGGGTATTTGATCTCAACAGCCGACAGCATTTGTAGGCAGTCGAAGGGTGCACAAACTCCTACGTTTAAGTTTCCAGAAGAAATTAAAAAAAAAAACCTAAATAAAGACGTCCCATTTTAGAATAGATTTTGCATTTTATCCAGTTTCTAAAACACATTAAGAAGTGGTTTACAGATCGTGAAAAATAAAAAAGTACAAGCCTCTGTAAGCATTACGCGTAATACTGATATTACGAAATTATCGCCACCCTAAGCGATAAGCAATGTAATATCATTGAATGTAATTGAAATAGGGTTCCGCCCCCTTTGACTTCCTTGTCTACCGGCCTTCGGCGTGATACAGCATAATTCATTTTTATTTGACATGAGTTTGTCTCTATATATCGATCGACGGAATTATCCACATGACAACTTCAAATGAAGGGACAAATAACAAGAAATGCGCAGTTAGAGAATATCCGCAGGTATTGGGCGGATTACTGGCGCTCTCTTAACCTCCGCGACAAGGTCATTGACACCAAAACATGACATCCCATGATCACACTGATGATGTGGTTTGTGCTTTTTTTAAAATAAAACTTACCCGAAGAATTACAATTTTCTGCTGTTACTCCGTCACCACGAAACACTGATCCACGGCACTTATCCGCACCAACACTCACTCCGAGTTGTCACTTTCCCCCGCACGCACAAGAAAAATCCACAAACGAAAGCACGGAAATTCACTTACACCTCGCTCACTCGGCAAGAGGCATGCAAGATCACTGGCCGCTGTTCGCAGCCGATACAAACTTGCAGGAGCCGAACATTCCCGAACGTAAGCGAACAGCGAACTAGTGGCGTAACAGTGACGTCACCTTGGCCGTTTGCGATGGTATTTCATAAAATTACACGCTGTAGTTACAAGACAATCCGTTGTTACACTTGATACACTATGGCATTGCTTTTCACTTCGTCGTACGAACTTTGAAACCTTTGGTCGGAGCGAGGTAAACTCGCGCGGTTTCAAGTCAAGTTGGGATTCTCTGGCAGCAAGGCGCTTCGGGAGGTGGAGCTTGAGTCCGTGACGTCACGTAACTTTGACATTTCAGTCATTCACCTCTGCGCGCGGGGAAGGAGGAGAACGAGGTTGGTAACCGACAGCCCCGCAGCTCAGCTGTTTTGGAACATCACACACACATCGATCGCTGGCCTGCTGCTTGCCGGCACAGCGGAGTGCAATGACTGATTGCCAAGTGTTTGCGGGCGAGTGACAGAATGCTTCCTTCGTTCGTTAACTGGCTAGTTGCGAGTCTCAAGTAGCAATAGGCATAATATTGAATGAGAGAAGTCTACAATGGCAAATGAGAATAGCCTGTTATTAAGAAATAAGTCGTCATGCCTCTGTCTAAAACATTGACCTTGAATACCACCAATATCTTTTTACTTCTAATAACAATGTTATTGTTTTTCTACGTCCCACTAACTACATTTACGGCTTTCGGAGACGCCGAGGTGCCGAAATTTAGTCTCAGAGGAGTTCTTTTAAGTATCAGTAAAAAAAAAAATGAAAATGGCGTATGGCTTTTAGTACCGGCAGTGTCCGAGGACAAGTTCGGCTCGCCAGGTGCAGGTCTTTTCGATTTGACATCCGTAGGCGACCTGCGCGTCGTGATGAGGATGAAATGATGATGAAGACAACACATACACCCCGCCCCCGTGCCAGTGAAATCAATCAGTGATGGTTAAAATTCCCGACCCTGCCGGGAATCGAACCCGGGACCCCTGTGACCAAAGGCCACACGCTAATTATTCAGCCATGCAGCCAGATAAGTGTCAGTAAATCTATCGACACGAGGCTTAAGCACCTTTAAATCGAACCTGCCAAGTTGGGGTCAGAAGGCCAGCGCCTCAACCGTCTGAGCAACTCAGCCCGGCTCTTTTATTTTTTACACAGCACATGTCCGCCTGTGTGGTGTAGTGGTTAGTATGATTAGCTGCCATCCCCGGACGTCCGGATTCGATTCCCGACTCTGCCATGAAATTTGAAAAGTGGTACGAGAGCTGGAACGGGTCCACTCAGCCTCGGGAGGTCAACTGAGTCAACTGAGGGGGTTTCGATTACCACCTCAGCCTCCTTAAAATGGTTTTCCGTGGTTTCGCACTTCTCCTCCGGACAAATGCCGGGATGGTACCAAAGTTACGGCCACGGTCGCTTCCTTATCTCTTCCTTGTCTATCCCTTCCGATCTTCCCATCCCCCACAAGGCCCTTGTTCCGCATAGCAGGTGAGGCCGCCTGGGCGAAATACTGGTCCTCCTCCTCAGTTTCATTCCCCGACCCAGTGTCACGCTCCAGGACACATTTTTTGAGGCGGTAGGGGGGGGGGGGGGAATCCCTCGCTGAGTCCGAGGGAAAAACCAACCCTGGGGGAAAAAGACAGCATATGCTAGAAAACCAATACATTTGTCCCTGACTGAAGATTGTTCAATATGTATAATTCTGGCAAACTTTGGAGGGTTTATTTTTAAATTAATCCATTTTTGTATGGTTAGATTGAGTGGCTCACACAGTAGAGCGCTGGCCTTCCAAGCACAAGTTAGCAGGTTTGATCCCGGTTCAGCTTACCTTTGGGTTCCGTAGTTCAAATCCCGGTCACTCCATGTGAGATTTGTTGCTGGACAAAGCGGAGGCGAGGCAGATTTTTCTCTGGGTACTTCGGTTTTCCCTGTCATCTTGCATTCCACCAACACTCTCTAATATCATTATATTTCATCTGTTAGTCATTAATCATTCATTGCCCCAGAGGAGTGAGTCAGGTTTCGGCAGCCGGCACATTTCTTATCCTCACCGCTGGATGGGGGCTTCATTCATTCCATTCCTGATCCAGCCGAATGACTGGAAACAGGCTGTGGATTTTCATTGAATGTAATATACTTTACGTCATACTAATACAAATATTGCCACCCTATTTGTCTTAATAGTGCACATACTGCAAAAGTTGAACCGAGCTCGATAGCTGCAGTCGCTTAAGTGCGGCCAGTATCCAGTAATCGGGAGATAGTGGGTTCGAGCCCCACTGTCGGCAGCCCTGAAGATGGTTTTCCGTGGTTTGCCATTTTCACACCAGGCAAATGCCGGGGCAGTACCTTAATTAAGGCCACGGCCGCTTCCTTCCACTTCCTAGGCCTTTCCTATCCCATCGTCACCAAAAGACCTATCTGTGTCGGTGCGACGTACAACAAATAGCAAAAGTTGACACACAACAGAATAAAACAATGACGGCTCTATCGGTTACCGTCAAATCATGCCACTTTTGCCAGTTTTATCAGACTCGTCCACAACTGCTCATTCTTTTTTTCCTTTTACGTCGCACCGACAGAAATAGGTCTTATGCAGACGACGCGCTAGAAGTGGGAAAGAAGCGACCGTGGCCTTATATCTGGGAAACCACGGAATACCATCTTCAGGACAGCCGACAGTGAGGTTCGAACCACTAATTCCCGAATGCAAGTTGATAGCTACGTGACCCAAACCACACAGCCACGTGCTGGATTTACTTCAAAGTAGATTAGGCTTGGCGTGAAGAATGGGCTGCTTCAAATCCCGGTATAATATCATATATTCCGAGTAAAACTAGATAACTCTTTTTTTTTTTTAAATTTCTGCAGTAACCTACTATAACGTCAATGCTCTCTATCCTTTGACACTAACAAGATAAGTCTTTCTTCTTTCTTTCCTTCTTTCTTAAACTGTTTACCCTCAAGGGTTGGTTTTCCCCTCGGACTCAGCGAGCGATCCTACCTCTACCACCTCAAGGGCAGTGTCCTAGAGCGTGAGACTTAGGGTCAGGGGATACAACTGGGAAAGATGACCAGTACCTCGCCCAGGAGGCCTCACCTGCTATGCTGAACAGGGGCCTTGTTGGCGAGAGGGATAGGAAGATTGGAAGCGATAGACAAGGAAGAGGGAAGGAAGCGGCCGTGGCCTTAAGTTGGGTACCATCCCGGCATTTGCCTGGAGGAGAAGTGGGAAACCACGGAAAACCACTTCCAGGATGGCTGAGGTGGGAATCGAACCCACCTCTACTCAGTTGACCTTCCGAGGACGAGTGGACCCCGTACCAGCCCGGATACTTATCAAATTTTGTGGCAGAACCGGAAATCGAACCCGGACCTGCGGGGGTGGCAGCTACTCACGCTAACTACTACACCACAGAGGCGGACAACAAGATAAGTCATTTCATTATAATATTGAAGAAATAGCCAAGTCCGACTCCTTTGCTTAATGGTCACTTTACTGCCCTTCGCTTACAAGGGTCCGGAGTTCGATTCCCAGGCTGGTCGGGGTTTTTAATCGCTTCTCATTAATTCTTCTACCTCGGGGACTGGATATTTGTGTCTGTCCCAATACTCTCTTCATATTCAGGCAACACGCCACAAAAACACGCAATAGTGATTACATCCCCCGATATGCAGTTGGCGTCAGGAAAGGCATACGGCCGTAAAACAGGGTCAAATCTACATGTGAAACGCAGTTCGCACACGCGACCCCACAGGTGAGGGGAAAGAAAGCGGAAGAAGAAGAATAAGCTAAATTGCACTTCCAGATTACTCAAGAATACGAAACAGTCCCTGGTAAGAACCAGTTGAATTATCTTGTTAATATTCTGAATATTGTTAATAAAAGCAGCTTCAACGAGATAAGTCAGTTAGTCTTGTGTGTGGTATTTTTTCTGTTGTTAATGTGGATGTGAACATTATTATCTCGTAAATGAATTATTGATAGCGGATTTACACAGCTGCCTTTCTTAAAAACGAACTGTTAAGTATTACTAGCTAATAACACACAAATGTGACTTACACCACTTTGGGTTTCATTGGTCCACATAAGAAAATAATTCCTGGTCAATAGAACAGAAGCTAGTTTCATTGTCGATCGAAAGCAGATACTTCATTCATTTTATAATTAAACAAATATCAAACCAAAACCATTATATTTGAGGAGCATATTTCCAAAATGTCCTTTCTCCAGCAGCTTCTAGTTTACAGAACGGAGAAAAAACGAATAGAAAATGTAATTTTGAGTTTGACTCTTTCAAACATTCTTCTTGCTAATTATTAGACTATACATTCCATAATTCTCCACAATCAAAGAATGCATTTAATAACATACCGTTAATTAGATATTAATACAAATGTGTTGGAGAAGGGACATTTTGGAAATATAAAAAGGATAAGAGACGTTTTGGAAATATATTTGAACATCCTGCATAGATAACTCTTTACACTTCAAAACACTGCTGCCATGCGTACACTTCGGCATCTGTGGTAGTCTCTTCTGAGCATAGAGTTTTCGTTTCTTAATATTTTTCCTCCACTCCTCCTCGTTCCTAGTACGTTTTGTCCCTTTTCTCAAGGTAGCAGGAACTACTACACTGTTTTTCACACTAATCTTCATTTGACTGTTTTTCTGCCATTATTTTGCGTAGAAACGAATGTAACAGTAAACACCTGACAAAAAGTATGTCCAAACTTATTAAATATACCAAACAATGTGCGTAAAAGCACAATAACTAGGCATAACCTATAACCTGTAGTTCAATTGTTTTCCTAAATCTAATAGTCATGTAACAATGTTACCACTACAAAATTATCACCATATTTGCAATGAAATTGCATAGAATGCTCGTTTTGCATTGCCTTTATATCTAGTTGTATTGGAGGATAAGAGACAGCTTTGAATCAATAATGGCAGTCCTTGTTATGCAGTATAGAGACATTTTGTAAACATAATTGTGATGCACTCCAGTCAGCCATATTGCTGTGGAGAAGAGACTCTTTGGAAACATAGATCATATTTAACCGTGCTTTGTGCTTATAAAAAGGACATTCTGCCTAAAAAAACTCATCACTATTCCACGGAGAAAGAGATGGACATTATCAATGTACCCATAAGTCAATTTCCTCAAAATATGGAGAAAGTACGTTTTGGAAACATGCTCGTCATTTAAGCTATTTGATATAACGCAGAATGGTTTAACAACATTTTGTGAATCAATAATTTCGTATTGTTTAAAAAACAAAAAATGTTTCGCCTGAGAAATTTATTTTTTTGATTTATCGTGTTCTTCTCTGGGATGAGTGGTTATGTTCTCCAAATCTATTATTTAGCTTAGTTACTTTATAACAGAATAGTATTGTTTATATAAGTATCCTGTAATGTACGTGGTTGACTCTAAGAGAGGACCACAAGCCCGAACTTCACCACTACTTAAGTTCAAAATTAATTAAAATATGTTCAGTGGTTCTGAAACATAGACAGGCACTTACTGTGGACTTTTATTTTACACGTATAAATAACTATTTAGTTTTACACAGAAGTTTGTATGTAATTCTGTAAGTACAGGTCAAACTACGAACTTTAGAGCTTAAAAAATAATTCCATATAAATAGAGATCTGCGCGGATATCCGCGAAGTTAGTGTATTGGCGGGTGCAAAATGTATGGCAGTGCGGGTAATTTTGCTGATAATTTCTGAATAATAATGTTTATTGATTTTCACTCAGGTATACTCCAGAAATCTCGACAAGTTAGTCTTTCATACTTTTCATGCAGTTATTTATGCTTGTGTTGAGGCGACTCTTGACATTGTTATTGGAAAATGGTGATATATATAAAGAGCCTGAGTCAATAAAGTCGTAAATCTGATCTACGCCTAACTGGCCCCTGACCGCAGTCAGTGAAAAGATCCCTCATAAACGTGTCGCTGCAGGAGATTGTTGCCAGGTATCAGGCCTGTTGTATTATGTTAATAGATCTATCCGTTTCAATACATCGGATGTAATATAGTCAAATATTTCCAATATCCGCGGATAACCATTCGCGGATGCGGAGCGGCTGAGGATAATATTTTGTATATCTGCGCAGGGCTCTACATAGAAACTAACTCCAGTTTGAAAACTTTGGATTCTTTCAATACCACCTTCTTACGAAAATTAGTAACAGCTTCAGTGTAGTCACCCGTAATTTACAACGTGAGATTTTTAACACTCATACCAGGTACATTAAAAACTACCAATGTCGTCGCATAGTGAATCATTTTAAACTTTACATCTGGTGTATCGGTGATTCCGTATTCTTTGAAAACAAACAAAAAATGCTTCTCGTGAGAACTTTATCTTGCTGTTCCCTGGAAGGAGTGATATCTTATCCGTGCAGCCAGCCACCTGGTTTGAGCTTACCAAGAAATCTATGAATATCCCTGAATAGGTTTCTAACGAGAATAGGAGGCAAACAAGGAAAGAGCTAGAAAATTGGAACTGGCCTACAGACTGACACAGAACAGGTACAATAAACGGGCAATATCCTACAAAGCCAAAATTAAACACTACAATGTTGTTGTAAAACCAGAGGGGCTGTACGGTTCAGAATGCCTTATCTTAAATTAAAAAGGGGAACTGAAAGAAATCGAGAAGAAGGAAAGGAAAATTCTGAGGAAAATTCTTGGACCTCAGAAAACGACGGATGATACATGGAGGAAAATGAGAAATGAGGATCTCTACAAGTATTCCGAAAAGATCACGGACACAATGCGAAAACGAAGGCTGAAATTTTACGGACATCTCATCGGAATGAATGACAACCGCCTGAGTAAAAGGATATTTAAATATGTAATTGGAATGAGGAGCATAACGAAATGGATGGAGAGGTTAAGAAGGACGCAGAAGAAATTAAAATAACACCAGAATTGATCCTCAACAGAGAGAAGTTCAGAACTCGAGTAGATGACCATAAATTCCATGAAGAGCAGCGGAAGAACAGGCCCAAATTTGTAATATCTGACGAGCAGAGAACAATAAGGAGTGAACGAATGAAGAAGTTCTGGGTAGAGAAACGAAGAAGACTGACCAGAAAGCATTAACTTTCACGCGGTCCACAGTTGGCCAAATTCGGAAGCAAGAAGAACGGCACCTGTTATTATTTGTTGATGGATGTAGTATTTTTGCGACTGTCTCTTGGCGCAGGCCACAGTGAAATGTACACTTCATTCCACCGAGATCTCAGTCAATTCATGGCTGTGACGGTATGGAAGCTGCTGACGTTTGGATGGTGCTGAGTAATAAGTAATGACTAAGGCGAGGATTTCGTCATAAATGCTTATTTTTATCCTCAACTCAGATGTAGGCTCATAAGTCTAAAATCTGTTTCAGTCGATTTGTGAAGGAAATACGCCGGTTTTATTGTGCTAATAAATGCCTATTTCGTGCACTAATGGCTAATGTTTGATATTTGCAATTTAAATGCCTAAAACGAAAAATATTAAATTTTTAAATCGTTTCCACCCATCTCTACTTTGGTAGTCTCCTTTACCAAATAGCCGCTGAAAGTAGGCATTCTTTGCAGGTAGCTAACAAAGACAGACACTTGAATGTGATTAAACCGAGCTCGATAGCTGCAGTCGCTTAAGTGCGGTCAGTATCCAGTATTCGGGAGATAGTAGGTTCGAACCCCACTGTCGGCAGCCCTGAAAATGGTTTTCCGTGGTTTCCCATTTTCACACCAGGCAAATGCTGGGGCTGTACCTTAATTAAGGCCACGGCCGCTTCCTTCCCACTCCTAGCCCTTTCCTGTCCCATCGTCGCCGTAAGACCTATCTGTGTCGGTGCGACGTAAAGCAACTAGCAAAAAAAAAAAAAAAAAAAAAAGTGATTAAAGGATAACAACGTTCTTTCTGTCCTCCGATTCTGCTTGGAATGAGCTGACCTTGAATCTGTGCCCTGCACTGGCCAACCCCAAGATTTTCACGTACATTTCTTCCTAGTTTGACCAGCTACCTTCCAAAATAAAGAAGCTGGAAGAGAGAGAGATTTACTCCTTATGAAGGCTGCAGGGATTGTTCGTGAGGTGGAGATGACAATTGCTAACCTTATTGGAGCGATAGGAGGTGAGATCAGTGCCAAATTTCACAGTATAATGCGGAGGAATCCCGGCTGGAAGGATGCACCTATTGCTGCTGTTCTCGAAGGGACAGACATAACACCACCAGCAGAGCTGCTTTTACATACTGTCCCCTCAAATCATGTGAAGTGGAAAGGTCACTTTCTCAATAAAAAAAAAAATTAGCCAACAACAGGCAGTTTTACTGTTCAAAATTAGGAACAGTACCTGGCTGTCATTGTAACACGTGCTGACTAAGAAAGGATGACGTATGATATGTTGTGTGATTGTCGTTATTATTATTATTATTATTACCGCCTGTTGCCATTTCTTGATGGATGCAGTATTTTTGTATCCGTCTCTTGGCACAGGCCAGAGCAAAGTGTAGCTTCCACCGAAGTCCCAGTCTCATCCATGGCTGTGACAATATGGAAGCTGCAGGGGTATGGGTGGTGCTGAGTAATGACATTCGGAGCACAACTAGTGTCTGAGTGTTATGAAAGGTGTTGCTCATAGGATCAGTCGTGCTGCAGTAGAACCTTCTGGTCCAGTGAGGAAAGCAATGGCAAACTACCTCACTCCTCATCTTGCCTAGTACGCCTCATTTGGGCTCTGCCATTGGTTTTTTCGGTTTCCCTATAACTGCATAGCCTTTGGTGGTGCTATTTGAGGATCCATTATTATTATTATTATTATTATTATTATTATTATTATTATTATTATAGTATAAATGTACATAATATTTAGCTTGTTATTCATGTACATAGATCACTTTTTATGGCCATACTTATATTTCCATTTACTTTAATACGTATTGTGTTCTCTTTATGCATTGCTTATATTTTTCAGTTTCTATCTTGCTTTCCATTATTTCTTTTTTCCTTTATGCTCCGGATTTATTTTATTTCATTTTATTGTATTTGTTTAACCTTACTTTCTTCATTATATGTTGTCCAAATCTTTAATTTTTAGCTTATGATTTTATAATAGAACAGTACATTTCTTTTATATATATGTCTTCTTCTTCTATTTCTACCGCTTTTTCCCACACGTGGGGGGTCGCGGGTGCGAACTGTGCGCAAATGGTTATTTGGCCCTGTTTTACGGCTGGATGCCTTTCCTGACGCCAACCCTATCTATATATTTTGTGTTTCTGTGGTGGTTGGTAGTGTAGTGTGTTGTCTGAATATGGAGAGGAAAGTGTTGGGACAAACACAAACACCCAGTCCCCGAGACAGAAGAATTAATCAGAGACGATTACAATCCCCGGCCCGACCGGGAATCGAACCCGGGACCCTTGAACCGAAGGCCTCAACGCTGACTATTCAGCCAATGAGTCGGACATTTCTTTTATATATGTATTATCTCTAAATTATGTCGTTAAGTGTAAGAGAGGGCCACGAGCCCTAACTTCGCCACTGCCGAAGTAAATAAATAAATAAATAAATAAATAAATAAATAAATAAATAAATAAATAAATAAATAAATAAATAAATAATGATGGCCACGACCGCTTCCTTCCCATTCCTACGCCTCCCCTATCCCCTCGTCGCCACTATCTGTGTCGATGCGTCGTAAAGCAAAATAGCAAATACTTATCACCATTATTACTTTTACCTTTTCCTGATTTTGGTGACCAGTTGTTCCTTGGGCTGAGAACGAAGTGGCATGATACACATATGCTGAGTAATTTCAAATGCTAAGGAGATGGTATATTCGGGTTGGTTTTTAGTGCCCTTTTTTTTCTTTGCCATTGTAGAGCCTATTTTCAAGAGCATATTTGCCTTCCTATTTTGGGTATTTTTAGTGCCTATAAATACTCGCCCTTTGGAGCAGGACTAGTGTTATGAAAGGCGCTACTCGCATGACCTGTACTTGAAAAAGAAACGACTTAATTAAAATAGAGTTATGCGTGAAAAAGAAAACTATTAAAATAGAATTTATTCAAAAATAGTTTCGGCAGACAGAAGACCCGAACTAGAAAAGCAATGACGAACTACATCACTATTTATTATACCTTGTACGCCTCATTATGGCGCCACCTTTGTGGTGCTATTTGAGGATCCAAACAGCCTTTGGGCAGTTAGCTTAACAGACAATGGGTTAAGCAACGGATTCGGCATTTACCTGGTGTGAAAAAGGAAAACCTTCTTCAGGAAGAACACATAGTTGCCTATTGAGGAGTTAAATTATTATTGATTATTGGCTAATGAAAGTGAAAGGATGCTCGACAGAATAGGAAAGTGGAACTATTGGGGTAAAGAGATTCAGAACAAAGATAAGAAATTCAGCAAGAAAGTAACGATTAGAAAGATACTGGTAAGCAGATGATTAAGGCAAAATGTGAGACTACGGAATTCTGTGAAATTATCTCAAACATATCGATGAGCAAAGAAATAGAGAAATAGGTGCTAGTTAATGAGAAAATATATAAAAATAAGGGACAGAGAGAGAGAGAGAGAGAGAGAGTGACATAACGAAAATCATTGCTTATTTTCTGGACAGACCGAGCGAGTTGGCCGCGCGGTTAGGGTCCCGCAGGTGTGAGCTTGCATTCGGAAAATAGTGGGTTCGAACCCCAGTATCGGCAGCCCCGAAGATGGTTTTGCGTGGTTTCCCATTTTCCCATCGCGGCCTATCCCAGCGTCGCCATAAGGTCTGTGTCGGTGCGACGTACAGCAATTTGCAAAAAGGAAAAAAAAGGAGAGAGAAATAATTGAGAGTATGTAGCGAGACTGACGCACTTAAGAGTTAAATATTTGGGTGGTGAATATAAAACAAAAATACAGAAAGAATTATATATTCTTCTTCTATCGCTTTCCCCACATCTCTGGGGGTCGCGGGTGTGAACTGTGTCGCATATGTGGATTTGGCCCTGTTTTACGGCCGGATGCCCTTCCCGATGCCAAAACCTATACGCAGGGATGTAATCACTATTGCATGTTTCTGTGGTGGTTGGTAGTGTAGTGTGTTGTCTGAATATGAAGAGGAAAGTGTTGGGACGAACACAAATACCCAGTCCCCGGGTCAGAAGAATTTAAATGGCGTGTGGTTTGCAGGTCTTTTGATTTAACGCCCGTAGGCGACCTGTGCGTCGTGATGAGGACGAAATTATGATGAAGACGACATATACACCCAGTCTCCCTGCCAGGGGAATTAACCAATCATGGTTAAAATTCCCGATCCTGCCGGGAATCGGACCCGGGGTCCTCTGAACCGAAGGCCTCAACGCTGACCATTCAGTCTATGAGTCGGACAGAGAAAGAATTATATAGCTTACTAGCTGATGTACCCGTGCTTCTCTACGGAATTCTACAATGTATACAGAATTGTAGGTTAGATAGAGTACGTGTTGTGAGCAAGACTGTATTAAATTGCATAGCTCTTAACGTTACCCTGGAAACGCGACGGAGAAATCACCAAACGTCTTTTTCCATATGAAGACTGCGTTAAGGAATTTTCATTGTAATGGTAGGCCCGCTGGCCTACCATCAGGCACAGTCAGGTTGGGGAATTACATTATAATGGCAGACACTCACTCTCCACCTGCCTATTTACATCCTCAGAAAGACTGTCTTGGTGGTTTTCCCAACTGAAATGAACACAGATCATTACAATGACGTCAGTAGGAATGGCGCGAGTAAAAGGAATGATTACACATGAAATACCGTGAGATCTCCGAAGTTAAGCGACATTGGGCGTGGTCAGGAGTTGGATGGGTTGCCACGCGCTGTTGGTTGGGGAAGGGGGGGTAAGGGAATGGAGGAGCGGAAAGGAACTGGCCACCCTACCACACGTAAACTCCGGCTCAGGAACACCTCTGCGGAGGTTCGGACCTGCCTTCGGGTAGAATAACCCTTACCTTACCTCACATGAAATACTCGATCAAATAAAAAACCACACATTTTCTCACTTTTAACGAACAGTACTATGCTGCCGATCTAACAACCCAAAGTTCCAGAGCTGGAATGACCAGGCGGCAGACGGCCTATGATCCGTGAACACTCTTTTTCGGAGGGGGAGGGGTTCGAATAGTGGAGAGCCCCAAGGCAAAATCTATGCCCTTTTACTAATCTGTTTCCTAGGAGTACCCGATGAGTCGGAAAATCTCAGTTCACTACACTGGCGGTGGAAAAATCTATCTGACTTGGAGGCAATTCTTTCCTCCAAGCCAGAGAAGAAACCCCCTCTTCACTGCTAATTTTGAATAAAATGAATGTAGAATTAATAAAAGTGAAGAAACGGCTCTTTTCAGGGTTGATTTTTGAGTTATGTAGTGAATTGTGATGCTATAATTTGGAATATGCCTAAATTGCCATTCTAGACCAGGTACTACTACTACTACTACTACTACTACTACTACTACTACGTGAGCCTCTGTCTTAAGAGTGCACACTGCTCATTCAAAACAGTGCGTCAGAGTAGGGATCGAATAGCTGGAATACTATGATAAACCAGTGAGTTACGTACCAGCAGTACTGTATCAGAAAATGTATGAACCAGAGGAATGTCATGCTAAAGAAGAAAGTTTTTAACTCCCCAGCTATTCCCTGCCAATATTCGATCAGGCTGTTATACTCGGTACGCAGCAGTAATCCCACTATCGGATTTGAGAGGCAGCATAAGAGACAAAGGACATCACCATAAACATTGGTCAATGTAATGTTATTGTTGATGAATGTTAAATGCTTTCAATATTGTGGGCCTTCACATTTAGTTTTCTTCCGACTCTGAAATACCAGTCATATCATAGTCGGTACGGTAAAATTGAATAAAACTTAAATGGTCGGAAATTGTATCCTCCATAACTTTTGTTATGTAGTACTTTTCGATAGGACCAATAACATAGCTATTTAAAAATTAAATGGTAGGTGTCTTTCCCTAAACTACAATTTCATACAGGGCGAATAAAATCTTTTTTATATCTTGGACTCTAGTTTCTTATTTCCCGACTCTATATACCGACTTAAATTCTGTTAACCCATTTTCTCTTGGCTCGGCGTTGATATGTACTTGGCAACAACAATACAAATTCATGAATATATGTGTTATCATAGCCGGTATGGTAACAATGTATGACATAAATGTTCGGAAATTTAATTCTATATAACTTTAGTTATGTAATATTTATCGATAGGACCACTAATAATATAAATATTTGAGAATTTAATTTTAGGCCTTCCCCTAAACTACCATTTCACTCAGCGTGAGTAAAATAATTTACAGCCTAGATTGTAGGGGCTCATCCCCTGACTTCACATACCGATTTTCATTAAATTCTCTTCAGCCGTTTTCTCGTGATGCGTGTACATACATACATACTACAGACAGACAGACAGACAGACAGACAGACAGACATAAATTACGGAAAAGTTAAAAGTGCATTTCCTTGTTACTATGTACATGACCGATACAAAAAAAAAAAAACATTCTTTTCAAATTCTGAGCAATGTGCAGACAAAACTCTTATTTTATATATATCGATTGTTAAATTATTAAACAATGAGTGCATTACACCGGGAAGAACAGCAACACTTCTTTGTGTTCTAAAAATATATAGCAGAAGGAAATGAAAAGGCCTGCCTCTGTGGTGTAGTGGTTAGTGTGATTAGTTGCCACCCCCGGAGGCCCGGGTTCGATTCCCGGCTCTGCCACGAAATTTGAAAAGTGGTGCGATGGCTGGAACGGGATCCACTCAGCCTCGGGAGGTCAACTGAGTTGAGGGAGGGGGGGGGGGGGGGGTTCAATTCCCTCCTCAGCCATCCTCGAAGTGGTTTTCCGTGGTTTCCCACTTCTCCTCCGGGCAAATGCCGGGATGGTACCTAACTTAAGGCCACGGCCGCTCCCTTCCCTCTTCCTTACCTATCCCTTCCAAACATCCCGTCCCCCACAAGGCCCCTGTTCAGCATAGCAGGTGAGGCAGTCTGGGCGAGGTACTGGCCCTCCTTCCCAGTTGTATCCCAGGACCCAAATCTCACGCTCCAGTACACTGCCCTTGAGGCGTTAGAGGTGGTATCCCTCGCTGAGTTCGAGGGAAATACCAACCCCGTAGGGTAAACAGATTAAGAAAGAAAGAAAGAAAGAAAGAAAGAAAGAAAGAAAGGAAATGAAAAGGAAAGCACTACCTTAAAATGAATAGTAAAATTCACATTTGTCCTAGAATGTGTAGCACTGCATTACATCTGGGACCAAAAGAAAGTAAATAGAAAAGAAAAAAGGGATTATAATTCGCGGAATGGATATAAATATTATTATCTTTAAGTATAATATTTAATGCAGTAATAGTCAAATAATTGTAAGAAGATAAATATAATGCATATATTAAACAAATGGATTACAATAAACGATTACCTTCTCCCCAGTTTCAGGGGAACTAGGGGATGGGAGTACTCGATTCTCTTCTATTACTGAGCTTTCTTTTATTTTAGGTCGATATTGAATCATTTGATGTGGCTCAACAAAGCAAGACATAAGGTTTTTTTTTATTTCTAACTTAATTAATTAAAGACAGTTCTTTCCATATCACTTCTATTTCTTTCTTTCTTGATCTGTTTACCCTCCAGGGTTGGTTTCTCCCTCGAACTAAGCGAGGGATACCACCTCTACCGCCTCAAGGGCAGTGTCCTGGAGCGTGAGACCTTGGCTCGGGGAATTCAACTGGGGAGGAGGACCAGTACATCGCCCAGGCGTCCTCATCTGCTGTGCCGAACAGGAGCTTTGTGGGGAGATGGAAAAATTGGAAGGGTTGGATAACGAAGGGGGAAGAAAGCGGCCGTGGCTTTAAGTTACGTACCATCCCGGCATTTGCATGGAGAAGAAGTGGGAAATCACGGAAATCCACTTCGAGGATGGCTGAGGCGGGAATCGAACCCCCTCTACTCAGCTGATCTCCCGAGGCCGAATGGACCCCGTTCCAGCCCTCGTACCACATTTCAAAATTCGTGGCAAAGCCGGAAATTGAATCCGGGCCTCCGGGGGATGGCAACTAATCACACTAACCACTACACCATCACTTGTATTTACTGTGCATTTATTGTCGAGATGACAAGCAAAATCTGTATTTCCAGTGTTGAAAATAAGGGACAATCTATGTCCCTTAAACTTTTTAAAATTAACATTTTGGTATTTGGTCCGTAAGACCATGCTGCCGCCAGCTCTGTACATTTAGAAAATAGGAAGGTCAAAGAGCAACATCTTTAAAACATGGCATTGTGACTAACTGGTGATAGAAAGCCATGCTATAGGAACTTGGGTTGAATGAGAACAGTTTAACTGGGAAACCACGGAAAACCATCTTCAGGGCTGCCGATAGTGGGATTCGAACCTACTATCTCCCGGATGCGAGCTCACAGCCCCGCGCCTCGAGGGGGACAATTTGGAAAGTCTATAACTTTGACTCTGAACAGATGACTGAGGTAAGATGCATGTCCAAGTCTCATTCTGATAATTGATGTGATATGGCGGCGAGTTGGAGATAGTCTTAAACTATTTTTAAGGGGCAGGAGATTTTGTTCTTAAATACGACATTGTCCCTTAAGATACAGAACGTCTCGCGGCCTTGCTAATTACTTTTTTTTTTTTTTTTTTTTTTTTACGTCTCACCGACACAGATAGCTCTTATGGCGATGCGACGCACAGTGGGTAATTTCTAGCATCCAGCCGGCCGAAAATAATATTTTCAACCCTTGTCTTTGGTGCGCATTTTATGTGAGTCGTGTTTATAAGACTCTTGGGTACAGTAATTAAGTATTGAAAAGTCGTGCTGTCTGATTATCTAATCTCACCGAAGGGCTAAAGTGGCTCTCCTTCGTTAGGGTATCATAATCTGGCAAGGCGAGCGCGCAGTTATTATTATGTGAGGGCTCAGTAAAGACGTCAGAACTAAATATTTATTTAGCTTGCAATGCAATTATATTAGATGAAGGTATGTATTTTTATATAGTATGTAGCATTTTCTGAAAATTACTATATTGTTGTCCGAACTATGCACTTAAAATTCGGGTACACGGTGTCCAAGCGCTATCTAATTATACAAATTTGAGCTGACTTTCAAAATGGATTGCCTTTGATTTCCACAATGAAAGTCTTTTGGATGAGTTATCTATACTTTAATGAATAGAAAACCGTGACTTTTTGCTGCGACCAGGTGCGACCATGAGAGTAATTAATTTTTTTCAGAAGCCATGTACTCTGTAACCTGGAGGTCGGTTTTCGAGATGTTGAGGAACAGCAGAGAATATAAGCGGAACGATGATATTGCGAATGTTGTAATTGAACATTCAGGCTGTGAGGATTGTTCCGAGGATACATCCAAGTCAATAAGGAAATCTGTCAGTATTTTGTGTGCTAAAATTCGATCCCGCTGGACAAAATATAGTAGAAAATGGGACAAATTGCTAAAGTACAATAAAAGTTGGTTCGAGCAGAGAATGAGCCTTGCAGAAGGACGTGCATCACAACAATGTCATGATTAGCCTGCCATTAGCCTACTATAGCTCATTGCATGTTTAAGGAAACAGAATTGCTCTTATGACAACAGGGTTGCCATATCGAACGGCTCCGCTCAACGCCATCACGGGAAAACTGCGGCACATAAATTTGTGAAATTCAGTATGCAAGTTCAAGACAAAAGGCTGAAGAAACTAAGCTACAGATTACTTTTATGAACTGAAGGGGACGTGGGGTTTACAGGGGCCACTTTTGGTTTGTACAGAATCAGAGGTAAACTACGGCACATAAGAAACCTCAGCATTGAAATATAAGGCAAATTGCGAGAGAAAATAGACAAAAAATTTTTATGGACTTGAGGGGCGGGGGATGTATTTAATTGCATTTAATAAATTTATCCAGACAATAAAAGCTAGAAAACAGAAGCATTGAATAAATACTGCAGATGATTACAAAAGATCACAGTATTAATGTTAAAGAAACACACACGTAGGCTTATCGCATAACTCTCATTCAACATAATACATTTAAGCACTGATTTAAAGCCTAAAATACACACGAAATAAATAAATACTGTAGATGACTTCACTACAGAAGTTCAGGGAGGAAACGAGTCTATTGGTTGATATCCGAAGCAAAGTGCTGGCAATATCAATGATGGAAACAGCTAGAAGATTCTTCAGAGAGATTTCCACTTCTGCAGATATTACTGGAGTAGATATAAATTTAATAAACCATCTACGTGCCATCGTAGGAACTCTTTCGAGTGGGTATTCCATTGATAAAGTGACGTTTGGCATGTACGCAAAGGAAACTATACAATTGTACTTACAAAAATACAAATCGTACTACATGCATGTAATTTTGCACAAACTCTTGGGTCATGGCACTGTATTATACCTATTGGACACCTCTCCGAGGAAGCCCAGGAGACCAGGAATAAAGATAATAGGAATCCTTCCAGAAAGACACAAATACTGACCTTTTCTATAGTCTGCTTATATTATCGGACCCTTATATTACCAGCTTAGGTAAATCAAGGAGGAGGAAGCTGATTCCGCTTTCACGAGAAGTGCTCGACTTACTGTCTGAGCATCCTGTATCTGCTTCTGCCGAAGGAGATAATGAAAGTGACGGTAGCGATTCTGATGTAACTGCATCTAATGAATAAATTGTTTGGCAAGTACATGTATTCCTGTATCTGTTCTTAAACATTCTAAACAGTATGTCCCACTATTAACATCTATTTAATTTCTTAAAGCTATAACGAAAAATGATTAAAATGACAAAGATTTCTAATTCTATTCCTGGCGTAGTAATTTGTTCTTTGTACTTGATTGACCACACACTTAATTATCTCCAATAATAACAGTTACATACTAAGTTTTATGTAAATCGATCCATTAGTTTCCGAGATACGATTTTTGGCCGGCTAGATTCCTGAAATTACGCACTGTGCGACGATCTGATTAGGAAAGGGCTAAGAGTGGAGAAAGAAGCAGCTTTAGCCTTAATTAAGATTCAGCCCCACCATTTGCCTGGTGTGAAAGTGGGAAACCACAGAAAACCATCTTCAGGGCAGCTGACCTGGTGACAGCCGACATCCAATGAGGATATGGGAGAAGAAGGAGAAAGATTCCTTTAAAATGAAAACTCGAAGACATGAACTCCCAGAAAACTACATGAATACTTTAACTAACTGTAAATAGTTTATCAGTCCGCCTCTGTGGTGTAGTGGTTAGCGTGATTAGCTGCCACCCCCGGAGGCCCGGGTTCGATTCCCGGCTCTGCCACGAAATTTGAAAAGTGGTACGAGGGCTGGAACGGGGTCCACTCAGCCTCGGGAGGTCAACTGAGTAGAGGTGGGTTCGATTCCCACCTCAGCCATCCTGCAAGTGGTTTTCCGTGGTTTCCCACTTCTCCTCCAGGCGAATGCCGGGATGGTACCTAACTTAAGGCCACGGCCGCTTCCTTCCCTCCTCCTTGCCTATCCCTTCCAATCTTCCCATCCCTTCACAAGGCCCCTGTTCAGCATAGCAGGTGAGGCCGCCTGGACGAGGTACTGGTCATACTCCCCAGTTGTATCCTCCGACCAAGTGTCTGAAGCTCCAGGACACTGCCCTTGAGGCGGTAGAGGTGGGATCCCTCGCTAAGTCCGAGGGAAAAACCGAACCTGGAGGGTAAACAGATGATGATGATGATGATAAAATAGTTTATCAATTTGTTTCGGTTTGTACAGCATTTGTTTTTTTAAATCTGATTTACGTCGCACAGACACAGATAGGCCTTATGGCGACGATGGGATAGGAAAAGGATACGTTGGAAGGAAGCGACCGTGGCCTTAAATAAGGTACGGCGCCAGAATTCGCCTGATATGTGAAGATGGGGAACCACGGAAAACTATCTTCAGGGCTGTCGACAGTGGGCTTCGAACCCACTATCACTCGAATGCAAGCTGATAGCTAAGTGGCCCAGACCGAGCAGCCACTTACTCGGTGGTATTATTTGGTTTGTCTGCGTATTTACGTGCCGGGCGTAGAGCTAACTACTCTACCCCAACATGTGCTGAGTTTAACAATGGTGGAAGCCTTTACCTTCCACTCCTCCAAGGGCCTTCATGGCCTGTACGGAGGTGACTTTGCTTTGCTTTGCGTATTTACGTAGATGTAAAGTACAGTAGATGGAGCCTCCGTGGCTCAGGCGGCAGAGCGTCGGCCTCTCACCGCTGGCTTCCGTGATTCAAATCAAGGTTACTTCATGTGGGATTTGTGCTGGACAAAGAGGAGGCGGGACAGGTTTTTCGCCGGGTACTCCGGTTTCCCCTGTCGTCTTTCATTCCAGCATTTCATTTCATCTGTCAGTCATTAATCAATGCTCCAGAGGAGTGCGACAGACCTCGGCAGCCGGCACAGTTCCTATCCTTGCCGCAAGATGGGAGCTTCATTCATTCCATCCCTGACCCGGTCACTGACTGGAAAAAAGGTTGTAGGTTTAAAAAAAATATATAGTTGAACATCATTAATTCGGATCCCATTAGTTCGGACTTCGCTTAATCCGAACAGTCGGTTAATAATAAATGAAATTAAGTGACGTATGGCTTTTTGTGCCGGAAGTGTCCGAGGACAAGTTCGGTTCGCCAGGTGCAGGTCTTTTGATTTGACGCCCGTACACAACCTGCGCGTCGTGATGGGGATGAAATGATGGTGAAGACGTCACATACACCCAGCCCCATGCCAGCGAAATTAATCAGTGATGGTTAAAATTCCTGACCCTGCCGGGAATCGACCCGTGTGACCAAAGGCCAGCACGCTATTTAGCCATAGAGCCGGACTATAATAAAATATAAATGCAATTACAAATTCATATCGATGATTTTCAATTTCGCGTCCGCTGTCAGTGATATGAAATCATCAACTTTGATTAACTCGTTGAAGAAACTTCTAATAAATGAAGAGGTTGAACCAGATAAGCTGGATTGGAAACGGGAGGATTTTCATAACAACCTCCACCAAGGTGTGTAAATTCAGCAACACTGGAAGACACTGTGTTGTGGATAGAAGCAGATGAAGATGATCCGGGTTATCACATTTTAACTGAGGAGGAGATTGTCTAAAGTGTGATCACTGCAGAGAGCTCTGAAACGGACAAATATGACCAGGATGAAGCAGATGATATTATTAACCCTAAGACAAAACTTAATGAAATTAAAGACCATCTAAACATTGTCGTTAAATACGATGAAGATAACAGCGATGAAAACATATCTGCATATTACGAACATTTGAGGCATCAGCGTGAGTTAATTAATTAATGTCAACAAAAGATCAGTTTCTCCAAACTAGTAAGCGTGTCAAGTGTGGTCAGTGAAGGTGTGCTCCGATTGTCACGTTCTGATTCTGTACTGCACCAGTTATTCTGTATCTTGTAAGGGCCTAATACTGTATTATACTTCTTGTATAAAGGGCATGAAGGCCCTTGGAGGGGTGGAAGGTAAAGGCTTTCACTATTTGTAACCTTGGTACTTGGCACTCACGTTTTGTGTAGGCTGAGTGAACCTCAGGGCTATATGCACCTCAGGAAGTGGAAATCTCGTTTCTTAAATACGACTTCCTGGCGGGAATTCGAACCCGCGTCCTTTACCACCTCGGCCAGGCAGCTACTTCTTGTATAAGACAACTAAATAAACTTTGTATTTCTTAAATTTGAAATACTGTATTGTACACGTTACATTTACTGAACAGCCAGGCTGAGTGGCTCAGACGGTTGAGGCGCTGGCCTTCTAACCACAACTTGGCAGGTTCGATCCTGGCTCAGTCCGGTGGTATTTGAAGGTGCTCAAATACGACAGCCTCGTGTCGGTAGATTTACTGGCACGTAAAAGAACTGCTGCGGGACTAAATTCCGGCACCTTGGCGTCTCCGAAGACCGTAAAAGTAGTTACTGGGACATAAAGCCAATGGCATTATTATTATTATTATTATTATTATTATTATTATTATTATTATTATTATTATATTTATTGTACAGATTTTTAAATATGTACCATGGCTCCTTTCGTAAGTTATTTTGTTTAATCCGGACTTTGATGAATTCGGACAACCTAGAGCCGCAATTAGTCCGGATTTCTTTACGTCATACCGACATAGATAGGTCTTACGGAGACGACGGGATAGGAAAAGCCTAGGAGTGGGAAGGAAGCGACAGTGGCCTTAATTTCAGGTACAGCCTGGTGTAAAAACAGGAAACCACGAAAAACCATCTTCAGGGCTGCCGCCAGTGAAGTTCGAACGCACTACCTCCCAGAGGTTATGTAGATGAAATGTATCGACGAAATGTCACTGTAATATTTGTCCCAAATGGAATATAATAATTCATTTTACTCAAATAAAGTGTAAAATCTGCGGTAAATTAAGAAATAGTACGAAATATTTTACTTGCAGGGAATAATATGGATACATACTTTACTACCTTACAACTATTTTTTTCCTGCTACGTCGCAGCGCTTCCGTATGTGTTCTGTTTGTGTAACACTTTCGTGTGTGATGTCTTTGCTCACTGAAGTTGTTTGAATTAATTAGGTGTCGTTTTCTCCATATTGCTCATTCGTTTTGTGCCCTAACTCATTCATTAAATGATATATTTATTGGTCCAGGGATCATGCTATTTTGCCGTTTGAACTGCCCGCGTTAGTCATATGGACAAAGATAATGGCAATTCACAGACATAGCACTCCCATTCGTCGGTGCAAGCCCTGGACCTCAAGAAAGAAAGAAAGAAAAGACGGCACGAGCAGCGGAATACAACATAAAGGAGTCCTGTTTACGGCCCGTAAGTACGTATACATATTTCTCTAGTAACGACGGTATGTCTTAATTTTTCACTTTACTGGTGCAAAGGCAATTTTAATGTTCCATTTACTACAAATATTACAGTGGCATTTCATCGATACCTTTGGTCTACATAACCTCTCGCAGATATAAGGTCACAGCTGTGCGCCACTAACCGCACGGCCAATTCAGCCGGTAATTACTCCGGATTAGTGAGGTTCTAATGTATATACAGAATGTTCTCAAACGTGCGGGAAGTAAGGGGGGAGGAGGGGAAGGGAGAAGTGGATAGTATGCCCCAAAACAACACAAAACGTCCCTATGAACATATCCCTACGGTCGATCGTACGCCTATTTTAGATATTAGCTGGAATGGAGGTATAGTTCGTATTTAGGATTAAGTTTGGAGTCAGGTATGTCACATTGCAATACTTCGCCAGCATGTGGAAATGAAATGACGTATGACTTTTAGTTCTGGGAGCGTCTGAGGGTAAGTTCGGCTCGCCAGACTGAATTTTTTAATTTGACTCCCGTAGGCGACCCCCGCGTCGTGATGAGGATGAAATGATGAAGACGACACATACACACAGCCCCCATGCCAGCGAAATTAACAAATTATGGTTAAAATTCCTGACCCTACTGGAAATCGAACCCTAGACCCCTGTGACCAAAGGCCAGGACTAACCATTTAGCCATGGAGCCAAACAGTGTGTGGAACAAGGTTGCCATCAGTGCCTGGAGTGTTGGAATGAGGTGGCGTGTTCTGGCGTGCATTCAGGCGCATGGGGGGCATTTGGAGGACTTCTTGTATTAGAATGCAGAATCCCAGGTGACAGCTAGCCGACATGGCGTGTGCCATGTAAGGCACCAATACTTCCCGTACGAAGTTGGAGTGTCAGAGGCCATGTTCGGATCGCCAGTTCTGTAGCTGTATTTCCGGTACATCCCATGGGAGTGAGCTACATGCAACATCAGTTTTTAAAACGTAGAATTCTATTATCTTAAGGCAACATTTTATTTTAAAAATTCGGTGTAGGTTATGATAAAAGCCGGCCCGGCGGTGTAGGGGAAGCCTACCTACTTCTTACCCTGAGGCCCCGGGTTCGATTTCCGGCCAGGTCAGGAATTTTTACCTGGATCTGAGGGCTGGTTCGAGGTCCATTCAGTTTATGTGATTACAACTGAAGAGCTATCTGACGGTGAGATAGCGGCTCCAGTCTAGAAAGCCAAGATTCGGCCGGGAGGATTCGTCGTGCCGACCACACGATATTTTGTAATCTGCAGACCTTCGGGCTGAGCAGCGGTTGCCTGATAGGCCAAGGTCCTTGGAGGCTGTTCCGGCATGGTGTTTAGTTTGGTTTGGTAGCCTATGATAACCTTGAGGTGCTATTAGGATGAGAACAGTAAATGCATCAACTAAAGAATTTGTGTAACTTGATCAAGATGATGTTCATTGTTGTTAACACGTAATATGTTTAACTTATGAATCAATTTGTCAGTTTTGCCATGGCTGGAGGAAGTGAAAACTGGAATGACTTACTGTACGACGTCCTGTGGCCACCAAGAAATGATACCACTGGCTTCAAAAGCCACAGACAGAGGTCATAAGCTGCTGTTGTCACCTACGGACGTCCCGTACAAGGCAAATCCTCGCTTCATTATTTTCGATTCACTCTCACGACTGACAAACGTCGCTCGTTGATAGTCTTTCAACGTAAATGATTATGCAGACACGACCAGCCTTCAACATTGGCCTTCTCGCCGTAACTTAGCTTCCACATAGCGTTTACAACCAGATGGCGGGGCTTCCTTCCTGGCGGTAGGACTTCAACTGACATGTTTCCTGTCCTTCCACATGATATCCTTGCGAGAAGTACGGCTACGTGCATATTTGTTTCCAATTATAGGCAGTTAAAGGGACTACTCCATTCATTCACATTTCGACGAGTTAGTAAAAGCAACTTCGAGAAGTACCGACAGATACTGGAGTAATCTCCGGTTCTTTACAAACTACTTCATTAGGTCAGAAAATGAGTCTGAAGTGTCTTAAATCCTTTGTCAGGGATAATAAAACTGTTATGGAAGAAATAACTAAATGAGAATATCAAATCACCATATCCAATTTCTATTCGATGCTCCACCATGTGCTGTTGATCATATCCGTCATTCACTCATACCCATACTCGTATTTCAGGCATCATTTAAAATATATTTATCTCTATGTAATTAATATTCTAAATTACCACACACAAGGTTTCACCTTACGTGGTATTTTACTGATATCTACTCGACTCTGTTGAGGTTGGTGTGATTTTGTATTATAATAATAATAATAATAATAATAATAATAATAATAATAATAATAATAATAATAATAATAATAATAATAATAATAATTTATTTAATGTGTGCAAGAGATAGTTACAAGTTCAATTTATTTTAAGTATTAATATGTTAATAATAATAATACCACTTCTGTAATATATGTGGTTTAGTTATAAGATTAATATTCCTCAAGTAATAATGTTATTAGAAGAGTTATGTATACATAAAACAGAGTCCTGTAAATATGTAAACGACATGATGAATGAATAAATACTACTACTACTACTACTAAAAAAATCTGTATAGAGGAACCGCTGTCTGTAAATTCATTTGTTTTACGATATTTTAGGATAGATTTTCAAAAGATTTACTAAAAAAGACAACGGATAATCTTAAGAGGGTAGCCGATATCATGTAGACATGATGTTGGCTTTTAGACTTATGCCGTGTCATGAAAACAAGGTGAAATTCTTTACGTTTCGCAGAGAAATTTGGTCCACGTCTTCAGAAGACTTCAATGCACAATAATTTGTTTGTGTACTTCTGTATCAACATGATTGCTCGAGAAGATGCTATTCTTATCATAGCCTTTTTTTTTTTTTTACAATTGGCTTTTCGTCGCACTGACACAGATAGGTCTTATGGCGACGATGGGATAGGAAAGGAATCGGAAGGAAGTGCTCGTGGCCTTAATTAAGACACATCCCCAGCATTTGCCTGGTTGGAAAATGGGGAACCACGGAAAACCATCTTCAAGGGCTGCCGACAGTGGGGTTCGAACCCACTATCTCCCGGATGCAAGCACACAGCTGCCCGACCCCAACCGCACGGCCAACTCGCCCGGTATTTTCTTTTGTTTATACAAATAGCGTTTTGCTACAGAAGCGATATGGTAGCGGCAGAGAATTGGTCGTAATTCTGTTCATAATTGTTCATGGGAGAGTTGAGCATGTTAAGCCCCCTAAAAATAGCCTTTTATTTTGTACTTCATTGCTTATGGCAACCTTTAAAGTAGTTATTTATTTTCCTGGTACACGGTGATTATAAAGCATATTGTTCGGGAAATTTTATACAAACACCGTCTTGAACACATTTAATCTTATACGTCCTTATTTGAAAGAATATATAGTCTACATGTATTGCATATAGAGTACCGTAGCTTTTTTATTTTCAATTTGGCTTTCGGTCTTAACGACCATTTAGCCAGCTACAATTTTGTATATTTCTGATTATTAATTATGAATCGACAATGCTCTGCATGTTTCTGTTTCTGGATCAGCGGTAGAGTGTCAGCCTCCGGATCCCAAGATAGCGGGTTCAAACCCGGCAGAGG
Source organism: Anabrus simplex (assembly GCF_040414725.1). Taxonomy (NCBI): domain Eukaryota; kingdom Metazoa; phylum Arthropoda; class Insecta; order Orthoptera; family Tettigoniidae; genus Anabrus; species Anabrus simplex. The sequence continues at coordinate 439,281,494 of NC_090267.1, forward strand.
TGGTCGGATTTTTGAAGGGCGGAAAAAAGTCCATTCGACACTCCATGTCGTACGATGTCGGCATGTAAAAGATCTCTGGTGACACATTTGGTGTTTACCCGACAAAATTTATTAAATCTCAGCCATAGACGCCCAAGAGAGTTTCGGTTTACTCGGTCTGTCACCTAGTGGGGGCCTAGAGTAAAATGGAACGTCGAAATTGACGAGCAGACAGCCAGATGGCGTCGAATTGAAATGTCTGCACACGGTAGCTGAGGCCATACGATTATACATACATACATACATACATACATTATCATTATAGACTGTTATGCCTTTCAGCGTTCAGTCTGCAAGCCTCTGAGAATTTACTAAACGTCGCCACAATCCTCGATTTGCAACTAGTGTTGTGGCCTCATTTAGTTCTATACCTCTTATCTTTAAATCGTTAGAAACCGAGTCTAACCATCGTCGTCTTGGTCTCCCTCTACTTCTCTTACCCTCCATAACAGAGTCCATTATTCTCCTAGGTAACCTATCCTCCTCCATTCGCCTCACATGACCCCACCACCGAAGCCGGTTTATGCGTACAGCTTCATTCATCGAGTTCATTCCTAAATTAGCCCTTATCTCCTCATTCCGAGTACCCTCCTGCCATTGTTCCCACCTGTTTGTACCAGCAATCATTCTCGCTACTTTCATGTCTGTTACTTCTAACTTATGAATAAGATATGCTGAGTCCACCCAGCTTTCGCTCCCGTAAAGCAAAGTGGGTCTGAAAATAGACCGATGTAAAGATAGTTTCGTCTGGGAGCTGACTTCCTTCTTACAGAATACTGCTGATCGCAACTGCGAGCTCACTGCATTAGCTTTACTACACCTTGATTCAATCTTACTTACTATATTACCATCCTGGGAGAACACACAACCTAAATACTTCAAATTATCGACCTGTTCTAGCTTTCATACGATTATTATTATTTTATTAATTGACTTTGATGAACTGAACTTATATATTTAAGACGAACACAAACACCCACCCCCCGAACCGGAGAAATTAACCAGACGAAGTTAAAATCCCCGACCCGGCCTGGAATCGAACCCGGGATCCCAGTGACCAAAGGCCAGCACGCTAATCATTTAGCCATGGAGTACCGTAGTTATGAACGTGTAATATGCACTCCTCCAGGCTTGCGCTATCTGATAACGTCTGATAATGGCTGTTTCTCATGCACGCAGAGTTGTCAGTCAGCGAAACCTACAATCCCGCGGTCGCTGCGAAGTTCGTCCAATACATTACGTCCTTCGTGGCTATCTGTTTGAGGAAGTTCGTGATGGTTTCCTCACGTTCTGTTGTTTTCAGGAATGAATGTAGCAGGCGGTGCCGATACTTCCCTTTTAGACATTCCAAAACGGCCTGATCCATAGGTTGTATCAAACTTGTTACGTTAGGAGCAAAAATAAAGCACGAATTCCACCACATACTAGTTCGTGTTCATCTGGATGTGGCCCTGCATTGTCCAGCAATAACATTACTTTAATAGGCAGACTTGGTCTCAGTAGAGGGAACCCACAGTATGATGACATGGCGGAAATACGCAGGGAGTGAAATTCTGTAGAAAAATCGTTTTAAATTTACGAAAATAAAAATTGTTTTCATACATTGCATTTTTATACTTCTCATATCATGAAATTCCTGGTTTTGTTATAATTTCTTCCAATGTCTCGCTTTCATATAATTGCTTGTCGTTAGGTAATTTATGTTTACATTTAACGTCGTTCCCATGGTATTTTGAGAATATATATCCACCGGGATATCACAATTGAAATTTATTTGATAATAATAATAATAATAATAATAATAATAATAATAATAATAATATTAACAGTGACGACCTTCGGCGTGCTCTGTAATTAGACTACCCTTCTTACACCTATGCTGCACACCATTTAGCCCTAATAATAATAATAATAATAATAATAATAATAATAATAATAATAATAATAATAATACATCTTATATGTATCTGGAAGTTTGCGAACGGAGAAATGTGTGAAAAAAGTCACAAACAAGCAGTGATAACACTAGCCAACATGATTTTGCGGTAAAATAGAAAATATGTAATTTTTATAGAAATCCCTGCCCTTATTCCGAAAATGATGCTATATTTTATCTATCACGTCTAGTTTTGACGCAATTCAGTGTTTTAGTATCTGCATGAATTCGTAAGATGTTGAGAGATGTTCTCGCGCAACTTTTTTTAGAATACAATTATGTGATTTGATTTGTTATTGTTTGCATTTTATTATAGGTTTATTGCTGTCTAAATTTTCATTTTGTAGTTGGGAGTTTCCTGGTAAATTCATAACTAACTCCTACAGATACGCAATAGACCGCGAGGTATGTAGGATTGAAGATAAGACAGTTGAGCGTTTGTCTTTCATCTTAGACCACTTGAATGAACAGACGTGTTAAAAGCCCCAGCCCTTATGCAATGTTTATGATGGACTGATAAAGCAGTTTCCTTGCAAAGATAACAGTCCAAAAGTATTATACTCACGAAGACGAACTTGTATTTTGTACGGATGTTTCAAATCTTCTACGTCAACTGGGAGTGAAAGAGTATGATCCTAGTAACTGGCGTGGTGTTATTGACTCTTCCAAAATAAGTTTAAAGGCTGTTTTGCTTCATAATACAAATGTTCTGGCATCCGTACCACTTGCACACTCCACAAAAATGTCTGAAACATACGAGACCTTAAAGATGGTGCTTGAAAAAATTAAATATCACGAGCATGGGTGGCAAATTTGCGGTGATTTGAAGATCATTGGATTGTTGCTGGGACAACAAAAAGGCTATACAAAATTTCCCTGTTTCCTATGCGAATGAGATAGCAAGGCATGGGATAAACATTGGGATACAGTGAATTGGCCAGAAAGGAAACACTCCAGTGCTTTGTGGCTGGACCGAAGTTCTTAATTTCCTCAACTCTTATGTCGTCAAGGCCAGCAGCTTTACCGTTTTTAGTTTTGCTCAGCGCATACTCAAGCTCAGCCCGAGTGAAAGGTTGATCTATAATGCTGATTTCTTGATCAGGTTTTCTCTCAAATGTATTCTTACTAGTCTTGATGGTTCTAGTAGTTTTTCCATTTTCAATGAGCTGGTGTGCAATTTCATCAGCTTTAACATTTACATGTGTACTTGTTTGAGAACGGTCATTATTTAGGCGCCGTAGTAATCTCCAAGCCCCTTGGCTGCTTCTACTCATATCACAGTTTGCCATCAGTTTCTCCCATTGGTCTCTCTTTGCCTCAGAGATTGAAGAGAGAATACGCGTTGCCACGTTGGAGGTTTCCTCACTATATGGGTTTTCGTTGTATGATTTGTAATATTCATCTAGCAATACTGATGTCTCTGCAGTTACCCCTTGGACATAGTTTGTCCTACAGCCTCTTGGAATACATGTCCGAGAGCATAGATTCATAACATCAACAAAACGTTCATATTCTTCAGGTACAGCTGGGATAGTCCGAACTTTCTCATCCAACATTTCGGAAAACTTAGACCAATTAGCCTTTCTAAAGTTGTATCGTCGCCTGAAGCGAGTTTCTTCAGGTCTTATTACAGGGAGTAGCTGACACATTATTGGTCTATGTTGTGTTTTGGGGATCGGTGAGCACACAGATTTATGACAATGTTGTGCTATACTCTCGCTTACGAAGAGAAGGTCTGGATTAAATCCTCGTTGCCATCTTCCACAATTGAAGGATGGAGGTAGTTTGCTGTCATGGATGAGACAGAGGTGGTTACTTTCAGCCCAAGAAAGAACAGCTTCTCCATTTTCATCTTCATGCGTGTATCCCCACACGTGGCTGTGACTATTGAAATCTCCTAATACTACAGATGTCTTCTCTGAATAGAAATGTTTAGGTGGGGCAAAGGAGAATCTTTCTGAAGGAGGCTTATAAACGGAAGTGATTACACAATTGCTGAGTTCTAGGGGGATTATCTCGATGTTGTGGTTGATTGTACAGTGGACACTCTCAACTTGGATCTCTGGTTTGACAAAAACGACACTACCATGTTTAGGGTGTGGTATTTCTGCAACTAACTTCAGACCTGGTACATATGGTCGATTCTGATGGTTATCTTTATGAGTTTCCTGAATGCATAAAACATCGCATTTCTGTTCTTGGCACAGCTCGTATAGTAATTGTTGTTTCGGTGATGACAAGCCTTCGATGTTCACCGAGATTACAGTCAGAGTAGGTTCTGAAAAGAACCGTTTGTTAGGTCCCATGATTGGATCTGTGTATCTTTAGTGTAGTACTTCTGGAATGCTGACGTTCATTTCAGTAATGGAAAATGAAAATGGTTCGCAGCAATTCCGCCATGTAGGCGGGAGAGTGACGCACCGGTGTGAATGAATCCATATCCCGCTGTACTCGTAATATTTCGCGACGGGACCGCTCCCGCTCCCGCGTTGGTGTATGCAGACCTTTACAGTTATATTTACCCACTGTATCAGCCAGTGAAAGCTAGAACAAAATAACTTACCTTCACACTTTACTCAGGGTTAGGACTGGGTATGTCTGTTAAAACATAGGCGTTTCGCTAGGAGTTTTACACCCATGTCAAAAATCGTCATATTTATCAAGTGCAGAGGAAACTCCTTGTCAGTACGGCTGCAGTATTTATAGACACTGCAACAAATCAGCATATTCAAATCTCCGCTTTACGTTGCACCGACACAAATAAGTTTTATGGTGGCGGTGGGTTAGGAAAGGGAAGGAAGCGACTGTGGTCTTAATTAAAGTAGAGCACTAGCATTTGTCTGGTGTGAACATGGGAAACTACGGAAATCCACCTTCAGGGCAGCCGACAGCAGGGTTCAAACTCACTGTCACCTGAACGCAAGCTGATAAACCGCAACTAAGGCCACGCTCGCTACCTTCCCAGACCTACCGCTGTTCTTTCTCATAAGACACCATGATACCCCCTCTGAGTCGGCCCGAGAGCCCACTTTGGTGGGTTCGATCACGGGTCAGTCCGGTGGTAGTGAAGATGACCAAATATGCCATCCTCGTCTCGGTCGATTTATCGGCATGCAAAAGAACTCGTACGGGAATGGAACAAATTTCCGACACCTCACCACCTTGCAAATTAATGTTAAAATGTAGGTAGCGGGTCTTAAAATTGATTATATTATTACTGAAATGAAATGGGAGTCAACAGAAATCCACTTCTAGGAAGGCCGATATAGTGATTTTAAATTACTTCTCTCCTCAAATACGTTCCATGAGGTGTGGTACACGTATGCACAGTGTCGCGATATAAACAAAGCACGGTATCTTTCTACCTCCTCGCTTTACGCAGGTAGACAGCCTGCTACAAGACTTTGTTGTAATTGAAATGGGTACAGTGGCGGTTGTATAGGAATACACACACTGTGCCCTTAGTACTATTATACCAGTTCAAACCCTTCCCCTCCTTTTCAGCACTGGAGTGACCTTCAACACTACCCCTTCGCTCCCTCCCCTTCTTTTCCGTACTCGAGTGGGGCAGTGTTGATTGTATATGCCGGGGCACCATTTCTGTGCATGCGTGTACACGACATTCAAGTTCTAACCAGTCTTAAGTACTGGACATTTCCAGAATTGAGCCCAAGCCGATTACTACTTTGCTAAACCGTAGTTCGGGAGGGGGGAGGTTAATGATGGTAATAATTGTCTTAAGAGGAAGTAGGCCCTACAGTCGGACAACCATCTTCTCTTAACACTAATAAGAGGATAATATGAAGGAGGAGCAAGTTGGCTACGCGATTTGGATCAGTGGTTTTTGTTTTAAGAGGAAGTACAATACAACTGGGCACCCATCCTCTATATAACACTAATGAGGGAGAGAAGATGGAAGTGGTCCGACACTTCGAAGGTATCGGCCAAAGGAATACAAGGACCACGAAGGGCGTGACAATGAAAGACACCCTAGGTCTCGCAAACCTAATACCGTCGGGGTCGAAAAAGAAACAAGTGTTGACCAAGGCCGGTCGGATAGGATGGATGAAAGTAAGGAGCCTGGCACAAGTAAGTGGAAGCCATGCCAGGACTCAGCTCAGGGCTCCGTGGTCACGAACCCACGCTCCCAAGTTGAGAGCTCCTCCGGCCCGTTTTACTCGTCTCTTACGACGGGTAGAGAATACAGGGGGTGATTTGGTTCACGTAAATGTGAGATTGCATTCGGGAGATGGTAGGTTCGAACCCCACTGTCGACAGCCACGAAGATGGTTTTCTATGGTTTGCCATTTTCACACCAAGCAAATGCTGGGACTGTGCCTTAATTAACGCCACAGTCACTTCCTTCCCATTCCTAGCCCTGTCCTATCCCATCACCGCCATAAGACCTGTCTGTGTTGGTGCGACGTAAAACAAATTTTGAAAAGAGGCCCGACACTTCAAAGAATGAAGGTATCGGTCAAGGAAAGGGAAGGGCCAAGAAGGGCACTCTAGACCTCGCAAACCTAATACTATCAGGGTCGGAAGAAAACAAAACAAGAGTTGACCAAGTGTGATCCGATAGGGAAGATAAAACTGACCGGGCGAGTTGGCCGTGCGGTTAGGGGCCAGCAGCTGTGACTTTGCATCCGGGAGATAGTGGGGTTCGAACCCCACTGTCGGCAGCCCTGAAGATGGTTTTCCCCTGGTTTCCCATTTTCACACCAGGTAAATGCTGGGGCTGTACCTTAATTAAGGCCACGGTCGCTTCCTTTCCATTCCTAGGTCTTTCCTAGCCCATGGTCGCCATAGGACCTAAAAAAAGAAGATAAAACTGAGGAGCCTGACATAAGTAAGTGGAATTAACACTAGACTCGGCTTGGGGCCCCGTGGTCTCCAACTGACGTACTCAAAATGAGAACCCCTTACGACAGACGGGGGATACGGTGGATGTTTTACATTGTCTCCTATGTGTTGACGGACTTTTGATTGTTGTTATGACACGGAATCGAACTACTTTATCTTTTCGGTGTGGAATTTTCTTCAGTTATAGGAGAGCCAGTGTTGTGCGAGTTATCCGGTATTGTCCTCCACGTCCTGGGTACGTGACTGCCTGGAACAAAGCGCTGCACACCGACAGAGAATTGAATGGTTCGGATCTATGCTCTGTGGATTCGCGAGCTCCCGAGAGAGGCAGGCTGGGTAACTACGCTACTAACACTGACAAAACTAGGGTTGCTACCTGTTCCGTATTATACGGGATTTCCCGTGTTTGAAGGTCTGAACTACTCTCCCGTTTTAACAGCAAACGGGCGGCCCTTTTTCCCAACAACTCACTTCTGACATAGTTAAAATGATCTATTTACAGCAATGCTTGAGTTTGAAAAAATAAACTTACCATCGTTGAAACTCGTGAATCATGATACAATGTCAAAATTGAGTTCCAAGTTAATTTGTAGGAAATATGATATTTTTATCGACGGGGAATTAAATCATTAAATAGATCGACTCCCTCCAGACCTTGAGAATGAATGAAGTGAAATCTAATCTAAAGAGCTTTTACCAGTGGGTGGGGGCGGTAGAATAACACCCTCGGTAACCCGCACCTGTCGTAAGAGGCGACTAAAAAGGCCCCCAGGGGCTCTCAACTTGGGAGCGTGAGTTGGAAACCACGGGGCCATTAGCTGAGTACCGCCATTGCTTTCACTTACTTGTGCCAGGCTCCTCACTATAATCTATCCTATCCGACCTCCCTTGGTCAATTCTTGTTCTTTTCGACCCCGACGGTATTCTGTTGCAAATCCTAGGGAGTCTTTCATTTTCACGTCCTTCGTGGGCCTTGTCTTCCTTTGACTGATACCTTCATTTTTTCGAAGTGTTGGATCCCTTCCATTTTTCTCTCTGATTAGTGTTAACAGAGGATAGTTTCTCAGTTGCACTTCCTCTTATAAAACAATAATCATCACCATCACTGTTAAGGAATGAAATTGTCTCTTGATATTCTTCTACATATTCTACATGTTACCATAGTACTTAATTTCTTATTCAAGACTGTTGATCATGAACTTGGTTTTTGTTTCATTAATCATTTATCCAACCCTGGCTGAGTGGCTCAGACGGTTGAGGCGCTGGCCTTCTGATCCCAACTTGGTCAGTTCGGTGTCGGCGGGACTAAATTTCGGCACCTTGGCGTCTCCGAAAACCGTAAAAGTAGTTAGTGGGACGTATATATTATTATTTTATTTATCCAACTCTCCTGCTGTGCTCATTTATATCTTCTGTCATCTTCTGAGGTTGTTTAGGACTCTCCGAGAAAAGGACGATGTCATATGCAAACTTCATATTTGAGAGTTTCCGAGAGGACGGCCTTTTACTAGATGGTCTGATGTCCTGAAACGGGTTGCGGGACAGGTTTGGATGAGGACTGCACGTGAAGAAGTTGGGAGAGGCCTTTGCATGAGGAGGGGATTGAATGGTCTTGAAGAGAGGTTTTCAAACTATAATAATAATAATAATAATAATAATAATAATAATAATAATAATAATAATAATAATAATAATAATAATAATAATAATAATGTTACTGGCTTTACGTCTCACTAACTACTTTTACGGTTTTCGGAGACCCCGAGGTGCCGGAATTTTGTTCCGCAGGAGTTCTTTAACGTGCCGGTAAATCTTCCGACACGAGGCTGACGTATATGAGCACCTTCAAATACCACCGGACTGAGCCAGGAGCGAACCTGCCAAGTTGGAGTCAGAAGGCCAGCGCCTCAACCGTCCGAGCCACTCAGCCCGGCATTTCAAACTATTAGGAGATTGTACCCTTCACTCATAGTTAAAAGTTCAATGTACATCCACGAAAAAATCCCTAAATGGTAGGTTTAAAAATGTGAGTACCTGGCTAATTAGTAAGGAATTTCAATTGATTATAAACCATTCTTTTAAACACACATTTTAAATAAGACAAGTTTGTGAAATTACGTACAATTTAATATTGAAAACATTTCTTAGTAGACAAAGTATGGGTCCCCATACTACGAAAAACGTAAATTTAACAATTTTCTCAATTGTGCCGAAAGTTGACGGGCTAAAGAGTCCGGAAAGGTTCAAATTGTGAGTCTTGGATAGTTATATCATACTGAAAAACACACCTCCGGCCTAAATCGCTTGTTTCTTTACTAATTTTCTTTTTTATTCAAATTATTTCTGTAATGTGTTCCTAGGTTCAATACCTTCAGACATTTGTTGATTTTTGAAAAATATTCACACAGAATGTAGTTATAAGCGCTTAAGTGAAACTCTGCATTGACTCACATTAGCGCTCGTAGTGGAGCTTGAGTGAAACTCTGCATTGACACACATTAGCGCTCGTAGCGGTGGATAAAGGCAAACTGCTAATCTAATCGACCGGATAATGATGATTAGGAAAGGGATTGTAATTTTTAGCAATAAATAAATAAAAAACATATTCTCATACTTTATAATATTTTGTTTACCTAAAATTCGTGTCTCATATCCCTAGGATGTTTTCAACATTGAGTTGCTTGGCTAAAAGCCTAGAACTGGGGATTTTTATAACACATCACAAGAAATGTAAGCGTTTGTGTCTGTATCAGATATAATACAATGATCATAAAGTAACACACGATACTCTGTTTGTATGAAAGTTTCACAAAACTCTAGGTTTCAGCCTCAATATCAAATTCATAAATAGGGATGAAAAATGTTCGATATTAATTCTGGAATTGAGTTAGTGTAAACCATCAACATTTCAATTGGATGGGTGTGCCTGCATGGCATGGCACTGTTTTCTCATGTGTCGTAGTCCAGGTGAAACTTCAAGCGAAGCGTGGCTACATATGAGGAGAGTCTGTTCAAAAGGTGCTTAAGAAAGTTGAGGGAAAAGCGCAAGAAACATAAAAGGCACATGAAATGTACCCAAGATCGGGTTGGGTACAACTTTTTCTTTTTTCTTTTTTTTCTTTTTTTTTTTACGTCGCACCGACACAGATAGGTCTTATGGCGACTATGGGACAGGAAAGAACTAGGAGCAGAGAAGAAGCGGCCGTGGCCTTAATTACGGTACAGCCCCAGAATTTGCCTGGTGTGAAAATGGGAAACCACGGAAAACCATCTTCAGGGCTTCGAACCCACTATCTACCGAATACTGCAGCCATCGAGCTCGGTGGTACAACTTTTAAGAGGGGACCAACACCTTTGACCGACCAAAAATGCGATTTTCTATTTATTTTTTCATTTAAAATGTAACTTTTCTCTTTATAACAGTGCAAAATTTTTGTTAATATTTCCAATACTTTCGGAGATATGGCCAAACACTTGAAGCCCTGTCACCTAAGCAAGCCTTATTGCTCGTTTCCAGTAACTTTTGTTTTTAAATACATAAATAAGAAAGTTCCTGAGACGGATAGTGGGACCAAGAATTTTACCAGATGGAAGCCGATGGTATCAACCAAATCGTGAGCTATATAAACACCAAGAAAATCTCATAGATGCCATCAGAAGAAGGCGACTGGCTTTTTACGGACACCTATCCAGAATGGACTCAAATAGATTATCTCATAGGATCTTCAAGGCTGCTAACAAGGGCAAAGCTACTGGGTTCGTGTGGATGAAGCAAGTGGAGAAGGACCTTTCGGAACTCCACATAAATCAAAACGACATAGCTGATCGGAGTAACTATCATACAACTCTTAAAACTAAATCCTTTGTAACATCCCTCACAGAAGTTACCCACAGACCAAAAGACGAGACCAGGAAATGGTCTGAGGAACGTAAGATTGAATTTAGCCGGAAAATGAAGGACTACTGGGCCATCAGGAAAGCTCGAGGTACCAACAAGAAAACAGCTGCCAAACCAGCCGCTAAGAACACCAATTGTGGCAAACAACGACGATGACTTCAAGAAACAGCTAAAACACAAGCACCGTGGTCCATAGATGGCCCTAACGAATTAAAAAATAAATAAATAAATAAATAAACCAATCAATCAATCAATCAATCAATCAATCAATTAATACTGACCTGCATTTAGGACAGTCACCCAGGTGGCAGATTCCCTATCTGTTGTTTTCCTAGCCTTTTCTTAAATGATTTCAAAGAAGTTGGATATTTATTGAACATCTCCCTTGGTAAGTTCTTCCAATCCCTAACTTCCTTCCTATAAATGAATATTTGCCCCAATTTGCCCTCTTGAATTCCAACTTTATATTCTGATCTTTCCTACTTTTAAAGACACCACTCAAACTTATTCGTCTACTAATGTCATTCCACGCCATCTCTCACTGACAGCTCGGAACATACCACTTAGTCGAGCAGCTCGTCTTCTTTCTCCCAAGTCTTCAGAACGGTTTCCATGATAACTCAGAGCTTTTAAGACAATAAGGTGAAATGTCGCATGCATGTATATTTCACAGAGAAGAAAAAGGAGATATAGTAGAATTATTGAGCAAGCTTCGTTGGTTAATTTTTAAAAATATTAAAGTTAAAATGAACGAAAAATTAACTACTTGAAAATAACGTAATGAAAAAAATATCTATACTTGATTGACTTATTCTGGTACATGTTGTAGCTATTACATTGTTGATCATAAAGTAAAAAAGAATCATAGAAAAACATTTATGTGTTCGGAAATTATCAGGGGAAACAGCAAAATATTGACCATGATACACCAACCATTTTGAATAATTAATTATTTATGTCATAGGTTTATACTATTTCTAACTATGTAGGCATATTATTAAGAAATAGTCCGGCTCCATGGCTAAATGGTTAGCGTGCTGGCCTTTGGTCACAAGGGTCCCGGGTTCGATTCCCGGCAGGGTCGGGAATTTTAACCATAATTGTTTAATTCCCCTGGCAGAGGGACTGGGTGTATGTGTTGTCTTCATCATCAATCCATCCTCATCACGACACGCAGGTCGCCTACGGGTGTCAAATCGAAAGACCTGCATCTGGCGAGCCGAACTTGTCCTCCGACACTCCCGACACTAAAAGCCATACGCCATTTCATTTCATTAAGAAATAATGTGTTTGTCATACTAAATTTCCTTTTAGTATTCATTTCCATTGCTGCATAAAAATAGTTTAATAACCCCATTTTTCTATGTTCAAAGGTCCCTCCTTAAAGAATTACATCTTCGTGGTCTGGATTGCTCACAGCAATGTAATATTCAGCTACTGTAATGCATATAGACGATAGAGTGATCTATTTTTTGGAAGTGGAAATACCTTTTCAACAGACACTCTTCGCTAAAAGTTTTAGGCGTACCCTTAGGGGGTACGCGTACTACAGGTTGAAAACTACTTTTTAATTGCAATTTGCTTTAAGTCACACCGACACAAGGTAGGTCTTAGGCGACGATGGGGCAGGAAATGGCTGGGAGCGGGAAGGAAGTGTCCGTGACCTTAATTAAGGTACAGCTTCGGCATTTGCCTGGTGTGAAAATGGGAAACCACACGGAAAACTATCTTCTGAGCTGTTCTTTATATCTCCCGGATGCAAGCTCACAGATGGGCGCCCCTAACCGCACGGCCAACTCGCCCTGTTTGAGAACCACTGGTCTACAACATAACATAGGTCTACACTAATTGTATGTATAGTCGCTCAAGGAAAGAATGAGCACATGATATTGTATGATCGAGCTCGATAGCTGCAGTCGCTTAAGTGCCGCCAGTATCCAGTATTCGGGTGGGTTCGAACCACACTGGCGGCAGCCCTGAAGGTGTTTTTCCGTGGTTTCCCATTTTCACACCAGGCAAATGCTGGGGCTGCACCTTAATTAAGGCCACGGACGCTTCCTTCCCACTCCTAGCCCTTTTCTTTTCCATCGTCGCCATAAGAGCTATATGTGCCGGTGCGACGTAAAGCAACTTGCAAAAAAAAAAAAATAATAATAATTAAAAAATTAAAAAAAATTGTACGTTCCAAACATTTAATATTCTGCCAGACTTAATTTTAATTATTACCAAAATATAATTCACCACCCATGTAAATACAAACCCTGTGTATACCCACAACAGACATAACTATAGGTTCAATTGTTTCTGAGAAAAGTGCTCATGCGCTCTTTTTTTTTTTTTTTGAGCGACTGCACTTACCTCAGTGCGACGTTTACTTCAAGGACCTCCCGGCCACCTTGCCGTTAGTTCACTACTTTATCCCCAAGCGTTCCTAGGCTTTCACTAAGACGATGGTAACTCCCAAACCAATCATTCAAATTCTTATTCTTTTTTTCCTTCATCTTCTTCTTCTTCTGCGCGAATGGGTCACTCAGGACCACGCGGAATCAACATATTTTGAGCCTCCCTCTGCCCAAGAGTTCTTCATGTTCATAGATTGTTGTAATTCCTGTTCATAAGACCACGTACGTCATGTTGGTTTCCTTTCGTCTTTATCAAAGCCCCCTTGTGTGAACAATTTTCCTGATTACGTTTCTATTCTGCAGATTTGGTAATCCTAATTCAGCGAGATCTTTCTCTACTTGCTTATGCCAATTTGATCTCGTACCTTCATTTGAAAAAAGTTGTGTATTTGATAAGTGTGTTGATATCCACTTTTTCAAATGACTTATAAATTTAAATCGTCCCAGTCTCTTCGTATCAACCCCCTGTAGTGGGGGCAGTAGAATAACACCCACGGAATGCCCTGTCTATGGTAAGAGGCAACTAAAAGGGGCCCCAGGGGCTCTCAACTTAGGAGCGTAGGTTGGCGTCCACGGAGTCCTCAACTGAGTCCTGGCATTGCTTCCACTTTCTTGTGCCAGACTCCTCATTTTCATCTATCCTATCCGACCTCCCTTGGTCAACTCTTGTTGTTTTTCGACCCCGATGGTATTAGGTTCCCGAGGCCTACGGAGTCTCATTTTCACGTCCTTCGTGGCCCTTCTTTTTCTTTGGTCGATACCCTCATTTTTCGAAGTGTCACATCCTTTCCTTTCTTTTCTCCTCTCTGATTAGTGTTATATAGAGGATGGTTGCCTAGTTGTGCTTCCTCTTAAAACAATAATCAACACCACCACCACCTCTCATCGTATCAGTAAGTTTAGATATTTTTAAGTATATTTCCGAGTTGGGTTTGGGGTAATGTATGCCATTTTTAATTCTTGGCCCTCAGATTTTTCTCATGATTTTCCTTCCTTCAAACTTTTATTATTATTATTATTATTATTATTATTATTATTATTATTATTATTATTATTATTATTATTATTATTATTATTATTATTATTATTATTATTTACTTTACTGGTCACATTGGACCACTTGAGTCTTCCATATACACTTTTTCTTTGAAGGTTGTTCTGTTTCATTCTTCCTATCTGCCCAGTACTTCTACATTCGTTCTGATCGCAGTGTTCTTAATTCGTCTGAAATCTCTACAGGCCTTCTGTGCATCATTTCAGTTGAAAATTTGTGTTTCTTAAGAAGGCTGATAATTTTATTCTTGTTCTCTGCACCTGAAATTTCGAGTCCAACTGTTTTGAGATCATCTTAATCGTTTAATATACATACATACATACATACATACATACATACATACATACATACATACATACATACATACATACATACATACATACATACATACATACATACATACATACTGTACATACATACATACATAAATCATCATTATAGACCGTTAAGTCTTTCAGCGCTCAGTCTGCAAGCCTCTGTGAATTTACTAAAAATCGCCACAATCCTCTATTTGCAATTAGTGCTGTGGCCTCATTTAAAATACCTCTTATCTTTAAATCGTTAGAAACTGAGTCTAACCATCGTCGTCTTAGTCTCCATCTACTTCTCTTACCCTCCATAATAGAGCCGGGCCGATGACCTTCGATGTTAGGCCCCTTAAAACAATAAGCTAAGCAGCATAATAGAGCCCATTATTCTCCTAGGTAACCTATCCTCCTCCATTCGCCTCACATGACCCCACCACCGAAGCCGGTTTATGCGTACAGCTTCATCCATCGAGTTCATTCCTAACTTAGCCTTTATCTCCTCATTCCGGGTACCCTCCCGCCATTGTTCCCACCTATTTGTACCAGCAATCATTATTGCTAATTTCATTTCTGTTATTTATAACTTATGAATAAGATATCCTGAGTCCACCCAGCTTTCGCTCCAGTAAAGCAAAATTTGATCTGAAAACAGACCGATTTAAAGATAGTTTCGTCCAGGAGCTAACTTCCTTCTTATAGAATACTGTAGATAGCAACTGTGAACTCACTGTATTAGCTTTACTGCACCTTGATTCAATCTCACTTACTATATTACCATCTTGAGAGAACCCACATCCTAAATACTTGAAATCATCTACCTGATCCAGCTTTGTATCACCAATCTGACATTCAATTCTCTTGGAATTTCTTACCTACTGACATCAATTTTGTTTTGGAAAGGCTAATTTTCATACCATACTTATTGCACCTATTTTCAGTTCCAAGATACTAGACTGCAGGCTTTCGGCACAATCTGCCATTAAGACCAAGTCGTCAGCATTGGCCAGACTGCTTACTACATTTCCAGCTAACTGAATCCTTCGCAGCCACTTTATTCCTTTCAGCAGATGATCCATGTAAACTACCAACAACAAGGGTGAAAGATTACAGCCTTGTCTAACCTCTGCAAGTACCCTGAACCAAGAACTCATTCTACTATCAATTCTTACTGCAGCCCAATTGTCAACATAAATGCCTTTAATTGATTTTATTAATGTACCCTTAATCACATAGCACCCTAGTATGGCGAACATCTTTTCCCTCGGTACCCTGCCATATGCTTTCTCAAGATCAACGAAACATAAATATAACTGTCTAATTATCTCGTAGCATTTTTAAATTACCTGGCGCATGCTGAAAATCTTACCCTGACAGCCCCTCTGTGCTCTGAAACCACACTGGTTTTAATCCAACTGCCTCTCAACCATTCATCGCACGCTCCCTTCCAAGATGCCAGTGAATACTTTGCCTGGTCTATTAATCAATATGAGATACCTTGATAGTTGGAATCCTTCCTGTTCCCTTGCTGACAGATAAGTGCAGTTAGGCCTACTGCTATTGTCCAATCTGAAGGTACCTTACCAACACTCCATGCTAATCTTATTACTCTATGAAGCCATTTCATCCCTGTCAGGTCTAATTTTATCTATTCCTGCTGTTTTATGACAATAGAGTTTCTTTACCACCTTTTCCACGTTCTCAAGCGTAATTTCATCAACATATTTTCTTCCTCCCCATGAGGTAGGTTGTTAACGACACCACCAGGAAGATTTCCTTTTATGTTGAGAAGATTTTAAAAATATTCCCTCCACCTGCCCAGTGATTCCCTGGGATCTATTGTGAGTTCACCTGAATTGAATCGATTATTTCAGACAGCAGTCAAGTGCCAAAAAAAAAAAAAATGAAAAAAAGAGTTAATTGCAGAATTTGTTACTAGGAGTGTATACGCACATTTTGGTGCTGAAACCAGTCAAGAAATTTCCTCCTATAATGGTCAGGCATTACGTTGAATTTCGTATTTAGTTCAGAAACCAGTTAAGTGACACCGCTTGGCTGGTTTCTGCAGTAAACTGCTGGTACATTTTGTGATGTGCCGCACCTTGCCGGTTGGTGCTGCTGCTCTGAATCCAGCTGTTCAGCAGTTTATATTGTCATTGTTGTGTTTCTTGAATGGCATATTCGTAGTTTTCTGAACAACTGATTGAAAAAGTGTTTCTTTTGTTTAGTGCAGTGTTTTTATAATAGTAGTGATATGTCTCAATGTTCAGAAGACGAACCTGTATCAAAAAGGAAATGGAAGTGGTAGACACACAAACTCACATGCGTAATATTATTCGAAATGCCAGGGTAAAAGGAGAAGGTTATCTTTCTTACTCAGGAAATGAAATACCTGGTCTGAGCCTTACATTATTCTTTGTTATTGTTTGTTTTATGTGTCCATCAATATCAAGAAGATACGTGACCTAAATGCCTTAAAACCTTAGGATATGAACAGTTTTAGGACAGTATTTTACAAAGGCCTACTACAGGGACAGAATAGGGTGTGGAGTTCGTTTATGAGGATTAATTACCTCCTGTCATAATAAGCAGGAATCGCTGATTTCATCCTTTTAATAATTATATTTGTAGTCTAAACCTATTCAAATATTTTCTGTTTACACAAATATGGAGTTTATGACAAAATCCTTTCAAAATTCAAGAATTATCCCACAAAAATGTGTTTGCAACACTCGTTTATTTCAGAAACCAGTTAAGTGGAAAATGTTTCGGATTTTTTTACAGCAAAGTTAATAAGCACAAAATAGCTTTCCTTAGATAGAAAGTATTAAATGGTATACTTTCAAGCTAAAATATTAAAACCCCTACAATAACATTTTGTCTGTTGCTAGACAGTTTTCTTCATTTTCCCAAAAATGACAGACTTGGCGCTTGACTGGTTTCTGAAATAATCGATTCAGTTACTTTAAACACTGATAATTTCCTTTTTTCTCCCTTCCTAAGATTCTTTATTGCTGTCCAGAAAGATCTTCCTGCTGCTAGATCTAGCCTTTCCAGGTCATTACCAAAATACTATCACGACTTATTTTTGGATTCAGCAACTATTTGTTTCGCTCTGTTTCTTTCATCTACATACAATTCCCTGTCTGCATCAGCCCTTTTTTTGGAGCTACTTCTGATAAGCCTTCTTTTTACGTTTACAAGCTGCTCTCACTTCATCATTCCACCAAGATGTTACCTTTTTCCCATCTTTACATACAGCTGTTCCCAGGCATTCCCTTGCTGTTTCTACTACAGCATCCCTGTATGCCACCCATTCTCTTTCTATATCCTGAACCTACTGACTGTTTACTGTTCGAAACGTCTCACTAATCATATCCATGTACTTCTGTCTAATTTCCTCGTCCTGGAGATTTTCTACCCTTATTCGTTCGCAGACAGATTTCACTTTCTCTATCCTAGGCCTAGAGATACTTAGTTCACTACAGATCAGGTAGTGATATTTATCATCGAAAAATCCCCGAAAAACTCGTACATCCCTAACAGATTTCCTGAATTCTGAATCTGTTAAGATATTGTCTTTTATGGAACTTGTACCCCAACCCTCACATGTGTAGCGGTGAATAACCTTATGCTTGAAGAAAGTACTCGTAACTGCTAAACCCATACTAGCACTGAAGTCCAGCAAACGCTTCCCATTCCTCTTAGCTTCCAATCTTCTCCACATTCACCAATCACCCTTTCGAATCCTTCAGTTCTACTTCCAAATCTCGCATCGAAATCGCCCATTAGCACTATTCTATCCTTGCTGCTGACTCTGACCACGATGTCACTCAATTCTCAATGCTTCATAAAACTTGTCAACATCCTCATCTGCACCTTCATATGGTGAGTACACTGAGATAATTCTCGTCCTAATTCCTCCAACTGCCAAATCTACCCATATCATTCGCTCATTTAGGTGCCTAACAGACACTACATTGCGTGGAATAGTATTCCTGATGAAAAGCACTACCCCACACATTGCCCTTCCCTTTTCAACACCCGTCAAGTACACTTTATAATCTCCTATCTCTTCCTCGTTATCTCCCCTTACCCGAATATCACTTACTCCTAGCACATCCAGATGCATCCTCTTTGCTGACTCAACCAGTTCTACTTTCTTTCTGCCATAATCCCCATTAATATTG
Organism: Anabrus simplex; assembly: GCF_040414725.1. Lineage (NCBI taxonomy): Eukaryota > Metazoa > Arthropoda > Insecta > Orthoptera > Tettigoniidae > Anabrus > Anabrus simplex. Next base: position 439,300,181 of record NC_090267.1, read on the forward strand.
ATAGCTCCCCATCGAATTTCATTTCGTTCGCCAAGCTGTTTCCAAGGAGTCCCTCGCCTGTCAAATGGGAGTGGGACTCCGTTACTCCCATAGGTCCGAGGCTTGCTTAAAATGTTCTGAGCTCGGTAAATTCATGAAGCAGGATGCTACCCTACTTACACATAGTCCAAGTGAGGATCTCTCCTCTAACGCGTTAGGGACAACCGGTGTACTGTATAATCCTAGCCGCTTGAACACCAGGTAGGCATGACGCAGAATGTGTCGGAGATGCCCATTCCCATTCCGCAGCAGCTGGTATCCCGACTTTCAGGACCACTTATTAAGCCACTCAGCCGTTGCCCATGGTTCACGAACTAGGACGTGACTACAGTAACCCACACCATGAACCATTTAATCTTTTAATTGTTCCTATACTTTTTTTATGATGTAAACTGAGCGTTTCTGAAGCATAACGATCATCAGGTTTCATCAGTTTTAAGTAATGACGAATTTTACTGTTCCAGGAGAAGCATTTTTTTTGTTTTTTTTTTTTTGTTATACGCATTCTTTGTGTGTTCAAAAGCAATTTCCATTTTCAGAATTCTTGAAGCTACTGATTTATTTTCATAGCCATTTTCAGTGATCCATTCGCCTAAGTACTTAAATTCCTCTACTCTCGCAATGTACAGAGTAATAAATAAGTTACAAGATTGTGAGCAACTGCAAAATGACGTCGATGATAGACAGTAGGCAATGGTATGATGATAAACGGGGTTAAAATTCAGGTTGTGAGTTTCACAAATAGGAAAAGTTCTCTCAGTTTTAATTACTGCGTTGATGGGATGAAAGTTCCTTTTGGGGATCACTGTAAGTATCTAGGTGTTAATATAAGGAAAGATCTTAATTGGGGTAATGACAAAAATGGGATTGTAAATAAAGGGTACAGATCTCTGCACATGGTTATGAGGGTGTTTAGGGTAGTAGTAAGGATGTAAAAGAGAGGGCATATAAGTGTCTCTGGTAAGACCCCAACTAGAGTATGGTTCTATTGTATGGGACCCTCACCAGGATTACCTGATTCAAGAACTGGGAAAAATCCAAAGAAAAGCAGCTCGATTTGTGCTGGGTGATTTGCGACAAAAGAGTAGCGATACAAAAATGTTTCAAAGTTTGGGCTGGGAAGACTAGGGAGAAAGGAGACGAGCTGCTCGTCTAAGTGGTATGTTCCAAGCTGTCAGTCGAGAGATGGCATGGAATGACATCCGTAGACGAATAAGTTTGAGTGGTGTCTTTAAAAGTAGGAAAGATCAGAATATGAAGATAAAGCTGGAATTCAAGAAGACAAATTGGGGAAAATATTCGTTTTAGGAAGGGGAGTTAGGGATTGTAACTTACCAAGGGAGATGTTCGATAAATTTCCAATTTCTTTGCAATCATTTAAGAAAAGGCTAGGAAAACAACAGATAGAGAATCTGCCACCTGGACGACTCCCCTAAATGCAGATCAGAAGTGACTGAACACTTCGTTCACACGTATACTACTCTGCTCGTAAGGCTATACACTAAAAAGCAAATATGACTAAACTATTGTCTTCTTTTTTTTCTTTTCTTTATTGGCTCATCACTGCTGCCAACTTCACTAGTTACATATTGAAATCACGAGACCTAGACTAACCATCAACAAACTAACCTCACTGTTCGCCGTAACACTTCATTACTCGGAAAAATCTCGACAGGTATTCGATGAGAATACGCTAATGGACTAGATAATAAAGGTAGAAAGACCCAAGAAACCGATAGGACCGCCACAGTGCAAACGCTGCCAGCGCACAGGGCACACACACATAAGCTGTAACCTTTTGCCGCGCTGTGTCAAATGCCTGGGGGCGCACAGCACTGCAGAGTGTACCCTCACAGACAGTAAGAAGTTTACCTGTATAAACTGCAAGGGCAACCACACCGCTAATTACGGTGGTTGCCGTGTTATGATCAGGGCCAAGGAAGGGCAGACCCTCAAGAAGAAGGAGAGAGGGGCTCCCGGTACAGCAACTACACCGATGTTCCAGCTGAGATCGACCGACTTCCCACCACTACCCCAGCGTCCAGGACAAGGAGGAAATGTCTCAGCCGGAGAAACAAGCACCGAAAAAGAAGAAATAGGCAGACTACGTCTACCAGAAAAGAACAATGCCCCCAACCCGACAGGAGGCGGTAGAAATGCTGTCTGAAGTACCACCGGAGGAAAGACACTCAATCCTCATGAGTCACATACACTCCAGTGGTATTGTAGACAGAATTAAAAAATATGTTGTTAGGCATTCTTCACCCGCCCCCAGGGATGACCCTGGAGGCAGTCGTATATCGTCATCTATTTGCCCGCCAGTAAACGGAGGCGATCAAACTCGAAAAGGGCCAAATACGTTACCACCTCGAGAAAACACACCTGTATATATCTACCATATTTCGCATACACTTCAATTAATATTATGTATTTAATAGTAATAGGCTTAGATTAATGTTAAGTTAAGTACTGTATATATTCCTTAGAACACTCCTGGACACCAGGAAAGAATCTACTATAGCAAATTAAATTAGTCTATTACCAAACATTATGATGAGTTGCACGCTCTACGAGCCTCATATCAAAATGGAATGTAAGGACCCAATCTGTCGGTAATTCCAATTCAACTACAGCTATCGCTCTTCAAGCGGCAGCAGTCGCAGCGCGAGGTTCAGGTTCAGACTCAATAGTGGAGGTTCCCTTATCCGAGTAATGATCAATCAATATATTCAAAATTGTCGACATTCTAGCTCAATGAGGAATTTATTAATGAAATAAACACACTCACGGAATTTATTTTCTGCCTTTATCTTGATATACGCATTACTATAACCGTATTCTTCGGTGTTTGCCTTCGGCTCCTTTCCTGAAATTTGTCGGACTGAAGTGAAACCACGCTGTAATAAGACACACAAGCAAATATATTACAAGTACATATACCGTAAGTCAATAAGAATACACAAAGGCTAAGTCTGCAAACCGTACCAAAGTCGTGACAAGACAAGGTTAGGTTAGGTTAGGTTGACAACGAAATATCCATCCATTTCAGCTGAACTGATCTTAATACGGCAGAGGTAGTACGTATTGTACGCGCATCTTTTAGTGATAGATGGACACCCTAGTGCTGAATCGGTCGACCTCGGTTATCTTCAAGATTCGTACTGGCAACCTTTGAAACACAAACTAAGAATCGCTTATGCATCGCTGTGCGACATCTGGCGTACACTTTACGTACTCGTAATGTTGTTGTTTACACAGCAAAGCCAAACTATAGAATTCATGCTAGGAACAAGATTCGCATAGAGAAATGTTATATAATGTGTGTGTATGATATATTTGTTGGCTTAAGATAATGAAGATTTAGAAAATTCATATCGATCGATCATATTATCGATTCAATTCAGATTTCATTTCCATTCTGTTGGCAGTATTACCGGAACCGGAACTCCTCAACCCAGAACAAAAATCTATCACTAAAAAGTGTGCAAGTCACGAAAAAACATGACTACATAGTGCCAACCGGCAGTGTTGCCAGGTCCCCCGAAATTTGAGGAGAAAACCCGGAAAAAACAAAAAACTCCAGAAATTCCTTTTAATCCAAATTTATGGAAAATGAATAATAATGATCAATGGTGCATAATCTATTTGTGCCGAAAAACTGCCCCTCGTCTCACTGCGAGACGTTTTATCGATAACATATCTCGTTACGTACCACGTACGTACTTCCCCGCATTCATTTTAGGCTCGAATTACGTAATTTCTCCCCTCTTATTGAACTCAAAACTCACGCTTGACTGCATCATTCGAACGGAAATCACCGACCCGCACATGGAATACAAAATCTACATCCTGGTACGACTTCAAAATTGGCACATTATTACTACGTCTGATGAATAACTGCATCAACGGAAAGAGTGGGGAGAAAGAGAATAATAATAATAATAATAATAATAATAATAATAATAATAATAATAATAATAATAGAGTGGCCAGAGAGTACGGGTGAGTGAATTTGTATATTTTTCTCATAATAACTTCAAATGATTATTGCATTCTTTAATTTAGTTATATTATATCATTTCAGTGATGAGCCTCCGTGGCTCAGGCGGCAGTGCGCCCGCCTCTCACCGCTGGGCTCCGTGGTTCCAATCCCGGTCACTCCATGTGAGATTTGTGCTGGGCAAAGCGGAGGCGGGACAGGTTTTACTCCGGGTACTCAGGTTTTCCGCGTCATCTTTCATTCCAGCATCACTCTTCACTGCCAATGCATTTCATCTGTCAGTCATTAATCATTGCCCCAGAGGAGTGCGACAGGCCTCGGCAGCCGGCACAATTCCTATCCTCGCCGCAAGATGGGGCTTCATTCATTCCATCCCTGACCCGGTCACTGACTGGAAAACAGTTTGTAGGTTTTCATTTTCATACAGCATTTCAATGCTCGAGAACTACCGAAATTTTCATTAAAACTCCCGAAATTCTTACGCACAATCTACCGATTTTGTTGTAACTGTAAGACGTCGTATCGACAAGTAGGGTCCCTAAACCGTATGGTTAGTAACACTGAATCGAACCCAGCTGTCAGAAAATGACTATAAATCGCTACCTTCAGTATTAACAGGGGAGAAAGAGTAAGATTGTGCCCTTAGTGTGCGAACTATACTTGGGGTTTATCGTTGATGGTTCAGGCAGCGCAAACCAAGCAAAGTGTTCGAATAGCCGAGTTATTATTTCATTTTTTCCTACAATCGTCTCTACTGGTCTCCCTTTTGTCAATATTTCATACACCTGAAGCTTCCTCATTAAACGTTCCATACAACGGTGGAAATCACATCAGCAGCCGCAGGGTGGTTATCGAGATTAACCCGCACGAACAAAGACAACTAGCGGGGATTTGTAGGATGGCGCAAAAGTCAGTTTCCCCTAACATAATATGCAACTATTGAAGACAGAGATTGTTCGAAGTGCCACCTTGCTCAGTGCATTTCATGCAACGACTTACAATCGATTCACAAATATGGGACAATAAATGCTTATCTTTCTTAATGGTATGAAATGCATTTTCAATGGACATTCTCAGTTAAAAATTTTTTTTGGCGATGCAGAAAACACCCTGTTCTTCACAATCCTCCATAGACTAAAATCATATTGCGTCAAATCACAAGCGTGTGGTGACTAATTAATAATCCCACGGCATCCGATCCACTTTGTGACTGTCTTATCCAAAAAGTTGCTTATCCAAAGTGAGGTGGAGCTCCAAAAAATGACGTATGGCTTTTAGTGCCGGGAGTGTCCGAGGACATGTTCGGCTCGCCAAGTGCAGGTCTTTTGATTTGACTCCCGTAGGCGACCTGCGCTTCGTGATGAGGATTAAATGATGATGAAGACGTCACATACACCCAACCCCCGGGCCAGCGAAATTAACCAATTATAGTTAAAATTCCTGAACAAGCCGGGAATCGAACCCGGGACCCCTGTGACCAAAGGGCAGCACGTTAACCATTTAGCCACGGAGTTTGGCCAAATGAAATGCTAAAAGTAGTTGCTTTTCTGCTCAGACACTACAAACTTCTGCAGAATGTTCAAATACACGGTTCGGTTGGAGTATCAGTTTCTCGAAAAAACATAAGATCCTAGTAACCCGATACTTGAAATTCCTTCCCAGACAGCAAGAAATAGCTGAAACATTGAGCTCTTTGTCCATTACTAGTATCTCACGGAGGTTTGTGTCGGACAACCAAACACAATTGTGGCGATTAACTCGACCATTTAGTTCATCTGTCGATAAAATTGACTGCCAAGAATTTGGATCTGCTTCGTTCCGGATTACAAATGGTTCAAAGAAATCAAGTCTTCTATCATAGTAATCTTCATGCAACGCGTGAAGTGATTTTGGGTGAAAAGACTTGAATTTTACATCTTTTAGGATTCTACAAAAGATTTTACAAGTTGCTTTACGTCGCACCGACACAGAGAGGTCTTAGTGGTTTGTGAGATTAGCTGCCACCCCCGGATGCCCGGGTTCGATTCCCGGCTCTGCAACGAAATTTGAAAAGTGGTACGAGGGCTGGAACTGGATTCACTCAGTCTCGGGAGGTCAACTGAGTAGAGGGGGATTCGATTCCCACCTCAGCCATCCTCGAAGTGGTTTTCCGTGGTTTCCCACTTCTCCAGGCAAATGCTGGGATGGTACCTAACTTACGACCACGGCCGCTTCCTTCTCTCGTCCTTGTCTACCCCTTCCAATCTTCCCATCCCCCTACAAGGCCCCTGTTCAGCATAGGAGGTGAGTCCGCCTGGACGAGGTACTGGTCCTCCTCACCAGTTGTATCCCCGACCCAAAGTCTCACGTTCCAGGACACTGCCCTTGAGGCGGTAGAGGTGGGATCCCTCGCCGAGTCCGAGGGAAAAAACCAATCCTGGAGGGTAAACGGATTAAAAAAGAAAGAAAGAAAGAAAGAAAGAAAGAAAGAAAGAAAGAAAGAAAGAAAGAAACAAACAAACAAACAAACAAACAAACAAACAAACAAACAAACAAACAAACAAAAGGAAATAATAATAAACTGTTATTGTTTTTAAGTCTCACTATTTTTACGGTTTTCGGAGATGCCGTGGTGCCGGAATTTGGTCTCTACAGAGTTCTTTCACGTGGCGATAAATCTACCGACACGAGGCTGACGTAACCGTATTTAAGCACCTTCAAATACCACTGGAATGAGCCAGAATACAGCTTGCCAACTTGGGATCAGAAAGCGAGCGAAAGGAAGTAGTATTTTAAGAAACGTTTGATTAAAGAATCTTGCAGTTAACATAAGACACATACAAGTGTCAACCTAAAGTCAGTAACTAACCAAATTCATCAAATCAAATTATGTTTTGCCAAAAATGTTAAGTTCACAGAAATAAATAAGTACTGTCATCTTAAGCTTGTCAAGAAGCACAAAGTTAATTCGTTTTGAAAAGACTTAACGAATAATTGATGTTGCAGTATGTTTTTTGCTCAAAACTTGGTCTTTGTTACTTTGTGGCTCAAACTATTCACTTCTTGAGATCTCGCAACGTTAATACAGATACTATTGTGCTGATGTAACTCACAGTCAGGTCCCATGGTGTAATGGTTAGCACTCTGGACTTTGAATCCAGCGATCCGAGTTCAAATCTCGGTGGGACCTTGAGAAATTTTAAACTTCATCTATTTCTACTAAAGGTTGCCCGAGTATCTGGGAATTCAGAACCAAGAATGAAGAATTCTTTGTGCTGCATACTAAAATTATCCCAGTCACGAAAGCCAAGCAATGTGACTATGGCTTAAGAAAAGCAGGCTAAACGTTTTACTCAATTAGCCTACAATTAGATTGTCCGCCTCTGTGGCGGAGTGGTTAGTGTCGTTAGCTGCCGGAGGCCCGGGTTCGATTCCCAGCTCTGCCACGAAATTTGAAAAGTGGTACGAGACCTGGAGCGAGGTCCACTCAACCCCGGGAGGTCAACTGAGTAGAGAAGGGGTTCGATTCGAACCTCAGCGTCCGACTCGTTGGCTGAACGGTCAGCGTACTGGCCTTCGGTTCAGAGGGTCCCGGGTTCGATTCCCGGCTGGGTTGGGGATTTTAACCTTAATTGGTTAATTCCAATGGCACGGGGGCTGGGTGTATGTGCTGTCTTCATCATCATTTCATCCTCATCACGACGCGCAGGTCACCTACGGGTGTCGAATAGAAAGACCTGCACCTGGCGAGCCGAACTTGTCTTCGGACACTCCCGGCACTAAAAGCCATACGCCATTTCATTTCCCACCTCAGCCATCTTCGAAGTGGTTTCCCACTTCCCATCCCCCATAAAGCCACTGTTCAGCACCACAGGTAATGGGTGAGGTACTGGTCCTTCTACTCAGTTGTATCCCCGACCAAATGTCTCACATTCCAGGACACTAGCCTTGAAAGAGTAGAGGTGGGATCCTTCTCTGAGTCCGGAGAAACTAATTCTGGACGGTAAACATACATATTACTTTTTCGACAAGTAATCAGTAAAGTAACAATTACGGTACTTCACAGAACGCCAGTCTTAAGGAAATCACTAATTTCTTTTAACTCATGTTGTTGAAATGATACCAAAGTTTTGGAAATAGAAGGATATTACCGTACTTCACTTCGTAGCTTTTTTTTATATCATAGTGACATCAAGTGGCTATCATTACTAAGTGAGACTATACATGATTAATACTTTGGTAGTTTAGATATTAGGGGGAGTGGCAGCTAATCACACTAACCATTACACCACAGAGGCGGACATTGCATTTTTAATTGGTAAATTTTGAAAAATAAAGTCCGCCTCTGTGGTGTAGTGGTTAGTGTGATTAGCTGCCACCCCCTCAGGTCCGGGTTCGATTCTCGGCTCTGCCACGAAATTTGAAAAGTGGTATGAGGGCTGGAACGGGGTCCACTCAGCCTCGGGAGGTCAACTAAGTACAGGGGGGTTCGATTCCCATCTCAGCCATCCTCGAAGTGGTTTTCCGTGGTTTCCCAATTCTCCAGGGAAATGCCGGGATGGTACCTAACTTAAGGCCACGGCCACTTCCTTCCTCCTTGCCTATCTCTCCCAATCTTCCCATCCCCCGACAAGGCCCCTGTTCAGCATAGCAGGTGAGGTCACCTGGACGAGATACCGGTCATTCTCCCCACTTGTATCCCCCGGCCCAAAGTCTCACGTTCCAGGACACTGCCCTTGAGGCGGTAGAGGTGGGATCCCTCGCTGAGTCCGAGGGAAAAACCAACCCTGGAGGGTAAACAGATTAAGAAGAAGAAGAATTTTGTAATTTTCACTTATGTTTGCTAAATAAAATTATGAAACATTCTGTCGAACGGATTTATAATTACGTAATGCAATCAAATAGCTAAATGAAGTCAAATGAGGGGTTTCATGATGGTTTTAAAGCAAAATAACCGATGACATACTAGACAGTAAGAAGTGATAACCGAGCTCGATAGCTGCAGTCGTTTAAGTGCGGCCAGTATCCAGTATTCGGGATATAGTGGGTTCGGGCCCCACTGTCGGCAGCCCTGAAGATGGTTTTCCGTGGTTTCTCATTTTCATACCAGGCAAATGCTGGGGCTGTACCTTACTTCAGGCCACGGACGCTTCCTTCCCACTCCTAGCCCTTTCTTGCCCCATCGTCGCCATAAGACCTATCTGTGTCGGTGCGACGTAAAGTAGCTTGTAAAAAGTGATAAACATGACCTTAACTGACACGCTATTCTGTGAAGTTTTGCCATCCCTGACGTAGACACCGTTAATTGCACTACTTACACACACTATATTGCATACTAAGACCCCATGTTATCTATATAACCTATTAAGATAATTTTTAATTTCGTGTGGCTATTTCTAGTCGAGTGCAGCCCTTGTAAGGCAGACCCTCTGATGAGGGTGGACGGCATCTGCCATGTGTAGGTAACTGCGTGTTATTGTGGTGGAGGATAGTGTTATGTGTGAGTTGCAGGGATGTTGGGGACACCACAAACAACCAGCCCCCGGGCCATTGGAATTAACCAATGAAGGTTAAAATCCCCGACCCGGCCGGTAATCGAACCCGGGACCCTCTGAACCGAAGCCCAGTACGCTGACCATTCAGCCAACGAGTCGGACATTCAGATAATAAACAACATCTTCTCTACGTCTCTTCCAGGGCTTGCTGTGGACGTCTTCGCGGTTGAGATCAACATCGCGCATGACATCCACATCTTTAAGCGGTCTACCATGAGGTCGACGTCCTCCAGGATGAAGTTGGAGTGCTGTTTTGGCAACTGAATCGCGTCTTTTCACATGAACGTGACCGTACCACCGGAGTCGGGCTTCTCTTGCTTTCTCCACAACTGGGGCTACACCAAGCCTTCAACGCACATTATCATTCGTTGCATGTCCGGCTCCATGCCTAAGTGGTTATGGTGCTCGACTTTGGTTAGAGGGGTCCTGGGTTCGATTCTCGGCAGGGTCGGGAATTTTTACCATAATTGGTTAATTCCCCTGGCACGGGGACTGGGTGTATGTGCCGTCTTCAAAATCATTTCAACCTCATCAGGACGCCCGGGTCGCCTGCGGGTGTCAAATCAAAAGACCTGCACCAGGCCTTTCCAGAGGTTACACGGAATTTCATTTATTGCATGGTCGTAGCGAGTCATTTCAAGGGACGATCGCAGCATGTTCAGCTCCACAGAGCCCGCCCCCTATTTCTTGTCCAAGGTCGGCATCATATCCCGCATCTTTTTTGTGTCTGCATGCTTAACCTAGGACCCCCAGCCACAGAATATAATATTGAATTCAGTGACCAAAAACATAATTTTGTAATGTTACTGTATTTGATTTTATTCGTGTAATATGGGACTAATAATTATTATCATCATCATCATCATTATGTTTACCCTCCAGGTTCGGTTTTTCCCTCGCACTTAGCGAGGGATCCCACCTCTACCGCCTCAAGGGCAGTGTCCTGGAGCTTCAGACTCTGGGTCGGGGGATACAACTGGGGAGTATGACCAGTACCTCGCCCAGGCGGCCTCACCTGCTATGCTGAACAGGGGCCTTGTAAAGGGATGGGAAGATTGGAAGGGATAGGCAAGGAAGAGGGAAGGAAGCGGCCGTGGCCTTAAGTTAGGTACCATCCCGGCATTCGCCTGGAGGAGAAGTGGGAAACCACGGAAAACCACTTCCAGGATGGCTGAGATGGGAATCGAACCCACCTCTACTCAGTTGACCTCCCGAGGCTGAGTGGACCCCGTTCCAGCCCTCGTACCACTTTTCAAATTTCGTGGCAGAGCCGGGAATCGAACCCGGGCCTCCGGGGATGGCAGCTAATCACGCTAACCACTACACCACAGAGGCGGACAATAATTATTATATTACTCCATATTCAAGTTTAATGTAACTTTTTTTTCTTTCATAATCCGTTTACACTCCAGGGTTGGCTTTTCCCTCGGACTCAGCGAGGGATCCCACCCCTACCGCCTCAAGGACAGTGTCTTGGAGCGCGAGACTTTGGGTCGGGGGATAAAACTGGAGAGGAGGACCAGTACCTCGCCCAGACAGCCTCACCTGCTATGCTGAACAGGGGCCATGTGAGAGGATGGGAAGATTGGAAGGGATAGACAAGAAAGAGGGGAAGGAAGTGGCCGTGGCCTTAAGTTAGGTACTATCCCAGCCTGGATGAGAAGTATGAATGAATGAATGAATGAATTTATTGAACTGAACATAACAGGCTTTCGCCCAGTTACAATGTTCCAATAAAATAAACACTCACAGACTATTTATAGCTAGACACTAACTACTTACTACTTAACTACTTCTAAATCTACTTTGTAGCATCCTGCACATGGGCGGATCGCCAGCTCCACATGCAGCACACCACCTAACTAAACTAACTACTTTACTACATGAATATACTACTTAACTACTTCTAAATCTATTTTGTAGCATCTTGCACATGGGCGGATCGCCAGCTCCACATGCAACACACCACCTAACTAAACTAACTACTTTACTACATGAATATATACTAAATCTATCCTAAATCTGTCTGGCCGTGACATCACCCCTGGTGAGGAACTGCTACCACCCTTCCCTGGGATGTCACGACCAGACATGTCTCATGAGGCTCGGAAACCGATACCTCATAGACCCTTTAAGCTGTCAATGTTATTTCCTCACCACTCCTTCCTGTAACAACCCACATGTGAGCGGATTGCCTAGCTCTACATGTAGGCTATCACACCTATATTTCACTGCCGAGACGGATACCATAACTCGGCTCATCTTTCACTGTCTCATTGACAACTTACTTCCCCTAACCTAACACTATTCACTACTTTACTCTACTTTACATGTGCAGACGTACCGAATCAACACTTTAGCTTGAGATAGGTCAGGCCTATCCCCGCCTCTTCCAACTCCACTGTACGTCATCAGCCAAAAACAAATAAACTAACAAAACCAAACTAAAATAAAACCAAAATAAAATAAAACGGGCAGACAAACAACCAACAATCTCATTAGAAGGTAGCCAAAACAAACTAACTAACAAAACCAAAGAAAATAAAACAGGCAGACAAACAACAATACCTAAGGAACAAGGGAACAAAACTGAACAGATATGAAAAACGAAAATAATACTAAACTTATAATTATTGTCGCCCTTAGTTATTAGTGAGTTAAACTCTATAATGTTCCATATCTGTGAATCAAAGTTGTTTTATGTACATACATGATTACAAAACTTCGTTATTATTAACCCATACAGAGATGATACTTCAGAGATAACTACTCTCCGTATGTTTTCTTCTACTGACTATAATCAATTTTAAACTTCTTATTCATTGTACGGGTAACTGGTCGATTTGGAGTCTCCCTCTTCCAACTTCGGTCGTCCGAAGTAGGAGAGCCGAGACTTGGTTCATCCTGAAATACTAGCATGCATTCCTGTATGTGTAGCTTAAGTGTCCCATAATATCCTTTTAACCATGTGTACTCGTGCTGATTACGCTGTTTCATCATTTTTTTTCAGCAGCATGTGCCCCTTCCCTCATGCACTAATTTCATTTTTTTCTCCCACAAGCTTTTTATAATTGTGAATAATTTTGATAGTTTCCCTGGCCTTCTCCATTCCCTGTTTATTAATTTGACAAGAGTATAGTACTCAGATTCTCTTTCCATTTTATTTATCTCTTCCGCTTCCAAGTATTTAACCCGTAATGCTCTTGTACTTTCACACTGTCTCAAGAAATGTGCATTTCCTAACTCCTTTTCACACAATAAACATGTATTTGCGACTTCTGTAAATGCCTTATTTTTATAAACTCCCATCAACCACCATATCATTCCCCTGTATTCTCTTTTGGTTAATTTATCATGTATTATTTTCATACCTGGGTATATATTCATGAATTCCTCCAGAGTTCTCCTATTATTACCCTCAGCTCTTAGCCTTTGTATTTCTATATCTGCTACCCTCTGTGCCACTCTCCCACAGACTTTTCTTTCTTCTAAACCGTTGTCCCAATAGTTCCCCATCCCAATTCCTTCTAGTATTTTCTTTAAGTTGCCCGCCCAGTACCCTGGATGAGAAGTAGGAAACCACGGAAAACCACTTCGAGGATGGCTGAAATGTGAATCGAACCCCTCTCCACTCAGGTGACCTCCCGACCTCCCCGTTCCATCTCTCGTACCACTTTCTCAAATTTCATGGCGGAACCGGGAATCGAACCCGGGCCTCCGGGGTTCGCAGCGAATCACACTAACCACTACACTACACAGGTGGACTTAATTTAACTTCATTTACATAAACATACTTTCTAAATGTGTAAAAGATACAAAACATTGTGACACTTGGATACTAATTACAAGTCTGGACCTAGAAACTGTCCTGAAAAAATTCACTTGGTGGGAACGGATCGTGATGTTTTCCAAAGACCAAGCTTTTTACAAGCGTAGTCACTCGAACTGAAGATAAGCTTCTACTTCAGCTCTGTTTCTGTACTTCGTTTTGATTTGTGTGACAGCAGAAATTGTACACTCACACGGTTATGTTGCCATGAAAGGCAATAAACGCAGCACTTTCTTTCTGGAAACTGAAGGGTATAGAAGATGACATGGATCCAAAAGTCTATCAGAGACTCTCCAATGGTCTGTGGTCGGCCATATTTTGCAATTAATAGGGAAACCTGATATAATGCTAAAATATTTTCCTCGTTTCGCTTAACACTGCCCGCGAGTACTTTCTACGTTTCATGAAGTTCAGCGAGTATTTTGAAGGTTGTCGATTGACTAGTCAGCTGCACAGCGAATCATCGTTTGGAGATGTTTCAATTTCGATGGTTTCCGCGCCCCGAATCAGCAAACCTGGGCGAGGTACTGGGCATCCTCCTCAGTTGTATCCCGACCCAGAGTCTGAAGCTCCAGGACACTGCACTTGAGGGCGGTAGAGGTGGGATCCCTCGCTGAGTCCGAGGGGAAAACCGACCCTGGAGGGTAAACAAATAAAGAAGAAGGACCAGTTACTATTTCTCTTTTTTTTTTCTAGTTGCTTTACGTCGCACGGACACAGATAGGTCTTATGGCGACGATCAGACAGGAAAGGGTTAGGAGTGGGAAGGAAGCGGCTGTGGCCTTAATGAAGGTACAGGCCCAGCATTTGCCTGGTGTAAAATGGGAAACCACGGAAAACCATCTTCAGGGCTGTCGATAGTGGGGTTCGAACCCACTATCTCCCGATAATGGATACTGGCCGCATTTAAGTCTTGCCTTTCTTGTCCATCTTATTTTGCACTGCCTATTTCAATGCTTTTTTTTTTTTGAATCGTTGTGGGTATGTTCTGCTATTAACCATATGTTAAAATGAATCAGTGGAAATAAAATATATTTTCAATGTGTTAAATTAATAATAGAGATAACAATTTCACTTTTATTTAATAGAGAAAAAATGACTTTTGCACAAACGATATTTTCATATGACACAAATCTTACTCAGTGAGGGTTGCCAGGTCCCACACCTATTATGTAAGAAAAATGAAAAGGAATGGAATAAATGAAGCCCCCGTCTAGTGGTGAGGATAGGAATTGCGCTGAAGCCTGTCGCACTCCTCTGGGGCAATGATTAACGACTGACAGATGAAATTTAATGATATTGGAGAGTGTTGCTGGAATGAAAGATGACGGGGAAAACCGGAGTACCCGAAGAAAAACCTATCCCGCCTCTGTTTTGTTCAACACAAATCTCCCATGGAATGACCGATATTTGAACCACAGAATTCAGCAGTGAGAGGCCGGCGCTGCCGCCTGAGCTACGGAGGCTCACTGGTATGTACGACTAAGCATTAAAACGTGACGCAGATGTATAACAAGTAGCTTGCATTAAACCGTTTTATTATTTTAATGCTAATTTCCCAAATTTTAAATGCTCATTGCCTGCCTATTTTAGCCCAAAAAAATGCCTGAACGTCCGGGCTTTACTGAAGTTTTACGAAACCAAACCAAATCCATGGCGCTGCAGTGCTGCTAATTCGAGAGTTAGTTAGGCTAGTATTTATGGAATTGAATATGTCGTGCTTAAGTACTGTATTGTCTCTTCCAAAATGTGTCACCACAAGAGACACATGACATTAAGCATGAGTAACAAAACTATAAAAATGCTGTTGATATTTTCTTATCTGAAAATTGCATACAATTATTGTCGAGTGAGTCAACTTGTTAAGCTAACTTTGATCAAGGATGGCGATGGGGCAACATTGTCAAAGAGAGTTGTAAAGTGCGTGTCATAACATCATACATTTAAGTAAAGTAAGTGTAGTAGGATTAGGATGACAGATCAGGCATTAATCACTTTTGATCGAAAATATTTTACCTAAAAAAGTTCAAAAAGTACACAGAAAGTTCGAAAAACTTCGGGAACTATCCGGAAATATAGTTTTTTATTATTATTTTACAATGCGCTTTACTTCACACCGACACAGATAGGTCTTATGGTGACGATGGGAGTGGTTAGGAGTGGAAAAGTAACGACCGTGGCCGTTGCCTATGGTAAAAATGGGAAACCACGGAAAACCATCTTCACGGCTGCCGACAGTGGGGTTCGAACCCACTATCTCTCGAATGCAAGCTGATAGCTACGTTGCCCAAGGCGCACAGCCACTTGCTCGGTCAGTGGGTATTATTATTGCAGATCGTAGAGGCTTTAGCAAAGTCAGTTACTATTTGGAATATTGGATTGCGCAGCGACTGCTAGATGTCACATCTAATTACGAAGTACACTATAAGAAAACTGACAACAAATGAAAAGTTTGTGCTATTTCACGGCACCCCAGGGTGTCGCGGCACACACTTTGGGAACCGCTGGGTTAAAAACATGCAGTATTAGTGAAGCGTTATCCCTTACAGTAACGAATTAATTTGTACCATTTAAAAAAATCTCTTAGATTTCTCAAAACAGTCATAGGAAAGTAAATCTCACTTTAAAAGAAATCAACGCCTCATTCCTGTGATACGTTCCTTGTATGCCTTTTCGCAAGGTTGTTCACGAACCACGAGAACGCAAATACGTTTTGTATACTTATCTATATATATAAAATAAGAGTTTTGTCTGTACATTGCTCAGAATTTAAAAAAGAATGGCATTTCTGCATAGGTAGTGTCCACAGTAACAAGGAAATGCACTTTTTTACTTTTCCGTAATTTCTGTCTTGTATGTATTGTACCAGGAACTGTTCCAGCCCTGTACTGTACACTGTTTTATAATTGCCGGAATATATGGAAAAGGGTCGGCAGAAATATATGTTCGTATGCCCGACATCTTGTGCGAGCGCAATACGAAGCAATGAACCTGCGGGTGACGTCACTACTACATGTTGCACGCCTTTCTCTCGAATGTACTGGAAGAAAAATTTCTAACTTTTCAGCCGATAAAGATACGGAAATGAGACATACATCATCGTGTAGCTCATGTTCTGAACGTAAACATATGTTAATTTCAATAAAATCCATCACGGCATTCAACAGATATAAGCGAGAAAGGAATCACACTTCCCCCAGTGACGTGGCAAGCAACCTTGGGTTGTACGGAATATAAGCATCAGACCAAACCGTGGACGAGCTGACTGCCGTAGTGGAAGAACGTGTGCCTCTCGCTCTGCTTTCTCTCTCCTTGCCAGGCGCTCTATACTTTTCAAGTATCAGCCAGGCACTTGTACTTATTAGTACATTTTCGAAGGAGCATTGTCTGAGCTGTAGCACTTCTCAGTGCTCGCTCTTTCTTACCTTCTGTTACAGGAGGACCAGGATGGAGGAACTGATCGGCAAAGAGCTACCGGAGAACTTCGACTACGAGGGAGCTGTTGAGGCCTTTCAAGCGGCGCTCAGACCAGAGACGGCCCCCGACGTCTGACTTCCGGCGCTGGTGGTGTTCAACCGGTGGGGGGAGCCCGCCTACCAGGAGACGGTTTACCTGACCCTTACCATCGAGCGCATCGCTTCATCCATCGGAGAGGTGTTCTACGAGACCATCAGCGATGTAATACCTGGCTGAGCGATCATCCTCCGTCCCAGGGACGCAGCCTGCTTCCGTAAGTACGAGGAGCAGGCGTCCCAGCAGTTGCAGGTTGCCCGGCTACCAGGACTCAGGGAGCACCTGGACGTCTCGGGCTACCAGGAGGCAGCCTCGCAGACGGACCCAATGACCGAGGACGACGACGGCGCGACCCCAGTTGGAAAGCTGTACTTTACGAAGTACACGCAGACCAACAAGGCTGCCAACCAGGACCGTCGCCCACCTACCATGGCGAAGTGGTCGCAGACGCAGGCCTACCAGGAGGGGCCTGTAACCCGGGCGCAAACCAGGAGAGCGCCCGTGATGGTGGATGGCAGCACGGCAGTGGATAAGGACGCCCCTTGGCGTGCTGAGGACGCCGTCCAGGCCCTGCCAGCCAACATGTCGTTCGAGATGCAGACCTCGATGTGCGCCCCACAGGACAGGGAACGCAGTCGAGCGTTAGTACTGACCGACGTCGCCGCCGCCAGCCAGGGAGAAGAAGCAGATGGCAACGCAGCGGTACCACCAGCCACCCCGGGGTCACCAGGACGGGAGGAGGGCATCAGGACGAGGCCTCTTCCCCAGCCGAGAAGCACCCCCAGGGAAGAAGAAGAAGACGACGCCGCACCAGGAAGCAGAAGGCGACGCCGGCCCACCAGGAGAGGGCCGCCCAGCCGCAACCCAAGACTGCCCCCAGGACAGCAGTCAACCGAGGAGCCAATCAGGAGAGGACCTCAGCGGGAAGCAGCAGTCAGGTGAGAGTTAAACGTCCCCCTCAGCAGCTCTTGCAGTGTTTCCGCTGTCTGAGGTGGGGCCACCGTCAGATCAGCTGTGGGCTCGAGGTGAGGTGCAACCGCTGTGGTGGTGACCACCACTACACGGCCTGCGCAGCACTTAGGGAGGCGCCGGTGTGCGCCAACTGCTCGGGGTCCACCCGGCCTCCCATCGCAGTTGCCCTGTCTACCGGGCCATGGCGCGGGCAGAGAGTAAGGAGGCCCGGCGCCATGACCCGCCCCCTTCCAGGAGGCCCCCATTCTCCGGGATCGGAGACTGGGTACGAGGTACCCCAAGGAGGTGGAGTCGTGCGACAGGCCCTAGTGGTACTCGACGCATGGCTCCGCAACCGGCAAGGAGCGCGCTAGTCACAGCAGTGCCCAGACGGACTGATCCCCAGGCGATGGAATGGCAAGGAATTGGTTTATGTTTTGTGCATGTTACCTGTTCCTAAGTAACACAACCTCTGATCTTTCTCCAGCCCACATCCTTGCATGTGCTATCAAAAGATGTCAGGTTTTACATGTAGGCTCTTTCTTCTTTCTGCCCATGTGGTTTTTCCCTGACCCTTCAATACCATATACCTAACACAATATCGCCTGGTAGCGTGTCTGACATGGAAACAGGCAGATACTCCTTGTATCACTCCCCACTCCTCCTTGCTATCTCTTTCTTCTTAGAAATAATAGCATGTCGGAGGCCATGTAGATTGAGTCGATGGTCACGCGGGGGGAGCGGGCTTCGGGGGCCCCCCAGAAGAAAAGGAGAGTAGCAATTCAGTTCGTATTCTTCACCGCTGGGTCGCATGTCAAGCTGCACGCGACGAGTCGAAATCAGTATTCATCCGGCCGGAACATCGTCATACTTATACAATTTCGACTGCAAGTTGACACTTAGTTTCTGTGAATACATGTAAGTAACTTATAAATTGTGGGACTTGCAATTCGCCAGACGTTCAAACTTAGGAAATTAACGTGTGTATAACATCAAATCTTTGGACTTGACAAATATCTCAATTTTCGTGTGAATGACTTGAACAAACTCGAAGTTAGCACGGCTACTATAAATTGTAATGATCTTGAACCATTTCTACTTAGAATATCGTGAGTGCAGGTTGCAACACGTTGACTATTTTGAGTTTTATCAGAGCCTGGAACACTTTAATTCGTGCCGAAAGACTGTTCGCGTATCATCGTAACAGACTGTACCATTTGAAACAACCCGTGTGGATAGACTGTATAATAAACTTCGTAATTCAGTGATATGGTGAAATAAAAAAAAATCATGCACGAATACTTGTAGAACTGTGATAGTGAGAAGGAACATTACGAGATATTAACGAAAGAGAGTTATTTATTTGTTTCTTTGTGGTGAAAGTGAGCCTTGATAAACTGTGCTTCGAATGAAATTTATTCTTGACAATACGGACAGTGTGCAGTAAGTGTCAAGATGAACTATGCGTGGAAGTGTGTTTTCGTATTTTCAGTTATCGTAATTGATGATAATAGACAGTGCTGCGACGTATTTCTCATCCAGTGAATGATGATTATTTATGAGAATCATAATCAGTTCTAACAGTGCAAATCAAATGTTCCACATTTCAACTTGGTCAGTTGGACTTTCTCGTGTTAAAGCCACTCTTTTATTAACATGAGAAATCCTGAATCGAGACGACGGAGATCGACAGAGATTTGATGCAGATCAACGTGGACTTGGTACTACGAGGGACAGTTCCAGACACGTGGTACTATGGAACATCGTGGTGATAGCTGTTAGCTGAGTTCCAGATTGCTGCTTGCAGAGCAGTATTCAACTGTTCGAGCTCAACGAGAAGGCGTATGTCAGGTGATAACAGTGTTTTTTTTTTTTCATTCAAAAACATAATTCTGACTTTGAACAGAGCTTTTACAAACAGTGTCATTATTGGCAAAGAACATCAAAATCTCACTTATTTCATAGTTCATAAACTTGGAAAATTAACGCTTTACGACACTCAAAACTTAAGACAGACTTTCAAATAACAGCGTGCTCTCGTAATGTCGTATTTTCTCCCTCAATGGAACTTTAGGATTTCAACTGAGTGTTTCATTCATAGTGAAAGTGTATCATAAACTTTTAATTTGCGATATTTATGTCACGTGCATAATAAGTTACAAAAAAATAGGACAATACTCAGAACTTTATACCAGAAGATCAGATTTAATTTCAAGTGTTTCATATTTGAGTTTAATGTGTTTACAAGAAGGAATTACAGATTTTACTTTCTTTAATTTATGTAGAAAGCGTAAACTAAAATCGTAAGTGCCCTTAGAAAGACTTTAGGATTTCTTATTTACTTACAACATGCTTGATTATTAATTTATGTCATGAAAGCTACGATGGACACGACTGATTGAGAAAGACATTATTCAGTTGAATTTTACTTGATCAACTTGTTTTTTTTTTAATATTCCGTTGTCGAAATTGGGATTTATTTTCTAGTAAATATCTATGATTCGGCGATATAATAGGGTGACCTCCCAGAGATTGAATAAAGGAAAGAAAAAATATAATATCTATTATTTCGCCTTGCGATCCTCTCTCTCTGTACCATCTCCTAAGGACTAGACACCCCTTAGAAAGACCTCATGCTCTTGAAAATCAACCTTTCCTGGTACAGTATGTATGTATGTACGTACCCAGGTACACGCATCACTAGAAAATGGCTGAAGAGAATTTAATGAAAACCGGTATGTTAAGTCGGGGAATGGGCCACTACAATCTAGGCTATAAATAATTTTATTCACGCTGAGCGAAATGGTGCCCCGTGGTATACGGGTAACGTGCCTGCCTCATACCCGGAGGCCCCGGGTTCGATTCCCGGCCAGGTCAGGGATTTTTGCCTGGACCTGAGGGCTGGTTCGAGGTCCACTCACACTATATGATTAGAATTGAGGAGCTAATGATGGTGAGATAACGGCCCCGGTCTAGAAAGCCAAGAATAACGGCCGAGGGGATTCGTCGTGCTGACCACACGACACCTCGTAATCTGCAGGCCTTGGGGCTGAGCAGCGGTCGCTTGGTAGGCGAAGGGCCTTCAAGGGCTGAAGTGTCATAAGGGGGGGAGGGGTGTTGAGCGAAATCGTAGTTTAGCGGAAGGCCTGAAATACAATTCTCAAAAATTTATGTTATTAGTGGTACTATCGATAAATACTGCATAACTAAAGTTATATAGAATTAAATTTTCGATCATTTATATCTTATACATTTTTACCGTACCGCCTATGATAACAGAGATACTCAATAACTTTGTATTTTTGTTGCTAAGTCCAGATCATTGTCGAGCCACGAGAACATGGGTAAACAGAATTTAATGAAAATCGGCATTTAGAGTCGGGGGTATAAGATACTACAGTCTAAGCTATAAACAATTTTATTCACTCTGGATGAAATGGTAGTTTAGGAAAAGGTGCCTAAAATGTTAATTCTTAAATACCTATGGTACCGGTATTGGTTCTATCGAAAAGTACTACATAACCAACATTTATAGAGAATACAATTTCCGATTACTGTATTTATGTTGTACGTTGACTATTGTTCGTTGCGATGTTCTTTGTCTTTTATCCTGCCACTCATCTCCGATAGATGGAATTACAGCTGCATACATAGTATAACAGCCTGCCTGAATATTGGCGGGAAATAGCAGGGGAGTTAGATGACTTTCTTCTCGAGCATACCATTCCTCTAGTTCATACATTTTCTGATACTGCTGGTACGTAACACGCTGGTTCATCATAATATTCCAGCCATTTGATCCCTACTCCGACGCGCCGATTGGATTGATCAGTGTGCACAATTAACGGCATAATGGCAGAGGCTCACTTATGACTTGGTCTAGAACTACAATTTCGGCCTATTCCAAATTATAGCACCACGATTCGCTAAATAACTCTAAATTCAACCCTGAAATGAGCCGTTTCTTAAGAAAAGCTTCTTCTTCATCCTCTCCACTTTTGTTATATTCTACATTCATTTTATTCCAAATTAGCAGCCAAGAGGGGGTTTCTCCTCTGGCTTGGAGGAAAATATTGCCTCCAATCAGATTTTCCCCCGCCACTGTAGTGAATTGAGATTGTCCAACTCATCGGGTACTCCTAGGAAACAGAGAGTAAAAGGGCATAGTTTTTGCCCTGGGACTCACACTCTTCGCCGCCACCCCCCCCCCCCCTCGAAAATAAAAGAGTGTACACGGCTCACGGCTGTCTGCAGCCTGGTCATTCTAGCTCTGAAACTTTGGACTGTTAGATCGGCAGCGTACTACAGTTCGTTAAATGTGAGAAAACGTGTGGTTTTTAATTTGATCGAGTATTTCATGTGATAGCATTCCTTTTAATGGCGACACTCTTACTGGCGTCATTGTAATGACCTATATTGATTTAAGTTGGGAAAACCACTAAGGCAGTCTTTCTGAGGGTGTAAAAAGGCAGGTGGAGAGTGACAGTCTGATATTTTATTGAAAATTCCCCAACGTAATTGTGATTGATGGTAGGCAAGAGAGCCTACCATTAAAATTAAAATCCAAAGACGTTTGGTGACTTCGCCGTCGCGTTTCTAGGGTAACGTTAAGAGCTATGCAATTTATTACAATCTTACTCACAATGTGTACGCTACCTAACTTAGAATTGGGCCGATGACCTCGATGTTAAGCCCCTTTAAACAACAAGCATCATCATCATCAAGTAAATTAGAATTATGTATACAATATAGAATTCCGTAGCGAAGTGTGGGTACATCGGCCAGTATACAATAAAACTAAAGTATGAATCTAAACATGGCCGTACTTACAATCGCTGAGCAACAATGTCCATGATCATAGACAACATGACTGAAAGGGTTAAGCGAGCTTCGCCTGCAATGTCGACAATGCCTGCAGAGGAAATAATACCTAACTGTAGAAGTACGGTATCCCTTGTCAGCATTACATATAGACCGGTTTGAATGCATGCTTGAGTGGCCGTAGGAATTTCTCTAGGGTGTGTGCGATGAGGTGAAGCAAATGTTTGCAGTTTCTCCTGTCGTTAACTATTTAATAATGATAAAATCGTAAGAAAAATTCTAGGCCGAAGACTCACCGACGGACAATACCGACTTAGAGGCACGCAGTAAATCAAACAATACACAAATACTAATAGTGACATTAGAAAACGTAGGTTAAGATTCCATGGACATATTAAAAGAATGCATTCAGACAGACTTACGAAACAAATAGTTGAATTCTATGAAAACAGGAGTAAAGCCAAAACAGACATAATGAAATAGATTGGCGAAATCAAAACCGATTTGAAATAGGCAGGAATTACATCACCAGATGTCCAAAACTGGGTCACTTTCAGATCCAAAATCCGCAAATGGCGAGATGACCAAGAGGAAAGACCAAAGAAGCAGACTGGAACAACCTGGTGAGAAGACAGAAAGGAAGTCCACGTTAGAAGAAATATGGGCACAAAGGAAGGCAAATTCCCGCCTCTAAGCACTTTGCGTAGTCCTAATGGGCTTATTCGCATATATACGCAGCGCGTCGGCTTCTCACCGCTGGGTCCGTGGTTCAAATCCCGGTCACTCCATGTGAGATCTGTGCTGGACAAAGCGGAGGCGCGACAGATTTTTCTCCGGGTACTCCGGTTTTCCCTGTCATCTTTCATTCCAGCAACACTGTCCACTATCATTTCATTTCATCTGTCAGTCGTTTAATCATTGCCCCAGAGGAGTGCTTCATTCATTCCATCTCTGACCCGGACGTTGACTGGAAAACAGGTTGTAGGTTTTCATTTTCAATAATAATAATAATAATAATAATAATAATAATAATAATAATAATATAGATAGAATTAGGATAGTTAAATCTACGGAATCGAGGTGCAGTCACAAAGAATAATGAGAGGTATCGTTATGGCTCACGCAAGATTCTATATTCTTGTGGGGTATGTATGTTTTTATTAATTTGAGTGTGCGTCATGGAAACGTGATTAGCTCAGTGGTTTAGCTGCTAGGTTCCCATCCAGAAGGCTGACGTTCGAATCCCAGTCCATCCTAAATTGAGATTTCCATCTCAAGAGTCACGCGGCGTCAGAAAGGGCATCCGATCTTGAACTCCAAAGCCAAAATGAGCTTAGGCATAGACGAAAAAATCTGGCAAACTTAGTCTGTACTAACTAACAAAGACTGCGTAGTCTTCCTGAACATCTAATATGGAACAACTAAATCAACATGTGGAACATACGCGAGACAACTTGATGGATGACGCTGTGCTGTATAGTTTATGAAAGAGATAAACACGCGAGGTCCTGAAAGTGAGTCATTGAGCTCATGAATCATCCAACACCACAGAAACACGCAATAGTGAGCACATCCCTCCACATAGAGTCGGCGTTACGAAGCCATCCGGCCGTAAAACTGGGCTCAATCCATCATAATTACCTATTCCAGCTCATTGGGAAAAGGCCGAGAAAAAGAAGAAGAAATTGTACTTGACGGTATTTCATTTTTGTATGAAGTAGTCATTGAGTTTTGCATTATGAAGACTGAGAAAAATAAAACAAATTTTTGGTTAAGATTATTTACTTTATTCATATATTGTGTATGTTGTACGCTGTATGAAGGACTCAGTTGTCAATAAAATCAAGTACCTACTGTACATTCATTGCCTGCAAAGTTGTGGCTATGTACTTACGTTCATTTTTAAGGCACGGAGTCCATAGGAGTCGCCAGATTTTCAAAGGGGTCCGTGATACACACACAGTGATGGGAAGTTTACAAGAAAGTAGTAATGGGCTCGATTACAGTTACTTGATGCCTTTGCTCGCAGGACCTAGTGTTTACAGTGCATTATGTCTTCTGGTATAGGCTAGAGCAATTTTGTTATTTTCACTGACCTGTCTCTGTCTTATCCTTGGCTTTGACAATATGAAAGTGACTGAGGTATGAACAATGCTAGTAACGCCAATCCTTATGCAGCCAGTCCCTGCTATGAATGGTGTGAAAATGTTGCTCATAGGGTAGGTTGGTGTATGCATTTCAGTGGGCTTGACAGACTGATATGTAATAGCAACTCTGGCTCGGTGAGGAAAGCAACAGGAAACTACCTCACTCCTCATTTCCCTAGTACGCCTCTTCAGTGATGCCTAGGCCATCTATGACAGCTGATGACAGAGCTGTTGAGGATCCCACCAGCGGAATCGCTGACGGACTGAACATACATACATACATACATACAGTTACAGAAACATTTTACTTAATTACGATTACAAATTAGTTTAAAAACGATCAGTAAAATTACAATTACTTTACAGAATAGTTAGACACGAAAATCACTGGTCTCTTTTCGCTTGGGGCTGGAATAATACAAAATCTTGCAAGGATAATGAATATATTACTTCATATATAACATATATATGTCCGCCTCGGTGGTATAGTGGTTAGTGTGATTAGCTGCCACCATCCGCAACCTCGGCACATACTGGGGTAGAGTGGTTAGATTTACGCCCGGCTTCCTTTGCCTCCCAGGAATTACCCATTTTTTGTGTACGCTGAGTGAACCTTCCTGACGGGGAATCGAACCCACGTCCTTCCGGGTCCTTTGCCGCCTCGGCCAGGCAGTTACTAGATATTATATACATATACACATGTATATATATTTATAAAATATAAGCATCAGGTGGCTATCATCACTATGTGTCCGGCTCCATGGCTAAAAGGTCACAGGGGTCCCAGATTCGATTCCTGGCAGGGTCGGGAATTTTAACCATCATTGGTTAATTTCGCAGGCATGCGAGCTGTGTGTATGTGTCATCATTCCATCCTCATCACGACGCGCAGGTCGCCTACGGTCGTCAATTCAAAAGACCTGCACCTGGCAAGCCAAACTTATCCTCGGACACTCCCGGCTTTAAAAGCCACACGCCATTTCATGTCATTTATCACTACGTGAGACTAAACACGATGATACCTTGTAATTTTCGCTTGAAATGCAAGTGTGACTAGCTCTGCCTCTCTGTGTTCGAACGAATCACTGTGAAGTGATGTCTTGGCGCACTGCCTATTGTTGTTTCCACAGCACATCGGAAAAGTTGGACACGCATGCGCAAAAGGCAAGAGTTCCTGCTTTCTGGCAAAAAGCTTGGAAATTCTCGCTGAGCTGTGACAAATAGCACCATCTTGACTCAGTGGTAGTATTTAAGAGAGGATCGGTCAAAGCTAACGGGAAAACAAGATACTGTACAGGAAATCATCAACTGTTCCCGCCAGGCCCATTCCATAGCCACATTTGTAAATCTATGAACTATAAAAAATGTACAGGTCACGAAGGCCCTTGGCGGGGTGGAAGGCAAAGGCTTCCACTATCCGTAACCTCGGCACTCGTATGGGGGTAGAGTGCTTAACTCTACACCCGGCCGTCGTTGCCCCCAGAAATTAACCTGGTACCTACTCAATTTTGGTGTAGGCTGAGTGAACCTCAGGGCCAGAATATTCTATAAACCCAAATACATCACTTACTGCGTTATTGCACTATTGTCTTTTATCATATTATAAATAATAAAATAGAACAAAAGGTACATTAGCCAAAAGAACACGCATCCAGCCCTTCATCAAACATAGACCACTTCATATTTGCTACCTGCCACTTTTTATGATGTCAAAATAAGGGCGTGATATTGTGATTTCCTTTCATTACAAAATGTCTAGTTTATAAATGTCACTATAACAACATAACATGCCGTTTTGCATTACGATGTTCCTGTTTTTATTTCAATGATTTTGATAACATTGAAAAGTTTTGCTTTTGCGCGCTCACACCAAGTGTTTCTAAGCTCGTGAATGTTTTGTCATTGCAGGTGTTATTGTGTGTATAATTAGTTTTGTATGAGGAATGTGTATATGTGTTGGTTTGTTTGCGTGTTTGTTCAGTATGGAAAACCCAGTAGAGAGTTTCTGGATAACCGCATATATTTCTACATATTTTTATTTTTTTTGAGGGGGATGGGTTACAGCACACAACTGATTTTCTGCACCAGCCACCACTGCATATGACTGATCTTAAGACCTAAATGAGACATTTATGGAGATTCTTTTCACGTGTGCTGTGATGTGAATAAAGTTGCATTTCCTTTTGTACTGAGATATTTCATCTGTTGCATGTCTTTTAGATAGAGAATTATTTTATACATGGTGTGTACTTTATATATTTGTACATGATGTTTTGCTGGCTGCATGGCTACTTCCCGAATACCAATTTTTATTATTTTAATCTGTATAGACGGCTACGGTCGCTACGATTTTATTTATGTAAGCTCTCCGACTGTTTCATTAGGTTCGAGAATTGCTCGCTCACCCACTGTTTTATTTGCATTACATTCCTGTTGGTGAACACTGTATTATAAACTTTACCGTTATATTCTGGCACGTAAATGGAGCAAGAAATAATGGGAGGAACATTCTCACAAGAAGTAACGACAAATGAGAACTACAAGCAAGTATTCGCAAATGTTACGTGAGACGTCAGTTGCCTCGGTGGACTCATGACTCCAAAATCATGGGTTTGATCTGGGCCAAGGTAGTCTATTTTTAAGGACGCTATAATGCTAACAGTACTAACTGAAGTCATATCCTGAGGACTCTTCAAAAGACAAAGGCTATGGATATATACAGAGTGGAGCGTAATTCGCGCACTCGGGCGTCGCAGCGCGACTCCTCACATGCCAGCAATAAAAAAATGTCTCTCGCAAATTTTCGTCTTGCGAGTATATCCGGTAGAAAACAGACGTTGAAGAGTAGCAATCTGGCAACACTGTAACCACATGTAGGGTAACTACCGCTGTCAGGACGTTCTCGTCGTGCTTTGCAGTTGGTGCAGTGGGTAGAGTTTTTGGTTGCGGCGCATTTTTTATTTGCTAATTTCCATTTACATTACCTACTGTAATACAGTAAGACACCGTTTCTGAGGTCACAGGTATCCTACATTTACAACATGTTGTAACGCTGAAACAACAAATACCTGGTTAGACTAATAAGAAATAGACAGCTGAAACAAATGACCAGTCATAGGACAGAATAACTACACAAACAATATCACTTTCGATATGCTAAAGATGATAGCACAGTACAATAACACAACATCTACTTGTCATTTACATACTACATGTATAATAATAATGTTATTTGTTTCACGTCCCACGACGTGGAAAGGGCGCCTTTCAAAGCTGACCAATGAAAACGATTGTTCGTCCATTTCTAGGATCGTAGTATGTAAGTGCAAATGGTTTCTAGAGGACCCACTGCAATCGCTGTTGACGATTAAGATGCCAGAAACCATACCACCTGGACTACATTTACGAAATAAAAAACATACGCCTCAACCCAGGATCGACCACTCGACCTCTTGCATGCTAACCCAAAACTCTATCCACTGCACCAACTGTACAGTACGGCTAACTTCTGCTGACAGAGGTAGTTACCCTACATGTGGTTACAATGTTGCCAGATTGCTACTCTTCAACGTCGTTTTTCTGCCGGATATACGCGCAAGACGAAAATTTGTAAGAGACATTTTTTTATTGCTGGCATGTGAGGAGTCGCGCTGTGACTCCCGAGTGCGCGAATTACGCTTCACCCTGTATACACAGGCAAACGTCTATTTTTTCCTTACCTGATATACACTTGAAATAAGTATTTAGGTTTGTCCTGGACTATTAGATCTAAATCAAGGTGCTTATATACACCCTTAAGAGTAAAAATCAGGTTTCCCACAGGGGATACTCGAAGGCAGGGTATGACAATCCCGGATGCCAGACCACTTTGATGTTTAAAATTAGTGGGTTACAACTAGTTACAATAAACTTCCCTCAATTTGGCATAAATCAGGCATATATAAGCTATTTTATGATGACAAACAAGAAATCCATATTTGAATGCACTAGTTTCAAAATCTTAATTTGGTTACACAGTAATTTATTAAAAAATCCAAGATTTTTTTTTTTCATTTGCGATCACACTTTTCACGGGAACAAACTCTTGAATTGGTGTATGTCGTAGTACGGTGGTTTCACAGCCACGTCTTCATATATTTCTCAGGCTTAAATCGGTTAACTGGTGAGGCATTTGAATATATAAACATAAGACCGGAGACGTAAGCAACGAACAATGATGATCTTAAATAAGCAATGGCTGATAATGTCATTTATCAAGTTGAACCTTCGATGTTCACGATTACAAGCGTAGCTGCAGTGTTAAAATTTAATGACAGAATGGCGAAATTAAAAAGAAGCCAAAGTAGAAGATATACTCAAGATATTAGAAGGCATACTCTGAGTGGAGTTAACGAGAGGGCATACGGCGTATACCAGCGTATACCCTCGACTACAGCCCTGGGAATACCCATAGGCCCTACAAGTAATTCAGTTTGCAGATGATCAGGCCATTCTAGCTGGCAAGAGTTGCATCAACGGTGCAGAAATACGGTATGCAAATAAACATCTCAAAGACAAAATGCATGACAGTAAAGATTGATGAATCAGATATGTTTGTCTGTTAGGTCATCAGCCCAGAGGCTGGTTGGATCCTCAAATAGCACCACCAAAGGTTATGCGGTTATAAGGAAACCGCAAAAACCAATGGCAGCACCAAAATGAGGCGTACTAGGCAAGACGAGGAGTGAGGTAGTTTGCCATTGCTTTCCTCACTGGGTCGGAAAGTGCTATTGCAGCACGACTGACCCTATGAGCAACACCTTTCATAACACTCAGATGCACTAGTCGTGCTCTGAATGCCATTACTCAGCACCACCCATACCCCAGCAGCTTCCATATTGTCACAGCCATGGATGAGACTGGGACTTCGGTGAAAGCTACACTTTACTCTGGCCTGTGCCAAGAGATGGATACAAAAGTACTGTATCCATCAAGAAATGGCAGCAGGCAAGAATACACTTAAGAAAATGGAAATTGCAACACCATGAAGGCATTGGTCGTTTGTGTTGATTTTCAAGATATGGAACGATGCCATCTAGGTATGTAAACGATCAAAGTTTCAGACCCATTGGATTGTTGCTACAGGTCTCCCCACGTGATTGGTCGCGGAGGAATCAACTCCAGTATACGGACTCTGGTGTAGCGTAGTTGACTTGCAGTCTGTGCAGTGAAGTGTTCCCAGTCAAATATACCTCGACGACAAAGAAGAGCACGCTGTCAACAACTGTCGCCGTTTGAGAGGGCTCGGAGAATTGGGCTGTGTGAGGCTGGATTATCGCTAAGGACTGTCGCTGCACGTGTTGGCCGACAGGCATCTACGGCACAACGTGTATCGCAGCAGTGGTCAAATGAAGGTCCCCCACACTCGTAGACCTGGCACAGGCCCAGCGCGACAGACAACTGTGAGAGAGGATCGCCGCATCATTCGGATTCACGGATGGAACCCCATGCAACAGCAGCGCAAATTCGAGCAGCTGTGGCACCCCACGTTACTCAACAAACAGTTGGTAATCGCCTGCGTGCAGCTGGCTTACCAGCTCGTGTCCCTGCAGAAGGTGTTCCATTGACCCCACAACAGCGACGTGTAAGGCTGGCCTGGTGTCGAGAAAGATCGACGTGGGTCGACGAATGGCTTAGGGTCGTCTTTAGTGATGAATCGCGCTTCTGTCTTGCCCGCAGTGATCGCCGGAACACCAAGCATTATGGTCTGGGGAGCTATTGGCTTTAATGTGAAATCACAATTAGTGCTTGTTGAGGGCACTGACTGCTCGACAGTACGTTGATAGGGTACTCAATCCAGTGGTTGTCCCTATGGCGGCGAACATTCCTAATGGGATGTTTCAGCAGGACAATGCCCGCGTTTACACTGAACGCATCTCCAGAGAAGCTCTCCACATCACAACCTTAGAATGGCCCGCCAGACCCCCGACCTCAGTCCTTTGAACATGTGTGGGACATGATGGGTCGACAACTGGCCAACCGTCCTCAGCCACCCACAACTCTGGAACAACTGACCCGTGCAGTGCAGCAAGCATGGGCCACAATTCCTCAGGAAGCGATCCAGGGCCTTATTGACTCCATACCTCGACGAATTCATCAAAGTATTGCAGCTCGTGGTAGGCACATCCTGTATTAATTGTTGTCCAAACTTGCAGTCAGAGGGACCTGAAAGTGTAATCATCGAATCACAACCGACCATTCGTCCTGCATGTTCAATTGCAGCAATGTAGCACCACTCCTTCTGGGTGTTGTAATTTCCATTTTCTTTACTGTAGAACAAGTCAAGCCTTTCACTTAGTTGCTTACGTACTCCAGAAGATTACAGAGGACGGAAGGTGCATCACTGAAGCTGAATGCCGTTTTGCTCAGGAGAAAATGGCTTTTATGCAGAAGAGGACATTACCAGTCAACTTAGTTTTCACCTCCGAAAGAGATTGCCGCAAGCGTTTGCATGGACAGTTGCACTGTATTTATGTGAAACGTGGACACATTGAAATAAAACGAACCATCTTGAAGCCTTGCGATGTGGTGCTATAGTAAGATTATAAATGGGATGTGGAGAGATACGATGTCAAACACCAGCGTTCTAGACACTGTGAACCGACGGAGATCAATCCTTCGCACCATCCTTAACCGTCGTCTTGCATGGTGGGGTCACACAATGCGCCATTCCAATTTAATGGAAACTGTGCCAGAAGGCTTCATTGAAGGGAATCATCCACGAGAGGAATACCTAGAAATATATTCCTCTTCTTCTTTCCTCTCCCGTTCTTCAGCTGATATTTTCAGTGTCCTCTTTTCTTGTCCCCGCACTGGTGCTTCTCTATCCTATTCTTGTACCTGTCTGTCATTGAGCTCTGGCATATTGGTTGGTGTATATTTATTTTCCCAGTTCTCTGTCCTACGTTGATCCCCATCACAGTCCAGTCCTTCCGGAGATCAACAACCCACTTAATTCCAGTCTTTTCTCTCGTCTACCAGTTTTCTCCCATACTCTTCTAGACATTCTCTCCATATCCATCCTGATCACATGTCCAGTAAATCTTGCTCTTTTAAGTCTTATTTCTTCCGAGATCGTCCTCATGTTCCGGTACATTTCGTTCTTTGATCTTCGTTCCCATCTTTCGCCTCTTTTCTGTCCCAGTATCTTTCTCAGATTTTTTTCTTTTTTCAGTTTCTCTGCCCCATCCCTTTCTAGTGTCATCGTCTTGGCCGCGTACAGTACCGCTTTCCTCACTGTTCCATTGTAGTGCCTGGGCTTTGTCTGTTGATATGTTTCTTTTATTGTACACTTCTCTGGTCGCAAGATAGGTAGTCCTAATCTTTTTCACCCTCTCTTTTATCCCATCGCTGCTCCTGTTCATTTCTGTTACATATTCTCCAAGGTACTTAAACTTTTCTACCTTCTACACGGTGCGTTCTGATGTTCTCCAATAATAAAATTTTGTTGCAGCCAATGACCATTAAAATATGTTTACATGACTACTTACGTGAAACAGAATTTGGTTAGTCCCAACTGTCTTTTAATACACGTCACAACATGATATATGACGCAAGTCTTCTCGCACAGTACACATATACATTCCTTTCTCGGGGTGTGAAAAGTTTTGTTAGCAAACACGCGGTGATGAAAACCGTGTGTTTCTAATCTAGTCGCTATGTGCCTGAGCTCATAGTTTGCCTTCACCCGATCCGTACTCGTCATAACCTCTTTGGTGTAAAATGTTTCCCATATATCTCCCTTCTTAGTTCGCAGCTCTGGTTGAATGCATCTGTACATGGCAATGTTATTAGTTTGTGATTTAGTTCTTCTGTATAGAAGAGTTTTCTTATCATCTCGAAACATAGTCTTGAAGGAGTAAATTTGGACAAACATGCATTTTACACTTTCAATGTCTCGAATATTTCTTTTAGTGAGATGTTCCCATATCAATTCTAGTCCGTACGTCATTATCGGGGATATTTTTGCATGGAGCAAATTCATAGCGACTTCAGCCAAAAGTTTGCGTAAGATCAAGATGTCATTCATTCCTGATACGGCCGCAGCCACTCTAACCTTGATGTGTCTGGTATAAGTAGTTCCTGATGACTGTAATGTATTGCCCAAATATTTAAAGTTGGTTACGATTGGCATAGTTTCTCCTCCGTTCTGATAGTAAATTCTCTCTGTTTTTTTAAATGCTAATTGTTCGCGGCGTCGTTGCCCCTACTTGCACCATATGTGAGGAACCTGCGTGTATTATGTACATGGCGGAAATGTAAAGTGTTGAATGTGAGGAAAGGAACGTTAAGGACGACAAAAACACCCAGTCCCCAGGCCAGGGATATTAATCACGACCCGGCCGGGAATCGAACCTGGGGCCGCCGGGTGACAGGCAGACACGTTGCCCCCTACACCGCGGGGCCGGACAATTCTCTCTGTTAATGTTGTTCTGCCTCCCTTGCGTAAGATAATCTGTACCGTCTTCTGTCGATTAACTCTGAATTTATTGTCCTCTGCCCAAATGTTCAGCTTCTTGAAAGCAGCCTGTAGTTTTTCGTTCTTTTTTGATACGAGTACCATGTCATCTGCATACATGTATATGTGTACCTCGTCGCGTTCGACCTTTATATAGGGTATTAGGTCTGAGACCGCTATATTGAAGACTACGGGGTTTATTGGATTGCCCTGCAGTACTCAGTTCATCTGCGTTATGGGGTTCGAGAGAGACGTTATCCTTTACAGTGATGTAATTATAAGCAAGACTGGTCCTAAAGATGTTCGTTAAAGGATTCATATATCCTATTATGTTTCCCAGTTTCTTCAGTAGCTTTTCCCTGTCCACTAGGTCGAACGCTTTGTTGTAGTCTACAAAGATCGCGTAAAGTTTCCCTTTTGGATGTCTGAGGGCATCCGCTCTGTCGTCAATCAGATTTATCGCATTCATTGTAGATCTCCCTCGTCGAAAGCCTAATTGCTCTTCCGGTAAGGCGTGGTCTACCTCTTCTATCAGTCTCGTTGTTAGTAACCTGGTAACCGTTAGCTCAGTGGTTAGAGCGTCGTGCTGATGTTTTCCAACCACCGAGTCTTAGTATTTTGGTAGGCGATCCGAAGTCCTACCCTTCTGGCTATCTTGTTCATGTTGAGTTGTTTCTTTGCATTTTCTTCCGTCTCGCTTACTATGTCGTCCGCAAAGGCTAGGCAGTCCACCTGTGCTCTGTTATCCTTCTTGTCCCCTGCATGTGTCTTTGGTATTGCCATCTTTTAATTTGTTGTCCTCCATTGTCTGATGACTTCATCCAGTGCTACGCTAAATAACATCGGTGACAGCCCGTCTCCCTGTTTGACCCCGGTCTTGATCTCAAACTCTTCTGATGGTGCACTCTTGAATCTCGCCCTTGCCTTTATGTCTCTCAGTATTTATCATTCTCGTGTGGTGCCATCTAGTCCTCAGTTCTCCAGAATCCTCCCAGTGTCTGTTTATGGAGTCGTATGCCTTCTTGAAGTCTACGAAGGTTACTACCGTCTTCTTATTCTTCAAGGTCCTGTGCTCTATCAGTTGTTTCAGAGTAAATATCTGTTCTATGCACCCTCGTCCTTTCCTAAAACCCGCTTGGTTATCTCCTATTGTGATGTCTAGCTGTTGTTCTACTCTTTTCAGGAGGAGTCTGGACACCACCTTACAGCCCACTTCTAGTAGCGATATCCCTTTGTAGTTGTTTGCGACCTCTTGTCCCCCTTTTTTGTGTATCGATACTATGATTGTATTCTTCCATCCTTCCGGTAATTTCTTGGTCCTCCAGATCTGCGTAATGTTGTCTATTGTCTCCCCATTTTATCACCTCCGTCGGCATTCCGTCGCCTTGTTATTCTTCAGGACCCTTATGGCTTCTGCAACCTCATCTCTCGTCGTAGGTCGTGGCCTTTCTCTTCTGAGTCCGGTCCGAGTTCCAGTCCCTCTCCAGCTGGCTCGCAATTCAGTAGGTCGTGAAAGTACTCGGCAAATATTCTACTGTTCTCCTTCACACTTATGGCCAACTTACCTTTCTTGTCTCTTATGAACAGCTCTCAGCCCTTGTATCTTACCAGTCTTTTTTTAACTTTTCAAAAAAGTCTCTGGTGTTATTTTCAATCTCGTCCAGTTCCTGTTTCATCCTCTGTCTTCTGGTCCAACTTCTTGTTCCGGCTACTGCCTTCCTTCAAAGATCTCCCATTTTCCAAGGTTTTTCTTGCTGTTCCAGTCTCTCCAGACATTTCTTCTGTTCTCTACTGCTTTCTTACAATCCTCGAGTTTCACCATCAGTGCTTCTTCTTCTTCTTTGCTTCTTTCCCCTTCAACCCAGACATTTTCCCCCATGTTCGCCTTTATGTCTTCCCATTCAGACTGTGTTTTGATCCCCTCCTCGTACTTCTCCTTGTTGCGTCTTAGTTTGTCTCGGTCGATCTTGTTATTCCCCGTTCCTCTATCCGTCTGTGGCTGTCTACCCCTGTTCGGTAACCATCGGCACTTTATTTCTGTAAGGTGGTGACCTGACTCCACCCATGTGTTTTTCCTGACCTTGGTGTTCATGATCTCTTTAGTGTTCGTCCGACTTATCGCAATATGATCAATCTGGAATTCCCCTAAACTTTTCCACGGGCTTGCCAAAGTCTTTTTCTTGTTTGGTTTGGCCCTGCAGTATGTTGTCATCGGTTTCAATTTGTGTTCACGACACAGTTCGATTAATCTTTCCCCATTTTTATTTGTCCTCCTCTGAGCTGAATACTCTCCTAATACTCCCTTATGTTAGTTCTCTCTTCCGACCTGCGCATTATGATCACCTGTGACTATCATTACCTGTTTGGTATCCTTCTCAGGGTATAGTTCCTCCCAGAAGTTGTTCACTGCTTTCGGATCCTCCCTGTTCTTGCCATTGGTCGGTGCCTGGCCGTTCACTATCCTGTACTTTTTGTTCGCTGCTCGGAAAGTCAGCGTTGATATCCTTTCCGACCTGTTCTTTACCTCAACTATGTCATCCTCGTATCTCTTGTCAAATATGAACCCTGTACCGAAGCATGTAGGTGCGTGCCTCTCTCTTCCCATTCTGATCCCTGGTTTTCCTCTCAGCACTATGAAGCCTTCTGACTCCACTGTTATATTATTGTCATTCTTTAGCAAATTATCAGTGCCCATTTTATACAAGCTAAATAACAGCTGTATTTTAGGCAGCTAAAATTACACTTTTTCCAGCCTAAGCAGTGAAAAAAGACGAAATAATTATCTTCGCTGCATTTAATATTTTTCAAATACATACATCTGATTGGTCTTTGTCTTCACCAACGCACTGCAATAATAGGCTGATGAACATCGGTCTGAAGTGTGCATAATTGACATGGTTTACTTGCATTCGCTTGTCACCCCTGATTAAATACTTCGGTTAGGGATATTCCCAGAAAACAGAATGGTGGAACTTCACTTAGTTAAAACTTCATTGTTAACACATGCTCGATGTCTGGGGAACACATGAACTGCATCTCATCTACCGAAAGAAAGTACACTTGACAGAACTTTTAAAAGAAATGGATAATATAATCTGTACTTCCTTGGAGTTACTGTATTTACAAGGTTCTGAAAAAAATGTTCGCTCCAGTCTGACGTTGGTATAACTAGTTCTGGTATGACACGATACATTACTAATTTCTATTTGAACGAATTAGTTCATTATTTCTAGCTTTGCTTGTCCCTTAAGTAGGCTGGACACAAGGAGTGATTGGAAGTGATCTTCCCCCACTAACGTTTAAAGCGTAGAGAAGGGAGAGTAGGCAGTGAGGTAGTGGACCATAGACCCGCAGCCAGGGTGACAAGATGTCCCCCCCCCCACTTTTTTTTTTCGGACAGGTCTTTCATTTTAATCTTCTGTCCCGGGTCCGGGAAGAATTTTCAATAATTCCAAGATCTACATTTTGAGAAATTAGGCTCGATTTTATTATCATTTTGCCTTTGCTGGCAGAACCTAGTGTTTACAGTGCACAATGTCTTCTGGTATGGGCTAGAGTAATTTTGTTACTTTCATTGACCAGTCTCATTCTCATCCTTGGCTTTGACAATATGAAAGTGACTGAGGTATGAGCGATGCTAGTAATGGCATCCTTATGCAGCTAGTCCCTGTTATGAATGGTGTGAAGATATCACTCATAGGGTTAGTTGGTGCATGCAATTCAGTGAGCTTGGCAGACTGATATGTAATAGCAACTTCTGGCTCGGTAAGGAAAGCAGCGGGAAACTACCTCACACCTCATTTCCCTAGTACGCCTCTTCAGTGACGCCTAGGCCATCTATGACAGCTGATGGCGGAGCTGTTGAGGATCCAGCCAGCTTTAGGGCTGAAGACTTAACATACATTATTATCATTTCCATATTTCTGTCATATCTACTGCAAGTCTTCTTAAGATAACCTTGGATTCACATAGGTCCTACTACCGTAAGATGAAATAGCATTAATATTTTTGCCGGAAAATTCGGAGTTACTGTATTTACAAGGTTCTGAAATAAAATGTTCGCATCCGTCTGACGTTGATATAACTGGTTCTGGTATCACGCGATAAACATTGATAATTTCTATTCGTACAAATTAGTTCATTATTTTTAGTTTTGCTTGGTCTGCAAGAAGGCTTAATTATAATATTTAAGTTTATCTTGAATATTCATTGATTGATTATAGTCAATACGGGATTAGTATTACTTGAAATGAGGCTGTTAAAGCTTACATTGCCTGTGAGTAGTACCATAATGTGTGGAATCCCGCGAGTCTACGCTACTCTTGATTTGTACCGCAACATGACAAATACCATGTTCTACTTTCCTAGCGGTAAGTACCATTGTGAGGGGCGGCTGACTTGGATTTTGGACTTCTTTCGTATCATCGATTCAGTATTGTGCTAGAAAAGCAGTCCCTTGGTCAGTAATACTAATGTTCTACACCAGCTTCTGTGCATGTGAGGCACTGTGGGTCCCGTCCGTCCGTCCGTCCATCCATCCATCCTCCTCACGTTTTGAATCGTGGTCAGTGGATGTTTTTGGACTTTTAATTTGTCATTTCATTTCGTACCATTAGGGGCCGATGACCTAGATGTTAGGCCCCTTTAAACAAGCATCATCATCTATTCTGCGTTAAAAGCAATCAATACCTGTATATTTTTCTTCGAATCGGGTCTACATGTTCACAAAAATAAACAAGTGTTTCAATAATTTACCTTTATTGGTTATAGAAACGTGTTTTATCGCCGGACAGATGAAGCACTAAATTTCTTGCGGATTTCTTCCATATTTTATGATTTGTGCTTATTTACCTAAGTTTCGCCTTATTGGCTTCTACGTTTCAGCATTCTTCAAGTTATCACACATACACGAGATGCACACTTACCTCAGTAGAAGTGAGTCCTTCTCCGCACATTGGGGCCAATAATAAGGAATAAAATTATATCCATTACCACACAGAACTTTACCATCACGGCCCCGATCTGACTTTAAATTCTGAAGCATTTACATTTTATTATACTATCTAAGGAATGCTTATTAAGTTTCAACAAATCTTTCACCAAGAGATACAAATCAAGTGTGCTATTTACAACAAATATTTTAAGATTTTATAAGCAAAACTGGTATTTTCCAAAAACATCAACAAGAGAAATATGGACAATTTAACTGTTTTATCTGTCTTATGACTTACAATTTTAACAAAATTTCGAAAATCTTATTTTAAATGTCAAAAATTTTAAGTTGTCTTTCCAATTTTAATATTTATTTCTGATATATTTACGTTAACTTATTATAAGCTGATGATGTCCCTTAGGGGACGAAACATGTACTAGATATAATAAATTATATATTGTATTGAATAGGCGGACCGCTTAATTATAATATTTAAGTTTATCTTGAATATTCATTGATTGATTAGCACATGTATTACAGACCTATGCTGTTTCGCACATTGCGGCGCCATTTATAGGCAACGCAAACCTATGGTGTTCATCACATAAGGGTACTAACCACAGGGACTCTTACTATTCTGCGGTGTTCCTCATAAAGTGGGTACTAATCATAGGCAAGCCAGAACCATGGGTTCCCTCATCCCATGGTGTCGCTCATATAGTGCTACTAATCACAGGTAATGTAAAAACCGTCGCGCTCTCGTTTGCTACTAATCACAAACCTATTTGGTACCCAACATAGTGGTACTACGCGCAAGTAAAAGCGACCCATGGTGTTCCCCGCGTGGTGGTACTAATCACAAGTAGTTTCATGGTTCTAATTTGATCATCCCTTGGTCGCCCCTTACGACAGGCAGGGGATACCGTGAGTGAATTCTTCGTCTGCGTCCCCCACCCACATGGGTTGTGTGTTTGGTCCGCGAGAGGTATTTTTCCCCCTCAAGTCCGCCGGCAAGCCGGTTAGGACCCCCCCCTATCCACCACCTGGGACGCGCCACGTGGGAGTACCACCTCTCCCCCTGCTTACGCCAGCATAGTAGGTTCGTGGTACGCTGAATAATTAATTTCTTTATTAAAATCCAATTTCAAGTACTGGTTTTGTCCTCCTTATCAGAACAATATTGTTGATTGCATCATGCAATATTATATGCCATACTTTTAAGAACGAGTGAAAGTATAAGTTTTCAGCTCATTTTACACACACACGACCGCGGTAGCGCATCTACCGGTTTGGCGTTTTGAAACAATTCTATCGTGAGCTTAAAATGTAGGCTATTTACAACTGGATTATCGACGGTTGCTATCAGGAACTGCAAGGTCCGACTCCTTGGCTGAATGTTCAACTGTGCTTTCTATCCACCCTGCCCACCGACTTAGACCTGGCAGATTTTTCCATTCCCAAAATTGAAATTCTGTCTGAAAGGACGACGATTTTCAGTCAACTGAATAAATCAAACTGAAATTGCAGGCGGTTTTTAACATTTTTCTGCTGACAACTAATCAGATATAAAAGAAATGTCAATGCAGTTTTTTAAAAGAATAAATTGCAGTCAAAATCAAATCCACAGCATGTTTCCAGTCGTTTAACCGGGTCAGGAATGGAACGAATGAATGAAGCTCCCGTCCAGCGACGAGGATAGGAATTGTGCCGACTGCCGAAGCCTGTCGCACTCCTCTGGGGCAATGATTAATGAGAGATGGAATGATATTGAAGAGTATTTCTGGAATGAAAGATGACAGGGAAAACCGCAGTACCCGGAGAAAAACCTGTCCCGCCTCGCTCTGTCCAGCACAAATCTCACATAGAGTGACCGGGATTTGAACCACGGAACCCAGTGGTGAGAGGCTGACGCGCTGCCGCCTGAGCCACGGAGGCTCACAAACTACAGTATATTAAACAATTTCGGGGATATTGGCACTATCAAAAAGTAGTGGGATGGTTTAAGTAACGAGATGCCATCCCGCCCCATCTCAAGCATTGTAATGGTGGATGTCGGTTTGGCTAA
Source organism: Anabrus simplex (assembly GCF_040414725.1). Classification (NCBI taxonomy): domain Eukaryota; kingdom Metazoa; phylum Arthropoda; class Insecta; order Orthoptera; family Tettigoniidae; genus Anabrus; species Anabrus simplex. Next base: position 439,340,510 of record NC_090267.1, read on the forward strand.
GGTACATTGTTATATTTTTGCAGTTCAACCGTAGCGTGTACATTATTCAAGAAACATAAGTCTCAAGATGGAAGAGCTGAGGAGTGAAATAGTGTTAGAGTAGAAGTGTTTGAACAAAGATAAGAGGAACATGGACTTGATCTTCTATACCGTGTAATATCCCACGTTACTCAATGTTAAGTGTGGGTGTGTATGACCGATATCAGCCTTATCTTGCAGCTATTCACTTTTCGCATGTTGTATTGCCAAAGAATATCTACCTGTCAGTCTTAGGTTAATGGCACCATTTCCAATGAAATGAGTCTTGATTAGAAAATTGAGAGGAGAGGGCATAATGCAAGGATTCTATTCCAGAATATATTTTCTAATGCAAGATAATCCGCTCTCATGTGAAAGAACAGTGGAATGGCGATGGTCTCTCCATGACGTGTCTTATCTGTCATTGCCCTTCATAAGGCAAATGAGAACTGTAATATTCTCGAGGACAGAGCGACCTTCGGTACACATAATTCAGATTAGGATTAAAAGAGGTGCTAGGGTTGACGGCGATTGTTGTTTTTAGAGACAAAGGAACTCAATTAACAGGTCCTCACAATGTTAACTGAACACGGAAAAGGAGGAAGAGCTCCGACCACTCAAAGAATGAGTTCTTGTGAAAGAACAGAACGTACTATGGAACCAGGAAAGGCTTGATCAAGGGAGGTTAGACAGAAAGAAGAGGACTGGGCGACAAACAATTTCACTTTTTTTATTTTACAAGTTGTTTTACGTTGCACGGGCGACACAGATAGGTCTTCTGGTGACGATGGGGTAGGAAAGGGCTAGGAATGGGAAGGGAACGGCCGTGGCCTAAATTAAGATACAGCCTCAGCATTTGCCTGCTGTAAAATGAGGAAACCACGGAAAACCATCTTCAGGGCAGCCGACAGGGGGTTCGAACCCACTAACTCCCGAATACCGGATACTGGCCGCACTTAAGCGACTGCAGCTACCGAGCTCGGTAACCATTTCACTAGGTGCTGTGTAGGCCTCCCAATTGTTGACGGGTTATTTATTGGTAACTGCAGCAATAATGCAGGACTGCAGACGAGAAACAATTTGTCAGTCAGTGTAATATTGTTGTTGTAAGTCGCCACACCATTAAAAAAGGATTAGTTCGTTACCATGACGACTGAACATCATTTCCACGTCAGTCTATCTATCGCATGGCTTTTAGTGCCGGGTGCGTCCAAGGACATGTTCGGCTCGCCTGGTGCAGGTCTATGCGACATCCATAGGCGACCTGCACGTCTGGATGTTTGATGATGATGATGATGTAGGGAGAGGGTGGAACCCGGAGCCGGCACACAGCCTACTGCTGTCGAATAGTACCAAAGGGTCTGCTCAAAGCTTTACGTCTCCATCCGACGAACGAATCACCATCAACAGCGTCATATTCTCTCACTCCATTGAACACTGCGGAGAGGTTTGGAATTTAATCCACGCTTTTGGCACACAATCTAGTTATTAGAATTTGTATACCACCTCCTCCCCTACCCTGCTGGCCAACATTCTGATGATGTACGGGACTCGAACCGGCTAACCACGGTGTCAGATAATTTAGACTTCAACGCCTTAACGATCATGGCCACCGGGCTTACACGTCAGTGACGTTCGTCGTTGACAGACTTTGCAATACAAATCTACATATCCCCATTATTGTAGTTCGCACCGTAAAAATGTATAGGACATAATTGATTAGACATGAGATTTTCAATAATTTTTGCTATGCATACTTTTTGATGATGATATTTGCTTTACGTCCCACTAACTACTCTTTTACGGTTTTCGGAGACGCCGAGGTGCCGGAATTTTGTCCCGCAGGAGTTCTTTTACGTGCCAGTAAATCTACCGACACGAGGCTGACGTATTTGAGCACCTTCAAATACCACCGGACTGAGCCAGGATCGAACCTGCCAAGTTGGGGTCAGAAGCCCAGCGCCTCAACCGCCTGAGCCACTCAGCCCGGCATGCATACTTTTTAGTACCGTACTCTAGATTTAAATGGTTCAATGATGGATTAGCGATTCTCCAGCACTTATCAGTCCGCCGACCCAGTTTCCCGCTGGGATTGGGTACCCGAACCTTTCACTGAGACCAAGAGGAAGGCCACCGGAGTCCCAGGAAGATTGCTAGAGTTCACTGACAGGCAACTGCAGGAAACTGCTTATAAATAAGTATTTGCACTTAAGACTTCAAGAACCCTCACCACTGTGGTGGAATTGGCTGATGATCATACTTTTTGGACGGTTCTATACATAATAATCATCAAAAAATAATACACATATTTTTTAAAAATAGCTGTCTCAAGTAGGATAAACATATTGAGGTAATTATGGTCTTGAAATGGAGGAAAGAAGGGTGTAAAAAAAACCCACTACTAGTAGTCACTGCCTAACCTTGAGCAGCTGATGTAACCATTACTATGAATAGTGCATGTGCACTGTGTAACCACGCCAGTATGATGTGGACCGCTCAGCAGAAAGCTCATGGGGGACATTTATCTGGATATGCTGAAGATGGTTGTTCTCTCTCAGATGCAACAATTTGAACAAGCAATCGGTATCCATATTATTATAATACACGATGGAGTGCCACCGCTTTTCAAAGCAAATATGCTCAACGCACTGAATACTTAAGTTTCCGAAAGGCTGGATTGATAGAGGTGTCCCTACTCCCCCGCCGTCTAGAAGCCTCAACCTAACTCCAATGAACTACTACTTCTTATTCTTCCTCTCCTTCTGGGGATACATTAAGAACATTGTTTATGGTGATAAACTGATAATACATGTGACTTAGTCATCTCAAACAAAGGATCATTGCTAGCATCACATCTGTCACTCCAGACATGCTCCAGCATATGAGGTAAGAAGATGAATATCAATTCAATGTCAGCCATGGCACTAATGGGGCAAATATAGAAATTTTTAAGGTATGTAAAAAATCTCCCATATTTCCTCATCAGTTTAAAACCATAATTGTCTCAATATATTTATCATGCTTGAAACATAATTGTTTAAAATATGGGTATTCTTTCTCAATGGTACTGTTATAATAATTGTGAATATCTCTTTTATTATTCATCACATGGCAAAAACATCAGAAAGTATATTTTATATACTAACTTTTATTATGTACGTTTTTTCCAGCAATTTGACATTTCTTGTTTGGACAAACCACCGCATACTAATCACATAATGTACAGCCTAGTGCACACCCTGGCTACACCTGAACCTATATACAGAGTTTTGAGAAATATTCTTCAACCATTTTCCTGTTATGTAGGCCAAACAAACAAAAATTGAAATGGACTTGCTTTCTACTTTTGTAAGTCATCCGAGAGAAATACGAAGTTTGAGACAAAATTTTAAAGTGTACAGACAAAATAATAATACTTTTACAGGGTATGTCTAAACTCTGGGATTGGATAGCTAACCTTCTTTTAAAACTTTTTGTTAAGGAACCCATTGGCTGAAATGCTTCGTTTCAGAGCAACAGAGATTTATGTCATTACATGGTTTGATTTTGCAAGAAGAGATTATAGTAATTATTTGCATGTACATTGAATAAATCACTGTTACAGCTATATACTGACCTAAACTTACAGAAAAAAAAAAAATTAAGGAAACAGGAAAATTATGTGCTCGCTTCACTGTTAAACTAGTAATATGGATCCATTACTTAAGTCTCATAACTATAAGTGCTGGAACACACAGACAAGCAGTACACCGACATACTCTGTTGTACCCTTTTAAACATGTTAAGCATATCCCTGATTTCAGCTGCTGCAAAATCTTCAGAGTCAACAGGTGTTTCACAAATCACAGACTTCATGAGGGCCCATGAAAAGAAATCAAGTGCGGTTAGGTCAGGTGAGCACACGAGCCAGACAACGGGCCCACTAAGACCTACCTACCTACCTTCCTACCTACCTACCTACCTACCTACCTACCTACCTTCCTACCTACCTACCTACCGATCGCTGAATTGAACTGTCAGATGCACTTCATTCCAAAAATAAGCTATCATTCCGTCGTACTGAAACCACATTCCTTGTCTGATATTAAGAGGAAGCAGGTGCAGCAGCTGAAGCAGAAGTTCTTGAAAAAGTAACAAGTATTGAAGATGAGCTGTTGTGACAAAAGGTGTGGCCTCACAAGGAAGTCATTCACAATCCCTGCTGACATACCGACACCAAAACTCATTTCATATGATCGCTCAAGCCTGGCATACAGTTTTCTAAAACACAAATATGTAAATTATGGGAATTTAAATAAGCAAACCCTCACATCTGAAGCATTTTTCACACCTTAAACAACAATAAATTAGAGTACAGTTCCAATGTATGGGACTCTAACCAGGATTACTTGATTCAAGAACTGGAAAAGATAGAAAGGAAACCAGCACAATTTGTTCTGGGCGATTTCTGACAAAAGAGTAGTGTTACAAAAATTACAAACTTCAGGTTGGGAAGACTAGAGAGTAAAGAGATGAGCTGGTTGACTAAGTGGGATGTTCTGAGCCATCAGTGGAGAGATGGCCTGGAATGACGTACATAGACAAATAAGCTTGAGTGGAGTTTTTAGTAAAGTAGGAAAGATCATAATATCAAGTTTGAATTCAAGAGGACAAATTGGGACAAACAATTTATAAGAGTGGGGACTGGAGTAGTTTACCAAGGGAGATGTTCGATAAATACCAAACTTCTTTGAAATTATTTAAGAAAAGAATAGGTAAATAACTGATACGGAGCAATTGGAAATTAGAAATGGGAAGGGGGGAGGGCACACAAATTTATAGACAGCAAAAGGTAAAGTGTGGGTTGGCTCATCTGGGGGACGGTAAGTTTTTGATGCATTCTGAGCAAATTTTGACAAAGAAGTAATGCTTGACAGTCTACCAACAGTGTGGTAATAGGTTTTTGAGATTTTTTTGCTATTGTCTTTACGTCGCACCGACACAGGTAGATCTTATGGCGACGATGGGACAGGAAAGGGCTAGGACTGGGAAGGAAGCGGCCGTGGCCTTAATTAAGGTACAGCCCCAGCATTTGCCTGGTGTGAAAATGGGAAACCACGGAAAACCATCTTCAGGGTTGCCGACAGTGGGATTCGAACCTACTATCTCCCGAATACTGGATACTGCCCGCAGTTAAGCGACTGCAGCTATCGAGCTCGGTTTTTGAGATTTTGATTCAATATTATACAATCAAACTTTCACCAAAGGAACAATTACACATGTATTAGAATTAAATACAAGTTCAGTCTGATTATACAATAAATCATCATTTCGTGTCTGACTACGCAGTAACAAAGTAAGACACTAGATAGAACTACACAAGCACATTAACTTAGCGGGACTGCCGGACTGACGAATGCGTGCAGCAAGCGGGTGAACCCTGACTCGGTGTCCCCTGCTACCCCTCCTCATGGCACAGGCTAAGTCTCCAGTACTTGCTGTGGCGCTGTACAAATCGATTAGCTGTGATTAATAACATTTTGGGCATATTTCTGCTAAGTATTTTTGTTTATAATTCAAGAAATTAAAGGAAAGAATTAGCTAATTAGACAACAGGGCTGATGTAAATCACATTTTTTACATTTCTATAATTATTTGGTTCAAACACAAAATACAAAACTGGTGTCACAATGGATAGTCACCTGATTTAGTATTAACACTATTAACAAAGATTGGAGGGTCCACCTATTCAGTACCATAAATTATGTGTCATAATTATTTATTACATTACGTATTAGGGACTATTCAAGTAGAACGCAGCCCAGAAGGCGGTTTCGTTGCGCAGAGAGAGACAGAAGTATGAGGTGCGGTGATGCCAATGTGGCTACTCATAACAGCATGTATGTGTAAACATTTTTTCATCCAGTTATATCTTTAATTCCGAAGCGATGACCTATAATTTTTTCGGGCTTAAAAGTTTCGTGAAAGTCCAAATTAATTTTTAACATCAAACCCCGCGAAAGTGTTGAGGAAAATTTTCGAGATATTAAGGAAGGGAAATATAAGGTGAGAGAAATTAAAGGTGAAGGGCAGAGAGCATAACAACATGAATGTGTGAACATTTCTTCATCCAATTATATCTTGAATTCCAAAGCGATGACCTATATGTTTTGTGGGTTTAAACGTTTTCTAAAAGTCCAAATTAATTTTAAATATCAAACCCCGCGAAGGTGTTGAGGAAAATTTTCGAGATATTAAGGAAAGTAAAAATAAGGTGAGGGAAATTAAAGGCGAAGGGCAGACAGAATAACAGCACGAATGTGTAAACATTTTTTCATCCAGTTATATCTTGAATTCCAAAGCGATGACCTATATGTTTTGTGGGCTTAAAAGTTTCGTGAAAGTCCAAATTAATTTTTAACATCAAACCCCGCGAAAGTGTCGAGGAAAATTTTCAAGATATTAACGAAGGTAAATGGATGGTCCAGTTTCAATGCCGTAGGATATTCGCCATTTTTATACATATCAAATATTGTTGTACGCAGAACATTTTTATTGAAATCATCGAGGACCGTCACTGGCTTCTTCCTCTAAGGGTTCTTCTCTGGCGACCTGAACACCGCATTATTTTTATATCCGAAGCTTGTTTTATCCTCTGTACTGTTTGCAGGCCGATACCACACGCGAGTGATGTCTTCTTTTGAAGCGTGGCAACATGGCGTTCCTCGCCTTCTCCGCCTATGAACGCCTGCTGCTGCATGCTTACCAAATGCAAATACATTTTAATACTATTTCCCTCGCCTGTCGACGGAATACTTGTCTTTTTGCTCTTCCTGGATCTATCGTACACATGCAAATAGTTCCCTAAATTCGTTGATTATGATATTTACAAATAAAACTCTAAACATTCACTCGTGACCCACACAAACAGGCACATCTTACTGAAATGATTCTATTGGCTCAGCGGAAAACACGTCATACTATAAAGCGTGCGAATGTTACTGCGCAACCCTCTTCAAACCGACTTCCGGGCTGCGTTCTACTCTAGTCGCGGCCACCAAATTAGGCGGGTCAGAGGAATTACGCTGTTGCCAAGGTTATGTAGCAACTGGCGAAGAAATGTCTAACTGAACACATCATTTCGGAGCGCGAGGCAAGTTGTTCTCTCTCAAGCTCCTGATGTTACTTCATATAATGTTTCAAAACAAATTATACGACAAGCTTCAGAAAGGAATGCTGATTTCAGTGGTATAACTATTTTCCATATAAACCACTTCAAATAACTATTAAAAATTAAATCTTGAACGAGTAAATTTAAATCCGTTGAATCATGTATTGAAAATTTCAGTAAGCGGCCAAGTTTTTATTTCTTCAGCCAATACAATTTTGTCTGCGGGAAAAATGTAAAAAACTGCCTGACTTATATTTTTTATCTGAAACATATTTCCGTGAGTTTTGTAGTTTTCCTGAAAAATGGCCTGGAAAGCGATCATGTAAATGTCGCTGGCTGAGGCAGTTCGGGGCGCGCGCGCCAGCACAGGCTGCAGGACGCCGTAAATACTTTCGGAGTACATATTAATCCGTATCAGTTTTATTACATTATAACTTTAAATATTTGAATACTATATATGGTACTGAGTAATATGGAAAAAGAACTACTTTAAAGAATAGGTTAACATTAATTTACAATGAATTAAGAATCGGTTTCTGTCTTCATGGCAGTCTAAGATTTCTTAGTCACCTTCATCACTCATCTCACTATCTGTCGAGTCGTCATTTACACTGATGATGAATGGCTCCATTCTTTCATCCCTTACTATTTCCTTGGCCCAATCGTCTGTTTGAAGATTTTCCGCGCGATTGATGCACTTTTCCCAATCTGCAGAAGTCACACGGTCGATGGCTTCTGACGTGAATTTTTCTACGTCCTTTATTTTGAATATCTTGGTCCTCTCTGCCACTTCTCTCTTGACTTGAGCCCAAATCAATTCACATTCACTATCCATTTTAACTGCACTTACGATGCGAGCTCAACAGCTGCATGACTCGGGTAAGGTGGCCTGGAGCGGATAGGCTTCAACTAGACAGCACTGCATGATCAGCGTTGCCAATCCGTGCTCGGAGGTAAGCGACTCTCGACCATCTGTCGCTTTGCCGTTCCCATATCTGACAACAGCGCAGTTTTCCTCACCCACCTAATTTGGTGGCCGCGACAATAGTTTCAACCCTTCCACTGAGTCATCATCAGCTTCAATCACAATTGGAAAAGACCTGGTATGCAACTTAGAGTCATTAATATTTGATATATCATATTGGCATGTCTTGATTCACTGATATAACATGTTATGATCATACACCCTTGGTTGTGGCATCATACACAACCATTAATCCCACTCAAGGGAGATAGGGCCATCTTTCCTATCCTTCACTTGAGTAATTCTTGTCTGGCGCATCCATGTTGTGGGGGTGGGTGTCTTCCACATCAGTAGGCCGGTGTGAAGGAGAGCTAAGTCCAGGCAGGGGTCCAGTTTCACAGGGTATAACGTGGAACCCATGCCCAGGGTTACGGGTGAAGACCTTAACAGCGTCTTAGGCAGAGAAAGAGACCTTCTGCATGGCGAAGATAGTGGATAAGGCAACCCATCCTCTCTGGGGAAAATTAGAAGAGGAAACCATTGCCTTGTGGAGAAGAGGAATCTTCAAAGGCTAAGGGAGTAAACCCCGAAAGAAAATCCTCAGATGCGTTAGGCTTAGTAGGTCAGCAGATTAGTAAATTTGTACTTGTTTTCAAATACAATACAAGCCTCCGATGGAAGTTTAAAAATGGAAATGGAATTGACAAGTCTCTGACTACAGTTGCACAGCATGATGGTAATGCTGATGTTCGTGCAAGTGTTAGATCAGAGAACAAAACCCGATTTGGAACAATAAACATTTTAACATTGAATGGGAAGGAAAATGAATTGATTGACCTAATGGAGAGACAAAAACTCTATATTCTGGGTTTAAGTGAAGTAAAATGGAAAGGAAAATGAAGAAACTAAGAAAGAGGTACACCTTGTACTGAATGGGTAACAATAAAGAGAAAAGAAATGGAGTGGGATTTGTAGTGAATCAGAATGTTGAACCAATAGCTGAAGTTGAGTATGTAAATGAAAGAATTATTAATAATGCACATACATGTAAACAAGGAACTACTGAAGATAGTACAGGTGTATGCTCCACAGACAGGACGTAACGTGGAAGAAAAAGAAGAGTTCCTCAATGAACTGGAAACACACATTGTTGGAGAAGGGATCATGATAATGGGAGGTCTGAATGCTCATGTAGGAACTGATAGAATGGGGTATGAGAATGTTCTTGGTCTGCATGGGTATGGTGACAGAACTGAAGATGGAGAGAAACTGTTGGACTTTTGTATCAGAAATAACCTGATAATAAAGAACACATGGTTTATGAAGAGGAATAGCCATAAGATCAGCCAATATAGTTGGGTTGGACAGCATGGAACACCCGTCGATTTTATAATAACAGACCGAGAATGCAGAAGATACGTCATGAATACGAAGATATGAAAGTACGGAAGGTGATCATAGATTATTAATTGTGGAATTAAAACAAGTAAAAATCCCTAAAATTATATTCAAGAAATCAAAGAATAAAAGAATGGCATTCCAAGATTGTATAAAAAGGAAGTTGCCTAACATGGAAATACAAAGTGTAGAAGAAGTGTGGGACAATTTAAGACAGATATTTGTGGAAGCAGCAATTGAGGTATGCAGGAAAATAAAAGCAAAGGGTAAGGGAAAGGAGACACGCTGGTGAACAGACAAAATAAAAAGAGAAATAAAAGAAAGGAACAAGGTGAAGAAAGAAATGGATAAGGAAAAGCAAAAAACGTATCAGAGGGATGAGAATAAGATAGAAAGGTTACATGTGGAATACAAAAGATTGAAACTACAAGTAAAGAGGAGTATCAAGAAAGAAAAGAAGAAATGTTGGGGAGAGTTTAGCAGCAAAATTGAGCAAGATAGTCAAGGAAATCAGAAACTATTATACAGAGTAATAAAATCGAAAAGAATAAATCAAGAAAAAATCAAGGCATTAGAAAGAGAAGATGGATCCATAGTACATGATGAAAAGGGTCTTCAGAAGGTGATGGCAAAATATTTTGAAAAACTTCATGAGGATGACTGCTCAGAGGAAGAAGGAGATAAAAAAAAGGAAATAATACACGGAGAAAAAGAAGAGAACCTGATAACATGGTTGGAAATTGAAAGGGCAGTGGAAGCAATGACCACAGGTAAAGCAAGTGGAAAAGACGAATTCAATGCAGATATGATTGAGACAGCAGGAAGCATTGGACTACAGTGGCTATACAGAGCCCTCAATGCCATATGGAAAGATGAAAGGATATCTGAAGATTGGCAACAAGGAAGCATTGTACCACTGTTCAAAAAAAGAAATAGGAAGAAATGTGACAATAATAGAGGTATAAACCTATTATCACATGGGCTAAAAATAATGGAGAAAGTCATAGACAAAAGACTGAGGGGTATAATACGAGGTGTGTTCAAAAAAAAAGACCGAACTTTGTAAATTGCGCGCAAACCGCAACATTGAGCGAGGTGTGACTGTGGCGGCGCCTAGCGGCAACTTCTGACAACAGACCGCTGCTTTCCGCATTCCATTGCCTGCATTATCAGTTGAGTTAGAGCCTCTGAAGTGATTGCGTGTGTCACATGTTCGTCGAATTCTATAATGAAACAGCTTGAGGAACAACGCGTGTGCGTGAAGTTCTGCTTCAAAGTTGGGAAAACGTTTGTGGAAACACTGGAGATGAGACGTGGGTGTACGGTTACGGTGTCGAAACCAAAAGGCAATCATCACAGTGGGTGGGGAAAGGTTCTCCTCGACTGAAAAAAGCACGAATGAGTCGTTCAAACATCAAGGTGATGCTGATTGTGTTTTTTGATTGGAAAGGTATTGTCCATCACGAGTTTGTACCCCGAGGCCAGACAGTGAACAAAGAACTGTACCAGAATGTTTTAACGCATTTGAGAGATGCTGTGCGCAGGAAGAGGCCTGAACTGTGGGAAAACAAATCCTGGATGTTGCACCATGACAATGCGCCAGCAAATTCCTGTTGTGCCCCATCCACCCTATTCTCCCGACTTGGCTCCAGCAGACTTTTTCTTATTCCCCAAATTGAAAACCACCTTGAAAGGACATCGTTTCCAAGACATTGAAGAGATCAAGGAGAATGCGACGAGGCAACTTCGCGCCATCAAAAAAAGTGAATTCCAGGAAGCATTCCAAAAGTGGAAGAAACGTTGGCAACACGCTGTTGATAGTGCAGGGGACTATTTTGAAGGGGACAGTCTGTGAAATGACGTAAGCTACATAATAAAGTTTTTCTAGCCACAGTTCGGTCTTTTTTTGAACACACCTCGTACAAACACAGTTAGAGGAAGAACAATATGGCTTTAGACCAAATAGATCAACAACAGACTTGGTATTTACAGTGCGAACGATAATGGAAAAACATCTGGAAAGGAGCAAGGAAATCATCTTAGTATTTTTGGATTTGGAAAAAGCTTATGATACAATTAAGAGAAAACATGTATGGGAATGCCTACTGGAAAGGAATGTACCAAACTCATTAACAAGATAAAAATGTTGTATCATGAGAGTACAAGCCAGGTACAAGTGGGGAGTGGTGACAAACATTTTATACAAAAAAAAAAGTCTCAAGCAAGGAAGTGCACTGTCACCATTATTGTTTGTTGTATTGATGGATGAAATCGTAAAACATGTAAAACAGAATAACAGTAGTGATGAAGTGAATGTTTTGGTATTTGCAGATGATGTGGTGATTTGGGGAAAGGGAGAAAAGGATGAACAAAGGAGACTGGACATTTGGAATGAAAATCTGAAGGAGTTTGGAATGGTAATTAGTAAAAAGAAAACTGTAGTCATGCACTGTGGAAAAGAGAAAAAGAGAAGCCAAGTGAACACAGACAAAACAGTTAGAGAATGTAGAACAGTTTACTTATCTGGGTAGCATTATTAATGGAAGTAACGAAATTAGCACTGAAATTAATAATAGACTAAGTAAGGGTACAACATTTTATCAAGTCAGAGAGCTTTTATGGGATGAAAAAGTACCCAAGAGAACAAAATTAACATTATATAAACAGTATTTCATACCAATTGTGACATACAGACTAGAAACACTGATAACAAATAAGAGACAAGATAGTAAGATCCAAGCAGTAATGAAATTTTTAATAACAGTTGACAAGAAGAGATAGAATTCAAAATATTAAAATCAGAGAAGAGCTAAATATAGAACCATTAGTAAAGAAGATACAGAGAGCAAGACTGAGATGATTCAGACATGTAAAAAGAATGGGAAAGGAACGGGTAGCAAGAAGGAAATTGGAAAGAGAAGTTAAGGGAAAGAGACCAGTTGGAAGACTGAGAAGAAGGTGGATGGATCAGATCTGGAAGGACATTAGAGAAGCTGGATTGGATGCGGCAGAAGTAACGGAGCATGAGAAGTGGAAGGACAGAAAGGAGTGGAGGAGGCTTGTTAACGATACCCGGGTGACTGGAGTGGGACATTGATGATGATCATACACCAGCCCATTTAAACTAATATCACTTGCACGTATGAATCACTTATATCAATGTTCGAGGTGGGCTTGTGCTAACATTTTCATTTCAACATAACTACTACATCCTGTATCTGCTCTAATCTGCTTGTCATATTCATACCTTGGTTCACCCCTACTATTCTTACCACCTACACTTCCCTAAAAAAGCAACTGTATAAGACCTGGGTGTCTTAAGATGTGCCCTATCATTCTATCTCTTATTTTGGTCAAATATAGCCAAATCAATCTCCTCTCACCAATTCTATTCAGTATCTCTTCATTCGTGATTCTATCTACCCATCTCACCTTCGGCATTTTTCTGTAACACGCTTCTATTCTCCTTCTTTCTGAGCTCGTTATCATCCATGTTTCACTTTAATACAATGCCACGCTCCAGATGAAAGTCTTAAAAAACATCTTTCTAATTATTATATAAATGTTCGAGGTGGGCTTGTGCTAGTCTGCATTTTATGTCCTGCTTACTTCTGTCATCATTAGTTATTTTACTACCCAAGTAACAATAGTCATATACAGTACTTCCTTTAAGACTTAATTTCCTAATCTAATATTTCCTGCATCACCTGACTTTGTTCGACCGCACTACATTACTTTTGTTTTGGACTTACTTATTTTCATCTTGTAATCCTTCCCCAAGACTCTGTCCATACCATTCAGCAATTTCTCCAGATCTTTTGCAGAGTCAGATAAGATAACAGTATCATCAGCAAATCTCAGGGTTTTGATTTCCTCTCCTTGAACTTGGATACCCTTTCCAAATTCCTCTTTGATTTCCTTTATTGGCTGTTCTATGTAAACACTGAAAAGGAGAGGGGACAAACTGCAGCCTTGCCTCACTCCTTTCTGAATTGCTGCCTCTTTTTCAAAGCCCTTGATTCTTATCACTGCAGACTGATTTGTGTATGGATTGTAGATAATTCTCCTTTCTCGGTATCGGATCCCTATCACCTTCAGAATCTCAAACAGCTTGGTCCAATCAACATTATCGAATGTCTTTTCTAGATCTATGAACGCTATTGTACGGGGTCTTGTCTTTCTTAATTTGGTTCTCTAAGATCAGACGTAAAGTCAGGATTGCTTCACATGTTCCCACATTTCCTCTGAAGCCAAAGTGATCTTCTCCCAACTCAGCTTCAACTTGTCTTTCCATTCTTCTGTAAATAATATGTGTTAAAATCTTACAGGCGTGAGATACTAAACTAATGGTGCGGTAGTTTTCACGCTTGTCAGCACCGGCCTTCTTGGGAATAGGTACAACAACATTCTGCTGAAAATCAGATGGCACCTTTCCTGTATCATACATCTTACACACTAAACGGAACAACCTCTCCATGCTGGCTTCTCCTGAGGGTATGTCAATTCCTGGTACCTTCTTCCTACTTAGGTCTCTCAAAGCTCTGACGAATTCAGACCTCAAAATTGGGTCTCTCATGTCATCAGCATCAACAGCCTCTTCTTTGTTCCAGAACACTATCATCTACTTGATATATGATTTAAATATTACACATTTAAGACAACACAATAACATTAAAAATATAATCTTTCAATATATGACTTTTATAATGTCCTTTGGTGTGGCTCAACCTTCCTCCAGGATAGGTGTAGTTGGAAAATATGAGAAATATATAATAAGATTCAAGCATGGTTTTGATATATATGTATTTTAGCCAATAATGCATTTAAAACATACTATATATGAACTTGTTATCCCTTGGTGTAGTTCAATTTTCTTTTTGAAAGGTCTATTTTTAATGCATTATTGAGTTATATTATCCCCTGTAATACTTATATATGAAAACTATGTTTGAACCTTATTATATATTTCTCATATTGTGTAACTAGTGCACCTATTCAGGAGGAAGGTTGAGCCACACCAAAGGACATTATAAAAGCCATATACTGAAATACTTTTTTAAAATATGCTATTGTGTTGTCTTAAATGTGTAATATTTAAATCATATATTAAGAACATAGTATTTTTTCACAACAACAAGGGATTCATATGAGTAAGTGACAGTAGTTTAAATGGACTTGTGTATGATCATAACATGTTTTATCAATAAAATAAAGACATGCCAATGTGATATATCAAATATTGAAGACTGTAAGTTGTATATGATGTATTTTCAAATTGTGATTGAGGCTGATGATGGACCAGTGGAAGGGTCGAAACTAATCCCTAATACATAATGATTAAATAATTATAAAAAACAATTAACGGGATTGAATAAGTGGACCTCAATGAAATTAATTTCACATGATCACCTGACTTAGTAGCATGGAACTTTTCAAGATAAGGTGATAACTATTCCTACAGAATTCTCCAACAACTAATGTTGAATTTGTGAGCATTAGCTCCAGTACTCACCCAAGGATTGTTCTCTACATACACACCATGGTTTCCTCAACGTCAGGAGTTCGCACAGACTGCCACCGTCTTTGACGCTCTGCTTGTCTATCTAATGAGGCTAATTCACGTAGTCTGCAATAAATGCTGGCAAATGTACTGTAGTGAGGAACCCTTCTGTTCAGAAATCGTTGCTGGTAAAGCCTGTGATTTATCTCATCCTGTAAGCATACCTGCCCACTTTACAAAACCAAAAATCAGGAGATTTTGATATGAAAATCTGGAGAAATCAAATTGGTCAAAACTGCTTATTTCACACGTCTTGCAAAATACAGGAGTACTATGGCATATATTGTAACACTTATTGTCTCAAAACCTGACTGTTGCTATACAAGACTACAAGGCTAAAAATTACACATCTCTATTCTCTCACAGGAAGAATGTGAGTGAGATGATCGGTCTCTGATAACCTTTCGAAAACTCATGCTACACATGTGAATCAGTCAAGCACTTAAATGCATTACTTAGCAAATGCATAGATTAGTATATTGCATGACGCGCCCGCATGATTATGCGAAGTACAATGCAATTTTTATCAAGTAATAAATTAAAATTTGTCAGAATTGTCTCCAACCGGCTCCTAAAATCTCTAGAAAAGTAATTAGTCACTATCTGTGAAATTCTGTCACTAAATTACTAAAAAAGACTCCAAATCTAGTGACCAGTCTCTAGAATCGACTAGAATGCATGTGAATGAAAACAAACATAGCATGCGATATACAGGTTTCGATAAACAGCACATTTGCACGCATTTTTCATATTAATAAACGTCGATATTTCACTTTAAAGCGGCTAATGAGCGAAGGACTTCCAGCCACTGACGTACAAAGCTGAAATGGCGGGATTTGAAAACAAATGTTTGAAGTTCGCCAAACAAATAAGCTAAAATCTGGAGAAATAATAGAATAATCGGGAGTCTCCCGCCTAAATGGGGAAAGTTGGCAGGTATGCTGCTGTAAGGCATTATTACTGGACCTTTATGTTTTCTTATGTACAGGGTGATTAGAAATGATTCAGCGGGTTTTGGATGAATGTATTTCAGAAAGTATTACATACAAAATAGCGTTGTATGAAAAAGCACATTTTCAAGTTTCTTTCAAATCATTACAAATGTTGTATGTATCCTCCTCTAGTTACTCAACACACATCTATCTCATAGTCACGTTCGAGCATGTCCCTGTCAATATTCATCAGCGCAGCAGTGATATGATCCTAGAGTTCAGCCAATGTTGTCGGCAAAGGTGGTACGTAAACAATGTCCTTCACATATCCTCAAAGAAAAAGTCACAAATTGTAAGGTTAGAAGACACTGGGGGACACCTGAAGAGTGCCAAATCATCTGGAGCACATCGCCCAATCCACTGATTTGGAAGTTCCACATTCAGATGGCGATGCACTTTTCTATGCCAAAGAGTCGGAGCTCTGTCTTATTGGAATATGAAGTTTGGGTTTGTCATTTACCAGTTTTGGAAACTACCAGTCTTGCAACATGTGTAGGTATGTTGAACCCATCAGTGTTCCCAGGGAAAAAGTAGGGCCTGTAAACATCGCTCTGTGAAACAGCACAGAAGACCTTTGGAGAATCTCTTTCATTCTCCACTGTAACATGGGGATTTACCGTGCCCCATACGTGGACATTGTGATGATTCATTTTTCCATTTAAGTGGAACGTCACCTCATCACTGAACACGAGTCAGGAGGCAAATTTGTCATCTTCCATTACCTCCTGGAAGCGTTTACAAAATTATTGTCTGATGGTGTGGTCGTTTGGCTGTAAACATTGCAGCACCTGTAGGCAATACGGTTTCTGATGTAATCACTCACGCACAATCTTCCACACAGATGACTGAGGAATGCCCAGTTCGCGACTTGAACGACAAGTTGATTTATTTGGGCTAAGAAGGAATGCCTCTCGGACACTCTTCACTCTTTCAACTGAAACATCTGGTTGTCTGGAGTTTTTTCCTTTACAGAGGCAACCTGTGTCTTTGAACTGTCAATATCACCGCAGAATGCTTTGGTGCATTAGTGGCTGCATGCTGTGCTGTCTTTGGAATGCATGCTGCACAGTACTGACAGATTCAGTCTTCTCATATTGCAACACACAAAATGCTTTTTGTTGATTAGTCACCATTTTGAAAATTGGTATCACTCTGCTATCTGGTGAATCAGAATGAAACCTGCAATGATATAAACAAAACTTTAAAATAAGCTCTTTCGATTGGTTATTAGTACAAACGGGTGGACAGTATATATTTGAAGCCATAAGACTCAAAACCCGATGAACCACATTTAATCACCCTGTATATAAATTATATGAGTAAAAAACCGGAATCACAGATAAGGCTTTTTTGCGGATGAGATTATAGTGTACAGCATAGTAAGTAAGTAATAGGATTGTGAGCAACTACAAAAAAGACCTTAACTATAGTGCGAGGTGGACAGCAGACAATGGTATGTTGGTAAATGGGATGAAAAGTAATTTTGTAAGTTTCACCAAGATGAAAGGTCCTCTCAGTTTTAATTACTCTGCTGATGGAGTTGAAGTAGTTCGTGGGGATCACTCTAAGTACCTGGATGTTGAAATGAAATAGCGTACGACTTTTAGTGCCGGGGGGTATCCAAATACTTCGGCTCGCCAGGTGCAGGTCTTTTTATATGACGCCCGTAGGCGACCTGTGTGTCGTGAAGAGGATGAAATTACGATGAAGACGACACATACATCCAGCCCTCATGCCAGCGGAATTAACCAATTTACCAAAACTCTCAACCCTGCCAGGAATCAAACCCAGGACTCCTGTGACCAAAGGCCAGCATGCTAACCATTTAGCCATGGAGCCGGACTACCTAGGTAGGTGTTAATATAAGAAAGATCTTCTTTGGGGTAATCATATTAACCAGGTTATAAGTGGTTATGATGGCATTTAGTGGTTGTAGTATGGATTTAAAAGAGAAGGTGTACAAGTCACTGGTAACACCCAAGTTAGATTGTTAGATTAAGGTTCCAGTGTTTAGGACTCACATCAGGATTATGGGTGATTTCCAACAAAAGGGTAATGTTAAGAAAACGTCACAAATTTTAGGTGGTGCTGGAGGTGATAATTACTGTTTTAAGAGAAGTACAACTAGGAAACCATCCTCTGTATTACACTTATCAGAGAGAAAATGCGCAAAGGGGTCCGAAACTTTGAAAAATGAAGGTATCGGCCTGAGAAAGACAAGGGCCACGAAGGGCATGAAAATGAAAGACTCCCTAGGATTTGTAAACCTAATACTAATACCAATATAATGGTCCGTTATTGGACATTATAAATTTTCCAGCTAACTCATTCTTGGTTGCCTGCGTTTCGCCCTCGTGTGCTAAGTTGGGCTCATCAGTTGGTACTTAGCACACCTACCAAGACGCAAGGCTAGTGCATACCATGGAGGCCACTGCATAGACTACTTGAAGCCACCACCAGTGCCAATGAAGTATGAGAGACTATGTCTCACTTCCAAAAATTGATGCCTGCCTGGCCATCAGATGATATAGATGTTGAACCCCATACGGTAACAAAGGCTTTTCAGTCTGTCAAACACACAGCAAAGACTGAAAAGCGTTTGTTACATTTAACTAAGTCAACACTGGAAAACATGGCTTCATTCTTAACAAAAAATGATTCCCATAGGGAACCTGAAATATTTGTCCTGAATGAGTAAATAACGGACCATTATATTGGTATTATAAATTTACTCAATCAGGACAAATATTTCATGTTCCCTATGGGAATCAACATCTATATCATCTGATGGCCACACAAGCATCAATTTTTGGAAGTGAGACATAGTCTCTCACAGTGCATTGGCACTGCTGGTGGCTTCAAGTAGCCTATGCAGTGGCCTCCATGGTATGCACTAGTCTTGAGTCTTGGTAGGTGTGCTAAGTACCAACTGATGAGCCCAACTTAGCACATGAGGGCAAAACGCAGGCAACCAAGAATGAGTTAGCTGAAAAATTTATAATGTCCAATAACGGACTATTATATTGGTATTATAAATTTACTCATTCAGGACAAATATTTCATGTTTCCTATGGGAATCAACACCTAAACCTAATACTGTCGGGATCGGAAAATAACAAGAGTTGACCAAGGAAGGTCGGATAGGATAGATGAAAGCGAGGAGCCTGGCACAAATGGAAGCAATGTCAGGACTCGGCTCAAGGCCCTGTGGTCACCAATCCCCGCTCCAAAGTTCAGAGCCCCCAGGGTCCCTTTTAGTCGTCTCTTACGACATGCAGGGGATACCGTGGGTGTTATTCTACCGCTCCCACCCACAGGGGGGATGCAAATTTTGGGCTGGGAAGACTTGGGAGTAAGGAGACAAGCTGCTCAATTAAGAGATATGTTCTAAGCCGTCAGTGGATAGATGGCGTGGAATGAAATGCATAGACAAATAAGCTTGAATGGAGTTCCTAAAAGAAGGAAGGATCATGCATGTATGTTCAGTCCTCAGTCTGAAGGCTGGTTGGATCATCAACAGGTCCACCATTAGCTGTCATAGATGGATGGCCTAGGCATCACTGAAGAGGCATACTAAGGAAATGAGGAGTGAGGTAGTATCTCGTTGCTTTCCTCACTGAGCAAGTCGCTATTACATATCAGTCTGCCAAGCACACTGAAATACATGCACCAACTGACCCTATGAGCAACATTTTCACACCATTCGTGGCAGGGACTGGCTGCATAAGGAATGGCATTACTAGCATTGCTCATACCTCACTCACTTTCATATTGTTCAAGTCAAGGATAAGACTGAGATAGGTCAATGAAAATAACAAAACTACTCCAGCCCATACCAGAAGACATAGTGCACTATAAACATTAGTTTCGCCAGAATAATATGAAGATAAAGTTGAAATTCAAGAGGACAAATTGGGACAAATATTCACTTATATGAAGAGGAATTAGAGATTGAAATAACCTGTCAAGGTAAATAATTAATAACATTCCAAGTTCTTTGAAATCATTTAAAAAAGACTAGGTAAACAACTGATAGGGAATTTGCCACCTAATCAATTGGCCTATGTGCAGATCAATAATGACTGATGAAACAGATGACATTCCCCACTGCAAGTAGTTGTAGTGGTAGTGATTATTGTTTAAAGAGGAAGTACAACTGGGCAACCATCCTCTATATAACACTAATAAGAAAGAGAAAAGGGCCCTGGGAAGCGACCTAGGGAGAGTCTCTGTGATCATCTTTTTTTTTTTCTAGGGGCTTTACGTTGCACCGACACTGTGATCATCTTGAGACTCTGGCTAAATGGGGGTGCGATGCGATTATAAGAACTCACCAAGAGAGTTCTCTCAGCCTCTCACACCTCAATTCTTCCATTTCTACCTACACGCAGTGCCCCCGTTAAGCCGAGCAACCCAGTGGAAGGTTGGGTATCCAATCCCAGCGGGAAACTGGGTCGGTGAGCAGACAGGAATGGTGGGTCAGTGGAAGGCAATGGGAAACCACCACTGTTTATTTTCTCAAGACAACCTCATCGCTTTACTCAATCTCAAATTAGATTCCGGAGTACGTCCCCCAGTCGGATCTCTGGGAAGGACAAGGTTGAGAGGAGCTTCGGCATATGAAGATTTATCTAAACCATCCTTACGAGTCGTCAGAAGAATAGCAACCTGGAATGTACAAGGTCTCTTGCAGACGGGAAAACTTCACATCATTGAAAGAGAAATGAAACTTCATGATCTGGACATACTTGGACTTAGTGAGACACATTGGAGAGGCTGTGGCCATTTTATGACTCAAACAAATAATACAGTATATTTTTTGGAAGTGAGGATATGAGCCGTAATGGTGTCGCTGTAATAATTCCAAAGAATCTTAACAATGTTGTTATGGGTTATGAACCCATCTGTGATAGAATCATCTGTATTAAGATTAAAGCTTCTCCTTGGATTTCAACATCTACACTACTATTGATTGAAGAAAGAAGAACATTGAAGAAACGTGGTATACAAACTGCAGAAGATGAGGAAACATATAAAGAACTTAGCCGAAAAATACAGCGTAATTGTAGAATTGACAAAACACAGTATCTTACCAATATTTGTAATGAAATAGACCACCATCACAAGCTAAATGAAACACACGACCCTTACAAGAAGATAAATAGCATCACCCAAGAGTTCAAACCACGTACATGGGTGATTGAAGACGCACAGGGAAATGTAATTGGTGACAAGAAAGAAGCAATATCCAGGTGGAAACAACACTGCGAAACCTTATACTGCAAAGGTAATAGCATAAGAGAAGAGAACAAATGGATGGAATGTGACATAGAGCCTGCTATCCTATTTAGTGAAATTGAGAACGCCATCAAACATTTGAAAAACAGCCCCAGGCATAGACGGTATTACTGGAGAAATGCTGAAAGTAATGGGAGAAGAAGGCCTCCATGCTTTACATTCAATATGTAATAAAGTGTGGAAAACTGGAGAATGGCCTAATGACTGGACTACATCTGTTCTCATCCCCCTTCACAAAAAAGGGTCAGTTAGGGACTGTTCTAATTACTGCACCATAGCATTAATATCACATGCTAGCAAAATCCTGCTGTACATAATGAATCAACGACTAAAAACTTTCTTGCAATCTCAGATTTCTGCTGAACAAGCAGGTTTTGTGGCAGGTAAAGGTACACGAGAGTCAATAACAAACATGAGGCAGATAACTGAAAAATGCCACGAGTTCTGTGTCCCTGCCTATATTTGTTTCCTCGATTATAAAAAGGCCTTCGACTGTGTCAATTGGGACAAGTTGTGGGAAGTGCTCAATGAATGTGGAGTCCCAAAACACTTAACATCATTATTGAAAGGTCTTTATAATAGTCATAATGCAACCATAAGGGTGGATGGTGAATGCTCAGAATTTTTCAATGTGACAAATGGAGTCAGAGAAGGTTGCATATTGTCACCCCAACTCTACAATATCTATGCAGAGTATGTAATGAGAAGAGCACTGGACAGCTGGGATAATGGAATTTCAATCGGTGGTAGGAAACTAAACAATTTATGCTTCGCTGATGATACTACACTCATTGCAGGAAGTGGACAAGAGCTTGATGAATCGCTCTCTAGAGTGACAATCATTAGTTCGGATTTTGGTCTAGAAATTAACATTAAAAAGACCAAACTAATGGTTATCAACCGACAAAGTCAAATCCCAATCCAAATAACAGGATGCCTGAAAGATCTGGAGTTGGTGAATGATTGTGTATATCTGGGCTCCATAATCAGTAACACGGGAAATTGTGATAAAGAAACAAAACGACGGATTGTCCTAAGTTAAACTCACAAAGATCTGGCAGAACCGGGCATTATCCAAAACAGCGAAAATAAGATTGGTGGAATCACTGGTGTTCTCTGTTTTCCTGTATGGTTGTGAGACCTGGACTGTGAAGGCTAGTGACAAGAACCGAATGGATGCCTTTGAAATGTGGTGTTGGCGGAGCATGCTCCGTATACCATGGACAGAAAGTAGAACAAATGCCTCCATTATAGAAGAACTGAGCATCACCAAACGTTTATCTTCCCGCGTTAGTGAAAGTTACCTCCAGTTCCTGGGACACATTTTGAGGAGAGGAGACAATTTAGAAAAGACCATTCTGCAAGGCAAAATTGAAGGCACCAGACCAAAAGACAGAACAACAAGTAGATGGTTAGACCAAGCAAAGAAGATCACCGGTCTACCTCTTCACAATATCTTAAGAAGAACTGAAGACCACTCAGGATGGAAAAATCTCGTTAAGGATGCAGTTACTAATAAAGTGAAGAAATGAGGTCACGACGCTCAGCAATGAGTAAACCGATTGATGATGAATGATGATGAATGATGATGAGAGAGAAAAAAAATGGAAGGGATCCTACATTTCAAAAATGAAGATATCAGCCAAACAAAGACAAGGGCAGTGAAGGGCATGAAAATGAAACACTCCCTAGGCCTCAAATGCTCTAATACCTGACGCAACACTTCCACACGCCAATTCATTTCATTTCACTGTTTTATGAGGAAGTACAACTGGGCAACCATTCTCTATTGACACAGACTTCAAGGCAGTCTACAGTCCAGGGTAGTACACACACAGTACTCAATCCCAGTCCAACTCCTCAATTCCAACAGTGACTCACTGTTTTCAGCTAGCCTCCTTTCCATATCCTGATTGTGGAGGACTAGAATATTCGGGGGGGGTCAGCTAGAGACAGATCGACATTAATCAGAAATGACGGTAACAGCCAAGTAACAGAAAATCCCAAGACTTATGTAATATTATTTACTCGATATATTGTATTGAAAAGGTGGACCATTGTCAATTTATTTCTTAGACTGACAAATTTTACAGAAAATGAAGCAATTCTTACCTCATTGTTAATAGTTACTACACAACATACCTCTTCATGGCCCCAAGTACCATACCTAATAGTCTTTAGTTTTTTGTCGAGCAGAACGAGATTAACTGCTAGAAAAAATATTGACATTTTGCAAAGACCTAAGACCTACTGCACTTCATGAGAATAAACCATGCTAAACATCAAGATCCCTTAAAAGTTGTCTTGTTTCCCATGGCTTTAAATATAATTCTAACACAAATGATACATTTTAAGGAAGTACATTTTATTCAACATTTAAATTCACATCCAAAGAAGTTTTTAGTCCTTTAAATACATGAAATATTTAATGCAACATTATGTCAACTTACTGAAAAGAGAAATAATAATTAACTATCCTTAATTCTTATAGTGCCAGGCAGCCGACCTATCGGCGATGTGAGCAGCTGCTAAAAATGCCAGGGGGGGGGGGGGGGGGGGCGATCTGTCGCCCACGGTTTTATTTTGCCTGTATCTTAAATTCCTGCAGCATGATGGCAGCATAAGTAATATTGCCACAAAGATTGAAGTTTTTACTCTCTGGAAATATTGATAACATGTTATATCAATATCAGTGTTTATAAAAGCTTTCTTCTGACACAATGCAAGTTTCGCGCGTGGTAGCCCTGCACTCTGCTGCTTCACATCATTTGCTTGTTATCTCGTATGTTTATACATTTGTTCATTTACCTCCAATAGTGTAAAGATGGATAAGTATATGAAAGATGATAAAATATGCAAAGTTTTAACATTAAGTGATACATTAGAGAATAATTTATCGACTGACAAGTTTTCGAAGTAAAGAAGAAATTATTGTGTATTTAACCTGCGTGCGTAATTTTGTAAAAATTCGTCATTTTCAAAAAGTACTATCAAGAATTGTATAAAACTTTAGTTTCTTGTTCAAAATTAGCTGAATATTCTCACAATGGTATCATACTCAGGACGAAAATACACTATAAACATACAAATTAGGTCAAATTTGGAACTTAAGATTTTAAAAAAATAATCAAAACTTCATACACTTTTAAATGAAGAAAATTAAACTCTCTTGCAATTATAGTCACGCTCACATGTTCTCTATTCACCTGTGTGCAATGGAAAAAAGAACAGATTTACCTCCAAAAATATAGTAAGAAAATGTTTTTCCTTAGTGTATGCATTTTCATTAAAATTGTCTTGGCATTCTTAGAGCAACCACTATATTACAGCCAGGCATCATAAGGGTTAATAGTTCATGTTTGGACCAAAACTCGTTAAGGCACAAGATTATGGATTTACATTTCCAAATAAAACATTCTAAAATGTTAAGCCAAGAGGATTCCACAAATCTATAAAACAGAGCTGAAAATCAGTTGCAACAATATAAACACAACATACTTGTTATGAACTTTATCAAATAGACAGATTGAGTGATAGCCCACATCATCAAGAGAGTAAACAACTTTTTTTTATCACCAACAAAATGATATACAGTAAGTGTATTAACTATACGGTGGGTAATAAATAAAGCAATGATTGAAACCACATTACTGTTTAGAAGTCTTCCCTGTCTACATGATCACACAATTGTGAAACTTAATGTTCATCCAACAGAATGGCCAGATGCTGAGCCAAGGATACTGACATCAACAGGGGAGTCTCGGTCGTACGACACCTCCATGTCCAACTCCTCATCATCTTCATCATCGTGGCTGTCACTATCATCGTCATTATCATCTTCTTCTTCATCATCTTCTTCCTCCTCATCTAAATGCTGTAACACACAATGAAAATGAACTCTGAGTAATGTGTAACAAAAGATATACAAGTTTACTGATTAATGCAGTAAAAAACAATGTGTTTGGAAGACATACAGCCACCTTATTAGAAACAGCTATCCTCTGGTGAACCTCACATAGCCTTCAAAATAGTCTAAATTCATCTAGGAACTAGTAGTACCCATACACTTCCCTACAAGAAAAAATCTAAATGAATTAATAAAAAAAAAGAAGATTAACGTGAATTACCAATGGAATTCAATGCGTTACTTAATATTATTAATAAACGGGTGGACCAGATAGATCGTGTTCTCAAATTAAAGGGCCAGTACCAAGCGAGTGGCTGCGCTGGTTGGATCACATAACTGTCAACTTGCATTCGGGAGGTAGCGAGTTAGAACCACACTATCAGCAGCACTGAAGATGGTTTTCCGTGATTTCCCATTTTCATACCAGACAAATGCTGCAGTGTACCTTGATTTAGGTCACAGTTGCTTCCTTCCCGCTCCTAGCCCTTTCCTATCCCATCATTGCCATAAGACCTATGTGTCACTGCGACGTAAAGAAAATTATAATAAAGAGCCAGTATAATTTCTGCATGATATGTAGTATATGTAAATTATCTCTCAACTATGTATGTACGGCCAACACTTGTCCCGTTTGTCTGTGGGGTTGTGTATGAAGCGAGATGAATCTTTGTAGCGAGTGTTTACAACCGAATGTCCTTCCTGACGTCAACCTCCTCAGAGGAGTTAATTAGATGAGATGAATCATGTGATAGGTAATAGTAAAGAGGAAGAGGATGAAACTTGGTGCCGGCACATAGCATACTCCTGTTAATATAGATGTTGATTCCCATGGGGAACCTGAAATATTTGTCCCGAATAAGTAAATTTATAACACCAATATAATTGGTCCGTTATTGAACATTATAAATGTTCCAGCTAACTCATTACTGGTTGCCAGCATGGGAATCAACATCTATATCATCTAATGGCCAGGCAGGCATTAATTTTTGAAAATGGGACAAAGTCTCTCATAGTGCATTGGCACTGATGGTGGCTCCAAGTAGCCTACGCAGTGGCCTCCACAGTATGCACTAGCCATGCATCTTGGTAGGTGAGCTATTTACGAAGTGATGAGCCCAACTTAGCACACTGGGGTGAAACGCTGGCAACCAAGAATGAGTTAGCTGGAAAATTTATTATGTCCAATAACGGACCAATTATATTGGTATTAGCATACTCCTGTTGAATAGCAACAAGGGGTCTGCTCAAGGCTTAACGTCTCCATCTGATGGAGAAATCACCATCAACAGCGTCATATGCTCTCACTGCACATAAATACTATGGAGAGGTTTGGAATTTAATCTAGGCTTTTGGCACGGAATCTGGTGATTAAAAATTGTATGCCACCATCTCTCTTGCCCTGCCAGACAACAATCTGATTGTGAATATTTTTTCCGTCCACAGGACTCGAACTGGCAAACCAGTGTTAGACCATACAAACTTGATGCTGTACTGATCAAGGTCACCAGGTGGGCTATTTCTTAACTTAGATTATATATTTAATATTTAGGGCGCCCAGAAGCAAAACCCACCAAGTCCATCGAAAATTAAAAATGAGATGAAGTTGTTTTTATACAAACTTGCATGCGGGCAATTCAATGGCGCCAATATTTTCTTTCAAAAGTGGCTATATCCCTATGAAAATGGTGGACAAAAATTAGGATTCATTTCAAAATCCACTAGATCCAATTGAACTTCCGCCATTGTTAGTTTCAAAACCCACCAAGTCGCTTTCAGCCAGTCAGCACATAGAATTGCATTATCCAGGATTCCTTCATACAGCCATCAGCTCTGTTGTGTTTTGTACTATGTGGTTAAGTGTTCGTTAAACATCAATACGTTTAATTTCTACTTGCATAATATTCAGTGGAATAATGGATACAATGAGCAGTGATTTACAAAAGTGTTCTCCAAGCAAAGCTCTTGTGAAAACAGCAAATAAGGAGAAAAGGAAAAGAGAAATGGAACAAAAAGAAAGGTACTATGTGTGGTTGAGGTTATATTTACATGTAATATAACATTATGTACAGTACTACATTGTTGTGATAATTATACCACACACCTAATCCAATAAATTCTAAAATAAGTACATACATACATACATACTTACATACATACATTATAGATTGTTATGCCTTTCAGCGTTCAGTCTGCAAGCCTTTGTGAATTTACTAAACGTCGCCACAATCCTCGATTTGCAACTGGTGTTAGTTCTATACCTCTTATCTTTAAATCATTAGAAACTGAGTCTAACCATCGTCGTCTTTGTCTACCTCTCCTTCTCTTACCCTCTATAACAGAGCCCATTATTCTCCTAGGTAACCTATCCTCCTCCATTCGCCTCACATGACCCCACCACCGAAGCCGGTTTATGTGTACAGCTTCATCCATCGAGTTCATTTCTAAATTAGCCTTTATCACTTCATTCCAAGTACCCTCCTGTCATTGTTCCCATCTGTTTGTATCAGCAATAATTCTCGCTTCTTTCATGTCTGTTACTTCTAACTTATGAATAAGATATCCTGAGTCCACCCAGCTTTCGCTCCCGTAAAGCAAAGTTGATCTGAAAACAGACAAATGTAAAGATAGTTTCGTCCAGGAACTCACTTCCTTCTTACAAAACACTGTTGATCGCAACTGCGAGCTCACTGCATTAGCTTTACGACACCTTGATTCAATCCCACTTACTATATTACCATCCTGGGAGAACACACAACCTAAATACTAGAAATTATCGATGTGTTCTAGCTTTGCATCACCAATCTGACATTCAATTCTGTTGAATTTCTTACCTACTGACATCAATTTAGTCTTCGAGAGGCTAATTTTCATACCATACTCCTTGCACCTATTTTCAAGTTCCAAGATATTAGACTGCAGGCTTTTGGCACAATCTGCCATTAAGACCAAGTCGTCAGCATAGGCCAGACTGCTTACTACATTTCCACCTAACTGAATCCCTCCCTGCCATTTTATACCTTTGAGCAGATGATCCATGTAAACTACGAACAGCAAAGGCGAAAGATTACAATAGGTGGAAACAATTACCCTCACTTCTTAATTAACCTTGTCTAACCCCTGTAAGTACCCTGAACCAAGAACTCATTCTACCATCACTTCTCACTGAAACCCAATTGTCAACATAAATGCCTTTGATTGATTTTAATAATCTACCTTTAATTCCATCAGTATAGTGAACACCTTTTCCCTCGGTACCCTGTCATATGCTTTCTCTAGATCTACGAAACAAACACAACTGCCTATTCCTCTCGTAGCATTTTTCAATTACCTGGCACATACTGAAAATCTGATCCCAACACCTTCTCTGTGGTCTGAAACCACACTGGTTTTCAACCAACTTCCTCTGAACGACTGATCGCACCCTCCCTTCCAAGATGCCAGTGAATACTTTGCCTGGTATACTAATCAATGAGATACCTCGATAGTTGTTACAATCTTTCCTGTTCCCTTGCTTATAGATAGGTGCAATTACTGCTTTTGTCCAATCTGAAGGTACCTTACCAACACTGCATGCTAATCTTACTACTCTATGAAGCCATTTCATCCCTGCCTTCCCACTATACTTCACCATTTAAGGTCTAATTTCATCTATTCCTGCTTCTTTATGACAATGGAGTTTATTTACCATCCTTTCCACTTCCTCAAGTGTAATTTTACCAACATCATTTTCCTCCTCCCCATGGGCTTGGCTGTTCGCAACACCTCCAGGATGATTTCCTTTTACATTGAGAAGATGTTCAAAATATTACCTCCACCTTTCCAGTGATTCTCTGGGATCTATTATGAGTTCACCTGAATTACTCAAAACACTGTTCATTTCCTTTTTCCCTCCCTTCCTAAGATTCTTTATTACTGTCCAGAAAGGTTTCCCTGCTGCTTGACCTAGCCTTTTCAGGTTATTACCAAAATCTTCCCATGACTTCTTTTTGGATTCAACAACTATTTGTTTCGCTCTGTTTCTTTCATCTACGTACAAATCCCTGTCTCCCTCGTCCGTTGTTTGGAGCCATTTCTCATAAGCCTTCTTTTTACGTTTACAAGCTGCTCTCACTTCATCATTCCACCAAGATGTTCACCTTTTCCCATCTTTACACACAGTCGTTCCTAGGCATTCCGTTGCTGTTTCTACTACAGCATCCCTGTATGCCACCCATTCTCTTTCTATATCCTGAGCCTGCTTACTGTCCACTGTTCAAAACTTCTCACTAATCATATCCATGTACTTCTGTCTAATTTCCTCGTCCTGGAGATTTTCTACCCTTATTTATTTGCAGACAGATTTCACTTTCTCTACCCTAGGCCTAGAGATACTTAGTTCACTACAGATCAGATAGTGGTCTGTATCATCGAAAGATCCCTGGAGAACTCTTATATTCCTAACAGATTTCCTGAATTCGAAGTCAGTTAAGATATATCTATTATGGATCTGGTACCCCTAGCCTCCCATGTGTAGCAGTGAATAGCCTTATGCTTGAAGAATGTATTCATAACTGCTATTAAATGAAACCGAATACATCAATAAAACAGAAACTTTTTTCACTAACAACAAATTTAAGGTAATTGAGAAAGACCCCACCCTAAAAATTCAAAAGAATTTGAAAGGGATACTGAAGCAAAGCTCCTTCCTTTTTAACGACCAAGATATTCAAAAACTCATTAATATGAATCCAGGACTTCCTAAAGCAAGAGCTATGCCTAAATTACATAAAAAGGATGCACCTATGAGACCTATAATTAATTTTCGGAGAAGCCCCACATACAAAATATCCCAATTTATTCATAGGTTCTTAACTCATAACTACGTATTTTATACCAAATCTTCGATAAAAAACTCCAAAGAGTTCTGCATTGCTATTAAAGATTTCAAGTTAACTTCATCTCATGTAACAAGTTCCTTCGACATCAAGGACATGTACACGAACATTCCTATTAAGAACACCATTGAGATTATAAAGTCGAATTTATTAATTCACAAACGTATCAGTATACCTGAAATAGAAAACTTCATTACTATCTTGGAATTCGTTTTGAACCACAATTTCTTCTCTTTTAATAATAAAATATATCAGCAAGATGGACTTCCAATGGGAGCGCCGGCTTCTGGAATTTTAGCTAACATTTACCTCGACTTTTTGGAACACACTCAGATAGTAGGTCACATTAAAGGACTCGATCTCTGGCTTCGATATGTTGATGATACCTATGCCATAATTAACAAGGAAATAGTATCCTTAATACTTTGAATAATTTAGACCCAAACATAAAATTTACAGCTGAAGAAGAAGAGAAAGGCATACTCAATTTTCTGGATATCCAAACAATTCGTAAAGACAACCATTTCCAATTTAAAATATACAGGAAACCCACTTTTACCCCGACTACAATCAAAAGTGATTCTTTACATCCTATCTCGCAAAAGAAATCAGCTTATTATAGTTTCATCAACAGAGTCTTTGAAATTCCGCTAACAGAAACAGACAGAAAAAAGGAACTTTCTTTCATTCGTCAACAGGCTCTACATAATGGTTTCAGTTTGAAATTCATCAATAAAATCATCACTAAATGCAAATACCAACAACAAATTAAACTTAAACAGCATTCAGAAAAAGAAAAAGGATATGTAAAATTCACCTTTAATAACCCGAAGATTTACGAAATCACCAACTTATTCAAGAAACACAATACCAAGGTAGCCTTCTCTACAAACAACAACACGAAACATAGATTCTTTAGTCATAATAAAGCTAATAAACTTAAAGATGACGAATTCCAGGAATCGGGTATTTATAAGCTGACTTGTGCTCAATGTAAAAAAACTTACGTGGGACAATCTGGAAGGAACTTCTCAATTAGATATCAAGAACACGTCAATGCTGAAAGATACAAAAGATTCTCTGCCATGGGATCCCATATGAAAGAGTCCAACCACAAATTCACCAATATAAAACAGGACCTTCAAATTATCTGTATGATTAATAAAGGTAATCTTATGAACAACCTAGAAAACATCCACATCGTTCTTGATAAATTGGAAAACGGTGAAGAGAATCTCAACCAAAACAACGAGCATAAAAACATCTTATATGAGAATATTAGCAAATACTTAAAATGGGTAGACATGAAACAGACTAGACGAACAAGAGATATAATCAAACACGACATCGCAGAAGCACAGCCAAATCTCCCTCCTCCCTCACATGTTATCTTAGATGACGATAAAACTCTACTTCCCTTCTCTCCAGAGCTTTTCATGAACTGTCAAACCGTATCACATCGTTACTTCACCAGGTCGCGCTCAAAGTCAGACCCTCTAGACAGCATAGAATAAACATCTTTTCCAAACAAGAACGAGAGGCAAGATGACCTATTCTGATGACCTCCATTTTTATCAAAGGAGTCTCCAAAGAACTTTTATTTGTGCTTATTGTCATAATGTTTTTCTTTCCAGTTCTTTATTTATACAGCTGAAGAGGACCACTAAGTGGTCGAAACATGTCCTGTAAGTTTTAATTTTATTCAATTTGCCTGAGGCATTAATAAAGTATCGATTAGGTGGTTATTTATACTTACTTCTTGATTAAACATCGATACGGTCATGAAATGGACAACTTGTAATACAGTGTTGTAGTGTTAAGTGACTTCTCTTGCCCACTGAATTTCTGAAAATAGTACAGTATTTAAAACTTAACAGGCGTTCGATGATAACAGCTAGCCTCTACATGGCGGGGAAGTTTCATCATGAGTGAGGACATAGATATTTACTATCCAAGTTTAAAGTACAACAACAATGTAAATGTATCTACCAAATAATCTAACCAATGTTATACCCGGTAATCATGATTGGATTGTTGGTGAGTTTATCACATAATTTAAAACCCAAGCCACCACACGCCACACCTTATCCACCTTATTCTTCTTGCAGGTGCGAACTGTGTACCACAAGTGGATCTGGCCCTGTTTTATGGCCAGATGCTCTTCCTGACATCAACCCTATATGGAGAGACGTAATCACTTTGCATGTTTCTGTGGTGGTTGGTAGTGTGATATATTGTCTGAATATGAAGAGGAAAGTGTTGGGACAGCACAAACACCCAGTCCCCGGGTCAGAAGAAATAATCAGACGCAATTAAAATCCCCGACCCTGCCGGGAATCAAACCCGGGACCCTCTGAACTGAAAGCCTCAACGCTGACCATTCAGCCAATGAGTCGGACAGTTTATCCGTCTTAACTCTGTATTATATTAGAAATGTTTCTAAAGTGCCTCTTAAAATTTAACAGTAAACATTGTAATTCATTACGGACATTAGAAAAATTATTTAAGGTTGTAGGCCTAGCTCTTTACTGTATTCGATCAAAATACATAAACTGCATTGAACATAAATAACTTATTTCTTACAACGTAAATTGAAAATGACGTTCAAACTCGGGTGTTGCCACAGTGATCGACAATGACTGGGAGAACTTCGCCCAACCTTCAAGACTTGTGATGTAACCACGTCATAATTGTGAATAGCATACACACATCGTCTGTCCACCTGCTTACAGTGCTGTGTGCCCGCGGTACGAAATGCCCAGTGTGAGCACCTCTGGTATAGAGCATAGAGATACAGGCATATTAAGAATTCGCTGAAATTAGGTAGAAGTGAAGACGCGAGACTAACATTATTCCTCGTTCATCCCTAGTATGCGCGACAGGATTGAGATTCAGAACTCATCTGACCACTGCAGCAAAGAAAGAAGATGGGACATATATAAGTTTATTTACGTTTGGACACTGATGTGTCCTATATTTGGAAGAAGCATGGAATTCTAAACAGAGTTCTTTTTTTTTAAAGCAAAAACTGAAATTGAGGTTTTGCCCTAAAAATTATCCCATTTCTTGGGGCACATGGCAATATATATATATTTCTGTGTGCAGCCATTTTTAAATGTCCTACAGAAGTATTTAAAAATTCCTTTGAAAAGCCACGCTCATTTCCTCGATTAATATTTTCAGAATTTCACTGTATTTCGTATTTCTGCTTTCGAATTTCCAGCTATTCCTGGCATACTGGTCTGTGTTGTCATCTGTGGATAGTTTCCATAGTTATGGACACAGAGGAACATTAGAAATAGTCAAATAAACCTGTTTCCCGTTACGAACGACAAATCATGTCGAACAGAAAATAACCACCACACTTGCTTTGTATTTTTGTTTACGTTTGCTGAGGAATATTTTAAGCTTCAAAATTCAGCTTGGGTTCAGCGTGTTAAGATTTACTAATAATTCTTAACTGGAGCTAATGCCTTAACACTTGTATGTGATGTGGTTTAGCACAATGGAAAATAAAAATAATTTTCAATGAAAACTATTCTAGTCTTTCAACATTTGAAGATCGATTATTACTGCTAGGGTATCATTTTTTTAATCTTTAAGGACTTAATAAGTAGAGTAGAATGTTGCTGAGGAGAGAAAAAGGGCCAATGACGAAGAAATATGTGGTGGTGGGAAGTTCTGATGCAGCTACTGTAATTTTACACAATTTGCTCTTTTCTCAAAACTCTTATTTTTCAGTACTCAAAATGTTGTTAGGGCAGCAGTTTTTGCTTGCCTTCAAACTTGGCATGTTACGCTACCATGTGAGATCCATAAAATTTGGTATCCATTTCGAAATAAAAAAAAAAAAAAAAAAAAAGATATCTGATATCTTGAGTCAAAGTCCGGCTCCATGGTTCAATGGTTAGCGTGCTGGCCTTTGGTCACAGGGGTCCCGGGTTCGATTCCCGGTAGGGTCAGGAATTTTAAACATCATTGGTTAATTTCATTGGCATGGGGGCTGTGTGTACGTGTTGTCTTCATCATTTCATCCTCATCACGATGTGCAGGTCGCCTACGGGAGTCAAATCGAAAGACCTGCACCTGGCAAGCCGAACATGTCCTCGGATACTCCCGGCACTAAAAGCCATACGCCATTCCATTTCATTTCATTTCTTGAGTCAAATATGAAAATTTGAGAATTTCTAAAAAGAATGCAGAAGGCTGAGAGAAAAAAGTACACTAATAACACCAACAATGTAATTGTTCAAATAATAATGCCAATAATTACTTGCGTACCCCAAAGAACACAAAAATGTTTCAAAGTAAAAACTCAAAAAATAGTTTGCAAAGGATGCTTTGAAATTATTCAAATTATTTTTATAAAATGTGTTGTAAATGCCAAAATGTTTCAAATTTTATAATAATCTTAACTTTGACAACGAAAATGAACTCACAAAATATTGTACATATTGGATAAAAACTGCAAAACTTACAAAATTCAGTAGGAACTTCATCCCCCCCCCCAACCTTTCTCTGAATGAGTTTAAATTATTCATCCTGACTGTTTGCTAGCTAATGAAGGCATATCAGCAAAGTGCAAAGCGTTAATCTTTGCCATTAACTGAAACACATCTATCTAGAGCTTTTGCCATGATACAACCCTATCTAACTCCACATTCTTGGTGGAACTCCTTTGTTAGAGTCTGAAACACACACACTCATCCTGTAGTTTCTTTATACAATTCAACTATCAGCAATATGAGCTGATTTGGCACAGCCACTGATTGCTCTTTAACAGTTACAATAGATGATGCCACTACACTTTGTCAAAGGCTTTTCAAAAGTCAATAAAACTAATGTATGAGGGAGAAGAAAAATTCCCTGAATTCTCTTTCAACCGTCACAGGTTCAGCAGGTGTTCTCAAGTACATCTTCCCTTTATGAATCTTGCTTGTTTGGGTGTTATTTCCAATGGCAAATAGTATTTCAGTCTCTCATTAATAACATGGAGTATTACCTTACGACAAGTATGTGAAATGAGAGTAGTTGTCCTATTCATGGTGATTTCCTTTTTTTGTAGATGGAGATGGTAGTGCATTTTGTCCAGTCCTTGGGCAATTTTCTGGTGTGCCATATTTCATCGCAGAGGAGATGTAGAAGTTTTAGTCCAATGTCTTTTGTAGCATACAGTATCTTTTTAGTAATTAGATCTGGGCCAAGTGACTTTTTTCTTTTAGTTTCTCCATTGCTGCCTGGATTTCAATCTAAAGAATCACCGTGATCTTCGTATTCATGTTGTTGGTCTACTTTATACAGGTTTTGACTCTTGACAGTGTCTTCCATACTTCTACCATTTCATCCACGTTTGTTTTCAAGTTCCCATTGCAATCTTCAACAGCCCATGTTTTTTTTTTTACCTACATTCCTTTGCACCGAGCGAGCTGGCCATGCAGTTAGCACTGTGCAGCTGAGAGCTTGCATTTGGGAGAATGTGGGTTTGAACCCCACTGTCAGCAGCCCTAATAATAATAATAATAATAATAATAATAATAATAATAATAATAATAATAATAATCGTATGGCCTCAGCTACCGTTTGCAGACATTTCGATTTGATGCCATCTGGCTGTCTGCTCGTCAATTTCGACGTTCCGGTTTACTCTGTCTGCCATCTAGCGGACCTAGAGTAAACCGGATCTCTCTTGGGCGTCTATGGCTGGGATTTAATTAATTTTGTCGGGTAAATACCAAATGTATCACCAGAGATCTTTTACATGCCGACATCGTACTACATGGAGTGTCGAATGGATTTTTTTTTCCGTCCTTCAAAAATCCGACTACCTCTGCCGGGTTTGAACCCGCTATCTTGGGATCCGGAGGCCGACACTCTACCACGGATCCACAGAGGCAGCCCTGAAGATGGTTTTCTATTTTCACACCAAGCAAATGCTGTGGCTGTACCTTAACTATGGCCACGGACATTTCCTTCCCACTCCTAGCCCTTTCCTATCCCAACATCACCATAAGACCTATCTATCTGTGTCAGTGTGATGTAAAGCAAACTAAAACGAAGTACTTAAAAAACCCTTGCAATGAATTTAATTTTCCTAGAGAGATCTCTTGGCTGGTTTTTCTGTTCATGTGTTTAACGTTTTGTTTATCCTCTGTGTGTACATTCTACACAGCAAGCTGTCGCCTAGTCTCAAACACTTGCAGTGTCTCATCTGATATCCACAACTTTTGTTTTGTTTGGATTGTTCGATCATTTTCAGATGTTTGTAATGCTGGCTGGATTTATTCTTTGCATTGTTCTTGCATCTGTCTGTTTGTGAAAGCTGTATCAATTATGCCACACTGGTTTTTTTTGTGGTGGGGACTCTACTGATAGTGGTAGCAGATGGTTAGGTAGTATTCTTGCCGGAAAAAAATCAGTGTCAGAAAGTTGGTATGTCTGTCGGCAGTTGCCATATTGAGTCTTGCTTTCCCTTTTGACAAGCTCTGAGCCTGCCACTTTGTTGTTCTTGAGCTGTTGAAGGGCTACTTCAACCTACTGAGGTTAAGGGAGTTCAGATAAATGGTTTTGTATAAGCTTTTGAGGAACTGTAGCAAAGATGTTCTCATCAACGTGCCACCTCTAAATCACAAAGAGTTTATTCCTCGAGTTGATGGGTTAAAGGTAGTTTCAGTCAAGGCATACTGGTAAAGTCAGAAGGCAGAAGCCACTAAGTTTAATTCTCCAAAAATATAATTGAAGTTATAAGATATTATTTCCTTTTTCCTATTTTAGTTGTCTCTACATAGGAAACAACATTAAAACAAAAATTACAGATATATATAACATGCTGAAACATAAAAATCTTATAAAATTTAGCACTTTGTTTGTTTAGCACTGGAGTACCATCTATCTTCTGCAGCAACCGAGTCTAAATCATGGACAGTGGGTTAATAATTAGACCTTTTATAAAAGGGTAGGAAATCTTGCCTTTTCTCCATGCCAGTGATCTGACTGCTCTAGTACATCAAACAAAACAATATGAAACTAATAATAATTGTCGACTTTGCTGAACATTGCCAAACAGACCGGGGCAGTAGCAGGAAACTGCAGATGATATTATTATTATTATTATTATTATTATTAAACATTGAACTCATGAAAATGACCACAAACATTAAAGCACTTCTAAATGCTGGAAACAGAAACAAGATTTCTAATATTAGAACACAGTATAAGAAACATAAACTACTAAGACACCACTGTCGTCCACTGTTGCCATTCGTGAAGAGCCATCATTATCATCTAAAGGCTATGCTTTGTCGATACAACCAATCCTGTCTGTCATCAGCCATCCTCTTTACTGTGATATACTTCTTATTTTTCTTTGTATATCAGTCAGGTAGGATTTCCATGGTCTGCCTCTTCCCTTCTCCCCTAGTACCTTGCCCTCTATGATATTCTTGACCATGGTGAGTCTCAGGATATGTCCTATAAATTTTCCTCACTTCTATGTCTCTTACGTATAACTTCCAACACACTACAACTCCCCGTAATACCTGTTTATTAGCTTTTCTTTCTGTCTACCGGGTTCTTGTCCTCTCTTCCTCCATATCCACATTTCTGCTGTTTTGAGATGATTCTGATCTACTTTTCCTAGTGTCCTAGTTGCACTTCCATGCAGCAGAGTACACCACATGAATTACTTCTTACTCAGGAAAGCATGTTTCCAAAGCTATTCTTCTCTTCACTTACTCCATAGATCTCTCATCTTCTGCGATCATGCTCCCCAAGCAGTAGATATATTCTTGTTCAACTGTCGTAATGTCAACTGTGATATCTGTTTTCACTGCTTTTTTTTTTTTTCCCTCAATTTTCTTTACAACTTAAGTCTTGGTCTTTTTTTTTTTTTTTTTTTACCTTTAATTTTCATTTGCTAAGGAACATACACATCAGATTCAGCATTCTGTTCATTTCTATCTCAGATCATCTGCAAACCCAATGCATCATAACACAGGCTTACTAACTGTGAAATGAGGTTGTCCTTCACATTCGACACAGTAGGTTGACACTTTTACTTGATTTTGTGCTATAGTTTGAGAATTTTTTTTTTCGGTAGCAGCCTTTACAATATTTTGGAATTTTGTCAACTTGACCCTCATGTTTCCTGAAATAATGTGAATGCAATTACTTTCTTTTCCTTTGTGGCTCTACATTTTCACTTTGAGCTTTAGGATTTGGATGTAGCAATTCTTCTATTATTTTTTTCTTTGCAATCTGTTAATAATGTTATTCATTTTTATGTCCCACTAACTACTTTTATGGTTTTTGGAGACGCCAAGCTTCTGGAATTTTGCCGTGTAGGAAGTCCTTAACGTGCTGGTAAATCTACTGACATGTTTCAGTACCATCAAATACCACCACACTGAGCCAGTATTGAACCTCCCAAGCAGGGCTCAGAGCAAGAGTTCTACCACCTGACCTACTCAGCCCAACTGAAATCCGTTACGCTAATAGAAGATCCAGTGACTATTTTGCAGATAATGGGTGCATTCACAATAGCTGCACCAAAAATGATTTCAATAGCTATCTTTCAAAACCACTTCAGTGTCCTTCTGAGCACAGTATTATAGCTATTTGATCAGAAAGATCAACTGGGCTTTTTCCACTGTTGCTTTCAACAACTGCAAGATATTTTTCTACTGAACCGGATCGCCTGCTTACTATCACTTAGTGGTCGCATGTTTCACTGATTGCATCATAATGTCACGCTTATCTTTCCACTTTAGAATACACACTGCAATAATTTTCCTTGGCAATTATTTTACCTTTATTTAGTTTTTTTAAAAACAACCACCTTCATATTTTCCCTTTTGTTGGCTCTAAGTTTTCCTAACAAGTGTGTTTTGTTGTTGAAAAGTTTTTTGGCTAGTTCAAGACAGGTAATACAAAGGCAGATCAAATAAAACAGGAATTTGAATGTACTGCTGCTGTTAGTAATAATTCTAAGGCGGGGCTTTGCCGGGATGTTGGTGGGGGTGTCTGCGCATGCGAACGACATTGGAGAGCTGGGCTGCTTCGGAATGCCATGAGTGAGCAAGAGGTGCACACGTCTGTTGCGCAACGCATCATTATTAAATTTCTCCCAAGAGGACACCAAACCTTCCAAAATTTTGAGACGGTTCCACGCACAGTTTGGGGAAGAAACATGTCGTGTGTCTTTGCGCTCCTCGCTCTGCGCTGCCTGCTCCGCGCACGCAACAGCCTGGATTGTTCTCGACTCTACGAGACGTCTGCACTGCGCTTGCCTGTTACATGAGCCAGCTATATAAAGGCGCTGCCTTCCAGCCACAGGCGAGGACTTGCCAGTGCCCAGCACCAGATTACGCCGAATGTCGAACACGGGGGCTATCCCTCTTAAAAAGGTGTCTCAAATAGGTGGACTGATTCTGAGTGTTTGAGGTTTCACCTCGGGTTACTGCCTCCACTCCCGTTTCCCGCAGCCACGTCGAGCCCGATGACAGTATTCCCTCAGTCCCACCTAGGCTCAAAAACATCAATTAGTATTCTACTAATTATGCATTTCAATGTCAGTTCCTGACAAGTTACAGAAACAACTAATATTCTATTAGTGCAAGCTTTCGCTTCTGATTACACTTGTGACGGTATAGAGCAGATAGTTTTCAACTATCAAGAACTCTAGCTTTTCAATGGACTTCGCATCAAGATAGATTCATGTATATATGTATATAAAGTGTACATTTTTTGGAACTTCAGTCTTCAAGCAACGTTAACTGTTTATAATTTTCATACTGCTTCGAGGAAAGTTTTATATGAATGTATGTATATATGTTATTAAGACTATCTGAAGCAATAAAATATAGTTGTGTTCCTGTATACCTGTTCTTGTATACAACACAACTCTTTCGCAGACTCAAGTGTACGAGTGTAGCAGGAAGAGAAGCTGTGGAAAATGAACCTTATGAAAAGAGACCACAGACGAGCATCACTACCGACAACATTGTTGCCGACCGGGCGAGTTGGCCGTGCGGTTAGGAACGCGCGGCTATGAAGCATCCGGGAGATAGTGGGTTCGAATCCCACTGTCGGCAGCCCTGAAGATGGTTTTCCGTGGTTTCCCATTTTCACACCAGGCTTTACCTTAATTAAGGCCACGGCCGCTTCCTTCCAATTCCTTGGCCTTTCCTATCCCATCGTCGCCGTAAGACCTATCTGTGTCGGTGCAACGTCAAGCCACTAGCAAAAAACACTGTTGCCATTTGTGACATTATTGGTGAAGATCGGCGAATAAAAATTTTGCAAATTGTTTTAGCCGTAGGAATAAGTTATGGAAGTGTTTAAACCATCATCCAAGATGAACCGCATTTCAGAAAATGATCTGCCAGGTGGATTCTTAGTCTCCTCAATCAGGAAGAAAAAACTTTACAACAGGAAGTTTGTCAGAGACTCCTGCGTCGCTACCAGGAGGAAGGAGAGGATTTCTTGCATCGATATTGTGACTTGTCGTGAAACTTGGGTGCATCATTACACCATAGAGTCAAAGCAAGCAAGCATGGAGTGGCAGCGAAGAGATGAAGCAGGTCCAGTCAATGCCAAAACATGCCCATCTGCTGGAAAGGTGCTTGCAACCATTTT
The DNA here is from genome assembly GCF_040414725.1 of Anabrus simplex. Classification (NCBI taxonomy): domain Eukaryota; kingdom Metazoa; phylum Arthropoda; class Insecta; order Orthoptera; family Tettigoniidae; genus Anabrus; species Anabrus simplex. Next base: position 439,381,303 of record NC_090267.1, read on the forward strand.
CTGGGATTCCATAGGCATTTTGCTGGTGGATTTTCTTCACGAACAAAGGACAATTAATGCAGCCTATTACTATCGCCTTATGGATGAAGCAAAAGCTGCGTATCGCAACAAGCGACGCCGACAACCGATCCAAAACGTCATTTTTCTCCATGACAATACAAGTCCGCATACTGCCACTTTAACATGGGAAAACTGGAGGAAATTCGCTGGACATCTCTCGAACACCCTCCGTACAGTCCAGATTTATCGCCCTGCGACTACCATTTGTTTGGACCACTCAAACAAGACCTAGAGTTCGTGCGCAACTGGCTCCGCACACATCTCTCTTCTTTCTATCAGGACGGCATCAAAAACTTGCCAATCCGATGGAGAAAATGTGTATCGAAAGCAGGACACTATGTAGAAAAGTGATCTCTACATGTGCATTTTTTTTTGTTGATGCAGTACATTTTTTAAAAAATTCCCATTTATATTTGATCCGCCCTCATAATTGTCAGTAATAACCATCCTTCCATTATTCAGTTTTTCCGATCATTTCATAAAATGCTCAGAGGAACAGAGCAGCTCCAGGAATCTTGATCTCTCACTGCATAAATCTTCATGTTTGAAGTGTACCCATTACTTCAACATAGTTTGAATAGCTTGGTTCCGTTTTTGTGGGTCTTCTGTGGCATGTATTGTTTTAAAATTAGGTGACCCCTGAATGGTAGGCTACTAATGATTCATTGATGCAGAATTCAAGGCCAGATGTGTACATATTTTGAAATTTCTCAGTCAGAATGTCAGCAAATGGTTCTACTTTGTGTTAAGTGATCACTTTTAGGACAAAGATCATTATCAATGAAATTCCAGAACTTCAGGAACATTTCAAGCCTATTTCTACTGACAATTTTAGCAACAAAACACAAACTGAGAGTAGGAACTCTTAAACATAACTCTGACAGGCAAGAGTGAAGAAGTGGTAGATAGGATGGAAAGAAGGAAGATTCATATACTTTTTTTTTTTTTTTTTGCTAGGGGCTTTACGTTGCACCGACACAGATAGGTCTTATGGCGACGATGGGATAGGAAAGGGCTAGGAGTTGGAAGGAAGCGGCCGTGGCCTTAATTAAGGTACAGCCCCAGCATTTGTCTGGTGTGAAAATGGGAAACCACGGAAAACCATCTTCAGGGCTGCCGATAGTGGGATTCGAACCTACTATCTCCCGGATGCAAGCTCACAGCCGCGCGCCTCTACGCACACGGCCAACTCGCCCGGTGATTCATATACTGGGATTGAGCAAGACAAAATGGAAAGGGACAAATTCAAAATTATTAAGGGGAAGTTACAAACTGTACTGGCGCGGCAACAGAAAGGAAGTACGAAATGGAGTAATTTGATACTCCAGAAAGATATCACACATGTCACAGATGTTACCTTTGTAAATGACAGAATAATGAAAGCCAGAGTAAACTTAGAGAAGAATAGTTTTAGAATAGTCCAAGTGTATGTCCCTCAGCAAGGATACAGTGATGATGAGAAAAGAGTTCCTGGATGAATTGGAAGATCAAATACAAGACGACAGTGTCATGATAATTGGGGATCTGATGTCCATGTTGGGGCCAATAGATCTGGGCATGAATTGGTGATGGGCCCTTTTGGATTTGGAACAAGAAATGTAGAGGGCGAACATATTCTACATACATTGGGAGGTTCAATACTAGCTCAGTCTGGTGGTATTTGAAGGTGCTGAAATATAAGATTAATAGATACTAGCTGATGTACCCGTGCTTCGCTACAGGATTCTCAGAAAGACTGACTTTGTGGTTTTCCTAACTGAATTGAACATAGGTCATTACAAAAACGTCAGTAGGAATGTAGCGATTGAAAGCAATGTTATCATATAAAATACTCGATCAAATGAAAAACCGCACACTTTCTCACTTTCAACGAACAGTACTACGGTGCCGATCTAAGAGTCCAAAGTTCCAGAGCTGGAATAACCAGGTCGCAGACTGCCGTGAACACTCCTCTGTCATTATTCCGTTAAATATGCACACTACTCATTCCAATCAGTACCTCAGAGTAGGGATTGAATAGCTCGAATACTATGATGAACCAGTGTGTTACGTACCAGATATATCAGAAAATGTATGAACCCGAGGAATGGCATGCTAAAGAAGAAAGTTATCTTACACCCCAGCTACTTCCCGCCATTATACAGGCAGGCTGTTACAGTCGGTACGACCAGGCGAGTTGGCCATGTGGTTAGGGGCGCGCAGCTGTGAGCTTGCATCCGGGAGATAGTGGATTCGACCCCCACTGCCGGCAACCCTGAAGATGGTATTCCGTGGTTTCCCATTTTCACACCAGTCACACCAGGCTGTACCTTAAAGCCAAGGCCGCTTCCTTCACACCACTATTCATTTCCTATTCCATCGTCGCCATAAGACTTACCTGTGTCGGTGCGACGTCAAGCAAATTTAAAAAATTGGTACGCTGCAGTAATCCTATCTATCGGGGATGAGAGGAAACAGAAGACAAAAAGCACATCACAACAAACAATGGTCAATGTAATGTCATTGTTGATAAAGTTTATGGGTTTCTATATTGCAGGCCTTCACATTAGTTTTCTTTCGACTCTGTGATATTAGGGTGTCTTACAAAATTATTGATATCATAGACTGTAGTTCCTTATTCTCAGACTTTACATACCGATTTTCACTAAATTCTGTTTACCCATTTTCTCGTGACTCGGCGCTGATATGGACCTAGTAACAAAAATCCAAATACATGAATATCTCTGATTATATGAGGTACGGCAACAATGTATAAGACATAAGTGATCGGAAATTTAATAACTTCTTACATAGCTACTACTAACTTACGACACTGTACAGACAAAACTCTTATTTTATATATATAGATTCAGGCCATCCCCTAAACTACCATTTCACTCAGCGTGATTAAAATAATTTATAGCCTAGATTTAGCGGTTCATCACCCGACTTTACATTCCGATTTTCATTAAATTCTCTTCAGCCGTTTTCTCGTGATGCGTGTACAGACAGACAGAAATTACGGAAAAGTAAAAAATGCATTTTCTTGTTACTGTAGACATGACCGATACAGAAATACCATTCTTTTCAAATTCTGAGCAATGTACTGACAAAACTCTTCTTTTATATATATAGATTACATTTCAGGCCTTCCCCTAAACTACCATTTCACTCAGTGCGAATAACATTATTGATAGCCTAGATTATAGCGACCTATTCTCCAACTTTGCATACCAATTTTCGTGAAGATACGACCACTAATAAAATAAATATTTGACAATTAAATTTTGGGCCTTCCCCTAAAATACCATTTTTCTCAGCGTGTATAGCCTATATTGTAGCAAATTATTTCCCATCTTTGTCTAGCGATTTTCATTAAGACATGACCACTAATAAAATAAATATTTGAGAATTAAATTTCAGGCCTTCCCCTAAACTACCATTTCACTCAGCGTGATTAAAATAATTTATAGCCTAGATTGTAGCGGTTCATCACCCGACTTTACATTCCGATTTTCATTAAATTCTCTTCAGCCGTTTTCTCGTGATGCATGTACATACATACATACAGACAGACAGACAGAAATTACGGGAAAGTAAAAAATGTATTTTCTTGTTACTGTGGACATGACCGATACAGAAATACCATTCTTTTCAAATTCTGAGCAATGTACAGACAAAACTCTTATTTTATATATATAGATGGCTGGGATGGGAAATCAAAGACAGTTATTGATTATGTGATAACTGATAAATTAATTGGAGAAAATGTGAGGGATACGAAAGTTTATCCCACGTGAAAGCTTGGATGGCAACCACAGACTTCTAGTAGTGGATCTAAATTGCATACTTATAGCTACACCTGCAGTAGAGAGATTAAAAAATGGAAACTGAAAAAAGAAGAAATCAAGAAGGATCTTCAAAATTTTATAGTGACTAAATTGCCAAAATATGAAACAGGTAGTGTTGATGAAGAGTGGAATGCATTTAGAACAATAGTTAACTGTGCTATAGAAGTGTGTGGTAAAACAAACGGTAAAGTCAAGGAGAAAGAAACAAGTTGGTGGGATGACAGAACAAAGCATACAATTCAAGAAAGAAACACGGCAAAGAAAAACAAAGGTGTTGAGAAACATAATCAGGCTCGAGGAATTGTGCCAAAGGATGGTGAAAAAATAGCAAGACTGGAACAGGAATATAGGAATAAGAAACTCCAGGTAAAAAAATAGTGAAAGAAGAAAAGGTGAAGAGCTGGGAACTGTTCACCCAAAGAATTGAGGAAGATAGCAAAGGAAATCATTAAATGTTATACGGATTAATGAAAAGTAAAACAAACATCAAATAGGGAAGAAATTAAAGCTATTGAAACAGAGGACGAGATCATTATCAGAGATGGTAAGATTCAGAGAAGAGATGAAGAGCTATTTTGAAAAACTACTGAATGAGGAGTGTGAACAAGAACAAGTTACCAAAGTCACTAATGAATTACAGAAGGAACAATCTCCAGTTACTTGGAGAGAGACAGAAAATGCCCTGAAGAAAATGAAAAGTGGAAAGTCAGCCGGAGCAGATGAACTAACAGCAGACATGATTAAGGCAGCTGGAATCCCTGGAATACAGTGGCTACATCAAACACTGGGAGTTATATGGAAAGAGAAAAAGTTGCCAGGTGACTGGAAAAAAGCAAGGTCTGTCTAGGGAGGTCAAGTCACGAATGCTACTTATGGAGCCGCCATATTGGGTCTTTAAGCGAGCGGAACCAAAGGCAAGTGTATTCGAATTTAGAGGATTTCGGTACCGTACATTGAAATAAAAACAAAATACCAACTATTTTTCATAAATAATTTAACTGGGCATCTACTGGTCATGTATATATAACTGTATAACACTTAAATGATATGAATACATTCACAGCTATTTGAATAGGAAAATAATTAACAGAGCCTGATTTTTTTTTTTTTTTTTTTTTTTTTTTTGAAACAAGAATCAACAGAAAAGCTCATGATCTTCTCTTTTACTTCCTTACAACTTGGTCTTACCGTGTTTCTTATTAATATTATCTGTCAAATACGTAATCTTATTGACAGAAACATAGAAATCTGTACAGTACCTGTGTCATATTATGATTGCCGGTACATGAAATACTGAACTTGAAGTACTGTAATTCAAGTACTAAAAGATAGTTGTAATAAATTACCTTCAGCGTTTTCTTTATTGAGAAAGTAATTACTGATACTGCGTTTCTAAAAGGTTACCCCAGTATGCTGACAAACACTGAATGCCTCTTGAGTTGAGTGCATTAAATTATGTATGGTAACTCTTGTTATCCATTCATGTGGTATTTCTTTGGGTTGTAAGGCAAAAATTTTCTGCACATATGCAACAAGAGTGATGTTCATAGCTACTCTTAACTTGTTTATTGATAACCCATGCAGTTATATAGTACAAAGTGGTGGTTACAAAGTGGTGGTGGTGATTATTGTTTTAAGAGAAAGTACAACTGGACAACCATCCTCTATAAACACTAATCAGAAGAAAACAAATGGAAGGGGTCCAACACTTCGAAAAATGAAGGTATCGGCAAAAGAAAGATGAAGACCACAAAGTGCGTGGAAATGAAAAACTTCCTAGGCCTCGAATGCGCTAATGCCGTCGCGGTCGGAAAAGAACAAGTGTTGAACAGGGGAGGTCGGATGGGCTAGAATAGTGAAAGCAATGTCAAAACTCAGCTAAGGGCCTCGTGGTCACAACCCAAAATAGATTTCCCCCCGTGGGTGGGGGCAATAGAACAACACCCACGGTATCTCCTGCCTGTCATAAGAGGCGACTGAAAGGGGCGTCAGGAGATCCTAACTAGGGAGCGTGGGTTGGCGACCACGGGGCTCTTAGCTGAGTCCTAATATTCATGCATACAATAATAATAATAATAATAATAATAATAATAATAATAATAATAATAATAATAATAATAATAATAATAATGGTTAAGAAAATTAACTCATTGGTAGATACGATTCCATAAGAAATAGAAATTCAGTCACTATCAAGCTGAGTTAACATAGGTTAGTCAATTTAAGGGATTACATTAGCATTTTATGTTAGGCTACGGTACGTTAAATTAGCCTACAGTAGTTGGTTAGTGCGAGTGTAGTGATCTTTAAGTATTTGTCCAGCCATATAATGTACTCTATTGAGCATTTAAGATGAATGAAATTTAGCTGTAATTAATAACTACAGTACAGTATAAGACTGCTATTATCAATAAAATTTTGTAATGATGACAAGCTGGACATAAATTGTTGGTTTGAAATGATAGGCCTATTGTTTGTTGTGATTGTAATTGGTAAATGAACAGGAACAAGCATTTCAAATATCTGTGAAACATTTCCACGTTGCATGTAGTGTTAAGAAAAGGAAAAGGAATGGAATGAAATGACGTATGGCTTTTAGTGCCGGGAGCGTCTGAGGACAAGTTCGGCTCGCCAGGTGCAGGTCTTTTGATTTGACACCCGTAGGCGCGATGAGGATGAAATGATGATGAAGACGGCACATACACTCAGCCCCCGTGCCAGCGAAATTGACTAATTATGGTTAAAATTCCTGAACCTGCCGGGAATTGAATCCGAGACCCCTGTGACCAAAGGTCAGCACGCTAACCACTTAGCCATGGAGCCGGACACATGAAAAGAAAATGTTCATAAACATCAGTACTACTATTACACATTTCCTGTTACTTGTCTTGCTTGTTTTGAAAGACAATTCTCTTTCTTTGGGAGGTTTCCTATTATACGTCAAAGACTTGGGTGGATTAGGGACGTTGAAAATTGCTGGGATGGAATTCCACTTGAGTAGTTTCCGTCCATCTGCCCTCTTTACTTCAAATTGTGATTCTTCAAAATGATGCTAGAAGAAAATACATAATAAGAAATATAAAACATCGTTCACATAAACATACTATTCTTCAGGAATAATACGAATGTATAACTTCACTAACCTCGCACAAGACGGAATTACCTGTAGGTTGCCGTTTGTCACGCCTAGATTTTTGTACCCACTGAGCTCTCCTTTGCTTATCTCTCGGGAAACGAAACACTCTAATTCCGTCAGAGGTCTTACTTTGGCAATTTAGTGTGGCGCAGTATCCCATTTTCCTTCAAAATACAAGTAATAACACACGTCATTACATCGGGCACGCCCACATAACAACGATATTTGAGACCCAATATGGCCGCCACCGCAAAGGATTGTGGTAGCGTGACCAGACCTCCCTAGACAGACCTTGGAAAAATGGAAATAGAAGGAAGTGCACCAATTATAGAGACATTACTCTTTTGTCACACTGCCATAAGAGATAATGGAGAAGATCGTGGAACAGAGACTGAGAGAAATAATGGAAGATTAATTTGAAGAGGAACAACATGGATTTAGAAGAAATAGATGAACCACAGACCTAAGTTTTTCACTCAAGCAGCTAATTAAAAATATTTGGAAAAAAGGGAAGGACTTGATGATGGTGTTTTTGGATTTGGAAAAAACATATGACAGGGTGGAGAGAGGAAAAATATGGGAATGTTTAGAAAACATCCCAGAAGCAAGTAGTGTGCAAGTAGGAGATGGAAGATCTCAGTTGTTTAAAAGAAGGGGTGTCCAACAGGGGAGTTCTCTTTCCCCATTGCTCTTCATTTCACTCATGGATTACTATTATAAAGTAACTTAAAGGAATAGATAAGGAAGCTCTTAATGCATTTGTTTTTGCTGATGCTGATGATGATGCCATTTGGGGAGAAACAGAGAGATGTTCAGAGGAGACTGGATCTTTAGAACACCAAGTTTAAAGAATATAAATTAACTGTGAGCAACAGAAAAACAGTGGTAATGAAAGTTAGCATGACAAATATACCTTGTAACCTCGCCCTCGAGGGAGAGAAGACTGAATGTGTGAATACCTTTAAATATCTGGGGAGTACAATATCAAATGACGGAAGTGCCAAGAATGAAGTGTTGAGGAGGGTGCAAAAAGGATCCAACTTCTTCCATTAACTACGTAACATAGTATGGGACAAGGGAGTTCCTCAGAGGGCTAAACAGACCCTGTTTAACTCTTTTCCGCCCATAGTGCCCGACTGTTCACTTTGCCTTCCGATCCTTAGCGCCCGGCTGCATTATATGTACACGTGTGCGACATATGCGAAAGGTTTTTTTTTTTTGCAGTGAATTGTTTATAAAGCATTTATGAACATGCAGTACAATCTACAAGGCTTAGGAAATAAAAGGAGAGCGATAATCTGTCTTGAAGTTGTCTAGGCAATGGTCTTGAACTTCCGCAAGTGCAGGTCAGCCGTTTCATTCATAAACATGTCGGGATTGAATACTGCAGATATTGAATATAAGTGAAAAAATGACACAGAATCGTTGAGTAGGGGTGGAGGTAAACTTTTAGTGAGTAAATAACATAATAAAGATAATTTTAGTAATAACAGTGATATAAGTGAAAACGGATATCGAGTTATTGGACCTAATAGCGATGCGGTGGCAGTTCGGGTAACACAAACATTTTGTTTTGTTACTCCGAATGATTATATGGATGATGTTGACCCTGTCCATAATTTTGAAAGAGTATTATGAGAAATAGATTATTTTTTTACAAATGTTAGGAGGAGACTATTTATTCAATGACATAACCAATTGCGTATATATCAATGCAGCAATTAAAACAGGCGCATTCCAGTAAAATAGATACAGAATGGGAAGGCACTTGCTCAGAGGAAATAAAAGCTGATATACTTTGTCACCATTCCACTTCCAGAATTACATGATTATTGGTTTAGGGGGATTCAGACAACATGAGAATGTGACAAATACAGCCTACCTCAGTGTTTAGCAGTACCTTGGAGATTTGAACCAACAACCTTATGACTCAATGAATAGAGAATTGGATGCAATGGTATGTTTTCTAATATTATTGAAAATGTGAATACATTGTGATCAATAATTTTTATAATATTTAAATTTTTTTTGAAACAATGTGCTCTGCTTCAATGTTTCCTAAATAATAGGTTGAAACCTGGGGAAAACTAGAGTGAAAATGTGGACGGGAAAGGGTTAAGACTTATCTCCTGCCCATCATGACGTACAGTCTGGAGAGTTGCATCATATATAAAAGAGGAGTAATTGAACTGCAAGCTGTTGAAATGAAGTTCCTTAGATCAGCTGTACAGAGAAAACAAGAAAGGACAGAATTACGAGGCGTGGTTTTTTAAAGTAAGTATTGTGAAGCGTCTGTCCTCACAAATCTTCGTTTGAACTGAAGCCACTAAATGCTAAATGCTTTAAAATAACTACACAACAAAAGAAGATTTTCAAACACCACATTTATTTGCAGATTCTTCATTCTTTACTCCATATTTCAACATAGCTGCCAAGTTTGTTTAAACACTTATCATACCTTACAACTAAGTTCTGAGTACCCTGGGACAGGGTCTGTTTGGCCTTCACCTTTAGAGGCGAATGTGTGTGTGTCTCCATTCTATGCTCTGTTGCTTCGATTCGGGCGTAATATGTGAAACCCATGTTTCGTCTCCTGTTACGATCTGACTCAACATGTCTTCAGCTTCTTCGGTATAACAAGTCAAAAACATCATCGAACACTCAAATCATTTCTTTTTGTGGTCCTCCGTTAGGAGTTTAGGGACCCAACGGGAACACAGTTTCCTCAAGTTTAGGTTTTCGGAAACAATTTTGTAAAGCACCGGCCTAGACACATCAGGAAACGCGTTTGAGAGAGTTGTTCCCATCTGTCTTCATGAATCTCCACTTCAACTGAAGCCACTAAATCATTAGCGATCAGAGATGGGCAACCGGAGCGGGCCTCATCATGGACGTTGTCGCGGCCATCTTTATGCACTTTGCCTTCACTCATAGCATTAGCACCGTACACTTAACAAATATGTCGGTGAATGTCTGCAGCAGACAGGTTCCTTGCGACAAAAACCATATCAATGACTGAACCTCGCATGGGGCAAGCGAGTCAATAATCTTGAACATTTGAGCAAGCACAGAAGAGAACCATACAGGTTAGTAACAGAGCCGCAACTGAGCATCGTTGTTACCGAGGCATGCCAGCACACGACGCACGCGCAAACTACTAGTGTCTACAACAACAAAACGGCCTTTACTTAAAAAACACTCCTCGTAGTAATGATCAGATACGAAGAGACCTGCAGGTCAACCTGACAATGGAAGGAAGGCTATGTGTTGCAAGGCTGAAGTGGCTAGGACACGTTAAGCTGATGAAGATGACTCGAACACCAAGGAAGTGTTTTGAAAAGATTGTTCCGGGACGAAGACTAATTGGACACCCTACAGAAAGGTGGTTAGATCAGATAAGAGAAGAACTATAGAAGAGAGGAGAAACATGGGATGCCCTAGAGGGAAAAGCAGCATATCACAATCGTAATAAATGGAGGCATATTGTTTTTAAACATCCTACCCGGCCCACTGGAAGGAATTCATGATGATGATGATGAATTTCAGAAACAATATTGTCCTTGTAAAGATTTCTTTTGCTCCAATAATGGTGCAAACCTGACATATTAACTAAACCCATATAACCAACTATACCTTTAAAATATCTATATATATAAAATAACTTGTCCTGACTGACTGACTGACTGATTCATCATCGCCGAGCCAAAACTACTGGACATAAAGAAATGAAATTTTGGGGATATATTCATATTAAGATGTAGGTGCTCGCTAAGAGAAGATTTTTGGATATTCCGTCGCTAAGGGGGTGAAAAGGGGGGTGAAATTTTAAAATTAGTGTATCTATATCTCAAAACTTTAAAAGTTTACAGATGTAAAAATTGGTATTTAGAATCTTCCTTAAAAATAAGGAAACACGTATTTTTTTTGTTTTCAGAAATACCCAACAGGAGGGGTGAAAAAGGGTGAAAATGGGGAAAAATGGGTTGAATGCCTTTAATCAGGATACCGGTACTTATATCTCAGAAACTGAAGATATTACAGACCTGAAAATTGGTACTTTTGATCTCCTTTAAAAATAAAGAAACACGTATTTTTTTGTTTTTGGAAAATCCAATTAATGAGATGGTGAAAAGGGGGTGAACTTTAAAATGAGTGAATCTATATCTCCAAACTTTTAAAGTTTGCAGATGTAAAAATTGGTATTTAGAATCTTCATTAAAAATAAAGAAACACGTATTTTTTGTTTTCGGAAAATCGCAATAGGAGGAGTGAAAAGGGGTGAAAAAGGGGTTGAATGCCTTTAATAAGGCTACTTATATCTCAGAAACTGAAGATATTACAGACCTGAAAATTGGTGTTTGCGATCTCCTTTAAAAATAAAGAAACACGAATATTTTTGTTTGTGGAAAATCCAATTAAGGGGGGTGAAAAGGGGGGTAATATTTTAAAATGAGTGTATCTATATCTCAAAACTTTTAAAGGTTATAGATGTGAAAATTGGTATTTTAATCTCCTTTAAAAATAAAGAAACACGTATATTTTGTTTTCGGAAAATCCTAATAGGAAGGGTGGAAAAGGTTGAAAAATGGGTCGAATGCCTTTCATGAGTCTACAGTACTTATATTTCAGAACCTGAAGATATTACAGACCTGAAAATTGGTGTTTGGGATCTTTAAAAATAAAGAAACACTTATATTTTTGTTTGTGGAAAATCCAATTAATGGGGGGGGGGGAGGGGGTGTGAAAAGGGGGTGATTTTTTAAAATGAGTGTATCTATATCTCAAAACTTTTAAAGTTTATAGATGAAAAAATTGGTATTTAGAATCTCCTTTAATAATAAAGAAACACATATTATTTTGTTTTCGGAAAATCCCAATAGGAAGGGTGGAAAAGGGTGAATAATGGGTTGAATGCCTTTATTGGGGCTACTTATATTTCAGAACCTGAAGATATTACAGACCTGAACATTTGTATTTTGGATCTACTTTAAAAGTAAAGAAACACGTATTTTTCGTTTTTTGAAAATCCAAATAATGGGGGGTGAAAAGGGGGGTGATTTTTTTAAAATGAGTGTGTCTACAACTTAAAACTTTAAAATTTACAGATGTAAAAATTGGTAGTTAGAATCTCCTCTAAAAATAAAGGAACACGTATTTTTTTGTTTCCTGTAAATCCTAATAGGAGGGGTGTAAAAGGGTGAAAAATGGGTTGAATGCCTTTAATGAGGATACATATATCTCAGAAACGAAGGATATTACAGAACTGAAAATTTGTATATGGGATCTCCTTTAAAAATAAAGAAACGCGTATTTTAGTTTTTGGAAAATCCAATTAATGGCGGTTAAACAGGAGTGACAAATTGGGGTGAATTTTTTGAAAGACTATATCTACAGATTATCTTGGAAACGTAAAATGTTACAGACGTAAATAGTGGGTGTTTGGAGTCTCCTGTAAATGTAAAGAAACAGAGGTGATTTGTTTTTGGAAACTCCAATTAAGGGGAACTCAAAAGGGGTGAAATTTTAAAATGAGAATTTTTACAGTATATCTAAAAAAACTTACTTTTTATCTCTATTAAACATAAAGAAACGTGTATTTTTAGTTTTCGGAAATACCACTTGGGAGGAGGGGGGGTTAAAGTGACTGAAAATGGTGTTGAATTCTTTTAATTAGGCTACTGATATCTCAAAAATGAAGATGTTACAAACGTGAAATTTGATATTTGCAATCTGCTTTAAAAGTAAAGAAACGCGTATTCTCGGAAAATCCAATGAAGGGTTGGGGGGGGGGGATGAAAGAATTGAAAAATTAATTGACTTAATTGTATGAGAATACATACATCTAATAAAAACTAAAGTTGTTACAGACGTGAAAATTCGTATTTGGATCTCCTTTAAAAAAAAAAGAAAAACGCGTTTTGGGGGGAAACTATCTTGGAGGGCGGGAGTGTAAAGGAGTTGAATTCCTTTCATGAGGACACATAAATCAAAAACTGAAGAAGTTAGAGTCGTGATAAATGGTATTTAGAAGATCCTTTACTATTAAAGAAACAAGTATTTTTTGCGGGAAAATTCACTTAGGGGGGCGGGGGGGAGGGGAGTAGTGTGAAATGAAGTGAATAATGTAAATTATTTTTATGGGGATACTTATATCTCAAGACTGAAGGTAATAGACGTGAACATTGGTGTTTGGAATCTCCCTTAAACATATAGAAACAAGCCTTCATTTAATTTTTTTTTGGGGGGGGGGAGTGGTAAATAAACTTAACGGCGGTAGGGTGTAGAAGGAGGTGAGACCAATTGATTTTACTGTTATTAATGTACTTATAAGGATCCTCCGTTGCTCAGGCAGCAGCGCGCCGGCCTCTCACAGCTGGGTTCCGTGGTTCAAATCCCGGTCACTCCATGTGATATTCGTGCTGGACAAAATGGAGGCGGGACAGGTTTTTCTCCGGATACTTCAGTTTTCCCTGTCATCAGCCATTCCAGAAACAAATAATAATAATAATAATAATAATAATAATAATAATAATAATAATAATAATAATAATAATAATAATAATCCGTGCCCGGTCAGCTTGCGTGGGGGTCTAGCTCTGAACTGAGTAGGAGTTAGGCATAACTCTATGTAAGACACTGGGGTGGGGGCCCTCAACCCCGACACGGCGCGTCCCAATGGCTGATCGGGAAAGTTCCTGTAGATATGCAGGACAGGTGCGAATAAGGCATAGCCAAATAAGCACCCGCGGATCAACTGAGGGAACAAGGAAAATGGTCAACGGCCTCGACGGCATAAGAGGATTCATCCCGATGGCGGAGAGGGCGGAAGAACTGACTGAAATCCACTTCGCGTCTGACTTGCAGCAAGCGGCAAAGTGGTCAGCGTCTGTTCACCAGAGGTGCGGCTGGAAATGTATGTTCTGGAACTATCCACTCCAGTCCTATGAAACTGGACTACGGTCCAATACTTGGATAATCAAGTACCATGAGGCGTGGCAGAAAACAAATTTGTACCCCAGGTGGTAACCAATCCACTGCTGACATTAGCAGCACAACCAGACTATTGGATTCTGGGGAGTCTGGCTGGACACGCAAACAGAGGGAGTCGGAGACCTCTTGCCAACTTCGCCCAAACAGCAAAACATTTTTTTGGAACACTGAACATAAATTCTCTCTTGCGGGCGGGGAAGTTGTACGAACTAGAGCAAACCCTAAATGATCAAAAAACAGAAATACTGGCACTCCAAGAAACGAGGCTGACTGACGAACACGCAATGGATTTCGGGAATTACAGACTCTTCAAAAGTAAAACAGACAAACGGATTCTCAAAAACACACCCCATTTAGGAGTTGCATTTGCAGTCAAGAAGAGCATACTTAACTCAGTAATAGGTGTGAAATGTGTAAACAATAGGCTAATGACAATCACCCTAAAGTGTGCAAACAAATCATACACACTGATCAATGCACATATGCCAGTCAATGAAGACAATAAAACAGATCGCGAGAAGGTAGACAAATCCTGGGAAATACTAGAAGGAACAGCATCAAAAATTCCTCAAAACCACGTCAAAATTCTGTTAGGAGATTTCAACGCTCAGCTAGGCAAGGAAAGGAAATACAGGAAAACAGTTGGAAAATTCCCAGCACATAAATGGACGAACCAAAATGGACGGAGATTAGTCGAATTCTGCAGGGCATTCAACCTTAAAGTCATGTCGACTCACTTCAGGAAGAAACCTTCTAAACAAATGACATGGAGATCACCCAACTCCCTCCTGGGCGAGTTTCAAATTGACCACGTGGCAATTTCGTACCCAAACCACAGAGAAATTATGAATGTCCAAGTAAGGAAGGGTGCAAACATAGACTCAGACCACTATCTGACAAGAGTCAAACTACAGTTGATACCCCAAAGGTTCAGAAGAAGGAAGCAAATAATTCCGAAATTTGATACCAGTCAGATCCAGCCATCTCTCACCGAAGAATTAGAGAAAAAGCAGTCCAACAATTGGCAGCAACTCAAGACCAAACTAATTTAAACAGCACAAACACTGATTCCTCTGCAGAAAAGAAAAAAACACCCTTGGTGGAACGCAGACTGTGAACAAGCCATCCAATCCCGGCAGAATGCATACAATAAGTGGAACAGCAAAAAGACCGATAAGAATCACAAAATATTTTTGGCAGTCAGGGAAGAGGCAGCGAAATTAATCCGACAAACCAAAAGGAAATTCGAGAAAGATCAACTACTGGAAATTGAAAAGGACTTCGAAAAAAACCACACACGAAATTTCTACAAGAACTTCAAAACAAAGCTAACAGGGTATCAGCCACAAAACCTTTGCTTTAAGAAAGTAAATGGGCAATTTGCATTGAACAATCAAGAAAACTGCACCAAACTTGCAAGGTATTTTGAAGAACTGCTTAACTGCCCAGAGCCAACACAAAGATTTCCACCGCAGGAACCTGACTTCACAAACCCAAATTCAGTACCACCGGATGAAGAAGAAATTACCAGACAGATAAAACGACTTAAAATGAATAAAGCTGCAGGTGAGGATGGGATCATAGCAGAAATTCTCAAATCAGCAGGCCCAAATACTATAAAAGAATTCACCGGTATCATCCAAGAGATTTGGGAAACAGAACAAATTCCAGAAGATTGGAAAAGTGCACTAATTCATCCTTTACATAAGAAAGGAGACAGAACAGATGTAAATAACTACAGAGGAATCTCATTGGTATCTGTTGCCTACAAAATTTTATCTCAGTGCCTTCTCGATAGAGCCCAACAGCAACTAGAACCAAAAACTGGAGAATATCAAGCAGGTTTGTTCATGTCCAGAGCAAATTTTGAACCTAAAGTTAATCCTAAGGCATCAGAGAATTTGTAGCAAAAATGTAGTTTGTACTTTTGTTGATTTCAAAAAGGCCTATGATTCAGTTGATCGTCAATCACTGTTTCAGATATTAAAAGAACAGGGTCTAGACCGGAAAACACTCGCAATTGTAAAAGAGACATTGACAGATACAAAATCTACGGTTAAATTCTTGGGGGAAATCTCAGACCCTTTTCCGATCAAAACAGGAGTAAGACAGGGAGATGGGCTCTCTCCACTACTCTTCAACTGCGTCCTTGAAAAGGTAATACAGGAATGGCGCAAACAGAAGTCTGCCCTCAAGATTGACCAACCAATCACTCTTGGTAGGGGCAAATTAGCAGTAGACTGCCTGGCATTTGCGGACGATCTGGCAATCTTAACTCGTGACGTTTCATCAGCCATAAACCAGATCGAACTCCTGAAAGAAACAGCGGAAAAAATCGGCCTCCAAATATCGTTTGAAAAAACTGAATACTTGACCTGCAGCAAAGAAGCCCCTAAATTCATGGAGACAAAATATGGCAAAATAAAACGGGTCCGGCAATTCAAATATCTCGGTGAAATAATTCAGGAGAATGGAATGGAAACAAAAGCCAATGAAGTTAGATGCCAAAAAATGGAAACTGCGTATAGACTCACCCAAAATATCTATAACAAAAAGTGTCTCTCCAAGCATGCTAAACTAAGACACTATTATACAGTTATTAAACCAGAATGCCTCTATGGATCAGAGACACTAATTTTGAACAGGAAAACTGATCTAGAAAATATTCAGAAAAAGGAACGCAAGATCATTAGAAAAATTTTAGGCCCAAAACTCGTAGATAAACAGTACCACCTTAGAGGGAAACAGGAAATCAAACAATTTTCTAACATTCACAGCGACATCAGAAAACGCAGATTAAGATTCTTTGGACATATAAAAAGGATGAACCCAGATAGACTTACCAAGCAAATAGTTGAATTTTATGAAAACCGAAGTAAAGCTAAAACGGACACAATAAAATGGATTGGCGAAATTAAAACAGATCTCAAACTGGCAGGAATTACACCTGAAGACATCCAAAGCCGGGTTATCTTCAGAACCAAAGTTCATAAGTGGCAAGTTGACCAAGAGGAAAAACCAAAGAAGAAGACCGGAACAACATGGTCTCAAGAGAGAAAAGAAGCACACAGCAAACGAATGAAGGAAGTGTGGGCACAAAGAAAGGCAAATGCCTGTCTCTAAGTACTTTGCGTAGTCCTAATGGGCTCATTCGCAATATATATATATATAATAATAATGTTCCGGACCGTCATCAAATGTGCGGACCGCGCTGGAAACGGCTACTGGACGGGTAATGACTAAGAATGCAGTCCGACCGCCGGTTCAGTGCCGCCAAGGCACCCAATATAACAGCACGCCGGATCTCCTGAAGGATTTTATCCATATTAAAAATGATTATAGGAAAAGATGGCAAAGATTTACGTACCCAACTGACCGGGAGGAATACCTGAGCCTAGCCCGGGAAGTACGAACTCGATTGCTGGAAAGGAAGATTGAAAAATGGGAGGAAACGTGCCGTAAAATAAGAAAAAACGAGTCAGATCGGGAATTTTGGTGGATTCTCGCAGAAAACGAGTCAGATTGCGAATTTCGGCGGATTATATATCTAAAACAATAAGCATTCAATTATAAATTTCAGTATAATACCGTAGCGAAGCACGGGTATCTTGCTAGTATATATATATATATATATATACACATACTTGTCTGCAGGTTGCCACAAATGTAATTGTGGTGAACCAGTAAAACGCTGTGTTGCATAAATATTAGTCTTATCTACCATTAGGTCAAGAATATTATCATCTACGAAATCAAATAAATCACATGGTCTTCCTTCAGGCAAAAGGGTGCCTACTGTTGACTGAACACCAGGTTGACCAGTGAATTCAAAATGTAAATAATTCCCTTATGGATTCAACCAACTAACATTAGAAACTTATATTGATCCTATCAGAGCTTGACTGTCTATCATCATAGTAAGGTCTTCCACAGAATCAGCAGAAGAAAATAGATCTTCCTTCCCATCCTCTGATTCGGAAGAATCTAGGTAGAAGTAGAACTTGTTAGAAATGAATACACTCTTAAGTCAATGTTGATTTATATTTCTGCAGTAGTTGCGAACACCCTTACCTGGTAACATTTTCTTTACCATTTCAGCTATTCTCTTGGAATACTCAGACATTCTTATAATCACAACAGCACTAAATACCATCCAAATAAATGCTACCCTACAACAATGTTCACACAAAAGTGTGCGATTAAAAGAACAACAATGATCTTATATCAGCACAGATGCTGTCTTGCCAACTGTTGAAGCATGAATGACCTGAAATATCTAAAAGAAAGTATTTTCTATAAATGTGAGGGAAATTTGCCCGGAACACTACGTGGGTATAAACCTCATTTTAGGTCCGTATTGAAAATTTAACAGTTCAACAATGATAAAGGTGTTGTAATTTATTCCACCAATTCAATACTTATATTATCACGTATAGTTGTTACATAATTAAATTCTTAGTTACATGGAACATGTTTCGCCCTCAATTAAGGGCATCTTCAGCCTAAATACAATAATCAAAAATACAACTAAATTAAAAGGGGACGTTAAATACAATCATCAAAAATACAACTAAAATAAAAAGTGGAAGTTAAAAGTTTAGTCTGTTCTTAAAATTCAGAACAATAAAATTGTAAAAAATGATAAAATAAAAAGATGCTAATGGAAAACTGTCTTATGATTAAACTATAATCTTGTCAGAGACTAAAACTTCTATTAAAATTCGAATTAAAACAGTTCATATAAAATATTGGAAAATCAAAGTGGTAGTAATAAAAAGCCAACGACTCAGTGTAATTTTTCATATGTTGGACAGACTGGGAGAAATTTTATGACAAGATACATGGAACATGTTAACGCGGAAAAACATAGGAAATACTCAGCGATGAGTTTGCATATGAGGGAGACTGGCCACAGATTTGAATCCATAGAGAAAGACTTAACGATAATTAGAAACATACAAAAAGGAAGAATGCTGAATGAATTAGAAAGTTTATACATCTATTTAGATCAGACGTACAATAAGCAAAAGAATCTCAATGAAACCACGGACAATAAAAGTATGTTACATGAATTAATGCCGAAATTATTAAAGTCAGTTAGTTCGAATAAATTTAGGATACCTAATATATTTAATTCTTCAAACCCTAATACTCCTCCCATACCTACAGATATTAGGCCTACTTCCAGCAATGCAGTTGACTCCGCCCCTTTGTCAGCCTCGTCACATTTGACTCCACCCATCCTCTCCTCCCTTCCGCACTCCCCTATTCCTTCCCCTCCGAGTTCGCTACCGCCTCTGCAGCACAGTTATAACACCAGACTTAGAGCCAACAGACGGGCAGCAACCAACTCAACAGTAGTTAAGAAATAACAACTTCCACTTACACGTAAGTCCTCATCTGTTTCAAAATTATGTAAGACTGAATTCTCTCCTTACGTTCAATTTCTTATTTCTTCTTTTCCTTTTCTTACAGAAAACTTATTTCTGCATCTGTTGACATTTTCTGGCAAGGATTCAGCCATTTTATTACCTACCGGTGCTAACGGCCTCTTACAATTTTTCAATAGATGCTTCTGCCTTACTTACTACGAATTTCATCAACGGCCTTGAAAAGATTGTATTCATGACAATCAAGTTTATGCTTGTGTACACGCCCTCATGTCGTTGGCTTTTTATTACTACCACTTTGATTTTCCAATATTTTATATGAACTGTTTTAATTCGAATTTTAATAGAAGTTTTAGTCTCTGACAAGATTATAGTTTAATCATAAGACAGTTTTCCATTAGCATCTTTTTATTTTATCATTTTTTACAATTTTATTGTTCTGAATTTTAAGAACAGACTAAACTTTTAACTTCCACTTTTTATTTTAGTTGTATTTTTGATGATTGTATTTAACGTCCCCTTTTAATTTAGTTGTATTTTTGATTATTGTATTTAGGCTGAAGATGCCCTTAATTGAGGGCGAAACATGTCCCATGTAACTAAGAATTTAATTATGTAACAACTATACGTGATAATATAAGTATTGAATTGGTGGAATAAATTACAACACCTTTATCATTGTTGAACACTACGTGGGACCGCTGATCCCAGCGGAATATTTTTTATGATAGGACCAGAGCAGTCCTTAATGTTTTTCATTTCATTTATAACATTAAGAGATTAATACAAAAAAATGCACAGTCCAACGGGAAGGTTTAAAAAAAATGTTTGTCACTCAACATGTTAAACCTCAAAACAAAATTAATGCAACAGAAAGAAACTTCCAAGCCACTCTCTTTGACAAATATTAAAAGGTTGCAAGATTCTGTAGTTACTTACCTCTAAGGCAGTTTTTCCAATAGGAAGCACATCAGAATCTTCTTGAGCAATGCTATTCAACTGAAATGTAGAAAGAATAAATGATTACAATTTAAATAATTCAACACACAAAACTTCATTTTCATTTGTCATATAGACCTGAACAATACAAAGGAAGAAAGAGAATTGTTAAAAGAAATACAGTCGAACCTGCCCTAACGGACACCCTTATTCAGCAGACACCTCCCTATACGGAAATTTTCCTTGGAACCGATTTTATTTTACATAAGACAAGTGTTAAATTGGCCTCATTTAAGCGGACACCTCGAACTCCGGACATCGCCATTTGTCCCGTCCACTTGACTTAAGCGGACACTTTACACGTTGCAGGACAATTTATTACGCCGGACCACATGCCATCCTTTCTTTTAAAACCATTCTTCAGACATAGGGAAATCCCTTTTGAGTGTTTGTACTATTTCTAGTGCGAGGGGAGAGAGTGTACATCGGAATGCAGTTCTACCTATTGATGTACAGGCCTATTCCGAGAATTCTAATTGCCCAGAAATGCTGCCAGAGACTGTTGACTCTCAAGTTACCTGGGGATTTTTGTCCCTTCTTGCATCATTCTATTCATAACTCGGATTGTCGCTGATAAGGTCGAGCTCAGGTAGTCAACTTGAGAAGGAAAAGACAGTACAGGCGCTAATTAGTGAGACAGAAATACCGTAACATTTGAGTTGTCTGTTAAACATGAATAACAAGGGACGATCGTGTTTGGATCTCCAGGCAAGAAAAAAATGTGATTATAGAAAGTGACAAGGGAATTTCAGTGAGAAAGCTTGCCGAAAAATTCAACTGCAGGAAAACTCAAATAAACACTATTGTGAAGAATAGAACTGAAATTTTAAAGGAGTGGGAGGAAAGTAGAACACTATGGAACTATAAAACAGACTTTATTCCGATTTGAGAATATCACAGTTAAGAAAACATGTGCTAAATTTACACAGACGAAGCTTCACGATTACTTCACGAAGCTGAAATGTTTGTAAATGATGTAAAATCACTTATAATAACTCTCTATGAATTACTAACACAGAAATGACTTAGAATAATAAATATAAAGATATGTATGCTTATATTTAAGATGGATGTCCTTTGCCATTAAAATGTTCGATTATTTTTACAACTTGTTTTAGCGGACACCTCTCGTAACGGACATTTTTCCTCGGAACCGATGGTGTCCGCAGAAGGGAGGTTCGACTGTAGAAAGTAAGAAAATTATATTTTTTGGACATATCATTACTAATATTTTTTTTTAAATTTACTTTGCATTGCAGCAACACACATAGGTCTTGTGGCGATGAAGGGATAGGAAAGGGCTAGGAGCGGAAAGGAAGCACCCGTGGCCTTAACTGAGGTACAGCCCCAGAATTTGCTTAGTGTGAAAATGGGAAGCCACGGAAAATCATGTTTACGGCTACCGGCAGTGCGATTCGAACCTATCTCCCGAATGCAAGATGACAGCTACGTACCACAAACCACACGGCCACTCGCTAGATACTAATATTTTTACAGGCAAAATGTTAGGGAAGAAAAGGAGAAAGTGATCTAGGAAAAAGTAACTGGAGGACATCAGAAGAAGAATGGGATGTGAAAATTACATCAAGATAAAATAAACTGTAGAAGACAGAGAAGAACTGTTGTAGCCACAAGGAGTAGCCTTTAAAACAGAAGACAGAGAAGAACTGTTGTAGCCACAAGGAGTAGCCTTTAAAACATGGATGACTGAATGAAAATGAATATAGATGCAAAGAGTACAGTAGTTTTGATTTTTTTTTTATGTGCACGAACACAGTAGGGTAATGGTTCATGTAATGAGTTCATCAAGTTATGCTCATGTCCATAAACTATGGGCAATGCCCGAGTGGCCAAGAAAGTGATTTAGAGTGTCCGTATTCCAGTTATTGTAGGATAAGAATGTACATCTTGAATATACACATAGTCATAGCTCTCCTTGTGCTCTGGCAGTTAAAACTACAATTTACAAGCAAAAAAAAGGAAATTTGCAACACCTGCAATCTTGCCAATTGGCGACATTGGTTAGTGTTGTTTTATGAGGCCAAACAACAGGATTATCAACCATTTTTCATATTTTCATATTTTCAAAATTATAAACTATTAAGCAAATCAAATTAGAATGAATGTTCCCTATGAATAGACACTTGAAATTCAGAACATCAGAGGATCAGCAGTTTGCCATTCGCTAAAACGAGACCAAATAATGTTTCCAGTAAAGTATGCATTGTGTTCTTCACTTGGCACTTTATTTCCCCACATTGTCTCTATAGCAATTGAGTCATTTATCTAACCGTGGGACAGTTGGGCTGAGTAGCTCGTGGTAAGACTGCTGGCGTTCAGAGTGCAACTCGCAGGTTCGATCCTGGTTCTGTCTGTTTGTATTCGAAGGTGCTCGAATATGTCAGCCTCGTGTTTTGGATTTACTGGCGTGTAAAAGAGCTCATGCTGGACAAAATTCTGGCACCTTGGCATCTCTGAAATCTATAAAATTTTAGTTAATGGGACATAAAACCAATAACAACATTATTAACCCTGGGACAAGTTTATCGATGCCACTTTCATAAAATGTGGTGTTCTACACACTGAGCCAGTGTTCACTGCTGTTCTGGCATCATCATCATTGTGATGGAACCTGTGATATAAGCACTTGGTGACAAGGTGGAACCTCGATAAACACTCATTGGAAAGTATACTGATAAGTGTTCTTGTATATTCTTTGACAACAAATAATTAAAGTAATCACGTAAAAATACGGTGTTTCTGTTGTGTTTTCTCTTTCACGCCTGCATGACATAATGGAAAAGTAGTTCAAAGCAGAGTTTCAACCGAGTGAAATCAGTAAACTTCACGACTTGGAAGAAAATATGTAAATACAGTTCTGTGTACATTGCCAACACCTACCTACATCTCACGTACAGATGAGCCAAACATTATTACTGTTTGCATTAGACCATGCATATAACTGTTTGATTTCAAGGATTATAGCTGCAAAATTCAGTGGAACTGGTTGTTTGTATTCAGTTTTCCTTATTCTAATATGTTATGTTTGCTTGCTGCCATGTTAGTAATCCTTTCTCCAAGCATCGACCAATAGCGTTACTTTCAGATGCACTGCCTTTAGATGCACGCATCTACACTGTAAAGAGCTTCATGATAATAACACTGCCAATTCAACGGTAATTTGAGAGTACATGTCTAAACTAATTCACAGAAATGAGCACTAGGAACGTTGATGTCACTGGAAGCAATTCCAAAACACAGCTACATAATTTAAAATGTAGGAGGAAACAGGAAAGAACTAATAACACGTGGTTTGCAGCTGAAGTTAACAAGTTCAATGACTTGACCACATTCTCCGACTATGAATATTACAAAGATAGACTTCAGTATTCCTTGGCCCAACTGACCCAACTCGACGAGGAAATCCACGACCTCCTGGATGACAGTGCATACGACAATGACATAGACGTTTGTGAAGAATACACTGAGACTGCAAAGCACGCAATCTAGAAGGCATTGCACGGAATAGTAAACATCGTAGCTACTTCGCCCGCAAACATAAATCTTTCAGAAACCTCAACTGGCACCACGCAGACGTGAAAGGAAAGCACAACAGAAACACCATGTTTTCTAAGAATATACAAGAACACTTATCAGCATACTTTCCAATGAGTGTTTATTGATGTTCCACCTTGTCACAGAGTATTTATATCACAGGTTCCATCACAATCATCATCATCATCACTTTAAAACCTGTCTCCCCAAGATGTTCTTTCAAAGCTGGAAAGAGATGAAAATCACTTCTCTGCTGTGTCAACTATTGTGGGTCTGTCACTCAACACAGTCAACTGTTGTCACTATCCTGCTTCCAAATTTGGAGTACTATTTCATCATACTCTGACGACTTGCCACATTTTTACCATAGACTTCCACCGAATGACTATGAATTTTTGCAGGTAGCACATTCCTTCATTGAGAAATCAAATAACAGTACAAACTTCCTGCTTGAACGACGGCTCCAGTTGACCCTCCATCTTTAACTGGCTTTTGTTACCAAGGTGGTAGTGCACGGTGCTACCCCTCATAAATTTGACTTCTTCAATCCCGTACAATGTTAGTTCCAAGCCTTACACACAACAGGCTGAGAATCTATGCACTAAGGCAGCCATTCCCAAACTGTGGTCAGCGATGATAATCCAAGGGGTCCGCAATAATAATGTAAATTGTATGTATTTAAAGAGTAAAAATGTATTCTGCACACACAATTGTGTTCACCTACACACAGTATACCACGTAATTCTTAATTTGGCCGATACATGGGCGGCGATTATTACAAGGCAGTGTAAGTAATGTAATTATGAGACACTTGGAATTGCTAGTATCAACACTCAAACCAGATTTTCCACCTGAGAAATACCTACTTTGAGAATGAACAAGAACTGCCCACCCTTGAGGAAGATCAACTAGCCAAAGTATCTTGGCAGAAAGTGAAAAATAAATTTAAATATTGTATGGGTGGAGAATCAGGTGGAGTGGCATGTTTACATCCAGGAAGTTTCATGAATCTATCACACCTCCACGTCTCTGATCGACATTTGGGTCCATGACACCCCCCTACAATTTTTAGAAAGGAAATACTGAGTAGAATGCCTTTCATGACAACATTTGCCTTTGCTGGCAGGACTAGTGTTTACAGTGCACAATGTCTTCTGGTATGGGCTAGAGTAATTTTGTTACTTTCATTGATCTGTCTCTGTCTTATACTTGGCTTTGACAATATGAAAGTGACTAAGGTATGAGTGATGCTAGTAATACCATTCCTTCTGCAGCCAGTCCCTGCTATGAATGATGTGAAAATGTTGCTCATAGGGCCAGTTGGTGCATGCATTTCAGTGGGCTTGGCAGACTGATATGTAATAGCAACTTCTGGCTCGGCGAGGAAAGCAACGGGAAACTACCTCACTCCTTTCCCCAGTACGCCTCTTCAGTGATGCCTAGGCCATCTATGACAGCTGATGGTGGAGCTGTTGAGGATCCAACCAGCCTTAGGGTTGAAGACTGAACATACATACATACATGACAACATAACTGTGTGATTATACTTTTTCTGTTCTCACACAAATGTAAACGAAGTACAGAAACAGAGCTAATGTAGGGGCTGATCATCGGTTCGAGTGACTACGACAGGAAAACAGCATCATCTGTCTCAATGATCCAACAACCACAAGTGAAATTTTTCAAGCAAGTTTCCAGATCCAGACTGTTGTAATTATTAGCTAAGTGTCACACTGTTTTATAATTTCTTTGCATTTATAAAGTATATGTAAATGGAGTTCAATTAAACTTTCAAACAAAGTAAATATTAGTCCTTGCTTGTTGTTTAAAGGGGCCTAACATCAAAGGTCACCGGCCCAAATATTAGTCCAAAATTATACAGATAAAATCAAACATGGTATCATTACAAAATTCTTTTTCGTTTACTGAATGCAGTATTATGTTCTATGACTAAGCGGTTCTTGGACATGCATGCAATATGCTCGGGGGACCTCGGAGACAAAAAGTTTGGGAAACCTTCACTAGGACGTTCTCTTTCCTCGAGAAGTAAGAATGTGTAGGTCTCAGAATACTTATTGTCAACCTGTCTAAATCTATGGCATGAATCCATGAAGGCTGCAGAGGAAACATTCTTTTGTCAGGGAGCATAAGAAGATAACTGCTAATCCTAATGAGCAGGATTTTTTAAAAGACAATGTATCTCCCTGCGGTTTGAATTCTACATTTTTAAAAAGTAGGTCTCATAGTTATGATCACAGTATCAACAACAACAAAAATCCAAACCCCACAGCACACCAGCCACAAAGATCTGTGGCCTACCAAGTGACTGCTGCTCAGCCTGAAAGCTTGCAGATTATGAGGTGTTGTGTGGTCAGTGCGACGAATCTCTTGACCGTTATTCTTGACTTTCTAGACTGGGGCCGCTATCTCACATAGCTCCTCAACTGTAACCATACAGGGTGAGTGAACCTCGAATCAGCCCTCTGATCCAAGTAAAAATCCAACCTGGTTGGTAATCGAACCCAGGGCCTCCTAGTAAAAGGCAGGCACACTACCCCTAAACCGCAGGGCCAGCTCACAGTATCAACAGTCATGTAAAATTGAGGAGTTAGATGCAATAACAGCAAGTTAAGTTTCCGCCAGTTCTTTGGTTGGAGAATATGTCGGCGAGTGGAAGGGAAAGATCTGTGAACAGTAGGATACGTCCAGAACCATTCAGTGCATTAATAGCATCACAATTAGTAAAAGACTGGGTATCAGCACTTCGACCGATGTTTCTAAGAATGCCGCCTGCTAAAGGCAATGATACAGGATTTCGAGCTGTCCACTGCACAGGACCATTTCACCCCATCCAATGGTCCAGAAATGTCTGGTCGGTTTTTTTTTTTTTTTTTTCTAGTTGCTTTACGTCGTACCGACACAGATAGATCTTATGGCGACAATGGGACAGGAAAGGCCTGGAATGGGAAGGAAGCGGCCGTGGCCTTAATTAAGGTACAGCCCCAGCATTTGCCTGGTGTGAAAATGGGAAACCAAATAAAACCATCTTCAGGGCTGCCAACAGTGGGGTTCAAACCCACAATCTCCCGGATGCAAGCTCACAGTTGTGCGCACCTAACTGCACAGCCAACTCGCCCGGATATGTGTGGTCTAAAACCTTGCACATGGTTGAGAAATGTGAGGGGGCGCACCATCATGTAACAAACCACATATCTATGTATATTCTGGTAACATATCCATGAGAAATTTCAAGTAATTTTCTCCTTTCAAACAGTATGGGAGTACAAAAGGACCAATAATTATGTACCCTTATTCGTACCAATACATTTAAGGAGAACCGCTCTTGAAAGTGCCTCTGGACAACAAGGTGGGGTTTTTCTATGCTTCAGGTATGAGTGTTATGAAAATTCATCTCATGTGAAACAAGATTCATCTGTGGCAAAAATTTTGGAAAGGAAATCCGGCTGTTGCCATTTCTTATTCAGAAACAGCTGACAGAATCGCTCCCTGTGGAGAAAATTGTTTTTCGAACGTGCTGAGCATGTACATGGTATGGATACAATGGCTTTTCCCTAAGTGTTCGATGTACAACATAACGAGACACACCATGTTCATAGGCTATTCCTCCTTCCCAGGTCAATTTCAACCAAGTCTAACATGTCTTCCTAAGCCATAAGTACATGTTGTTGATATGAATGACCCCTTCCCTCAAATATAGGCTGCAGCTGTCACTGTTTCGAAGTCTCTAAAGAACATCAGCAAAAGCCTGATAACTTGGATGTCTTTGGTTGGGAAAATGTTCTGGACAAATGCGCCCTGCCCTTATTTCATCCTGCCTTACCATAAATTGAAATCATATCACACATTTCATAATTTGATAAAGCCACTTCGCCTGAACTCAGAGCAAGTACCTGCCTGCAAGTCGCAATACAATGACCTCGAGAAACATTGACCTAGAACACTGCACAACCTTGGAGGGAAGAGCGGCCTGGGGAAATCACAGCTGTGTTGATGTTCTGTTTAGCACAGTGCTTCTCAAAACCAGCGGCCGCTGTTTTATGATTTATTTTCTCCTACCCTAATTTAAGTAGGTGTAAAATTTTTGACGATATTTGCTTACAATACAATCTTCCACCACCAGTTCAAATGATGTACCTTATTTCAATTACACTCTGCAGAGAGAGAAACAGTATAAAAGTTCACAATTACCGGGCGAGTTGACCGTGCGGTTAGAGGCGCGCGGCTGTGAGCTTGCATCCGGGAGATAGTGGGTTCGAATCCCACTGTCGGTAGCCCTGAAGATGGTTTTCTGTGGTTTCCCATTTTCACACCAGGCAAGAAGCTGTACCTTAATTAAGGCCATGGCCGCTTCCTTCCAACTCCTAGGCCTTTTCTATCCCATTGTCGCCATAAAAACCTGAGTCAGTGTGACGTAAAGCCACTAGAAAAAAAAGTTCACAATTAAATGATACTATTTTTTAAGTAGGAAGTGTTTTCAAATTGAATTTTATCTTTGAAATCCTGCTTTTTCAGCCTTCTGAGCTCAATATGACAGGTTTAAACTCGGCTCAGTTCGGTAGTATTTGAAGGTGCTAAAACATGCCATCCTAGTGTTGGTAGCTTTATCGGCAGGTACAAAAAACTACTGCAGGTCAAAATATTGACACCGCGGTACCCCCAAAAGCCGTAAAGTAGTCGGTGGGATATAAAATTGATAACATTATTATCAGGGGCGTATTCTCCTTGTATACAAGGTATTCATTGCATGCATTATAATAGTGCAAAGAAATGTCTGAACTACGATTTGAGGTTGTTTCAAGTCAAGTATTAATTTCATCTCTCAGAAGTTCAAACGTTCCGTGCAACTGCGCTAGTTCTGTTGCTGGTGTAATCTCGCCATCTAATCCACCGTAGAAAGAAAGAGAGAGAAAATGGAGAAGTTAAGGGCGTAACGCAATCAATCTTAAAATTGCATTTGGTGGCAAGCATAGTTCTGAAACCCTCCAAATGATGTTGCTGAAATTGAAATTTGGTCACCATCCACATACTACCCTATGCCATCTGTTAACAACTTTGAGAAAGTCGGTATGTCCAAGCTTACAGTGAGCGGGAACCACGGATTACCCCCTAGCGAGAACCCAACGTGACGAAAGTGACCAATGTCATTAGAGTGATTTACCTCCAGTGCTTGAATAGTGGCTGACTAGCGAGTTCGTTCATCGTGTGTTTTATTAGTGAATTCACTCATTGTGTGTTGATTCTGTGCTTTTCCTTGTGTCAATGTTTTATATATTAATGATGGATGAGTCTAAAACAGTCCAACTCTGTGGTGTAGTGGTTAGTGTGATTAGCTGCCATCCCTAGAGGCCCAGGTTCGATTCCCGGCTCTGCCACAAAATTTGAAAATTGGTACGAGGGCTGGAATTGGTCCCACTCATCCTCGAGAGGTCAACAGTGTAGAGAGGGAGTGGGTGAGATTCCTACCTCTGCCACCCTCGAAGTGGTTTTCCTTGGTTTCCCACTCTTCCTCCAGGCAAATACCGGGATGGTACCTAACTTAAGGCCACGGCCGCTTCCTTCCCTCTTCCAATCTTCCCATCCTCCCACACGGCCACTGTTCAGCATAGGAAGTGATGCCACCTAGGAGAGGTACTGATCCTCCCTCCCAGTTGTATCCCCGACCCAAAGCCTCATACTCCAGGACACTATCTTTGAGGCAGTAGAGATGGGATCTCTCGCAGAGTCCAAGGGAAAATCCAAACCTGGAGGTAAACGGATTAAGAAAGAAAGAAAAAGTGTTTGAATCTGTTTAAAAAGCCATTTACAACCAGTTCGTTTGGTGAAAATTTAAAATTAAAAACAGAAAACGAGAATTGTGTTCGCACGTTCAATTCAGAAACTTACACTAAAACTGTTTGGCTGTGCGACTCTGTCACTAAACAAATTATTCTGTTGGCCTTGCTTATTGTTTGTCACTGAAAATTCCCCTTGGAACAGCAAGAAACATGGTTATGCTGATCTAAACATTCTGCACACTGCTACTGCGAGGCACAAATTCTCATATCCACGCATGGATATCCTTAGGTACCTTTGGTAAAACTAAGATAGATTTGCAGTTGGATAAGCAGAAGCAGGAAAATCTTCTAAGGTGCAATGAAGCCGTTAAGAAAACTAGGGAAATTCTGAAACGGCTGACTGCAGTGACGCTTTTTAGGAAAGCAAGAGTGCGATGAAAAATTTGACAGTCACTTCACAATAGCGAGTGTATTTACTGAACTTTCTCCACTCATACATAACGATTTATTTCAAATCATCTTCACCAGAATGATCACTGAAATAAAGATCCATTCGGGAAGCTAAATTCGTAGGAATTATGATCGATGTCCCACTCCAGTCACCCGAGTGTGGTTAACAAGCCTCCTCCACTCCTTTCTGTCCTTCCACTTTTCCTGCTCCATTACTTCCGCCACATCCAATCCAGCTTCTCTAATGGCCTTCCAAATCTGATCCATCCACCTTCTTATCGGTCTTCCAACTGGTCTCTTTCCCTTAACTTCTCTTTCCAATTCCCTTCTTGCTACCCGTTCCTTTCCAATTCTTTTTACATGTCCGAACCATCTCAGTCTTGCTTTCTGTATGTTCTGTGCTAACGGTTCTATATTTAACTCTTCTCTCATTTTAATATCTTGAATTCTATCACTTGTCTTTTTAACACGTTTGCGGCAGCTCAGATAACGGCAACCATTACAGTGGTACCATAATACTTTTTTTTGTTTAAAGTTCATTTCTGTGTCCTTATGCATTTTAGATTATTATTTTAATTATTTCAATATTATTTATGTGCATACGAGCCATGACGCACGCGCTGCGTCAGCGGGACAACCGATGAGCTTTTCGCCTTCGGTACCGTTTGACGCATCATGTGCGTCATGACTGGTAATGCAGTGGAACGAGGAGAATAATGTTTTGTAGGATTGCAGAACTTCTTTACAACAGAAAAATAAGTTTTTGAACATATCACAAAAAAATACTGTGCAGTAGAATCTTATTATTGTTGTGTGAATAATGTAAACTTACATTACTCCATAAGCTGTATAATGTAACTAGTCAATACAGTGTGCTACAACAAACACAGGGAGGCATGCCATTGTTTGTGGTCAATTATTTCTATCTCTCGTGGAATTCCACATTTCTCAAGGAACAAGCCTGGCTGTCCTGGACACTCCTGCAGTAGAACATGCTGTCCCTGTGCCTACTCTCTTCATATCACTGTTCGCACCGTTTCTTCAGTCTATGTCCATTCTCCTTAGCTGCACATTTACTGGCAAAATGAGTCCCTGTATAGGCAGTATGAGAGATTTTGGGAGCCTACGAAACGATGGCCTGTAGTCAGCTGGTAATAACTCCTCAATTACCGCCAGTCAAAAGTCGTAGAGTGATACCTTCTTTACAGAGAACTTGTTATACAGCATGTAGGAATTGTATATCATATCATTTCAACCACATGAATTCCTAGTTTTCGATACCACTTCATTGTTTTTCTTATGAAAGGATAGCAGGAAATCATTTGGTTGTGGCAATCTGTGCCTGACGTATGTCTATTATACTCCACTATCGCTTTAGGCTTCAGTTTTTTGGCCACTCTCTTGTTGCTGACCTCCGCGCTTAACCCGCCACTTTTCCACGGCTATGCCATTAGCATAAGAGCAGACAACTTCGCCAACTTTTAGTTTGCTCTCAACTACGCTGGCTGGTGTTTCTTTGAGCATACCAATAGAATATGTCCCATTACTGAGAAGAGTAGCAGATAAAGAATAGCTATTATAGAAATTGTCCATATAGAGTGCATGTCCTAAATTTAGCCGGCCTTGCATAAGATGGAGCATTACATTTGCAGCATGGCCTTTCCGACCTAAGTCGTCTGTTATCCCGGTGTGGAAAGTAAAATTTATAACCGTTGCATCCAGCTCTGTGAGCATATAGAGCTTGATGCCGTATTTATCTCTCTTATTTTTTATGTATTGACGAAACATCAGCCTACCATGTCACAACATCATGGATTCGTCAATACACAGCTCCCTCTCAGGTTCATAAACCTCTTTCATTTTATCATTGAAGTACTCGATCATTGGTCATAATTTATACAAACGGTCTGGTGGTTTTGTATCTCCCTCAGCTGGGTTTCTTGCAAAATGGAGGCACTTCAGTAGAAGTAGAAATCTATTTCTATTCATGTAGTTCCTAAAATATGGAATGCTGAATAACCTGTGTGTTTTCCAGTAATCCCTAATATGAGACACTTGCACATCCATGTGAAACATAAGTCCTAAAAATACATGGAACTCATCCAAGGTGACATCGTACCAGTCCGTAATCCTTGACTTTTCAGTGACATTTCCTCGCAAAAATAACTCTTCCGCAAATGCTTTACATTCAGTGACAATGTTATTCAGCAAGTTGTCATCTGCAAGCAAGCGAAAATAATCAATAGGTTTTGCGTCACTTGGCAGTGGAACCTTCATTCCCGGCCGACCAATAAAGTTTATTTGTTTCATTGAGGACGAATCTGAACTCCAGGAAATGACCCCTGAAATATTACCCATGTTATTTGGCAGGAAATTTGGAGATGAGATATTACTTACGTCTTCCCCATCTTCTGTAATGTGAGAATTGGGAGTAGACGCTCGACACACACATCCGTGATTAAAATTCTCACTCAAGTGCCTAGTCACTTTTCACACTGTCATTGCTATCAATGCTGTCATTGTCACTAGCGTTCAGGAGAGCTTCCAGACTATCATTAATTGCAAATCGCCTGTTTATCCCGCTAAGACGGGGTTTCTTCCGGTGAGAAAGTTCTGAAACTTCACTGTTCTCTCTTGACATCGCAGAAATGTATGCCGACTTGTAATGGCTACAGAGATTGTAACTAACAATTAATCTGATGCCCAGATGGCGCATATGTTTAATAAAACCTTAACAATGCACAGATAAGAGGTCTGTTTGTTTACTTACATATTGGCGGAAATACGAGCTTTAATATATGGTGCGGAGTGTGACACACAAGTCGTCATCGGCACTGAGTGAAAGTGGAGTCATGACGCACGTGTCGTCTTCGGCCGTGAATGTGTTAACTGATGTTCTTAAAAATTTCGTTTCTACTGGGTACTTTGTCATCACATAAAAGCTCTCTGACTTGATGATAAAATGTTGTACCTTTACTTAGTCTGTTATTAATTTTAGGGTTGATTTCATTACTTCCATTAATAATGCTACCCAGATATGTAAACTGTTCTACATTCTCTAACCGTTCTCTGTTTATGTTCACTTGGCTTGTCCAGTCTCCTTTGTACTTCCTTTTTCCCCTTTCCCCAAATTACCACATCATCTGCAAATACCAAAGCATTCACTTCATCACTACTGATACTCTGTTTTACATGTTTTATGATTTCATCCATCAATATAATAAACAATAATGGTGACAGTGCACTTCCTTGCTTGAGACCTTTTTTTTGTATAAAATGTTTCAGAGTCACCACTCCCCACTTGTACACTGCTTTTACTCTCATGATACAACATTTTTATCTTGTTAATTAATGATTTTGGTACATTCCTATTCAGTAGGCATTCCCATACATATTTTCTCTTAACTGTATCATAAGCTTTTTCCAAATCCAAAAATACGAAGATGATTTCCTTGTTCCTTTCCAGATGTTTTTCCATTACTGTTCGCACTGTAATTTCAAGTCTATTGTTGGTCTATTCGGTCTAAAGCCATATTGTCCTAGAGGAAGGACTGTGTTTCTATTATATCCCTCAGTTTTTTGTCTATGACTATTATTTTTTAGCCCATGTGATAACAGGGTTATACCTCTGGAGTGGGACATTGATGATGATGATGATGATGATGATATGATCAATTAGACTTCTGATGTTTTGGACTTTTCACAGTTGTCTACCATCCTCAGATATGTTCATAAGGGTGATGTTGAAAGGATTTGTTGGTTTCTATCATGTGAGTTTTGATAGAACAGCAAATGCATTGGTGAGACTTGCAATTAAGTGTCTGGATCAATTTGAGTGCTGTAATAAATTAGTTGTGCAGAATTTTGATGGAGTGGCAGTGCTTGCAGGTCAGCTGAATGGTGTGCAACTAACCTGCTGGACAGTACCCTCAAGAAAAGGATTCCTAAGCTAGCTCCAACAAGGTGGGAACTATTCCAGCCAAATTAGTACAGACCATAGTGGAATATCGTGCTCGTCTCCAAGAGCTTCACGAAAGTATTTTGGAGGAACCTGGAATAACATTACAATCGATGAGGCAAGCGGAACTCTTGCAAAGTTAACGGAATTTCAGTTCGATTTTCTTCTGAATATTTTAAATGAAATGTTTTCATTGACTGATGTTATAACATCCTTCAATCTAAGACCCCAGACATTGCATTTTGCACCAGAGAAGTGAATTAAGTTTCTAATGAATCAATAATGCAAAACAGTGGATTTGCTAATGTCTGGAACAGAAGAAAAATTTGATCCCCCCAGGAAAAAGGAAGAAACTTCATTTTCAGTTAAACATGAGTATAAGAGGGTTTACCTGAAATATTTTATATTATTCTAGCACAATTAAAATATCGCTTCTTTTCATTAGATTTGTCCTTACCTGAAAGGCTTGATTGTAAGAAAATTTTAATTTTTTCTGGTAATTTTCCTGAAGAGCAATTCAGTAAATTGGAAAATATTTTGATATAGTACGACTTAAATCCGAATTGAGGGCAATGTTTACTCCGAAACACTTCAAAGATAAGACTGTGGCTCAAATCCAGAAATTCCTATTGACAAGTGGTCTTCCCGAGCTTTGTTAAGTCAGAGTCGTCTCTCTATTAGGAATGATGTCTATAGAAAAGGATCTTCTTGCAGAGATGAAATCATGTGACGACTTCTGCAGCAACATCACCAAGGAATTCTGCAAAGAGAATCGCAGCATCGAGTTCACATACATGTAATTAGGGTGAATATAATCGGAATTCATTTAATACATTGTGCTACTGCATGGTTACTAGTTGCACACCTCGGTGGAGTATTCAGGATACACCATTGATTATTATTATTACTACTCTGTTCCCAATCGCCAATTTCTTTAATTAGGGCCGAAGGACAGATTCCTACACAGTAATGTTTTAATTTCGATGAAAAGACCAAATCAGTCACGAGCAAGTGGTAATAAGAAAAAGGGTATAATGACACTAGAGCCAGTATACGAGAAATTACTCAACAGGCATTTCACTGAAATGTGTGTTCCAGTTGAACAGTTAAAAAGACAAATTTGGAGAATGAAATAACAATTGTTCAAAATCTCATCAACTGCAAAAGACAGCTCTTACTTTTGTGTATAATCATCATTTCCCCTTGCTGGGTCGAGGTATTTATGGCACTTCTCCATCTCCCTGTTTCCTTCCACAATCTTGTCCCAGTCTAAATTTCATCTTCTTATGCCTCTCTTAACTGGTTCAATCCACCTTAATCTCGCCCTCTTGCCCTAGCATTTTGCCTCCAGCATCTGTTTTGGAATTCTATTCTCCTCCATCCTCTTTACATGTCCAAACTACCTTAGTTTATTTTTTTCAACTCTCTCATTTAGCTTCCCTATCCCAACTTCCTTCCTTATATCTTTATAACTCACTCTGTCTTTCCTATAATACTTCTCAGGAATTTCATCTCACTGGCTTGAATTCTTAAACACTGGTATTATTATCCCTTTTTCTAGTCTCCTGGTACACATTTGTGTTTCCACACACACTTTAGTAGTCAGTACAACCGTTGCACCACACTGATTTCATCCATTCCTTGTACTGCTAACTCCACCTCCAGAAATTGTTATGTCTTCCTTTGTTGTTGAGCCCTCACACTGTACTGCTTGTATCTCCCCTGTACAGTTGTTCACATTCAATAGCTTATCAAAATACTCCTTCCACCTTCTCTATATCTCTTCTGGGTGTGTTAACAATTCCCCATCTTCCTTTTTCACCAGCTCTGTGGTAACTCTTTCTGTCCTCTTACTTGTTGTAAGTCCATACAGCATCCTTTTACTGCCACTTACATCCACTTCCATTTTATGTGTAAATTCTTCCCAACTCTTCTTCTCCTACCACCTTCTTACATCTCCGTTTGCTGTTGAGATACTTCCTTTTGCTTTCTTCTGTTTGATCTCTGTTCCATTCTCGCCAGGCTGTCTTCTTTTCTTTCACTTTTTACTCACTTCCTCATTCAATCACTCCTGAAAATCTTCCTGTACAATTTCCATACTTTTATTTTGCTTTCTCATATCTCTTTTAGTTTTTCCATTTTTCCCAACTGTACTTTTGCCACTACAACTATATGGTCCCCATCAAATGCTTCTCCTGGTAAAGATGACACATCCATCAACTTTCTGCGATTTGTTCTTTCCACCAAAAAGTACTCAATTACTGATTTTGTTCTTCTGTCACCCCACCCATATCTCGTAATCTTCCTGCTGTTTTTCTTTGAAACCATGTATTCCCCACTGTAAGTCCATTCCTTTCACACAAGTCCACTAGTTCCTCTCCTTCAGGATTCCTTTTCCCATATCCATACGGTCCAATGACTTCTTACTTTCCTTGTCTCTTGT
Source organism: Anabrus simplex (assembly GCF_040414725.1). Taxonomy (NCBI): domain Eukaryota; kingdom Metazoa; phylum Arthropoda; class Insecta; order Orthoptera; family Tettigoniidae; genus Anabrus; species Anabrus simplex. Next base: position 439,417,909 of record NC_090267.1, read on the forward strand.
ATCCGACTTGTGCATTCAGATCTCCCATAATAACCACTTCCACACCTGAAATCTCTCTTTCTACTTTCTCCAAGAACCCTTCAATATCTTCTTTCCTGTTTCCTGTCTGTAGTGCATACACCTGTATGAAGTCCATCACTTCATTCTTCATCTTTAGTCTAACCTTCATTATTCTGTCACTCACACATTCTACCACTTCAACATACTCATCCAATTGCTTCGAAATTAGTCCCACTCCGTTTATTGCCTCTTGGCCACCACTCCAGTATCATGTATATAATTTCCTCAATTTCTTTCTTCCGTTACCTATTTCACTTCACTCAGCCCCATCCTACTACTTCCTCTGCCTTTCCTGTCAGGGTCATAAGATTTACTATATCTTGATGATGATGATGATGATGATGATGATGATGATGATGATGCTTGTTGTTTAAAGGGGCCTAACATCTATTTCTATCTTAATGTTAATGGTTCATGGAGTGGGTTACTGTAGTCGCATCCTAGTTTGTGAACTATGGGCAACGGCTGAGTGGCCTAGTAAGTGGTACTGAGTGTCGGGATACCAGTTGCTAAGGAGTGGGCATCTCGGACATATTCTGAGCCATGGCCTTCCTTGTGCTCAGGCGGCTAGGGCTATACAATCCACCGGTGGTTCCTAATCCGTTAGAGGAGAGATCCTCGCTTGAACTATGTGTAAGTAGGGTAGCATCCTGCTTCATGAATTTACTGAGCTCAGAACATTTTAAGCAAGCCTCGGACCTATGGGAGTAACAGAGTCCCACTCCCATTTGACAGGCGAGAGACACCCTGGAAACAACTTGGCGAACAAAATGGAATTCGATGGTGAGCTATCAACATTAATGGGGCTTATGGAACAAAGAAAGTAGAATTGGCTGAGTCAGCAAAGAGGATGCATCTGGATGTGCTACGAGAAAGTGATATTCGGGTAAGGGGAGATAATGAGGAAGAGATTATAAAGTATACTCGACGGGTGTTAAAAAGGGAAGGGCAGAGTCTGCAATAGGGCTGTTCATCAGAAATGCTATTGTACGCAACACAGTTTCTGTCAGGTACGTAAAGATGTGGGTAGATTTGGCAGTTGGAGGAATTAGGAAGGGAATTGTCTCAGTGTATTCACCAAGTGAGGGTGTAGATGAGGATGAAGCTGACAAGTTTTATGAAGCATTCAGTGGCATCGTAGTCAGGGTCAACAGCAAGGATAGGATAGTGCCAATGGGCGATTTCAATGCGAGAGTTGGAAAAAGAACTGAAGGATATGAAAGGGTGAATGGTAAATGTGGTGAAGAAATGTAAGCTAATAGGAATGGGAAGCATCTGCTGGACTTCTGTGCTGGTAGGCTATAGGTTTAGCAGTCACAAATACATTCTTCAAGCATAAGGCTATTTACAGCTATACATATAGTACGCGCACTTTTTAGTGATAGATTTTTGTACTCGGTTGAGGAGAAGAAGGGAGCACTGCCGGTTCCGGTAGTACTGTCAACTGAATGAAAATGAAATCTGAATTGAATCGACAATATGATCGATTGATACGAATTTTCTAAACCTTTATAATCTTATGCCAACAACTGTATCACACAAAAGTAAACAACAACAGTATGAGTACTTAAAGTGTACGCCAGATGTCGCACAGCGATGATAAGCGATTCTTAGTTTGTGTTTCAAAGGTCGCCAATACGAATCTCAAAAGATAACCGACGTCGACCGATTCAGCACTAGGGTGTAAATCTTTTCTTTTTTTTTCTTTTTTTCTTTGCTATGGGCTTTACGTCGCACCGACACAGATAGGTCTTATGGCGACGATGGGATAGAAGAGGCCTAGGAGTTGGAAGGAAGTGGCCGTAGCCTTAATTAAGGTACAGCCCCAGCATTTGCCTGGTGTGAAAATGGGAAATTACGGAAAACCATTTTCAGGGCTGCCAATAGTGGGATTCGAACCTACTATCTCCCGGATGCAAGCCCACAGCCGCGCGCCTCTACGCGCATGGCCAACTCGCCCGGTAGGGTGTAAATCTATCGCTAAAAAGGGCGCAGATAATATATCTTAATTGACTTCAAATCTAGTGATGAACATATTTTTAAAATCATTATTATTAAAGGTTAGATGCAGTTTTTGAGATTTCAAAACGGAAAAAAAGTAGAATTTGTAACAATATTAGTGCTTGATTTTGTCTTCAGTTTCTCTCTAATTATGATTATAATGTGCATTTAATAATAAATAGGGTAACTATTAAAATACAAGGAGTATCAGAATAATTTTTAAGAATTCGTTAAATTTGTCCATGAGCTCTAATGCTTAATTTACTAATTTAAACAAACAATCTTACTTTAATTTGACCTTATATACAATTATCTCATTTAATCTGACAAGCATTTTGCCAATTTTGGTGAGTTTTCTGTCAGCTGTATAACACCCGTTACAATTCCTGTAACATCAGTTATATTCAAAATCGTGAAATAACAAGAAAAAAAACCAGTGATTATCCTTTTTTTTAAATTATATGTTTAGTTTTTCTAGTTTCTTTCTTCTGCAATAAAATTTGCAAGTTTCTACTGGCTGTCATCTCACAGAGTTTATTGATTTTCACCATGTAGGCCTATCTCAACAAGTGGGTTGCATTTGTGTAACACCTGTTACGGTATGGTTTTTTTTTTTTTAATACTGACATAAGTTTTATTTCAGAAAATAATAACCCATAGTACACATAAAAGTAAGAGATATCTTTTGCAACTGACGAGATTTTGATCAACACCCGTTACAATGGAATGCCTGAAAACCCAAAATGTCCTTTTCTTTAGTGAATCTGCTTAATTTGGTGGTAATCAGTTTTACTACTTCATTTTTACAAGTATTCTTCATTATGCAACGGCATCATTGACACTGTATATATAAATGTGATTATGGATATACAGTACATGCGATTATGCCATGCATGCCTTGTATTTGTGATAATAGATGCTATTAACCACTCTGTATATTGCATGCCTCTCTCTCAGCAATACCCCTTCAGAACACTGCTATGTTAATGTGTGACAGCTGACATGACAAGCGAAAGGAGATCATCTGGATTTGAAGGAAGCCTGTTTTCAATGGATGACACAGAAAGTAATATTATGATGTTGAAAAATATATTCTGTATTTGCAAGCCAAGTCCTTTTAAAAACTGATGATGTAAAATATTTAAAAAGTTCCCTTGTAGTCAGAACTGGGCAAAGTATTTCAACTGTATACGAGTTGACTAAGTTTGTAAGTACAGGAGATATTATAGGTAGAATTTTGTAAATTTATTAAGGATGAGCTGTGTGTTTAATAGAAAAAATTGTTAGCGTAAATTGTATAATATTGTATTATAGGAAAATGTTCTTCTCTTGTTAATTTAAAATTTAGTGCTTGACAATAATGTATTTTAGTGTACCATTTGCCACGGAGGTAGACACCTCATTTGCAAATAAAGAGATTTTGACTTGATTCATGTAAAGTCAGTTGATTGTAGTTTGGAGTTATTACAATTTGCAGCATACTTTTTTTTTTCTACACCAGGGAACAATGCAAATGTAGAAAGAATCTCAGCACAATGGACTGATAATAGGAACTGTTTCAAAGTAGAATCTGTGAAAATCCTATTAATGGTTCAATATAATCCAAAGGAATTTTACATGTGTATCTTTTCATAAGTATGTTATAGACATGCCAAAACTAATGAAGCCACCTGAATCTTCAATAAAGTCCCAGCAAATTAGTTTGTTTAAATTTTGTAAGAATTTACTGTATAATATAGAAATGGATAAATTTTGTTTATGTATGTGGAAGTTGCAACATATGTCTAAATTTAAACTCTCAAAGGAGGATTTTTGTGTCCCCCTTTTTTTTTCCCCTGCATTGTCCTCCTTTTTAAACAGTTCTGTCCTTTTTTACCTATTTTCATCTGGTCACCCTATTCCCGGCTCGGTCACAAATTTAAGACAGACTGGAACCAGTGTGCATGCAGCCTCAGGTAACATATAAATACTTGAGAAGGGAAGGGGTTGAAAATAGCACTTTCAGCCATCCTCCCTAAGTTTTAAAACTCTGGTATTGAAGTAGTATTTGTTATGCCATGTAATCAGGTAAAATCCCTCTCAGGCTATTGTATATCATTCAGATGTGACAGACTACATAATTCAATTTCAACTCCTTCAACACCTTGTAATGAATGAAGCCTTACATGATTTACACAAGTGTTAAAATGTAAAGATGTTTTTCTTCAGATACAATTATAAGAACTTAAATACGCCTAGACATTCGGGGTATTACCCATGTTTGATGTTCCTGTTCAAGCAAAGCCAAATCATTCTCGTCGTCGTACGGACGATCAATGCTAAACCACAAAGGATCTGTCACTTTGGGGGTCAAACTGGGGTGTAGCGGTACTGGCATGTCGACAGTATGTGCACTTTCACGCAAATACACTTCTCTCTACTCTTGTAATCTTATTTCACAAGAAACATAATCCAGCGAACATAAAAATCACCTGGCCTCGTTACGTTTGCCTCGTAAAAATACACATCAGCCGCGCCGCGCTTGCAAGTTATACAAGGGTCGCCAACTGATGAAAATAAAAATATCAAAACTGTTTTAAAAACGTAGTTAAAAGTGGCTAAAATTCCAGACTTAAATGCTTAAAAAAAGGCCGCATGAACTCACCTATTTATTGAATAATATGGTCTCCTCAACTATATTCTTCAACAGCACAGACTTTAAATAAATAATAATAAAAGTACAGTAAGTGTTTGTCTGTCTGTGCGCGATGCCCAGCAAAATTTATAACACGCAGAGATCTGAAATTTTGAACATAGATAGATGGAAGGGGTTCCGAATGCACCTAGAAGCCGGAATTTTCATTTTCGCTTTCGTTTGTTAGTTATGAACGAAAAACCATCGGAAAAAGTGTATTGGGATATGACAAACCAACATGCTGTCACCGAGATTAACCAACTAGCAGGTGAGATTGGGTGGTGGATTTAATGACATGACGAACGCACGCATTATGTGCCGTAAAACGCATCCTGAAATCTGGTTATGAACAAAGGATCAGCGAAATAGTGATAGGAATGTTTTGCGTCCACTGCTGGTAAATAACAGTAATAAAAGGACTGAAAAGGTGCTCCGTTACTCGTGTCGAGAAAATTCTGAAATGTTTATGTACCATGCAGCAGTGGGATGATCCTAATATATTTACTGTAACTGGTAAGATTTTATATATTTTACATTTCTATATCTTAAGCCAAGCTCAAATGTGAAATGTAAGTTTCTGTATGTGCATTATCTTTTCAGTTAGTTACATGTTAAGAATTATTTTTCATTTTATATTGGCTTTACGGCCGAACTCTCATTTGAACAATTTGGAGTCATCTGGAGTACCCTCAAAATCTTGGAGTGGACGATTGTGGCAAGTATTTCTTTCTCAGGAATGTGAATCCTTCCCTCTACAATGAACACGACTCTGAAACTGATGACGAATATTACTGAAGCCACCATCGTGACTGGGCATGCCGCGGGCGAAGTAGTATTCCTTGCATTGTAAGTCTATTGAGTAGGAAGCCATTTTCGGTCCGCGACACGAGGAAGCCACTCTCATGACTGGACATGCCTCGAGCGAAGTAATATTAATTCCCCGGATTCACATAATTCCTTCGGATATATCGATTCAATTTAGAAGACTGCAGTTCCCCCGTTTGTTTGAGTTTCGCTATGTGCATCAACAAGGCACAAAGACAATCGCTTAAAGTTGTAGGACTCCATCTTCGAAATCGGTGCTTTTGACACTCTCATCTGTACGAGGATAGTTCCAGAGTTCGAAAGGCAAACACAATACAGTATACATCTTACCTCCAAATGGAAGGACATTAATAAAGTTTATTCCGAAGCTCTATAAGGAAACAATATACTTTGCGTTATATAACATGGTCTTTTACATTGTTTTAATATTATTTGCATATAAGATGTAAGGCTTTTCAGGCGTTTGCTCTATTAACCAGCGTTTCGTCTTAGGTCTGACACATCCCACTCTAACTGCATACGGGAGATAAATCTCCACAATGGAATTAATGCCCGCCTAGCAATTCCGAATGGAAAATTGTAAATTCCCTAGGGAATTAGATATTTTTCACCAATAGAGCATGTCAAAAACATATCAGATTTAAGGCTTTTCAGGCGTTTGCTCTATTAACAGCGTTTCGTCTTAGGTCTGACACTAGAATCGTCAGAGTGGGATGTGTCAGACCCTACCCACTGACACCAGATGTATGCAGGTTTGCGTGCGTGCGAAAAGTTTTCATTCCCACCCTGAAGGGGTGGGGCGGGCCAGCTGAAGGGTTACGCCCTCCCTCTGGCCGAGAGCTTGGGCGGGGAGAAGGAGATGTGTGGAAATTGGGAGTTGGGAAAAGGCGATGTGAAGAATGCTGAATGGAAAAGGAAAGGCTTCGTGGCTAAGGGGGCTTGAATATTATGGTGAGTTTTTATTGTTTCCATTAAATTAAAATACAGAGATGCAATATGTATGATGCAGAACGTAGATATAGCCTATGATTTATGAGAGTGGGCTAGGGAAAAGGTGTAAGGCGAAGGTATTGTAGACTGAGGAGAAGTTGGTGAGGTAAGTAAGAAGAAGGCGGAGCAGATCAGGGGTTGGTGGAGCGGGAGAGGAATAGGGTGGCAGGGGTGGGACAGTAGGTGATCGAAGATGTGGACGAGGTGAGATAGGAGGAGGGTCAGGCCGGGGACGACTGCGAGGTGTGTTAGGACGGTGCAGGGGTCGTGGGGGAGAATGCGAAGGTTCCACACGATGATGGCGACCATAGATGTGAATTCGGAAGCGATGAGGCGCTGGACGGCGTCTGAAGTGGGTAGTTGAATGCGCACCAGGAAAGTAGGTCCGTCTGAGTTATAGATGCGGAAGGCGCGCTCTACAGGGATGTCTGCCTGGCGGAGGTCGTGGGCAAGAACGGCAGGCGCTATGCTGGGATCGATCCCTCGGGTGACGCAGCTGTAGATAGATGGTGGTGAGTGCTGAGGTAGGAGTACCACGTTCTCCGGAGAAGCGACGGTATGTCCCTCGGCAGATGGCTGCGTAGAAGGAGGGTGAGATGTTTGAGCAGCGATGGGAGAGAGGGGGAGAGAAGCTTGCGAGAGGAGGAAAGGATGAGACATAGAGAAGCAGAGGTATGAGCGACAGTGGTGGTGGTGGTGGTGGTAGTCATAGTAGTGGTGGTAACAGATACGATACAAGGAGTAGTAAGGGAAGCTGGAGTAGATACGGTGGTGGTAGTAGGCGGAGGGGAAGGGCAGGAAGACACTGGTAACTGGGAGGTGGGGACTGGGGAAGCGTAATGTCAGCACTAGCAGCCAGTTCTTCGTCTGCTTCAATCTCAGCTTGGATGTGAGCCGGTGTAGAAACCACGGAATAGAGGCGGTGATGGATGAGAGCGCCGTTTTTTTGGACTGAGAGACAGGCAGCGGCAGATGTGTAGTAGAGAAGGACCTCTGGTGCTGGATCGGTGCCGTGGTAGAGGCGGTGAACAAAGTAGACACCGGTCGAGAGAAGGGCTTCACAGATGTCCTCTTCCGGGATATCGAGATCAATGTCCTGGATGATGCAAGTGGATAACATTGCTGGGGAAGGCCCTCAACGTACTTAGGGACAGCCAATTATGCTATTTGGCCCGGCGAGGTGAGATGTATAGTTGAGGCGTCACCCCGGCCGCACAAAAATACAGGATATGTGAGAGAATATCTGAGTCCACTTAAATTGAGACTTCGACGAATGTCCAGAAGCCTTTCCTCCGCAGGTGAGCTATATCTATCAAAAGCTTTCATTCCCCACCCTGAAGGGGTGGGGCGGGTCACCTAGAGGGTGTCGCCCTCCCTCTGGCCAAGAGATGCGGGCGGGTTGGGGGGATGTGATGGAAGAAGGAGGTGGATAAAGAATGTGAAGAGGTAAGAGATGGGAGAGGAATTGTGCCTGAGCCTGGGTATTACACAATTGCTTTACGTCATAAGTACATGATACATAAATACATATATGATTTACAAAATGGTGTGAGGGATAAGGTGATGTGTAAGGGGGAACGATGAAGCTTAGAATGAAGTGCCGGGGTAAAGGTGCAAGGTAAGGAGATGGAGGTTGGCTGTCAAGTGATTAAGAGAGGCGAGGAGAAGACGAAGGAGTTCAACCGTTGGGAGGGTTGAGGGATGAAACCAGTTGGAGGAAGGGGAGGACACACTGGTGGAAATGGGTAAACAGGAGGAGGGTTCGGCCGGGGTCGGCGACGAGGAGAGGTAAATTGGGTCGGAGGTTGGGGAGGCGAACGGGAGGGCTCCACACGATGGTGACGTCCATACAGCTGGATCCCATGAGTGATGAGTCGGTTCACGTCTTCGAGCGTCGGCAGGTAGAGGCGAACTAAAAACGTTGGACCATCAGCGCTGTGTATCCGAGGTGAGTAGCGATGTCGTCAGTAGGAATGCTTGGGTCCACACCGCAAGCAACACAGCTGTAGTTATTAGTGCGGTTGGGCGACGGTGGTGGTGTTGGTGGATTTGCCATGTTTGTTGAAGTCCCGGTGTTTGTTCACTCGGCAGGTGGCTGGAGGTTATACATTGAGGTCTTGGTTGATCAGTGGTGGGAGGGTTGGGGCGTGTAGACATCATAAGGGGTAAAGGATGGGATAGAGTTGTAGTGGTAGTAGGGAGGGTTGGGGAGGTGGATGCAGACAGAGGTGGTGGTGATGGTGGTGGTGGTGGTGGTGGTGATGGTGGTGGTGGTAGTAGTTGTGGTGGTAACAGGGTTGGTATGACTAGGGAACAACGGTGGCGATGGAGGAGGGTAAGGTTAAGACGGGCGAAGCAGTTGTAACAGGCGTAGCAGGTTTATCTTCTGGCAGCTGGGCTAATATATATATGATGGAGTAGAAGTCACTCGGTGTCGGCAGCCATGGATGAGCGCTCCGGTTGCTTGGAGGCGATTGCGGTCGTCTTCAAAGGCGAAATACAGAAGGTCAGCAGTAGATGGGTCGGAGCCATCATAGACCCGTGAGGCACTATGGACGCCGGTCCCACGGAGGGCGGTCTGGATGTCGTCGTTGAAGAGAGCAAGGTTGACTTCTTCGATGATACACGTATACATGGTGGGAGGCCGACTTCCAACGAGGTGGCAGGCCGTTATGCGTGTTTGGGATCGGCGGGGTGAAATAGTAGAGGTGCGGAATCACCCGGCCGAACAAAAAGAGACCTTGCGTGGAGAAGCGATGGTAGGTGAGCAAAATCAATCAATCAAAAGAGTTATTTCATTCCCTCACCTCATACGAGGAGGGACGGGCCATCGGCTCAACTAAGGAGCTCTTCGGCCGTAGAAAGGAAAGAATCCGTGGAGAAGAGAAACGTAGGGGGTATGTGTCGTACATACCAGAGAAAGGAGTGACGTAGTGAACTGGCGTAAGGAGACCAGGACAACAAGCCGGGACCCCGGGGAGACCCGCAAGGCACCCCGCACAGGCAAAACCCCCGCGAACACGAGAGGGAATGGAGAGGAGAAATTTATTTATAGCAACGTATCTCGGGCGCGCATTCCGAAAGAGACAATGTTACATAGAATGACAGAGAGTTACAGAATTACATTACATATATTGTACTGGTACAATGAGTGGGGTCGGTAGAAGGTTGGAGGAAGGAGTAGGGTAGTATGGAGTGAGGAAGTAATAGAGGGTTGTGGTCATGTTAGTGATGGAAGTAGCGAGTAAACGAAGAAGGTCGAAGATCGGGAGGGGCGGTAGGAAAAGGTTGGGTTGTGGAGCGGGGACGTCAATAGGTGGCGGTGGTGGGGTGGGTGGCGGGACTGGAGGGGTCGAGGAGAGGCGGTGTTAGGAGAAGAACGACCATGACGGGGCGGGGAGCGGGAATGTTCCACTCTGTAAGACCTTCCGCGGAGACGGACGCCAGTGGTGATCAGCCGGTCGACGTCGGTGGCAGGCGAGAGTTGAAGGCGGACCATGAATGTTGGGCCGTGATCGTTGAAGATCCGGAACAATCGACGGGCCGGGACACCTTCCAGTTGAAGTTCATGGAGGATATCTTGCTCCCTTTCTTCTGGGCAACATGTTGTCCCTTATATGTTGAGGAACGGGGTTTTGTGTTGCCCTTCGAGGCATGATCAAAAGATGAAAGTTGTCTTTCCAACCGTTCTTGTGCCAATGATCTTCAAATACTATCATGAGACCCAATTAGGGGGGCATGTAGACATTTTCAGAAGCAGGGAAAAATCAGAAAGAAGTTCATTTGGAAGAGTATGGACGGTGAAATCTGAGGAATGGTTAAATATTGTCCATCTTGCTTGCTTGGTAAGCCCGCCTTGTCTACTAAGCTAGGGCTATTGTCTTCGCATCAGGCATCTCGCCCCATGGAGCGTTTATACATAGACTACGTCGGACCCTTCCCCCAATCAAAGGGGAACGGGAATAAATTCATTCTTGTATGTGTAGACGGCTTCACCAGATTTCATAGTTGTTTCCGACTAAACTGGCCACCGCTCAGTCTACAATTTCTTGTCTTAATACTATCTTTCTTTCTTTTCGTCCCTGTCCACATATAGTTGCTGATAATGCAAAGGCTTTCAGATCTTATTCCGAAAATTCTGTTTCGATCTGTAAATATCCCATGTAACAACATCCTTTTATTACCCTCAACCATCTCTGGTTGAGCGGGTCAATCGTAATTTTTGATCTGCGTTGATCGCTTTTCATCATGAAGATCATTCCAGGTGGGATACTTCTCTCCACTGGTTACCTTTTGCTTTAAATTCGTCTGTTCATGTGTCACACAAGTCCACCCCTGTCTCTCTCATGTTCAAATTTGTTCCCAATAAGTCCCTGTCTAATCTTTGGTCACTCAATGATATACTACCTGAGATAATAAATCCTGATAATATCAGAGACCTGTGGTAGAAGTCTAGAAGTAATCTTAAGGCTTCTCATGAAAAGATTAGAGAGAGATAAGATCGTGAACGGAGGCCCAACAATTTAAAGTTTGGAGATCAAGTTATGGTTAGGAATTTCCTACCTGCAGGCAAGCTTGCCCCCAAATTTAATGGGCCATGCATTATTTTGGACTTCTTAACTCCGGGCACACTTTTGGTCAGCAACCCAGCCACTGAGAGGATATTTCGAGTACACATTTTGCAGATAAAAGCGGTATAATCTTTTGTTTTGCAGTGTGGGCCACTAAGTCATGGCAGCAAGGAATAAGTTATATTTCTTTCGGTTGCAGTTCAGTAAACAAATTGATTTTAGTCAAGTCGTAAGGTATATGGGGAGGCCTTCCGCCCCGCCCATATCCATTTAAGGGCATTATTTTAATTATATACTGAACCCTGTACAACCTTCCCTCTGGTAAGATTTACATTATTCCGTCACCTGGCAGCCATTATCTTATCCCCTGCCTCCAACACCAAGCCTGCAATCACACACTCATCATCTATACAGCCCGCCTCATCTGAAACCGAAGCGTAGAAAAATACACAACTCTCACTGTCCACAAAAACAATCTCTGTCGCCAAGTAAATTACTGTTTCAGTGCCCTCTCTGACATCGACAACCGAGTCGTAACATCTGGCGAGCGATGCTGGCATGGTGTAAGAGCCCACTCTGCTCTGGCCCAGTCTACTTCATAACGGCGTGCTGGAGTACAATCCTTTCCGGCGAGGGCTGAGGTGCGGTAATTCAACCGCCTACACAACTTGGTGCAGTATCAATATATCTGGTCTGCGACGACCATCACCATGGTAGCGGTGGTGGTGGTGATTGTTGTTTTAAGAGGAAGTACAACTAGGCAACCATCCTCTATTAAACACTAATCAGAGGGAAAAGTAGAAGGGATCCGACACTTCGAAAAATGAAGATATCGGTCAAAGAAAGACAAGGGCCACGAAGGGCGTGAAAATGAAAGACTCGTAAACCTAATAGCGTCGGGGTCGGAAAGAACAAGAGTTGACCAAGGGAGGTCGGATAGCATAGATGAAAGTGAGGAGCCTGGCACAAGTAAGTGGAAGCAATGACAGGACTCAGCTAATGGCCCCGTGGTCGCCAACCCACGCTCCAAAGTTCAGAGCCCCTGGGGCCACCATGGTAGCGGGAGAGGTGTATCTGAGCGTACTTGGGTGTTCGAAGGACGCCACCCTGGTATCAGCGACGGCGGCTGATCTTGCCGTCAAATTTGAACCTTACATCCCAGACTTCTACGACTTTAGGAAGACTTCAAGATTGGTTTTGACTTAAAATTTTCTACTAAAGGCACTTTTACAAGTAAATGTCTGAATTTTTTGTTTTTCCTAACAAACAAATTTCAGTTTTCCACAGTGAGGAGAGACTTTAAGGAGGGATGTCTGTACCGCCAGGGTACACCCACCCCGTTCATTCAAATGAAGCGCCTTCAAAAACGCCCTCTATATAAATAAAAATGAATCCCTAAATGTGTTGCTAAGCGCAAAACTCGGGAACCGCTGGACCAATTCAGCTAATTCTTTTTTCAAATATTCGTTGAAGTCCGAGTAAGGATTTTACGAAGAGAAAAATTGGAAGAAATGGCAGAAAAAACGCAAAAGCCCAATTTCTCTTTTTTCCATTCAAACTTCGTCTCTCTTTCCTTCTCCCACGTTGTTTGCGCTTAGCGCTGTCCTCTAATCCAGCGCATTTGCCACTCATGTCCGTAAATCTGAATGTTATCAATTAAAATGGGTGAAAATCGGATTATATACAAAATTTCAAGCCGCATTTGATGCCGTTTACAAAAAAAAAAAAAACCGGTTTACAAAATAATTGAGTGTAAAAATGTTAAAATAATGGAATGTTACCTCAAATGCAAAATCTTCATTGCATGAAACTTATCATGTCATAACTCCTATTTTATATTCCTTATATTTGTAATTTTTTCACTGCTGGTAAAGGAACATTTCATCTTGATGTAGATAAGTTTGTTTTAAAATTTAAATGATAAGAACATGCACTGTTTGTGTTTCCTTTTAGTCATGTTCAGAGATTTTTATGTGCAGACACGAAAAAGTCAGTCGCTGGCCAACTTCTTTGCTATTGGATTTGCATAGGTAGTCAATGTGGGGCAAATGGTCTTCGGATATGGAAGTTATTTTTAAAACAAACCCCAAGTTCTTATCCCGCTTAGTTCTCAGTTTGTGACAGGAAGAACGTCTCCTTGGGTTTTGGTTTCGCGCGTGACTCGGTAGCTGGCGTCTCGCTGACTCGACTGCCGGTACAGATCTCCCAAACATACGCTCCAGACAGTCGCATGCAGTGTCGTGTTTTGTCATTGTTGGAGACCTTTTTCTACCCTGACTGTTTTTAAATCATCGCTTCTCAACAAACAAGTTCATCGATTTCTTTGGTTGATTGATTTATTTTGTGTGTGCTTCCATACACAGTATACTCATTTCAAGACTCATGCCGCCTATAAAACGCGGGCGGAGAAACTTCGGTCGAAGAACTCGAAATGCTACAAGCCAAGCTAATTTTTAGTCTAATCGAACTGCACAAAAACGTAAAGTGCGGAATGAAACTGAAAGGAATCGAATATCACAAACCCGTGCAGCGCGTCGTTCAGCTAATAATCTTGCAAGTTTTAATCGAGCTGCTGTCAGTTACGATGTTTCAATTGACTACAGTGCCTATCAATGCATTACTATTGGATCTATGAACTCAGTTTGCCAATATTGTAAGGCATTCAAATAACAAAAATGAAGCCGCTGGGTTGTGTTGCGCAAATGGCAAAGTGAAATTAGTACCATTGATTCCACTCATTGGTTTCAGGAACAGGAACAGATTCCATACATTTCCTTACAAATATCCAAAAATATAACAACTGATTTCAAATGACTTCATTTGGGGCAACAAATGTACTTCGGGGCAATTTTATGAAATCTTTCAAGGTAACACATAACAAGCAGACTTATCCCCCATATTGCTTTGTTTACCTTATTTTATAGTTTTTGTGACAAAAATAAACCTGTCCTTCTTAATTTACAGATACAAGGCCAAATATATCACAGAGCAGTACGGACTGAATTTGAGTTCGTTCCATTATCATTTATTTTTGACAGAACAACGTCTGTCGGGTCAGCTAGTCTTCAATATAAACTTGCAACAAGTTGTGCAAGTTGTTGGACTTTTCTTCCCAGTTGTCTCTACCAAAAGAAGGTATGTCGCGCCCTCTAGTGTGTAGAGGAACTATTAAAATTCTAAAGTAATTTGTTATTTTAAGGTTTCCTAAACTGATTTGATTTGTCGCTGTGTTTTGTGTATCAGATTTGTCACCACTTCGAACTCTTTCCGCCAACTTCAAAATTAACCAATAAGAAATTTTGTATGTGTATTTAACCACCAATCAGCGTTTTCTTATACATAATTATCCAATAGAAATTGCGGGTGTGTCGGGCCTTAGCCCAGATCTCTCTAGATCCTTCCTCTCGGGTATAAAAGTTGGTACCTTTTCGAGCCACCTTGTCTTCTTGATCGTCCAGTTTAGTGAGTGTGTGCTAATAGCGGAGGCAAGGGCGCCTCACCCTTCATCGAACAGTCCAGCGCAGTAAGGTAATGGCATCCGTTTAATAACTAGGTGATAGCCTCTGAAAGCTAGCTCGAGGCGAAGGTTTCCTGTCTTTAAGTATGTAACCTTTAATTTCCAATCTTCAAAAATGTAAACTTCATCTTCAAATGTAAATCTCAAAACTAGTTTAGAAACATAACCGAAATTCGGGAATAGAGAGTGCGACACCCTCTCGAGTTCCCTGTCAACTTGTATTTGAGGTGACAATGTTTTTGAAACCGTTTTCTATCCGTAGCCTTGTAACTTAAATTTTCTCCATCTAGTCACCTCAGTAGAATAGGATTAGCCTCTGCAACTTCGGGCCAGAAGCCCAACTATGATTTCAAACTTGTGTGTAAATGTCAAGGAGTGCAAATGTCCGCATTCGCATCATTTTGTTTTTTGGGCCACTAACTATAACCTTTGTTTTTTCTTCTTTCCACCAAGGCCCGGTAGAATGAGTATTCGATATTCTTGTAAAATTCTCTATGTTAAGTGGTTATACTGTTGATAGTTTAAGACAGAGAATTCTGCTTGTATTATGAAATGTAGGTTGTGTCTCGAGAGGCCTGGAAAATGTAAATTTCAGTGAGGAAAGATACTCTGGTGGTTGAATGTGGCCTCGATAAGGCAGTAATGGTATTAGGTTCGGAGCTCAGTCTCCTAGACAATTCATAGAGCATAGATGCTCTTTCGATTGTTGTAGAGGTGTTAATATACTCTTAAATGAAATTGGGAGACCTGTCTCCTTGACTATTGCGTGTATCGAGCAATGGTGCTCGAGTAACCTTTGTAAAATTGGGAGGTTTAAGCTCAGATGATTAATTGGCAAATTTTATTGATTTTCTGATTCATCCTACTTTGTGTTTAAACTAGTGTACCTGAAATCTTGTTCCGTCGCTGAGTGATTTTTTTGTTAATATTTTTCATTTGAAAAAAGAGGAGAAAAGAAATATACCTTTTTATTTGAAAGCTTTTAATTAATCTTTTGATTGCAGTAGATAGATCCATTCATACCTGCACCTTATTTCACCTCTCACCACCACGGAATCTCCGTAACAACCACAATTCCAAATGCAAAGCGAGTTCAGTTAATACACAGACGGAATTTAAGATGACGCATCCCAGTCATGATGTAACTGGAATCGAATCATACGTGATGTGTTGTCACATGCCCCCTCCCCCCGCCGTCATTTTCTTCATATTAATCACGGCCATTCATTTGCCATTTTTTTACATTTTAATTATTTTTATTCACAGTCAATATCATGCATATGCATAGGCCTACACCACAGACATATAGATTAAGTCTGGCAATGTGCAGCAGGGTTCTGAAGCGGGAAGCGTGCGGCCGCCGCCATCTTTCGTCACTACACTACCCCAATGCACAAAGGTAAAAATAGTAGCCGAAGTGAGAATATTAGAGAGGAGACAATTAAAAGAATTGAAGCATATCGAAATAATAACACTAAAAATGGCGTATGGTTTTAGTTCCGGGAGTGTCCGAGGACATGTTTGGCTCGTCAGTTGCAGTTCTTTTCACTTGACAGCTGTAGGCTACCTGCGTATCGTGATGAGAATGAAATGATGATGAAGACGACACATAAACCCAGCCCCCTTGCCAGCGAAATTAAGCAATTATGGTTAAAATTCCCGACCCTGCCGGGAACCGTACCTGGGACCTCTCTGACCAAAGGCCAGAAAACTAACCATTCAGCCGTGGAATCGAATATAATAATAACAATAACAATGATTAATTAGACCTATTAGGTACTTTATTTTACTGTTAAGAAAGACTGGGATATATATTTACCAATTCTTAAAACTAACCAACCTGTTTTAGACCAATTTTTGGTCAAATCTGTTTCTATTCAACTCTCTTACAGCATGATTGACACGTATTTTTAGGTTTGTTTGTTTGTTGGGTATGAGGTGAGATGAATCTGCCATGGCGATTGTTTATGACGGGATACCATTCCTGACGTCAACCTCATCAGAGGAATTAATGAGATGAAATGTATAACGTGATATATAACACTAGGAAGGGAGTGGGTGAAATCCCGGTGCCGGCACATAGCCTAATCCTGCCGAATAACAAAAATGTGTCCGCTCAATGCTTAACGAGCCCGTCCGACGGACGAATCACCATCAACAGCGTGATATGCCCTCAGACCATATGAGTATTGCGGAGAGGCTTGGAATTTAACTCTCTTGTTGCCAGGCGGTAGTGCGAGCACCCGCCTTTAAATTGCAGAAGCCGATCCGGTCGGCCTTTAAAAATCCAGTCGAAAATTGTTCACTTCAAACCATACTGCCAACACTGTTTAAAATCCCGATAATGAATGACACTTAAATTTTTCTTGCAATTTGTTATTTGTTATTGATGTGATGTACGGAGACTTCATATTTTTAGGGCAGAACGGTAAGTCATTATGAGAAGTGTGTAACTCTTTAGGATAATGTAACTAGACTTCAACGACATACACATTAGTACCTTCATCGCCTATGGTGTGCAGCTGTTAATCGTCACTCTCGCACTGCGCTGACCAGCGGAAGCTATTTAATAGTAGATGCTGACTCATTGCCCCCCCCCCATGCTGCATGTTAGCATCAAGATAAACAATATATTGAGATTGTTGACTAGAGTCTAAATTCGGCATGTACTTATTATTTGGCTTAGAATAGCGCCCACAACAATGACTTAATCCACCTCGAATAGATAATATTATGATGTGCCCCATAGCGATATCAGTTAGTAGTTCTAAACTCACTTGCATGTATTTTAACATGGCATCCCAACTTAACCCAGGCGCTGAAAAATACCGGCATGGGTCAAGGCTGTATTTTTTCTTGTATACTGTTACGGTCTTTGTACTTGATAGTGTCTTTGCTTACTATCAACTTGCTAGAAATAGCGTTGTAATTGAGATTTGCTTTTAAGAAAGTGCCCTTGATCGGGACACTAGACAACAAGATATCAAAGTACCCAGAACTGACAGTACACAACCGCGCAGAGTGCCGAGAAGCGTGCAGCATGAGAATATAACAGTTCAATACATCGTGTCAACGTTACCGTAAACAGTGCAATTTAGAGCTCTATACATGTGCATAAACAAGTTAAAGGGCCGCTACCCAAGAGAATTGCCGTAGTAGGTACCAGTGAAAACAGAAGTAATAGGGGAAAGGAACTCGTGAAAGAGAATTTTGGAAAACAAGTTTGGAAATAACAAATATATTATACCAATCTCAAAGGGATAACAAATTATATTTACATCAGAACAAATAGTATGAACCAGCATATGGCGTAACAAAAAGCGTTAAGTTCGATTTTAAGACACGTAGGTGATACAAATTTTAATTACATCGTCATAATCGAATTCCTAAGCACCAATGACTACAATCTTTGGACATATGTTCCGACACTGCAATTAGGGGAAAAAGAAAAAGAATTGGGGGGGAAACCCATAGATTCTGAAATCAGTTTCTTTGCATTATATTACACAATACGCTAGAAGGGAGGTACATCAAATGAAGTTTCAGGCTCCTGCCAGTAGAATACAAAGTTGCAAGATAAGCTCACAAATTGATACAATATTTACAATGTGACATTGTAATGTAGCCTCATGCCAAACAATTCAAGAGATTCAGAATTGAAATAAACCAATCTCCAGTTTCAGGGACTGATCCTTTTGGTAGATTAGAAAGAAAAAAAGGAATTCTAACAAATGATCCCAGAAGGGATTAAAACACACACACATGCGCAGAAGCGATAATAAAATAGAAGCTAACCGATGAACATACAAATTAAATTAGCAGACCACATCTTTTGAGCAAGCGCCATTATTACGCAAAATTAACAGATTGATGGGATAAGGAAAGAAATAAAAATAGATAGAAGATAAAGGATAGAATAAGGAAATAAGAAACGGAGGTATGGGATAGGATAAGAATCAAGCCGCCAAGTCCCCAGCACTAACAGACGCGATGCAAAAGTTCATCACAAAAATAAGGAATGTTTATGGACTAGAATATTAGATCAGCTGTCCAGTACAACATTTACACCACATTTTAGGAATATGAATGTCCAAAAGGCAGAACATTTGCGCTGCATGAATACTCAGATGTATCCTGAAGGGAGCAAAGTTCAATTTTCGTTACTACGGCGAAGCCCAAGTATAGGAAGGTAGAGCACGTTAAATGATAGAAAGAAACAGTGTCTGCTCATCCTTGACAGAAGTCCAGTACGAAGTTTACAAGTAAAATGGACACGGTCCAGCCGTGTGGAGAGTTCCAGCTCCCACTGTCTTCAACAAGGTTATACCACAACTGACCTGCCGAATGAACGACACAAGGCCATATATATATATGCCAGCGGGGTAGATCGAGAACATACTATAGGCGTGACGTCAGAGTGGATGCGCCATACAGGCAAGCAGTGACAGCAGTAATACAAGCAGCCGGGAAGCAGACAGTTCGTAACCGCAGACGGAGAAAAGAGCACCAATTCGAAGGGGAGATTTTTTTTTTGTAAGGTAAGCACAAACAGCTCGCAACAATACACAGCGAAAATTTTCTCAAACATCAGCTAACAAAAGTACATCCCTCTTTAAATATTAGTAAGAGTATTCGCCTAGCGTTTGAATGTGGAATTGCTCCCAGATACGTTGTGCATGTAAATAGTCTTCATCACTAATTTCAGCTGAATTCAGCGAGCTGTAAAATGATTGTTTTATTGATAATGACCGTTTTCCGAGACGTTCTACGCAGTTTATATATTCATAACAGAATATGACTTTAAAACGAATTAAATTAAACTGGTTTTTTTCAGAAAACCACGTCATATTTCAGGTAAATTGTTCTGGTTGCCAATTATTTGAAATTATTTTTTTGCTAGGGGCTTTACGTCGCACCGACACAGATAGGTCTTATGGCGACGATGGGATAGGAAAGGCCTAGGATTTGGAAGGAAGCGGCCGTGGCCTTAATTAAGGTACAGCCCCAGCATTTTCCTGGTGTGAAAATGGGAAACCACGGAAAACCATCTTCAGGGCTGCCGATAGTGGGATTCGAACCTACTATCTCCCGGATGCAAGCTCACAGCCGCGCGCCTCTACGCGCACGGCCAACTCGCCCGGTACTTGAAATTATATTAAGGCTACTCGTCATAAAGCGAAACGAGTCAAGAAATCTCAATGTTATAATATGTTTATCATCAACTTTTATGAATTTCGTAAAAGTAATATACCGCTCTTTGTCCTGAGGGATTAGATCAATTTTTCATCTGAAGCACCAAATTATCTGATAATAAAATTGAGTCGTAACCAGATAAGTTATGCAGAATTACAGGAATGAATTTAGGACTTCTGTACTTTAGATTGCAGCTATTATGCACTGGGCATCTCTACATGCCAGTTAAATGGACATGATCGAAAAGTTTAGGGTCATTTTCTGAAAATACATCATCACAAATAGTACATTTTATAGCACGTTCTTGTTCTTGTAACTGAATTTCAGTCAGTGGTTTCATGGGAATGTTAGTATTTAGAACACGGCTAAGACGTGCTGCATCTCTTTCAAGTCTTTCTGAAAATAGTTTAGCAGCATCAGAGTCTCTACACAGCCCTAAATTATTAATCGTATTATCATAACTACACTTGTTATAATACGCAAAATTATACGGGACATTCGTGTGTGTAGTATTAGTAAAATAGATGTCTG
This sequence comes from Anabrus simplex, assembly GCF_040414725.1. NCBI lineage: Eukaryota > Metazoa > Arthropoda > Insecta > Orthoptera > Tettigoniidae > Anabrus > Anabrus simplex. The sequence continues at coordinate 439,438,271 of NC_090267.1, forward strand.
GATTGGGCATGCATTTTTAAAATGGTTTCAGGATTGCTTCAAAGTCTGCGTAGATGACAAAAGGCACCCACAGCTGCTTGTCATAATTTCTCAGTTTTAAAAACATTTTTGTCTGTATTAGGTATCGCCGTACATACATGATTGCAGTCATTTTTAGAATGGTTTGTTAACTGGTTTTCGGTTCTAAAATACTGCAAGCATCCATCACATAGCCACTTTTTTCCATCATGTATTGACAACTGGCTACTAACAAGTCTACTCAATTTTTTTATCCATAAAATTGATTATTCTCACTATTTTATACATAGAGTAAGTTAACATGTATGCCTTTCTTATTACTTATATAATACAGAGGTTCTACCATAGACTTTTGTCTACGCCATACACATTAATACTAACATTATTTAGTTGTTCAAAGTGCTTAATATCTTTTAACTGCATAGATAATCATATACCTTCTAAATTTAGTTGTGTTGAATAATGAGGATACAATGATGTCCTTTTGGCTACGTGTGATATTTCCGTGTGTAAAGCTGATATAACGGCCCATGAAAAACACGCATCATCATTGTTTTCGACATTTACAACAGCTTTTTTTCATGCTTAATCCCTGTCGGTAGCTCGATGTACGAATATCCTCGCAAGGGTTTCCACTTATTGTTATTAATCTCTAAGTATAAAATTTCAACTAAAGCCCACCTTGATTTCTTCTCTTGAAACTCTTCACTTTTAGCTAAAATAGCGTTTCAGATATCGTTATAAATATTAGTAAAATCAGTTGAATCACTTACAAATATATGCTTAGTATTAAATGAATTAATATCCGTTATTTCACTTTCATCTGTGCTCTTTATATACAACACAAAAAATTCAAAATTCACTTCAAATATATTATGATCAGGCAATGATTTGTTACGTAGCTGTTGCACACACGGTTTAACGCAATCAAAGAAGGTTTTCGGTGCTTTGGAACCTCTCACTAATACGAATTCTGCAACTCAAAATCCTACTTCTGATTGCACTGTCAGTTACTTCGATGTTAGCTGCAGTTCTACGAGCATTGTTTTTATGCGCACTACTTCTTAAGTGGCCATGAAAATGTGAATATTGTACTTTAGTGTTACAGTGTTCGCAGTGTATAGTTTGAAGTTCTTCACTACATTCTACTTCATTTTCCCCAGGTTTTTCTTACTACAGCTTTCTTCATATACATCAGCATTCAGCCGCTTTCTTCGCATAGCCTAAGGGCTATAGACGCAAGTAGATGACTGAGCCTGCTGATGTACTTCTACCACGTGAAACTGGTACTCTTCTACATTAGCAAACTATTCCCCGCAAAGTTCACATAAGACAGATGTAAAGCTAGGATGTTTTACTTTAATATGCTATGTGCGGCAATTCTGCCTTTTAAGCCTAGCCTGATACTGCCCGCAAGGGAAGGTAGACTGTGATCAGCATCTATAGGCCTGGCAAGACGGGCATGTGTTAAATACCACTTAGTGCATATATTACACTTAAATCTCATAGACGTTAAGGTATGCACTTCAGCTAACTGCTGCAGCTTGTTGAATTCCTGAAAAAATAAATTAAATGATTGCTCACAGACTACACCATGAAAGACATATTTAATAATACTCGAACACTTTATATTCTTTTTCATACCTAAGAAAGTAGAAGCACCTTTGCAGATACCATTGGGTTAGTACGTTACCGCTGTTAAAAATGTGACAACTTCAGCTAACTCGTTAACTCACGCCGTTTATTTGGATGTGCTTCGGTCAAGAAGAAATGAAATTTCAATCAATAAAGTTCAGATAAGGTAACAGTTTGAAGTTAGTAGAGAACAACAATTCACCAATAGAGATAAGACGTAAGAGTAAAAAGTAAAGCAGAGTTGCCATCTTAAGTTTAAAAACCAAGAGCTGACCAATAAAGGTCGGACAGAGTTGCGAGTTTGAAGTTAGAAGGGAACAACAATTCATCAATAGAGATCAGGCGTAAGAGTAAATGGCAAAACATAGATGCAAAGTTATAATTAGAAGAAAAAAGTTGACCAATAAAGGTGAGACATAATTGAGAACATAAAGTTGCAAACCACCAACAATTTATCAATACCGGTAGAGATTAAATGTAAGAGTAAAGGGTCACATAGTTGCAAACTTGGAATTAGAGGAAAAACAAAAGTTGACCAATAAAGGTCACACATAGTTGCGAGTTTGAAGATACAAAAGACCAACTATTTCTCAATAGAGATTAAATGTAAGAGTAATGAGTCACATATAGTTGCAAAGTTAAAATAGGAAGAAACCGAGTGTTGACCAGACATTGTTGCGAGTTTGAAGTTACAGAAGAACAACAATTCATCAATAGCGATTAAACGTGTTTGTCCAATCCTTGTCCCGTTTCTCTACGGGGTCCGGTACGAGGTGAGGTGAGATGAATCTGTCACGGCGGATTTTTAAGACCGGATGCCTTTCCTGACATCAATATCATCTGAGGAGTTACTAAGATGAAATGAATGACGTGATATGTGATACTAGGAAGGGAGAGGGTGAAACCCGGTGCCGCCCGTAGCCTACTCCAGTCGATTAGCACCAAGGGGTCTGCTCAAGGCTAAACGTCCCCATCCCATCCGATGGACGAATCACCATCAACAGCGTCATATGCCCTCACTCCATATGCGCTCTGCGGAGCGGTTTGGAATTTAATCCAGGCTTTTGGCACGCAATCTAGTGATTAGAAATTGTATACCACCACCTCCCCTACCCTACCGGCCAACATTGTGAAGGTGAAAGTTTTTCGACCAACGGGACTCGAACCGGCTAGCCTTGTTGTCAGACCGTGGTTAGACTTCAACGCCTTAACAATCATGGCCACCAGGAAGGCAGAGATTAAACGTGAGAGTAAATAATAGAAAATAGTTGGAAAATTTAAAATAGGAAGAAACCAAGTGTTGACCAATAAAAAGTCGGACATTGTTGCTTAGTTTCAAGTTACAAAAGAACAAATATTCATCAATGTAGGGTTTAAACGTAAGAGTAAATAATCAGAAATAGTTGAAAAGTTAAAACAGGAAGAAACAAAGAGTTGCTCAATATAGGTCAGACACAGTTGCTAGGTTAAAGTCACAACGTGAAGTACAATTCATCAACAGAGATTAGTGGTAAGAGTGAAGAGTCCGTCGTAGTCGCAATGTTAAAAACGTAAAGTATGATTCAGTAATAATAAGAAGAACGAACCTTATAGAGCATTCTCGCCGATCTTCCTGATGAGTAATAATGATGAATAATAACAGACACGCTGTTAATAGCTCCCCACTTTAAATAGCAATCCAAAGTTCAAATGTATGCATATTTTTTCCACGCGCAGGCCGGACAATAACATGTATGAACACCTGCACAAAAAGCTATATTTGCCATTTTTTTAATAACATTTCTGATGGTTCCTGCGGGCATCTAGCTTGCGAGGTCCGAAGGATGTAGTAACATGAAACTGCCTGTTTGCTTGTCAGCATTATTACGAGCCTTCTAGTTAGAAACTTTCACGCAGTAAAAACGTGGCTGATAAAAACTTTGGATCAGGTGTAGCACCTTGCTTAAGTGAATATTACGGAAATAATCTGCGTGCAGTTGTAAGGTTAATCTAGACTGATTTAAATATTCTATATTTTGTAATTCCCGACTGTCCGGGATTTTATTCTTCATTGGGTAATTCTGATAAGACGCGAACACCCGCAGGGCTAAATTCCTGCACCAGCCTATTTTTTCGTATTGGGTATGCATGATGACTATTCAGTACGAAGGTTGATTGGATCCTCTAAATTATTATTATTATTATTATTATTATTATTATTATTATTATTATTATTATTATTATTATTATTATTATTATTATTATTATTATTATTATTATTGTGTGTGTTCGGCTCTCAATAGTTGAATTGCTGAGCTTACAGTAGCTCAGACGGTTAAGGTGCTAAACTTCTAACACCCATTTGGTGGGTATTAGCTATCTCTTGGACACCAGTTAAAACTACATTGAGGATTGCTGCGGTAATTTTCTCTATTTTGAGTATATTTTACCGTCACGTAAAAGAACTCCCGCGGGGCTAAATTCCGGCACCAGACTATTTTTACGTTTTAGGTATGCATGTTTGGTATTCAGTACGAAAGTGTGTTGAATACACTAAATTATTATTATTATTATTATTATTATTATTATTATTATTATTATTATTATTATTATTATTATTATTATTATTATTATTATTATTATTATTATATAATTCGCTGGGGCCATCAAGGACCACGTTAAGTCTTGTTGCATTTGACACTAAACTTGGCCTTCTTCAGAGCCCAAATTTCCCTCATTCTTTGTGAGTGGGCCTGCTTACTCTCCTCTGTCCAAGGGGCACCGTGTCTTCTCTTCGGTTGCTCGTCTCGGTTTAGCCCGTTCGTCAATATTTTCTTGCGGAAGAGATCTCTGTTAAGGGCGTCTTCAGCTGAGATATGTAGCATTTCCAGGTCTTCTTTGGTATTTCTAAACCAGGGAATTGTGGTTTTGGGGTTTGAATCAAAAAAGTGAAAGATTTCTTTAGTTAACTTTCTTCCGTCCATTCTTTTCAGATGACCGTAAAATCGTGCCCGTCTTTTTCTGATTGTGTCGGTAATTTTCTCTATTTTGCTGTAGATTTCCTTGTTGGATCTCTTTTGATGGATTCCATTTCTGTACTTTGATCCCAAGATTCCTCTCACAATTTTGCGTTCTCTTTCCTCCAGTTCTTCAAGGAGTCCTTTGTTGGCATTTAGAGACAGGGTTTCGGCTGCATATAGAACTACTGGCTTCAGAACTGTTTCATAGTGACGTATCTTGGTGTTTTGGGAAAGGTATTTTTTGTTGTAGATTGTGCGGGATGTTTGGTAGGCTATTTCCAGTTTGCGTACTCGCTCCTGAAGTGCTTCTTTGTCCAGTCCATTTATCATGATGATCTCACCCAGGTATTTGAATTTGTCTACTCGGGTGATGTCCCCGTATTTTGTATGGAGTTTTGGTGGAGCCTCTTTGCTGTTAGTCATTACTTCTGTTTTCTCAAACGATATCTGCAAACCAGTTTGTTCGGCAATTTCCTTTAAAATTTCAACTTGAGCTCTAGCGGTTTCTATGTCGTTTGAGAGAATAGCAATATCATCGGCAAATGCTAAGCAGTCTGTTGCGATCCCTTTGGATTTGGTTCCTATTCTCAATGGACTGTAGTTGGTTTTCTGTAATCTCACCCGCCAGGTTCTGATGATCTTTTCAAGAACACAGTTGAAGAGTATCGGGGATAGCCCATCACCTTGTCGGACTCCTGTTTTGATGTCAAAGGAATGCGAGAGACATCCGTGGAACTTCACCTTGGATTTTGTATCGGTCAGGGTGTCTCTAATTAATGCCAGCAGTTTCAAATCAACTCCAAATTCATTTAAGATATTTAGCAGGACTTCCCGGTCAATGGAGTCGTACGCTTTCTTAAAGTCCACAAAGACAGACACATACTGCTTGGACCTTAGTGTACAATATCTGATTATCGTTTTGAGATTTTGGATCTGTTCAGCTGTTGAGCGACCTTTTCTGAACCCTCCTTGGTATTCACCTATTTGATGTTCGACTTGTGCTTCCAAACGCTCCAGGATGGCAAGTGATAGCATTTTGTAAGTCACGGGTAGCAAAGATATTCCTCTGTAGTTGTTGATGTTCTTCATGCTGCCTTTTTTGTGTAATGGATGGATCAAAGCTATTTTCCAATCTTCGGGTAGGGTCTCCTTGTTCCAAATTTCTTTTATTTGCTTTTGCAAGATATCAAGTGATTCCTCTGGGGCATATTTCCATAGTTCTGCTACTACTGAGTCTTCCCCCGGCGCTTTGTTATTTTTGAGACGGGCAATGTAGCGCTTGATTTCATCTCTGTCGGGTGGTCTGGTATCTGGGTACCTGAGTAAGGGTTCCTTGGTCTCAATGGCGCTTTGCGATTTAGAGCAATTAAGTAAATTCTTGAAGTAATCTCCCAGAGTGATGCAATTTTCTTCATTTGACGTCGCCAGTGTGCCGTCCTTTCGCTCAAAGCATAGAGATGGTGGTTTATAGCCAGTGAATTTGCGTTTGAAGGCTCTGTAGCACTCTCTGCTTTCATTCTTCCTAAAGTTTTGTTCTATCTTTTCAATGAGAGATTTTTCGTATTTACGTTTCTCAGTTCTGAACACCCTAGCTGCTTGGGCACGTTGGGTTTTGTAGGTTTCCCAGTCATTGTCTGATTTTGTAGAGTAGTACTGTTTCCACGCATTGAGTCTTTCTTGGAGAACTGATTCGCAGGTACCATTCCACCAGGCATGCTTTTTGCTTCTCTTGATTTCTGCAACGTCTTTGGCGGCCTCAACAAGGAGACTTTTGGCGTTGTTAAAGTCACAGTCATTCGGTCTAGCCTTCTCCTGGAACTCCTCGACCCTTTGCCGAAGTTTATCATTGTCGAAGCGTGTGATCTGTTTGGTTGTCTTCCTTGTGTTTGCGGGAATTGGTTTGAATTTGATAAGAGACATATAATGATCTGAGGCCACATTGATGCTTTTCCTTACCTTGACATTCATAATCTCAGGGCTGTTTCTCCTGGAGATTGCAACATGATCAATTTGGAACTCTCCGAGAGCTTGGACGGGAGAACGCCAAGTCATTTGCTTTCTGGGTAGATGTCGAAAGTGGGTCGACATGACCTGCAGGTTGTGATTTTCGCAAATGGACACCAGTCTTTTGCCGTTGGGATTGGTTCTTTTGTGAGCAGGGTAATTCCCTATAACTTTCTTGTACTTCTGTTCACGACCTAGTTGGGCATTGAAGTCGCCCAAAAGAAGCTTGACATGGTGTTTGGGGATTTTGTTTAATTTTTCATCCAGTAGGTCCCAGAAATGATCAACTTCGTCTGAATCAGACTTGTTCTTATCGTTTGTAGGAGCATGTGCGTTAACTAGGGCGTAGGTTTTGTTCGCGCATTTAATTGTGAGTATAGAAAATCTGTCATTCACAGGTTCGAAATTTGCAACCGATTTAAGGATCTTGGTTCTAACAGCAAACGCGGTTCCAAGCATCACAGCTCCATTGAGGATTCCTCTTTGCGCTTTGCTCTTGAAAAATCGGTAGCCTTCGGATTCAAAAATCTCTTCATCTGGGTACCTTTTTTCCTGTAGGGCTATTATGGATATCTGATTTTCGTGAAAAGCTTTGGTGAGGGTCTTCAGCTTGCCAGTTTGTGTAAGTGAATTTATGTTGAAAGTTGCTAGAAAGGTTTTAGATTTTGGCCTGAGTTTTTGACTCTTCGGGGTACACCGAGACGCTCCGACTCGTCTCTTGCATGATGTCGAGTCTCCCCCAGAATCCGAACGAGACTCGTGCGCCGTGGCGTTCACGACGAGGGATTTATCCGAAGACTAGCTGATGTACCCGTGCTTCGCTACGGGATTCTCAGAAAGACTGACTTTGTGGTTTTTCTAACCTGAAATCAACATAGGTCATTACAAAAACGTAAGTATGAATATAGCGATTAAAAGCAATGCTATCATATAAAATACTCGATCAAATGGAAAGCCGCACGTTTTATCACTTTTAACGAACAGAGCTGCGGTTAGATTGCGGTGCCAAACTAATAGTCCAAAGTTCTAGAGCTGGGATGACCAGGCCACAGACTGCCATGAACACTCATCTGCCATTATTCCGCTAAATATGCACACTGTTCATTCCAATCAGTGCCTCAGAGTAGGGATTGAATAGCCCGAATGCTATGATGATCCAGTGTGTTACGTACTACCAGTTGTATCAGAAAATTTATAAACCAGGGGAATGGCATGCTAAAGAAGAAAGTTATCTAACTCTCCAGCTACTTCCCATCAATATTCAGACAGGCTGTTACACTCTGTACGACTGGGCGAGTTTACCGTGTGGTTAGCGGTGCGCAGCTGTGAGCTTGCATCCGAGAGATAGTGGATTCGAACCCCATTGTCGGCAGCGCTGAAGATGGTATTCCGTAGTTTCCCACTTTCACACCAGTCAAATGCTGGGCCTGTACCTTAATTAAGGCCTAAGGCACTCCTAGCCCTTTCCTATCCCATCGTCGCCATAAAACCTATCTATGTCGGTGTAACGTAAATCAAATAAAAATACTCTGTACGCAGCAGTAATCCTATCTACCGGAGATGAGGGGCAACAGAAGACACAAAGCACATCACGACAAACAATGGTCAATGTAATGTTATTGTTGATCAATGTTATGAGCTTTCTATATTGTAGACCTTCACATTCAGTTTTCTTTCGACTCTGTGATTTGTAAACCATAAATTGTAGTTTCTTATTCTCCGACTTTACATACCGATTTTCATTAAATGCTGTTTACCCATTTTCTCGTTACTCGGCGCTGATATGGACTTAGTAACAAAAATCCAAATTCATGAATATCTTTGTGATCATAGCCAGTACGGTAACGATGTATAAGACATGAATAATAGGAAATTTGATACTATATAACCTTAGTTATGTAGCATTCATCGATTACACCTCTAATAAGAAATATTTCAGAATTACATTTTAGGCCTTCCCCTAAATTACCATTTCACTCAGCGTGAATAAAATAGTTTACAGCGTTGACTATAGCGACTTATTTCCTGATTTTGCATACCGATTTTCATCAAGATAGGACTACTAATAACAACAATATTTGAGAATTAAATTTTAGGCCTTCCACTAAACTACCATTTTTCTCAGCGTGAATACAATTATTGATAGCCTAGATTATAGCAACTTATTCCCCAACTTTTCATACCCATTTTGTTTAAAATACGACCACTAATAACATAATAGTTGAGAATTCAATTTTAGGCCTTCCCCTAAACTACCATTTCACTCAGCGTGAGCAAAATGATTTATAGTCTAGATGGTAGAGGCTCATCCCCCGACTTCACATACCGATTTTCATTAAATTCTCTTCAACCGTTTTCTCGTGATGCGTGTACATACATACAGACAGACAGACAGACAGACAGACAGACAGACAGACAGACAGAAATTACGGAAAAGTAAAAAGTGCACTTTCTTGTTACTATGGACATGACCGATACAGAAATACCATTATTTTCAAATTCTGAGCAATGTACAGACAAAACTCTTATTTTATATATATAGATTTACCCCCTGGGGTATGTTTCATGAAATGTTGTGCCATCATGCTTTTTGACTTGCCTTTGCTTTGGACGGGTACCCATCCTTTTACAACTAGGGTTGTTAGCCCTAGAGGTTGCCTCAAGATGTTTTCTGGCTTCTGGTCATTTACCAGTCTTCGCCGTAACCCTGGCAAGGGACCATTTTTTTTCACGGTGGTATTTTATTTCCCTACTACCCTCTGACTCTGCTGGTGGCAGAGCCAGCGAGCTTCCCCAATTCCAATGGGACGCGCCCGATGAAGGTAACCGGTAAATCCCCACACGGGTATTATTATTATTATTATTATTATTATTATTATTATTATTATTATTATTATTATTATTATTATTGTTATTTTGTGTGTGTGTGTGTGTGTGTGTGTGTGTGTGTGTGTGTGTGTTCGGCACTTAATAGTTGAATTGGGCTGAGTACTAAGACGGTTTTAAGTCTTAGCCTTTTAACCCCAACCTGGCATGTTCAATTCTGGCTCACTCTGATAGTATTGAAAGGTGTTCAAAAACGTCAGCCTCGTGCCGGTAGATTACTATCGCGTAAAAGAACACTTGCAGGACTAAATTCAGGCACGTCAGCGTCTTCGAAAAACTGTTCAGTGGGAAATTAATTACCGAGCTGAGTAGCTCAGACGGTTATTCAGCATGAAAGCAGGTTGGTTCTTCGATATTATTATTATTATTACTTGTGAACGTTTCAAACGTTTTCGGTGTAGTTAGTAAGACGTAAAGCGAGTATTATTATTATTATTATTATTATTATTATTATTATTATTATTATTATTATTATTATTATTATTATTATTATTATTATTATTATTATTATTATTATTATTATATTCTAGATTTTGTAATTCCGAAGATTTAATTATTTATTAGGTAATTCTAATAAGACGCGAACTCCTGTAGGGATAAATTCCGGCATCACATATTTTCTTATTGGGTACGCATGTTGAGTATTCAGTACGAAGGTGGGTTGTATCCTGCAAATTTTATATTATTATTATTATTATTATTATTATTATTATTATTATTATTATTATTATTATTATTATTGTTGTTGTTGTTGTTGTTGTACCGGGGGGTTCAACTCAACGCCGCGCTTTCAAAATTAGCGCCTAAAGGAACTCTTCTATCAATCAAAAGTGAAACTAATAACGCAACCAGTTGGAACTATAATCAGAAGATGCTCCACTGAAATATTAAGCAATTTTGTTATTGTTCAGTTTCCTAAACTGACTGAATTTCTCCTTGTTTTGTTTTCATATACATCAAGAAGTTTGGACATTTTCCCACAGATTACACTACTAAAAACTATGATCATGCACCCTGGTACAAGGTGAAAGAACTTAATTTAAAGAAGTTTCATATTCCTAGGTTTTCCATAACTGATCTAGGTTCATTTGTTTTTGGGTTGGCAAAACTTCCTTTTTCTTTCCGCCGGTTTTAAATCGGGCCAATCAAAAATTTATGTAATTAATTTTCAACCTACCACAGGCTACTTGTTCGATTCTGCGTGTAACTTTCAGATTAACCAATTAAATTGATAGGGTGTGGCTGGTTTAGTCTTGAATGATCTCGAACCTTCCCTGAGGGTTTATAAACTGCGCCTTTTCACGTTTCTTAACCAATGATCGACGTCTATCTGAGTGTGTGTGTTTAAGCAGGAGGCGGACCGCCTTTTTCGTCGGCAGCAGAATATCTATAACGCAATGTCCACATAACTTTACTCTTTTTTGCTACCTCCGCAAATTAATCCAAGGGGAAGGTCCGAATCTTTAACCATGTAACCTACTTTTCTAAAATGTAATTTTCTTCCGGCTAATATAAAAGTTCATAAACTCTTTAACTGGGGAATAGAGAGTGAAGCCCCCTCTCGAGATCCCCTTCATCTTGGTTTGAGGTGACTCCGTTTTGTAACGGTTTTATTCCTGTACTGTGTTAAAGTGATTTCCATGCACGCCACTTCAAGTAGCTTGGGATTAGCCCCTGTTTCATCGGCCGAGGGCCCTGTAGGTTTTAATTTTCATTATCTGGGAGTGCAGTGTACGCCTCCTTTCAGTTTGTGTTTCCGGCCGTTTACTTAACCTGTTCTTTTTCGCAAAAGCCCTGTAGGTTGGGTACGAGATACCCCGGTATCAATTTGTAAGTTGGGCCATGGAAGGCTAGGGAGTGTTAGAATTGTGTGTAAGGTTGCCTTAAGCGGGCGGTTAAAATTGGATGAATGTTGGAGAGCCTGTTGGCTCTTTTTCCAAGTTTTGAATATTATAAAGAGTGCCTCTGGAATGAGATATTATATTTAGGGAGCAAGTGCTCTTGATTTAGGGGATTTCTGCCCCTGACTAAATGGTTCCTAAATTTTAACTTAAATGGTGTAAACTGGGTCCGGTATCTCTGGAATTGTAAAACTACGTGCTTGACGCCCATAATTGAAAAGTTCACTAATCTTGTATTTTCCTAATCTTCTTTTGTAAGATGTTCCTGTCTCGCTGACTAACTTTACAAACATATCAATCTGCATTTTACTTGAAAAATCTGAATATCTGCATTTAAAATGGAAATTATGAAAATAAACATTCATTAAATAAAATACACACTCGTCGAACCTGGTACTCACACTTACTAGTTACCTGCTTACTTACACATACGTTATTTGAAGGGCGCCAGCTGCCACTCAGTGCAGCAATAATACAATGAGATTCTTGACTATCTCTAGGGTGTGGGGTAATAAGCTTACTTTTGACAACATACCATATAAGTTCTGGGAAAAGGAGATTGGCGTTCGGTTTCCCCATTAATTTTGAGGTCAAGATATTTTACTTTCATTGAAATAAAACTATGAATTCGTTTGATAGAACAATATATATTCTTTAAATAATATATCAAAAAATAGTGAGTCTTGTTGCGATAAAACAGATGAGAATGTGAAATTATGACATTGCAACTGAAAGAAACTAGGCATGAATTTGAATTCTTCTTGACCGGACATTCAACAATTTATACGAAATATTTCCCTCACTTATTCACTTGACTGTACCTTCAACACTTTAGTGTAATTACGACGTATTCCTTTGATCTGGTGTTTACTGTAGATGTGTCACGCCTAACTTGGTGATACATCCTTGTGACTGCTTCTTCTCCATCTCATCTGACTTCTTTGTAAGTCAATATGGTATTACCTCTTGGTAGGTCCTGGGTTGCCCTCTCTGACTTCATGGTAAGTCCTTGCGTCCGTGTCTTCCACTAAGTGACGGACCAACCATTTGGTCTCACTCTCTCAATGACCAATAATTCATGGCTCACTGAGTCTTCACCATCTCTCGTTCACACTCGTTCACTGACCAACTAAGGCCTCTTGATCTAGTAGACTTCTTCACTGTACTGCATCCGTATAACTAATGACTGACGCTACAATATGCACCCACCTTATATAGACGTTGGTTGACACCGCTACGTAATCTCCAGAAATAACCATGACATACTCCCACAACGCGGCAAATATTACATACAGTGGTGAAATAGCCCGGAGGCTCTCTGAGTCCGTGAGCGCATTGCTAAATAAATACGATGACATAGCCATGGCGCGGCGATGACTTGGCAGAATCGCCACTAATCTTGCACAATGTCCCAACGTCACACCCAATCTCTGATATATACAACAATTCTCACTGTACAGGTATTGAGTGTTATACTACACATACGTACATATGCATACATCTAAGTACAATCTTGCAAGCAACAGGCAATTGCAAAATCGAATTAAATAAGACTGATAATTACAATAATAGTAACAATATCACAGATAACATAATAATACGGAAATAATAATAATAATAATAATAATAATAATAATAATAATAATAATAATAATAATAATAATAATAATAATAATAATAATAATAATAATAATCATAATCATAATCATAATAATCATACAATAATAAAAATACAGATATCATCTTGTAACGGGATTTGAACCGTTACACTTTCAAGATTGCTTTTGTACATGCGAGCACAGAAATGGTGTCCGGGTATAAACAAAGCATGGTATACCCCCACCTCCACGCTTAACGCATTGCTGCAGGTAGACAGCCGCTACAAGACTGTTGTGATTGAAATGGGCACAGTGGTGGATGTATAGCAATACACACACTGTGCCTTCAGCACTACCCGTTCACTCTCTCCCCCCTTTCTCGGTACTGGAGTGGCCTTCGGCACTACCCCTTCACTCCCTCGCCACCTTTCAGTACTGGAGTGGGGCAGTGTTGATTGTTTACGTCGGGACTCCATTTCTGTGCTTGCATGTACCTGACATATTGTTATTTGTTGAGTTGTCGTCTTTTTGAAGAAATATAACCTTTTGATATTATAGTTGGACCCATTCACCCCGGCAATTTCTTTAACCTCTTTCTGCTTCACGGGTATCCCCGTAACAATTATATTATTATTATTATTATTATTATTATTATTATTATTATTATTATTATTATTATTATTATTATTATTATTATTATTATTACTGCATTACGTTAACTCCTCCGGGACTTAATTCTAGCACCAGATTAATTTTCTTATTAGGTGTGCATGTTGATTATTCAGTGCGACGCTGGATTCGATCCGCCAAATTATTATTGTATATTCTAGATTTTGTAATTCCAGACTGGGTCGGGGATTTTATTGTTTATTGGATAATTCTGATAAATAGCGAACTCCTGCGGGACTAAATTCCGGCACCACATTATTTTTTCTTATTCTGCATGTATGTTTGATTATCAGTACGAAGGTAGGTTAGATATTCTAAAATTATTATTAGGGTGCGTGATTGTGCGTAAGTCGCGAACTTGTGGAAACAATGAACATTGTATTCCCTGTCTCAGCTTATGTTACTTCCAAGTCTAGTCAACTTGCTCGTGCAGTCACTTTTTGCTGATATGTGCATAGTAAGCTAAATACAAAAACAATGTACTTGGTATTTCATGTCTCAGCAAGTACTTGCAAGACTAATCAACTTGCCCGTGCAGTCTTCTTCTTTTTTTTTTTTTTTTTTTTTTTGCGTAAATGCATTTTCTGTCACAACTTCTCTTTAGCAGCATTCTCACTCCGTACTAACAGTTTACATTTAGTCTTCAGGGAAAGAAAAGCTTTTTTTTCTTCTTAAACACTTAAGATCTTTAGTTCTAAGTCCAAGTAAGCTCCAGGTTCGAATCCTAGTCGAGGGTGAGGATTTTTAATTTCCCGCATCTCAAACGATAAGTGTTTCGAATTAAACAATAGCACTTGAAATATGTGTATATCCAAGTGAGCTCCCGGTTCCAAACACAATACGGTCGGTGATTTTTTGCTAATTTCTTGTAGCGCTAAAACTTTTAACGTACAGTACAATCACGCTAGTTTGATGCCCACGTAGAGGAATCGCTGGTTCAATTCCTAGTCAGGCCGGCGAATTCTTGTAGCTCGAATTTTGGGTGTTTTGAATTTAACGCACAATTATTTACTTAGCATGATACTAAGCAGTCAAAGGGAAGAGTCTTGGGTTCCGTCCCCTGTCATGTGTAGCGCGATTTTTTTTCGGTTCAGAACACAAAGTTTTAATTTCTAAGTGATGTCAACAATATTGTATCTCTAGAGTTCAAATCTGTAAGCACGAAATATTAAAATAAAAAATTCAGTGTTCCAAACACTTAAAACCAATAGAATAGAATAGAACACCTCTTCATTGCCCATCCTAGTATACACCATCGCCTTACAGTTAATAAACACAGAGCGAAACAAAAACAAACAATATCTATTTTATCTCCCTTAAAACTACTTAACTAAAAAAACCAATCAAAACCCCAAGGCACTACAGCACTTGAAGGGTCTTGGCCTCCCAAGCGACCGCCGCTCAGCCCGAAGGCCTGCAGATTACGAGATGTCGTGTGATCAGCACGACGATTCCTCTCGGCCGTTATTCTTGGCTTTCTAGACCGGGGCCGCCATCTCACCGTCAGATAGCTCCTCAATTCTAATCACGTAGGCTGAGTGGACCTCGAACCAGCCCTCAGGTCCAGGTAAAAATCCCTGACCTGGCCGGGAATCGAACCCGGGGCCTCCGGGTAAGAGGCAGACACGCTACCCCTACACCACGGGACCGGCAAAACTACTTAACTACATACTCTAATTAGTTTAGTGGCACCCTGCACGGGCGGAATACCAGACACCATGCGCAGCACCAGCCTTCACTAAATCTACTGAGCTGCCTCTAACATGGGCGGATATCCTAACCGCATGATAAAGCACCCCCTAGATCAACTCTAACGTGCTAACTATTTATTCTACTACCTACAACTAATTAACAGAAAAACTGGCTGGTCGCGGTATCGCCCTGGTAAGGAAACACCCCGTCCAGGCCGTGATACCACTGCCAGCCACACACTGAGGGTCAGATGCCTGACCCACGTACACCTAGTTGGCAAAGTGATTACCTCCCATTCTTTGCGCGGCGAATCACATGAGGCGGAAACCAGACCATCCAGCGACCCGTCACGTTCTTATCTATTGTCCCGCCTGCTGAATCCGAGTCGCCTTTCTTACACATTTCCAGCACCCATCTTTGACTCTTCTGTTCCACCACGTGCGGACATGCTTATACTTTTCATCCTGGGATGGGTCAGTCCCACCCCACCCTTCCACGTATTATACCTCCCACTCACTATCCCATATCTTTAAATCTCTCTTTCACACTTACACCCTCCTTCATCTACCATATTTGTAACTTATCCTCTGCAGTTTACACACTGCTTGCTCATTTTCTTCCACTATGTCCTAGAGTTAATATTTAAAAACTTTAAACAACACCGAACTTGCCAACAATTCAACAGTTTCCTTATTCCTCACAGTTCTTCCATCTTATTTACGCCTCTTAGTCTAAAATCACTCACAAATCGCACATTTCTGTACATTACCAACTCAATTATTATACCTCTCAACTTACTTTCACCTATCTAATTTCTTTATAACAAGGTTTTCCTTCCTCACCCTTATCTAGCAATTACCTACACATCTCTTAATATAATCTTTTACCAATATTTACAGGCTTCTTCTTATTGTTTTTACAGTTTGTACAGTTTTTATTGTGTATATTCGTGTCCTTTGTAAGTATTTATATATCTTTCATTTTAGATTCATATCTGTTGTACATAGCTCAGATCGTTGTAATTCGGCGTTATGCTGTTGCTGATCCTGAATAAATAAATAAATAAATAAATAAATAAATAAATAAATAAATAAATAAATAAATAAATAAATAAATTATCTATAATACAACACATTTATCAACTCATCCTCATCCTTATCTAGCTATTACCAACTCTTCTCTTAATACAAATATCTACAATTTCTTCTTATTGTCACTAAATTCACTGCAACATAACACATTCGACAACATGTTATTCACCCCTATCTAGATATTACCTATTCTTCTCTTAAGACAATCTTCTACCAATAACTACAATTTTCTTTTTATAATACATTCTATTCCTGTATATACGGATCTCTTCTTATTATACCTACATTATATATAATCTAACAGTTTCGTCTACATCTTACTTCCCATTTCTCTGAAACACCATTCTACCTCTTATTCCCTTATTTTCTTTAAAAATCTAGCTCTAACCGCATTCAAATATTTTGATATGTTTGTTCTTCTTTCCCACTCTCTGTACAGCCATGATGTCATCTTATAACCCTTTTCTACTTTTAGTATCTCTTCCTTATTCAACACTGTATTTTTAATCTCCTCTAACGCACTACACTGGTTAAATATATGCAGGTCCGATCATCCCTCCCTACATAAAATTCATCTATCCTTATTTCCTCGAGCTACCCATCCTCCGTTTTTCGGAACTTCCATTACCCACCAGTATAAACCGCTTTTACCCCTTCTGCGAGTCTCTTTCGCTACATTCAATTATTAAACTCTGTCTTTCTATATCTGCCACTCTCCCTTTTACCCCTTTCCATACCCATTCTTTTCTCTCTCCCCTTCCCGCACACACTAGATCCCCTAACCCTAAATTTTGTAATTTATTTTTACACTTATTCACCCAATACCCTTCGTTCTCCATACTTTTCTGGAACCTATACACCTCCTGTATTAAATCCCCTCCCTTCCCTTCTTCCCATCTCATCCAATACTTCATCACCCTCTTAGCTATTGTAATTTCTGTCGATTCTTTACATACCAATCTAGCCCCCACATTTGCAGTACAGTCTGGAACCCCCATCATAATCTTACTAAATTTCGCCACCAATTGGTTTAGTTCCTTCCTACCGAGCTCGATAGCTGCAGTCACTCAAGTGCCACCAGTATCCAGTCTTCGGAAGACGGTAGGTTCGAACCCCACTGTCGGCAGCCCTGAAAATGGTTTTCCGCGGTTTCCAATTTTTACACCAGGCAAATGCTAGGGCTGTACCTTAATTAAAACCACGGCCGTTCCTTCCAAATCCTAGCCCTTCCCTGTCCCATCGTCGCCATAAGACCTATCTGTGTCGGTGCGACGTAAAGCGACTAGCAAAAAAAGTTCCTTCCTACCCACCTCCAATCACCAAACTTCTACTCCATATAACATTTTTTTCTTTTAACCAGTGATTGGAACACCATTCTCTGAACTTTATACTTTATGTACCGGGTGGTACACCTCTATGCCGCACATTTAAAGCTTCCGCCTTAAAGTATTCCTCTACAGGAGAAACAGTGAACTTGAAACTGGACCTACTTCACCTTTCCTCTGAAGATGTAACTGTGTGAATTTCGACTTGTTTTTGTTTACTATTTATCAAGAAGTTTGGCATTCTCTCATAGAGCTCACTACAAAAACTACGATCATGTACCCTGGTGCGAAGTGAAGGAACCTTTTTGAAGAAATTTTGTACTCATAAGGTTTCTTCTTTACTAAATTTCGTTCATCCTTTTGTGGGTTGGCAATATTTAGCTTTTCCTTCCGCCAGTTTTGAAGTTAGCCAATCAATAATTTCTGTAATTAATTTTCAGCCAATCCCGTATTTCTTCTTCGATTTTGTGTGTAACTGTTTAATGTAGCCAATAAAAAACTGGAGGGTGTGTTTTGATTATTCATGAAAGGTCTTGAACTTTCCCCGAGGGTTTATAAACTGCGGATTTTCTCGTCTCTCGGCCACTCGATCAACATCTACCTAAGTGCTTGGACGTAAAGTAGGAGGCGGGAAGTGCCTCTTTCATCGGGCAGCAGGTCTTCAGCAAGGTAATGGCCGTTTAACATATTTATTTCTTGCTAGCTCAGCAGTTTAACCCGCGGGAAAGGTCCAAACCTTTTACAATGTAACCTACCGTTCTAAAAATGTAATTTTCTGCCGCCTTATGTAAAAACTTCAAAAATCTGCAACTGTAATTCGGGGATAGAGTGATTTACCTTCTAGAGCTCCCCTTCATACTGGTTTGAGGTGACTACGTTTTGTAACTGATTTATTTCTTTTCTGTAATGTCTTAATTTTTTCTTATACGAGTCACCTCCATAGTTTGAGAATAGCCTCTGTGTCATCGGCCTAGTGCCTTTCAGGTTTTAAGAAGCTACATAGAGGAGTGCAAGAGTTCGCCACTTTTCATTTTCGGGCCATTTATTTCCTGTTATTTCTTCTACACGAAGGCCCTGTAGCCTGAGTACGAGATACCCCTGTTTCATTTTTGTAAGTTGTGCCTTTATGGTAATTTACTGCGAAGTATGGTATTGCCTTGAATAGGCTCGAAAAACTGAGAGCGTGTCTGCAATTTTCTAGTGTTGTTTGGATGCCTCTGGGAGGCTTGACATTGCAAATTGGGAACATGTTCTCCATGTTCTTAGGGGATTTCTGCCCTTGAAACAAATTTGGGTTTTGAGCTAGGAACTCAAAAAGTGTAAAATTAAGGGCTTGTAGCCGAAGTGTGTTAAAGATTTAAAATCTTGAATTTTTTCCTAAATCTTGTTTTTAATTTGCTGTGTAAATATTATCTCACGAAGTGAGAATTTGTTAACTTGTTGCTTTTCGAAAACATAACCTTCCATTTCAGTTTAAATTCTTTCTTGACAGAGTAGTTTGACCCATCCACCCCGGCACCTTCTTTCACTTCTGCTGATCCACAAACCATGGTAACTGGTAGCAGAGCGTGGTTGAATGGGTCCCAAATAATCCTCTTTTAACAGCTAAACATTAGCTTCGATTTTTACTCTAACAATTTTCTCAGTCGCTGGAATTTTCTAAATTTGAAAATCCTTGTCATCATGTCCGGCCCTCGCGATGTCCTCCATCCCGGCTATTTGCGCAAGGAGGAATTCATTTACGAATTAGGTATTAGAAATGTTCAATCTGGAGGCACGTTTGCGGCAGATACTACTAAGCTCAAAGAATCATTAGGATTGCCAATTAGTATCTCAACCTTGGGAGAGAAAATATTGTTGAGGCTCTCTCCACTATCACTGACAATACTACTGAGCTAGCATCTGTAGTTAGTTTTTTTAAGTAAGTGATCCATCTCCAAATCAACTTAAAAGAGTACAGTCTAGATTGTACCATTTTTACAATAGGGTGAGTGATCTATTGTCTCTTACGTTAAACGACGTTCAAGGGAATAAGGCTAGTGCTCTTGTTGAACACTTTTCTAAAATATCCAGTAAGGTTAGTCAATTGTTAACTGGGGCAGCGTCTCCCAAAACCGACCAGTCCGCTGTGGTAAACATAAATAATGAGGAGGATTCCTCCAAGGCGAAGAAAGTAGAAAATCTGTGGCTACTCAGCAGACGTCTGCCCCATTAGGAAATGAGTCTGATCGACGTACCTCAATTTCTTTTTGAATAATGCTGTCTCTGAAGCCTCTTCACCCCCTAGGCCATTACCTGTTATGTCACTGGGCTGTAGTAGTTTGCCTCATCCTTTGGGTATGTCACTTAGGGGAATTTCTAAATTTTCGGTCAATTCTACTAGCGATGTCATTTCATTTTTACGATTTTTATTTGAGTTTCAGTATCACGCTCTTGTGTTTTCGCTTTCCCCTTCTTAAATTCTTCAGATTATTTACCCTTACTCTATTGGTGCCTTTTCAGACAAAATAGTCAGAGCCATAGCGGAACAATCCTCTATAGAAGACTTCCACGTCTATCTGCTAGCTAATTTCATTCCGGCTCGAGCTAGGTCATCTCTAATTCAAAAGTATTATTACCGAGTACAGCGACTGGATGAAAATCTTGCCGACTTCATCCAAGACATTAAGTTCTACACTAGGGCATTTGCTCTTCATTTCCCTGAAGATCAAATTGTGCAGGTCATTGTGGAAGGCATTCCCCACACTACAGGTCATACTTGTGTTTTCCGTCGCGCCCGCAAACTTTTGCTGAGTTAGAGGCTATGGCTGTCTGAGCCGAAGGAGGTAGGTATGCTGACACATTACGGGTCGCTAAGGAACCCCCTCCGTCCTCGATTAATTTTCGGCCTCCACCTCGCCGAACCTTCACAACCCGCAAATGTTATGCTTGTGGGTCGCCAGATCATCTTCGGAACAAATCTCCATTGATTAAATCCAGTGGGACAAAGAACGGAGCAGGGTCATCCCAAGGCTGTTTTAAATGTGTCTCGTTTTCTCATATTGCCAAGAATTGCCCGAGTGCTAAGAGCACCCCCTCCTGTTCCACCAACGTAAATAATCAAAAGTGGCTAGTGGCATCGCCTCAGTCGGCGTGCTCAACTTCTTCAGGCTAAGCCCCTGTTAAACCCGATGAAAGCTCAGGGAAAAGTCAGGGCTCTTCTAATTTATATTTCGAAGGTCCCTAAGAATGCCTTAGGATTGCAGCGGAGACCCCGCACTCGTTCCCTTTCTCAAAATTGAGTTGAATAATGAACCGATTACTGCTTTATTAGATTCTAGGAGTGTGTGTTCCATTATTTCGGAGGAATGGTACTCTAAATTAAAGACTGTCTGTAAATTTTCTGATTATTGTTCGTCTTCGGTTCAATACGTTTCGCCTAACTCTTCTCCATTAGAAATGTTAGGTTTTATCTTCACCAAAATTAGAATTGCTTAATTTACTTGGAAAGTTAAACTGTTTGTGGCTAAGCATTTGTCTTGCCCCATTATACTTGGAGCGGATTTCATGTCTTTTACTGGTCTAGTGCTCGACATTCAGAGCAAGTCGTGCACTTTCAAATTTGCTAGTAATTTCAAAATCCCTTTACTAAAATGTATTTCTGTGTCATGTTCCTCTCTTTCGCCTACCCAGGATGAGATGTTGTTAGACCTTAGACATCTACCTGAGGAGCAGGCTGAGAGTATTCGTAAGTTGTGTCAGTCGTTTCCAGAAGTTTTCTCCGATACTCTTGCTGCTACTGACCTTATTGAATACAAGATTGAGGTTACTGATTCGATCCCAGTTAGGTTTCCTCCTTATAGGCTTTCTCCTCCTAAAATGAAGGCTCTTTAGGAGATCATCGATCAAATGCTGAAAGATGGTATAATTCGGCTCTCTCAGTCGGCATATTCTTCGCCTATTTTCTTGGTTCCGAAACCCCAAGGTGGCTTTAGGCCTGTGATTGGCTATAGGACTTTAAATCGGAAGGTGGTGTTACAATCTGTGCCTCTTCCCGACCTTCACTCTTGTTTCTCATGGTTTCGGAAAGCTAAGTTCTTCACCATCTTAGACTTTAATCAGGCGTATAATCAGATCCCTCTAGGCGAAGAATCCAAACACCTGACAGCTTCTGCCACGGATTGGAACTTGTATGAGTACAACCGCGTGACTTTCGGGCTCCCCACGGGAGCAGCTGTGCTTACGAGACTGCTAGATAGGTTCTTCCCCGACATCAAATTCGAGTACTTATACCATTATCTTGATGATGTCGTATTTTCTGAGACCTTTGAAGAATATCTAGATCATCTGAAAGAGTTGCTAATTAAGGAAATCGACCGAATAGAATGGCCAGACTGACTGATTTTAGTTTTCATACAAGTCATTTTCTGACTTATACTCGTTTTCCTTGGCAGCTTAGATACCGTATGAAATCAAGTCAGTGTCCTTTCAGCAGTGGCGGCTCGTTTGGGAGGCGCTAAGGCGCGCGTCTCCCACGGGGTTCCGTTAAATTAGGGAATTTTAATCTTAAATGTTAACAAAGGAAATATTTTACTATTATTATCTAGGGCGCGAGTTGTACTGTACTGCGGCCCGATGTGCTGCTAGCCCTGCACAGGAGGGCGCTCTCTCATAGCGGACCAAATGCTCCGAGTCTCGCTCGACTGGCCTTGAGGGAGCCAATCAGAGGCATGGTAGAGATGTGCTGTTCTAACGGAGATTTCGGCGGGATTCTGCCGCGGCCCATCGTTGCAGCCAACCTACCCGAAACATTGCTGATTTGATTTATATTTAATAGGGGTCAGTTTGTGCCATTTCTCTCCTAAAACTAGGAACTATTTTACTGAGGCACTTACCTGAGTTGAAATGTGCCGGTATATATTTAAATTAGTCTTGTAATTTTTAGGATTATTAACTAACGAAACGAGTAACGACTGTAACTACTGTCTCCTCGCACTTGACTCATGTTGGCCATACTCACTGGAGAGCGCGATGTTTAGTTTTGTGTTGATGAATGATCTCGTGAAGTGACCGTGTTAAGGTGAAATTAGGAGAAAGGTTGTGATTTATATGTAGGCGTAGTGTGATGTTTGCACTTTGTATAGTATGATTACCGTCGAACATATTAAAGAACTAACGTTTTCTTCTCTTTCTATCGAAAAGAAAGTCGAACTGAAGGAGTGTGGTAGGCCGACACCAGACTTCTCGTAGAAAAAACCGGAGAGCAAGGAAAATGAAAATAGGGCTTTTCAAAGGCAAATTAATTCTCCTGACGTATATAACAAGAACGCGCGGATATGTGGAAGTGATATCTCAGAAACATTTTCTGCATTCCTTGCCTGCTATTCTCCCGTTCTAGGAAAGGAGATAAATGGATCACCACAGCGGTAATATCAATAGTACCATGGACTCTGAAATGCTTGGTAAAGTCAATGTCGTGTCTTTTTTGAGTGATCACTACAGTGAAACTATTCGTAAACATAATTCGATCGTGGACAAGAACAGAAATGTGTTAATGATAATAATAATAATAACAATAATAATAATAATAATTGAGCCATGAATTTGATTTCCCCTCTCAATTTATTCTATTCATTATGTCTATTTTCATGTTTACTGATTATTTTATGCAGAACTATGGTATTTTGTCCCCTTGTATAATTCCCTCGGGCAAAATGAAATTATGTTCCTAAACTATGGCCCTAGGGTAAAGGAGCTTTCCGCCCTAGGAGCGATCTGCCCTATGCTTTCTCCCCTTGCTTCCCTCCCTTACCCCTGCGGATGCGCCGTGCTCTCTTCACGCCGCCTGCGCGAGTCGCCTTGCGCGATTGCCTCGCTTGGCGAGGTCGGGCGGACTCGCTGTGAGCAGCTGTTCACTTGGTGCCTGGCTCTCTTTCTATCTCGAGCACCGCACGACTCCGTCGAACCCAGGACCGCTTGGGGTATGGGAGGTAAGCGTCTGACTCTTCATTGAACTTGTGGATGATGGGAGGACATTTGTTTTCTTCTAAGCCCCTTGATGGGCGCTAAAGATTGGTTTAAGGCTTTTTTAAAAGGCCAAGTTGTTTAAAACCTAGCAAGTGTATATTAGCAAGTTCTCGGTGAACCATGCGTTCTGATTCCTGCAGTTTAGAGCATGTTTTCGAAAGTTTGTACCTCCTTGGTAGGTGTAAGAAATGATGTGGGGCAGAGCATTTGCTCTTTTAAGAAACATTTGAAACCATTGAATGGTCGCTAGGGGTACCTTGTGCTCCCCCTTCTTGAGTCACTTGAAGTGGCGTATTATTGATGATATATGTAAACAGAATTATTTATTGTTTTCGAGTCCACTGTATGTTAAATGGTGAACAGGGCTGGTTCCCTGTGAATTGTACGAGACACGTGTCAATGTAAACCTCAGGGATGTTAGTTTTTGAAACATTTAACATTTTTCCTATTCTCTTCGATGTTTGTTTTCCTTGCTTAATAAATTTTGTTATACTGTTTTCCGGCCGGTATCCCTGTTTTGTCCTCTGGGTAGGTTCCATTCTTACATAGTCCAGATCCTAAGAGGGCCGAACCTTCTTATGGTTAGCCATAGTTAATTTACGGAACAAATCTGGTAGCAGAGCGTGGTTGGATCTGGACTTGTTGAGTTTGGCCGGGGAATTTTGGCTCGTAGCGTTCCTTCCGTTTTCAGGATTTCTTTAGTTATCGTGTGCCTTGTATTTTTAGCACCATGTCCATTCGAGACATACCTTATCCGGGTTCCCTGCGGAAGGAGGAGCTTTTGTATGAACTTGGGTTACGTAACCTTGAGTCAAAAGGCACCGTCAAGGCTGATGAACTTTTGTTACGAAATAATTTAAATAGACCGATTACTGTGCCTCGTTATACCGAAGGTGAGGTCGCTAGTGCGCTGTCCCTTATCCAGGCGAACCTATCCAATATTGCATCTGTGATGGATTTTCTGGAGAATGACCTGGCGTCTCCTCGTCAACTTAAGAGACTACAGGGTAGATTAAATCATTATTGTCAACGAGTGGAAGATCTCCTTACCTTGGAATTGAAGGAAGAAATATCGGGTCAGGTTCTCGAATTAAAGGACACATCAGCTGACCTTTTAGAGAAAGTGGAGGCCTGGTTAGCTGGGCTATCCATTAAAACAAAGCCCGCTCTTCCCCCACCTGCCCAGGTAGAAGGTGAGTTGAATCAACAAACTCGTAGTGGCGAGCTTGACGAGGAGAGAGCTTCGCTTCCACCGCAGCAGTCTGTTCATTTAAATGCTCCTTCTGATTGTCGCCCGTTGAATCAACAGTCAACTGTGCCATCTTTGAGCTCACCCTTTTCGAATATGCCTCACCCTTTGAATATGATGTTGAAAAGTGCCCCTCGTTACTCAGTAAACTCGGCAAGCGATGTGGTTTCCTTTCTTCGATTTCTGGTTGAATTTTTGGATCATTCCGTAGTCTTTGGGTTAACGCATGCTCAAATTCTACATATTATTTATCCATTTACGGTTGGGGTTTTGTCAAATAAAATCGTAAACGCTATTTCGAGCCAATCTTCACTACATCAGTTTCATGCTCATTTATTGCCTCAGTTCATTCCTCCTAGGGCTCTTCATTTGTTAGTCCAGAAATTTTATTTCAGAGTGCAGCGCCTGGATGAGCCTCTATCGGAGTTTATTTCGGATATTAAGTTTTATGCCAAGGTTTTTGCGCTGAATTTCACTGAAGAGCAAATTGTGGCTACAATTGTGGAGGGCATTTCTCCATTATATCGTTCATGTTTATGCTTCGCGTCCCAGCCTCGTAATTTTGACGAGTTGGAAGCGATGGTTGTGTCCGCGGAGGGTTTTCGGCATGCTGATTCACTTCGAGTTGAGAGTACTTCTTCCTTGCCCTGTGATAATTCTGGCTCTTCGTTGGTTGATAAACCTGCCCCATTAAAAAGATGTTTTGGTTGCGGGGCTTCCGATCATCTTCGACATAAGTGCCCTGCTCGTTCTACTAGCGCACAGGTGTCGGGTGCCAGTTCGGGCACCAGGGTTCAGTCTAGGCCTTCTAATGTTGTATGTTTCAGTTGTGGGGTTCCTGGTCATGTGGCGCGGCAGTGTTCGCGTAAGCCAAATGTTAGCTGACTAGATAGGGAAGCGAGAAGCGTTGGCCTCCACGATCTATCGCCTGTAGAACCATGATATTCTCGTCTTTCTTCCGGCGAATATTCTCCTGGGTGCTCTGATCAGTGTTTAGCCATATCTACCGAGGTCAAAGGTTTAGCCCCTTCGTCAAGGTAGAGATAAATAATGAACCGGTATCGGCTCTTTTGGATTCGGAAAGCGTAGTCTCATTTATTAGTCAGAAGTGGTTTGCTTTCAATAGTTCTGTTTGTAAATTTTCCGACGTTTTGCCTGTTTCTTTGTCGTTTGTTGCCGCGAATTCTTCGAGAGTTGAAGTTTCCGGCGTGGTAAAGTGCAAAATTCGACTGTCTAATTTTTCCTGGAAATTTCCCCTTTATGTAACTAAAAATTTGCCATATCCTATAATCCTCGGCTCTAATTTTTTTGCGCATACTGGGCTCCCGTTGGATATGCAGGAGGGCTCCTGCTGGTTTAAATTTTGTAATGGTACAAAGATATCCTTACTTATGTTTAATTCTGTTTCTTCATCTCTTGTCTCACCTCCTCAAGACCAAATGGCATTAGACATTAGTTATTTGCCTGAGGATCAAGCTAAATGTATTAGGGAAATATGTGATGCCTTCCCGGACGTTTTTACCGAAGAATTGGGGATGACGAATCTTTTGGAGTACAAGATCGAGGTCACGGACTCGGTTCCGGTTAGGTCACCGCCCTATCGCTTGGCTCCTCCCAAAATGCAAGCGTTAAAGGAGATAGTTAATCACATGTTGGATCAGGGCATTATTCGCCCGTCGACTTCTGCCTACTCCTCCCCCATCTTCCTTGTCCCGAAGCCTCAAGGTGGTTATCGGCCTGTGCTGGACTATAGAGTCTTGAATAAGAAAGTCGTATTGCAGTCAGTTCCTCTCCCTGATCTGCATTCTTGCTTCTCGTGGTTCAAGAAGGCTAGATATTTTACTGTTTTAAATTTAAATCAGGCGTACTACCAGATTCCGTTAGCTGAAGAGTCTCGTCATTTGACAGCCTTCGCTACGGACTGGAATCTTTACGAATTTTGCCGTTTGCCCTTTGGCATTTCCACTGGCGCTGCCGTCCTCACTAGGCTGCTTGATCAACTGTTTTCTGACATCAAGTTCAACTACCTTTATCACTATCTTGATGACGTCGTAATTTACTCCGAAACCTTCGAGGATCATCTCCGCCATTTGAGGGAAGTCTTCGCAAGGCTGGTCTTACGGTCAAACTTTCTAAGGTATCTTTTGCCAAGCCCCAAATGTCCTTCTTGGGACATATTGTGTCATCCAATGGCGTCTCTGTTGATCATTCTCGCACCCAGGCCATTCTCCAGTTCAAACCTCCTCTGGACGTTAAAGGTGTTGCTCGCTTTGTTGGGATGGTGAATTTTTTTCGTTTAATCATTCCAAATTTTGCCAATCGAGCCGGGCCTCTTAACACCCTCCGACGTAAAGGGGTCAAATTTGAATGGGGACCCTCCCAACAAGCTGCCTTTGATGATTTAAAATTGGCCATATCTAACGCTCCGGTGCTGGCTATGCCTGACTTTTCCAAGCCTTTCATTGTTCAGACCGATGCATCGGCGTCTGCCGTTGCGGCCGTCCTTTTGCAGGACTCGGAATTGGGGAGACGTCCCATTGCATATGCCTCTAGGACCTTGTCTTCTGTCGAAGCTAAGTATTCTGTATACGAGCTAGAAGGATTGGCGGTATTGTTCGCTTTAGAAAGGTTTCGTATTTACCTAGAGCATGTAAGGTTCGAACTCGAGACTGACAACCAGGCTTTGAGTTGGGTTTTAGGGAAACCTAGGAAAACTGGCCGTCTGGCCCTTTGGGCCATTAGGATCTCAGCTTTTCAGTTCAACGTACGTCATATCCGTGGTTCGGACAACGTAGTCGCCGATTCTCTCAGTCGCATGTTTTCGGATCAGCCTACTCAGGAGGGCGAATCGTCAAGTTCTGGGGTTCCCTTGTCATTACCCCTAGCGGGGGCTATCTTGTCTGATACCCCATTATTGTATCACGACGTTGCTAAGTTTCAAGTGGAAGACCCTATTTTGGGACCTATTGTTCAAGATCTTAAGGAAGGGAAAATTATTGATCCTTATGTGTTAAGGAATGGCGTTCTGTGTTGTCCCGCTCGTCACGATCATAAAATGAAGGTCGTTATTCCCTCAGTCCTGGTGCCTATGATTTTTAATTATTTTCAAGAAACTCCTCTCGGTGGCCACCTAGGATTATTTAAGACCAGGGAGAAGATTAGGGAAAATTTTATTTGGAAATGGTTGGACGCTGAAGTACGTGAACTTGTTAAAGCATGTAAAGTTTGTGCGCTCAGTAAGCCTTCTCCTAACATCCGTGTCGGCTTACTGTCTTCTAGCCAGGCTACCCTCCCTATGCAGCGTCTCTATATCGATTATGTAGGCCCTTTGCCGAAAACTAGGACTGATGGTAATAGGTTCGTTTTCGTTTGTGTGGATGGTTTTACCCGTTTTTCCTGGTTGATTCCGACGAGGTTAGCCACTTCTGAGACTACTATTAGATGTTTGAAGTCCATATTTTCGTCCTTTGGTCCTTGCCAGTACTTAGTCACCGACAACGCCAAGGCCTTTACATCGAACCTGTTTAATTAATTTTTTTTTCAGCTTGTCCATTTCTCATGTTACCACATCCCACTATTACCCTCAACCTTCTTACGCTGAGAGGGTTAACCGGAACTTGCGGTCTGCCCTCATTGCCTTTCACCACGATGATGTTTTGAGGTGGGACACGTCGTTGCCATGGCTTGCATTTGCTTTCAATTCTGCGGTACACGAGGCTCATAAATTTTCCCCTAATTCTCTCATGTTTTCTTTCGTTCCTAACTCTCCGCTCACCAACTTGTGGAATATAAATGAGTTATTGCCAGAAAAGATTGACCCCCCTAACATCAGGGCCATTTGGAGGAAGGCTAAACAAAATCTGAAGGTCTCGTATGAGAAGAAACGGGAGCGCTATGATAAGGGGCGCCGTCCTACCGATCTTGCCGTCGGGGACAGGGTGTTTGTTAAGAATTTTGTCCCGGGGGGAAGCTTGCTCCTCGCTTTCACGGGCCCTAGGAGATTATTGACTTCTTGACACCAGTCACCTTGTTGGTGGAAGATCTGGAGACGGAGAGAGTGTTCCGAGTCCATTTGTCCCAGGTTAAAGCTGCCGAGTGCTATCTGGGTTTTGTGGCATTTTGTTTGCTATGAGTGTTTTCTGTGTTATTCTTTTCCTTGTGTTTACCTTCCCTTCGGTTCCCTTGACACGTGTTCCGCCTAAGGGGGAGCTATTTTCCTCACATTTATTTGAAATTTTGGTAGTATGTTAAGCATTGTGTAAGTTCTCCCGGAATCCCCTTCCTCTTTCATCACTCCCATACCCCGGTCCGATGGTTCGAATCGCCTCTTGCCTGTTATCTCCCCGGTGCTGGGCATCAATTCGACACGTTTGCTGGCGCTTGATTTATTTTACAGTGTTTTCGAGTGACCATCTTCGCCCGTGCCTACATGGGAAGGGCCCCCTGTGTGGGCTGCTTTGGCGTGCCTCGTCTCCAGCTGCCGAGCCTTTCATCGTTTCTTCTTCTCGGACTAAGCACTGCCAGCCTACTTTTGACCTAGTGTGTGCAGGTTGCTACTGCCTTTCTCTCGTCATGTGGCGTGTTTCTGCCACAAGAACTGTCCATCTGCCTGAGAAGACATTTTTCGTCGTATTCGTGATGGTTTGTGAGGCTGGTCTGGTCTCGTTAATCTACTGAGACGTTACCTTGTGAAACTATTACTTGTCTACATCCCGGGATATTGTGACAAGAACTTTCGTCTATTGTACTGCAAGATATCTATTTATTAATCTTATTAATTGTAAGGCAAGATTTCTATTATATTATTACTCTCTGTGCAAGTGAATGAACTATATGGCAAGAATGTTTATGAAGGATAATTATTGGTCACCCTGGTTGGTGTTTAAAGGGGGGAGGTCTGAGCCATGAATTTGATTTCCCCTCTCAATTTATTCTATTCATTATGTCTATTTTCATGTTTACTGATTATTTTATGCAGAACTATGGTATTTTGTCCCCTTGTATAATTCCCTCGGGCA
This sequence comes from Anabrus simplex, assembly GCF_040414725.1. Lineage (NCBI taxonomy): Eukaryota > Metazoa > Arthropoda > Insecta > Orthoptera > Tettigoniidae > Anabrus > Anabrus simplex. The sequence goes on from NC_090267.1 coordinate 439,468,362, forward strand.
AAATGAAATTATGTTCCTAAACTATGGCCCTAGGGTAAAGGAGCTTTCCGCCCTAGGAGCGATCTGCCCTATGCTTTCTCCCCTTGCTTCCCTCCCTTACCCCTGCGGTTGCGCCGTGCTCTCTTCACGCCACCTGCGCGAGTCGCCTTGCGCGATTGCCTCGCTTGGCGAGGTCGGGCGGACTCGCTGTGAGCAGCTGTTCACTTGGTGCCTGGCTCTCTTTCTATCTCGAGCACCGCACGGCTCCGTCGAACCCAGGACCGCTTGGGGTATGGGAGGTAAGCGTCTGACTCTTCATTGAACTTGTGGATGATGGGAGGACATTTGTTTTCTTCTAAGCCCCTTGATGGGCGCTAAAGATTGGTTTAAGGCTTTTTTAAAAGGCCAAGTTGTTTAAAACCTAGCAAGTGTATATTAGCAAGTTCTCGGTGAACCATGCGTTCTGATTCCTGCAGTTTAGAGCATGTTTTCGAAAGTTTGTACCTCCTTGGTAGGTGTAAGAAATGATGTGGGGCAGAGCATTTGCTCTTTTAAGAAACATTTGAAACCATTGAATGGTCGCTAGGGGTACCTTGTGCTCCCCCTTCTTGAGTCACTTGAAGTGGCGTATTATTGATGATATATGTAAACAGAGTTATTTATTGTTTTCGAGTCCACTGTATGTTAAATGGTGAACAGGGCTGGTTCCCTGTGAATTGTACGAGACACGTGTCAATGTAAACCTCAGGGATGTTAGTTTTTGAAACATTTAACATTTTTCCTATTCTCTTCGATGTTTGTTTTCCTTGCTTAATAAATTTTGTTATACTGTTTTCCGGCCGGTATCACTGTTTTGTCCTCTGGGTATGTTCCATCCTTACATAGTCCAGATCCTATGAGGGCCGCACCTTCTTATGGTTAACCAGAGTTAATTTACGGAACAATAATAATAATAATAATAATAATTGTTACGGAGTTTTCCGTGGTAGTTAGAGGTGAAAGAAAGTGCTGGGGTGAACAGGTCTCAACTTACGAAATTAAAGTTAAGATAAAATTTAACAAGGTTATATTTTCTTTGCAAAATCAAGAAATAACAAGAATGACAGGTACATAGTAGCATAGCAACCAATGAAAAATGCACAATTACCGAGGTTACAGGATTTGGGCGTCGAGACCCAGACTTACGATCCTTGAGCAATAAGCCCAACTTTACCCGAATATACAAGATTCAACAAAAGGGGGAGAAAACTCCTATCATGCCCGGGAGCACTTACTCCCAATTACACAGTAAAGCCTCCTCGAGGCACACAGAAACAATTTTTTTTGGAAGTGCAACCCGCTCTCAAAGTTCCAGCCTATCAAAGGCCACACCAAACTCCACATTCAAGCTATCCTCCAAGGACATACACACAGAGGTAAAAAAATACCCAACCTACTGAGGCCTATTAAGTGAAGAAACAGGACAATTACATGGCCTCCAAAATACCAACTTGAGAGGAGGCGAAATGCACTCCAAATACACCTTATTAAAACCTACTTGGCACTAGGCCGCTAATGCAAGGGCTAATCCCATACTAAAGAGGTGACTTATATAAGAAAACGATTCACATTACATTAGAAGGGAAGAAACGGTTGTGAAAATAAGTTCACCTCAAAGCAATATGAGTGGGAGCTCGAGAGGGTTAAGCACTCTCTATCCCAATATGTAGTTACAGAGGCAGAATTTAAATCAAAAGTCTTTTACATTTCAGAGGAAAGTTACATGGTAAAAGGTTTCGAACCCGCCCCGAGGGTTAAACTGCTGAGCTGGCAAGAAAATAAGTTATAAAACGGCCATTACCTGGTGGTTGAACTGCTGCCCGAAGAAAGAGGTGCTTCCCGCCCCCTGCTACATAATTTACACAATGATAGGTGTTACTGAAGTGGCGCGGAGACCCGAAAATCAGCAGTTTATATACCCTCGCGGAACATTCGAGACCTTTCATGAATGAGAACACCCGCCCACAAGCCTTTTATTGGACGACCAAAAGATTACATGTCAGAACTGAAGAAGAAAACCAGGATTGGTGGAAAATTAATTACAGAAATTTATGATTGGCCAATTTCAAAACTGGCAGAAAGAAAGGGTTAACGTTGCCAACTTAAACAAAAGCTGAAAGAAATTTAATAAGGAACAAACTTATAAATACTAAATTTCTTCAAAAAAAAAAGGGTTCCCTCACTTCGCACTAGGGTGCACAATAGTAGTTCGTAAGTAGTGTCATCTAGAAGAGAATGTTCACACTTCTTGCTACAGAGAAAACAACAATGAATCGAAATTGACATAGTTCAGAACACTTCAAAATTTACAAGTAGGGACACCTTCTGAGAAACTTGAGAATTAACATGGTAGTTAAAGTTCAGGCTTCCTCCAGTAGAGGAGTTTCAACTGGCGCAAAGTTTGAATTAGCGGCGTGGAGGTGTACCACCCGGTACAATAATAATAGTAATTGCATATGCATTGCACCGTATAGTGTTCGTAGTGTGTATCTTGATAACATGGTTTGAAGAACTTGAGATATATTATGGAATTATGAAACTAACGCGCGCCCCCCACTGCTGATATCCACGAGCCGCCACTGCCTTTCAGTTATAGATTTTAATCCTTACCGGTACCCCCTTTTCAAATCTCTGACTGCAATGGTAAGCAGAGCAAGATATGACCAGTTTTGCTATATATCTTTCATATCGGTGTACTTCACTTATCACATCAGCGAAAATACGTGTTTTTTAATGTTTGTAATACATAAAAATGCATAGAAAAAAGCCTGGTTTGTCGACAATGAATCCTTGAAATACCCCCACTTACGCCGATGGCCCACGCAATTTACGATAGGTGCCCAACATCAGCTGATTTGTATCTTGGCGCCATGTTCTGCTGGTAGCGCCCCTTCTATCTATTTGTATGCTCGAAGCAGCCATCAGTAAACAATCTTTTTTCATCCACTATCCAAACCAATCGTGTTTCCTCCTGATTAGTCAATATTTGAGATCTGTAAATCCCCCCGCTGCACCTTTTTTTTTTTTTTATAGTCCTTGTCTTGTGGTTTAATGTACCTAAGATTTTGTTTACCGATCAAGTGGCTGCGTGGTTTGGATCACGTAGCTATCAGATTGCGTTCGGGAGATAGCGGATTCGAACCCCACTGTCGGCAACCTTGAATGTAGTTTTCCGTGATTTCTCATTTTCACACCGGGAAAATGCTGCAGCTGTACCTTAATTTAGGCCACAGTCGCTTCCTTCCCTCTACTAGTCCTCTCATATCCCATCGTCGCCATAAAACCTACCTGTGTCGTTGCGACGTAAAACCACCGCCGTCTCGATCCTCCTATAAGAGGATCGGGACGGATGTGTGTAAAACAGATTGTTGCGAGTGGAAAACAATTCAGTACATACCATATGCAATGAAACGGCGGGAATGACAGAAACCAGCGACCGTAGTGGCAAAAGTGAGCAACGCAACTGAATCGATTTTTTCTAGAAGAAACACGGTCTCTGTCAAGACCTTGTATAATCTAGCAGGCTGTGCTTGAACAAGACAGAAGAGGACTTCACCGTTAGTTTCTTTGCCTAGAGTTGCTATTTAGGTTGTTGGAAGCTATGTGCCTTGGCGCGTATCTTTGTGCTTTTTGGCATTCGCATTACCCTCCAGTTTTGTAATATGTCCACCGTGACAGGCACCTGTAATGTCTGACGCAAAACTTTCAAGACATTTCTCAGATTTTGACCTCTTTCTCAGGAACGCTAGAGAACGTTTCGATATACGTTGGCAATCAGAAATTAGGTCAAATGCTTGTATGAGTGATTTCCATCGAGTGAAGACGTTAGGTACTGGTTCGTTTGGACGTGTGCTACTGGTGAAGCACAAAAGTACACGCGTGCCCTACGCCATGAAGATAATGGAAAAGGGGCATATCGTAAAAATGAATCAAGTTAGACACACACTGACCGAAATTCGTGTACTTCATTCAATTAGGTTTGAATTCATCGTTGGAATGGAGCATTTCTTCAGAGATAATGTGTATATCTATCTAACCATGCCATATATAAATGGTGGTGAAATGTTCACACACTTACGACAGATGAGGAAATTTGACGAAACCTTGACAAGATTTTACGCCTCTCAGGTAGTGATGGCCTTTGAATATTTGCACTATCTTGGTTTAGTTTATCGCGATCTTAAACCAGAAAATATTCTATTAGATCAGGACGGATACATAAAACTAACAGACCTTGGCTTCTGTAAGTGGATTGGCGAATCAAGAACATACACGTTATGTGGAACGCCGGAATATCTAGCTCCCGAAGTTATTCTTACGAAAGGTTATAATAAGGCGGTGGACTGGTGGGCTCTCGGAGTCCTTATTTTTGAAATGGCTGCTGGATACCCGCCATTCTTTGCAAAAGATGCCATGCGTGTGTACGAGAAAATAGTAGCTGGACGAATCAATCCTCCATCACATTTTTCAAGAGATCTTCGTGACCTTTTACAAAACATGCTACAGGTTGATCTTTCGAAGAGGTATGGCAATTTAAAACATGGATCCAAGGATATTAAAGCACATGGATGGTTTAGGAATCTAGATTGGGATGGTGTTTTGTATCGAAAAATTAAACCTAGTTTTGTTCCTAAAGTAAAAGGTCAAGAAGATACAACGAACTTTGACTCATACGAAGAAACCGAATTGCGCTACGCGGAAGAGGATGAATACGACGATATATTTGATGAAAGTGCTTTTGGCTCTACAACAGGATTTGATGGTGGTGGCAATGGGAAAGAGTACTAAAAATTGCTTTCAGTTTGTTTATAGCCTTGTGTAAATAATATAAGCTAAGGTACTGTGTGGTATTTACATGGTTTAGAGAAATATATTTATTTATTTTGCAACATGTTTAGTGTAACCCAACTCCAAAGATACCGTACCGTACGACATCGTGCCCCTATGGGCCGGAGCAGTTGAATAACACTCACGATACCCACTGTCTGTCATAAGAGGTGACTGAAAGAGGAAACCCCAGAGGTTCTGAATGTGGCTGTATGGGTTGGCAATCAATGGTCCCCTAGATGAGTCAATGCTTCCCTGCAAGATACCGGTACGTTCCTCAGTTTCATCTTTCCTGTCCGACCTCTCTCGGTCAAATCTTGTCCACTTCCGACCGCAATTATATTAGGTTTCGATTTTCACACCTTTCATGGCCCTTCCTCTTTTGCTAATGCATCCATTCTTGGAAGAGTCAGACTTCTTCATTGTTCCTTTCTAATTTCTGTTAAGAGAGGATAATTGCCCTGTTTTACATCCTCCTAAAACTGTAATCACCACTGCTGCTCTCATTGCTAGATGAAAATATTAATGACAAATTCATGCATTGTCTTTCCTTTGAAGCTTTGGCATAGCTTCTGATGATTTGGTTAAAATGAATACCAGAACTGTTTAAAAGTCCTCTATCCATTGTTCAAATCTTCCCCATGTGGTTGTATTAAAACTACTTTTTTTTTTTTTTCAATTTGTTTTATATCGCACTGACACAGATAGGTCTCATGGCAACAAAGGGATAGGAAAGGACCAGGAGTGGGAAGGAAGTGACTGTGGCATAAGGTATAGCCCCAGAATTTGCCTGATGTGGAAACTGGAAACCACAGAAAACCATCTTCAGATCTGCCAACAGTGGAGTTCCAACCCCACCATCTTCCAAATGCAAGCTGATAGCTACGTGATCCAAACCATGTAGCCACGTGCTTGGTAAACAAAATCTTACATTTAAACCAGAAGACAAGTATTATCAATTAAAAGTGCAGTGGAGGGATTCACAGATTTAAAATTACTGACTGTGGCTCTAAAATGCCAATCAGCATGGTGAGCAACTATGTAGGTCTAGCTATGTAGTCATGCGAAGTCTGTCGTACAACCTGTGTGTTAGTGGTATTTGTAACTAATTGGGTTACAGACACGTCTGACATGGGCTCTCCAGCCACACTCCTTCCTTGTGCTTTGAGTGCATTGTTGGCTGGGTGTCGAGGGGAGAGGAGTAGGGAAAGGCTACCAGTATGGCTGCTCAACAGCAGTACTCTTTCCTTGCCAGCCTGTCATCTGGTCTGTTGTAGAAGACATTTCAAGACTCTGAAGGGCTCAGGACTGACTTTGATCTATCTATTAGACCTTTCTCACTTTTGACTGAGAACGTTGAGCTTCAGCTAATGGATTAGCAGTTGAACATCTGGCTCAAGGGCATGTTTCTCCAGTCCCGATATGTGAACAATTTTTTATATAGTACTTCCTCAAAAACAATATCCTTGACTGCACAGGCAACTTACTTTTTGCAGAAACTTTAGTTTATTATCCACCTAATACATAGTTTACTCTCAAACGGTACTAGTTTCGACCGTACATAATGGTCATTCTCAGCTGTTTAATCATAAAATTAGAATTAGGACATAGTGATGTCATAAACAAAAAAAGGCGGGGTGGGGGTGGGGGGTAAAATCTCCTGAGTTAAGGCTATAAATACAAACACATAAAATACACTAGTGTACCAGTACACATTTAAAAGATTAGACATTTGATAAAAGCCAAGTGGATTTGGAATAAAAACTAGTAGGTCAGAAGATTAATGGCACCCAAAATGATTTCAAAACTGCATTTGTGTTGAACCAAAGATGACGTAAAAAGCCATTGTCTATTAGTAGTCCCATCATGGATCATGGTAAAATATGGATTACAAGAAAATATTACAGTATTGATGCAGATATAATTGGTTAATTGTTGATATGCTTGTCAATGCCTATCACTGAAGGAACAAATTTATTGCTTATGCACAAACAAGGTATGTCCTTAAAATGTTCATTTCCAGCTATGTGTGCAAGAAGTTTTTTTTTTTTTTGAAATTGAACAAGTTCTGGCAGCATGCGGGTTTAACAGAATTTAACTTGCGGAGTTCTGTGCATACACTTGTTCCAAATAATAGAACACATTGTACAGTCCAAATGTAACTAAACACACATCCCTTCTTGGATAATAGTTCTTTGTTGTGTAAAAAAGGAGTGATGGCAGATTTTGCTTCATCAGTCCGATATCTGGCTTGTTGGTTGAATGGTCAGTATACTGGCCTTTGGTTTAGAGGGCCCTGGGTTTGATCTCTAACCAGTTTGGGGATTTTAACCTTCATTGATTATAACTTCTGGATCGGGGCTGGGTGTTTCTGTTGTCTTCGACATAAGATTTAATTCTAGGTTGTGTCCTCTCCTCACATGAGCCGATGACCTTAGATGTTAGGCCCCTTTAAACAACAAGCATCTACTCACCTACATGTAGGTTGCCTATGGGCACCAACTCAAAAAGAGGCCACACACCATGGTCTGATTTCATATCAAACACAAACACACCTTCCGCCTGCTGTGATGGTGATGAATATCGCCGTGGTGAGGGAGAGCCAGAGCACCAGCTGTCTGTGATTTTGCTCCTGGAGAACAGCAGCGCACAAGGAGTGCAAGCCTTGGCCATTGCTGGCTTAATCATTGGGAAAGAAGCAGCCGAGCCTGCATGTTAGAAGCCCCAACATCAACCTAGAGTTAGAATTGCAGCCCTTCCAAAACTCTTGCAATTTTAAGCCACTTTTATTTTCATTTGAATTCCCTAGTGTAAGTACATTCATTTCCACACCCTTAGATGGAAGTATAATTATAGAAAACAATACTGACCTGGCATCTCAACTCCGAGGTGGCAAAAATTAATCTTTCTTTTAGTGAGCCAATGTAAGGAATTAATGTTGTGTTGGTATAGAGGAGAAGGGGTAAGTTTAAACTATCTGAACGGTACACTAGGATGTTCAAAATGTTTTGTGGACTCCAGATTAAATTGTAACTTTAAAGCTTTTCAGTCTGTTGAATATACAAATTTAATATAAATATTACACTATAACATACCTGTACAAAACACACTATTAAACAAGGAATAAAAATGCGCACTATTAAACAAAGAATGACATGTTTCATTCTTAAAAGAACATCATCAGATTCTATCAAGTTGCAACCAATATTTGGAAATATTTATGTTTATTTCTGTCCAAGCTGGGATGAGTGGCTCAGATGGTTGAGGCACTGGCCTTCTGATCCCAACTTGGCAGGGTCAATCCTGGCTCAGTCCAGTGGTATTTGAAGGTGCTCAAATATGTCAGCCTCGTGTTGGTAGATTTACTGGCACATAAAAGAACTCTTGCGGGACTAAATTCCGGCACCTCGGCATCTCCGAAAATCGAAAAGTAGTTAGTGGAACATAAAGCAAATAACATTATTGTTATTTCTGTCCAAAGACACAGGAATTTGAAATTTGGAACTTATCTTAATGAAGTCCTGCTTTGTCTCCACTCCAGCAAACAATGCAAAGTATTTGGAAAATGGTTGCTTTTTCATTAGCTCAAATCCAACACTGGTGGAACTATTTGTATGTGTGTAAGTATGTTATAGTATAACATTTATTTGACAGACTGAAAAGCTTTTAAGTTACATTTAAATGAGTCGACAAAAGGGCCTCCACAGTATGCACTAGCCATGCATCTTGGTAGGTGTGCTATTTACCAACTGATGAGCACAACTTAGCACACTGGGGCAAAACGCTGGCAACCAGGAATGAGTTAGCTGGAAAATTTATAATATCAAAGTGGTGTGTTCCGAGCTGTCAGTGGAGAGACGGCATGGAATGACATTGTATGTTCTGAGCTGTCAGTGGAGAGATGGTGTGGATTGACATTAGTAGATGAATAAGTTTGAGTGGTGTTTTTAAAAGTAGGAAAGATCACAATATGAAGATAAAGTTGGAATGCAAGAGGACAAATTGGGGAAAATACTCATTTGTAGGGAGAGGAGTTAGGAATTGGAATAATTTACCAAGGGAGATGTTCAATGAATTTCCAGATTCTTTGCAATCATTTTAGAAAAGGCTAGGAAACAACGGACAGGGAATCTGCCATCTAGGCGACTGCACTAAATGCAGATCAATGTTGACTGACTGATTGATATTGAAAGTTTGGCTTCCTTTTTTAACAAAAAAAAAAAAAAAAAATCTCCAGATTATTCAACAGTGGGATCTTGCTTACCAGCTAATGGTTTTCTTGACTCCATTTCTTCATTCCATGTTCAATGGATAAAACATGTTGTGAAGTTGTTCAGAAACTTTTTCTTTTCCAAAGTAAGATTTTAAGACCTGTGTGACTATTTGATACATTTGGGGAGCAAGTTTATTTCTATTAACTTATACCTTAATAAGTCTCTTATGTTAATGCTGTATCATTACTAGTCCTTCCAAAACTGCAGATACAGTGGTAAAGATGAAGGACACTTTGCATTTGTTTTTAGAAACTTGAGTGTAGTGAACTACTCACAATGTTGAGATATGATGTGGTGATACAAGGGCTTCAGTTGAATCTAGGATTACTTTTAGTTTTGTTAGGTTCCTCCATTTCACCTTGTCTCTGTGGCATCTCCTGGTCAACTTGTTCTACTTGGAATTGACCTAGTTAGGTTTGTGTGACCCAGCAAGTTTCCCATTTCCCTGCCTCTCTTGGGCTTTCCTTTCCGTAAATCACATCCTCGCACCATATGGAACTGGGTCTGATCTTTTTTCACCTTTGATTAATGATAAGATGAACTGATAATGTTATCCTTTTGCACTTTGAAACTACAGTCTATCTCAATTTGCTCACTATGTTATTTGAATCTATTCCTATGAAGTGCCCAAACCATATCAAACTGTTTTGGTGAGAGAGCAAACTTTCTGTTTTATGAAACTAAATAATTTTACAGCTACCAACCTACTGGTATACCTAATTGTGTGTTTCAAGTTTTAAATCCACAAAATGCAAAGAAACCTTGGATGATAGAGGAGGTAATAACTTAGGTTTCATACAAGACTGAAAACATACAAAAACAAAACCACAGAACCAAAAATATTAAAGTCAACAAAAGAATAAAGAATCAGGTCACAAATCGATGCACAGAAGAGAAAAAAAGTGAGCAAGGGAAATTGCACAGGATATTGAAAAAGATGTGAACAATGGCTAGAAAGCAGCTGCATTTTCAACATTTAAATCTTTACAATACAAATCAGAAACAGTATCATCAAGTAATTTGGCCATGCAGTTAGGGTTGGATAGCTGTGAGTTCCCATTCGGGAGATGGTGAGTTTGAATCCCACCATCGGCACCCATGAAGATGGTTTCCCATTTTCACATAAGGTAAATGCTAAGACTGTACCTTAATTAAGGCCACGGCGCTACATTCCAAACACATGATTCTGTTGCTGAAAACCTACTAGAACATAAGAAGTCATTATCTACAATAGTGAAATACAAGGAAGGCAACATATTAGTTGACAATGAGGAGATGTGTGAATGATGGAAAGAGTACATTAAATATTTGCACAATGATGAAGACCTTGTCCATGAAACAGAGATCTCACAAGAAAGGAACAAAGAAGTGTCAAATCTGGTTTTCTTCACATCCTACACTACCCGCATCAAGACAAGGTCTGTCAAGATAGCCCCTTGACAAGTGTTGATGCCCGGCCTCCTGATGAAGCTGCGAAGCAGAAACAAGCGCTCTGGGGATGAGAAGAGATGGATGTAGATGAACTGGGATTGATGAGGAGAAAGCCTATCTATTTGAAGACAGCAATGTATGAAGATGTAGAGATTGTCCTATTGTGTTTTCATATTTGCCTTTGTATCCTCTTTCTGTTGCTCCCCCTTCCCACACTGACCCACCATTGTGTTTATTCTATTAAGTGTTCCTTTTCTTGTTCCTGTTACTCTATATATCAAAAGAAAATATGTATAATTTTGGACCAGCAATCTCCAAGGAAGAACCTGAATGTGCTGTGAAGAATCTAAGGGATAGAAAAGCAACAGGCATAGATAATATACTTGCTGAATTGCTGGAAAATACTGGTGAAAAAATGAAAAATCATTTGTTTGAGGTTTTCATAGTTTGCTACAAACAGGGAGAAATCCCATAGGAATCAAGCAGAAGTAAACAATTATCTTAAAAGGAAATGCTGTGGACTGCAGTAACAACAGAACAGTTATTTCTCTTGTATCTCACATTTCAGAAATATTACTGAACATAAAGAATAGGATTACAAGCAGAATAGATCAGTACGAAAAAGAAGATTTGTTCGGGTTTTAATCAGGCAGAGGAAGTAGAGAAACAATTCTGGCATTACAAATGGTCCTGGAAAGAAGGTTAGAAATGAATAGGACCACTGTTATAACATTTATTGAATTAGAAAAGGACTTTGATAGGGTAAATTGGAAATTGAGGTTTGAATGTATCAGAAATGTAGGATTTGATTGGAAGGACAGGTGACTGATCTAGAAGAAAACTGTGAATGAATTATTTTATTTTTAATTGAAAAAGATATGAGATAAAAGTGCCCCCTTATTCAAGACTTCTTCCTCAACATGTTTATTGAGGAAAGAATCAATATTTTGAAAAAGAAAGACTAAAGGAATAAAAGTACATGGGGAACCAATCCATTGCAAGATTTGCTGGCATTGCACTGGTTGCTGATTCAGAAAGTGTTGACTGCTGCACTCAGACAGTACAAACTAAAGATCAATGTTCAGAAAACAGAGATTCTAATAGTGAACAAGAATAGCTGAAGAACCACTGTAAATATAAAACTAGAAACCACTAAAATATAACAAGTAAATAAATTCTGTTACTTGGGAAACATTAGCGCTGAAGACTAAGATGTGCTTCTGAAATAAATAAATGTCTAAATAAATAAACAAGAAGATAGCACTGGCAAAACAAGCTTTTCAAATCAAAAAACATTTTAACTGGCAGGCACATGAGCATTGAGACAAGGAAGACTTTTGCAAAGTATTACATTTGGATTATGTTATTACAGTATATGGGTGTGAATACTGGTCAGTTACAAAAAAAGGAGAGAGCTCAGCTAGAGGCAGTGGAGATGTGAATTTGGAGGAGGAACACCCAAACAAACTGGACTGATAATAAATCGAACCTTCAAGTTTCAAAAGAATCGAGAAAACCGGACACTCATTAAAGAGATGGAAAATAGGAAGAAAATAAAACTTGTAGGCCATCTGCTGAGATAATAAGTTACTCAAAAATATTTTTGAAGGAGAAGTGTTGGGAAGGAGAGGCAAAGGAAGACCCAGAAAATCATACTTTGAAACCTGAAGATCATGATGAAGTGCTTGGATTACAAGGAAGTGAAGACAGCTTGAGAGGAAATAGGGGAATGGGAGCAGTGACAAGGCTTTGCCTTTAGTACATAATGAAGAAGATGAAAAGGGTTAGAAACAAGTCTCCTGCTGGATAATAAAATTTGAAATTGTAGAGGAATATGACCATATCAAACTTGTCCAGCTCTTATTTTTTCTCTGACTAGTATTAAGAGAGAATGTTTTCCCCTTTGTGCTTCCTCTTAAAAAAATAATCACCACTACTTGTCTGAATGATCAACATAGTGGGCTTTGATTCAGAGGGCCCTGGGTTCAATTCCCAGTGGAGTCTGGGATTTTACCTGCAGAGGGTTAATTCCTCTGGCTTGAGGATTGGGTGTTTATGTTAATACAAGTCTTCATATACACAGCCAACCACCACAGAAACATTCAATAGTAAATACCTCTCTCCACATGGGGTTGATGTCAGGAAGGGCATCCAGCCATAAAATGGGGCCAAATCCAAAAGTACTGTAAACCTTAAGCAGCTGGGGAAAGGCCAAGAAGGAGAAGGGTGTATCAAGATTAGTTCACGACTTAATCATAGAGTAATTAGCAACCTTGTTAAAAATATTGCCATTATCATGAAAATTACCTATCCTGTTTCAGTTCACCAGTATGACATTTGGTGGTAACATTTTCCTTCAGACTAATGTAATACTATTTAAAGTTTGGATGTTAAGGAAAAGTCATATTTCTTTCCTGATGTCGATTTTACATTAAATCTGAAAACTAACTGTGAATGACTGCTTCCTGCTCCCATTTAAAGCAATTTTATGTTGTATAAATGCATATTTCAGCTATTTTTATTGCTTTGGTCATCTTATGCTCCTTTTAGTGATATTAGGTCATATGTGGTTATACAGTATTTTGATTATTTCTGTTTAAATTGAGGTATCATTTTTAACAAGGTACATGTTATCTGCATTGAGTTTCAAACACAGGATTTCAAAATACTGTAGTAGATGTATTTTTCTTTCTTTTCCCGAAACAGATAGGTAGCAGGTTTAGAAGAGATGCTGTACAAACGTATGCCGACAGACACCAAAAGGGATGCTATTACTTCGCTCTCTTTTTTTTTTTTTTTTTTTTTTTAAGACAGAGTGAGAACTGTGCCTCAGTGCTTTGATACTGAATGAATGTATAAAATTTTTACGTACCTACTGTAGCTCTGTTATTTTCCATGATTAAATCATTTTTTGGCACGTTTAATATTAGTAATACTCTAATACTTGCTATCTCTCTCTGAAATGCTTAATTCATATTTTACCTTTTTTTAGGTCATATTTAGTTAGTTTTTAGGACATGTTTGCTTGTATATTTTGTACTTCTTCAGGTCATAAACTTCAGAAACCTAATAATAATTATACTAAAATCAGGCACCAATATTCCCGAGATGAATAATGGTAATGGAAAGGAACAAATCAGTGCAAATCAATCTGCAATAGAAAAAGATACGGAAGTAACATATAATAAGCTAGATCAAAGATAGATTAGAGTAGGAAGAGGTAGAAATAAAAAGAAAAGACTAAAAGACAAGGATAATCTCCACTTCTTCATACACTACCTTCTTCAAATTCACAGGCTCTTTCCTCCTCAATCCCAGATTTTTCTTAGCCACTAATACGTTTTTTTTTACTCCCGGCATTGTCAGCAGGGCAGGCCTCAACACTCATTGAAGGGCCATCTTGACGGATCATTTTGGTGTGCGTTTATCTGGCTTTCCTCTTATCCTATATTTTCCACATCAATGAATGTTGCAACCCTCCCTCGTAATGTAGTTAGGGGATGGGAAGAGATGAATATAGAACATCTGGGATTAATGAGGAGAGAGCCCACCTGTATGGAGAAGTGGAAATTGTCCTTGTCCTTTCGTTTTACTTTCTATTTTTCCCCTCTTCCCACACTGACCTGTCGTTTTGTATATCCTTTTATGTGTTCCTTTCAATGTTACTACCTTTCTATACACCGAGTGGACAAAAGTCATGGTAAGAGGTGTCATGTTAGAAAATGTGCCGTGTATGACCCAAGCATTGTGGCTAGTTGCAGCATAGCTGAGTAGTCTGTGACAGACACCAGTGTCATGAAGATAGCAACACGTCACGAGTTAACCGACTTTGAACGTGGGATGATCATCGGCGCATGGGTCATAGCATTGCGGAGATTACATGTGAATTCAGGTTTCTGAGGTAAACTGTGTCAAGGGTGGATCTTCAGTATCACAGAGAGAATGTTACCATTCACATAAACCGCCGTACGGGAAGACTACAGGTGTTTAACGATCGGATATCATACTGGGCGCTCGACAGGCTACTGAGAGTCAGATCACCACCCATTTGAGTGTTGGGAGCCAGGAATCTATTTTTAGCAGAACTGTAAGGAGGCAACTGCACCGCATAAGCTTCACTAGCCGACGAACAACTTGTGTCCCTTTGCTGACACCTCGACACAGAGCTCACGATCTGCATGGGCCCGTGAACATCGGCAATGGACCATGGAACAGTGGCGACTTGTAGTATGGTCCAATGAAACCCATTTCCAGTTGTATTGAGCTGACGGGCAAACGAAAGTGTGGCGTATGCCCCATGAAGCTATGGATCCTGCGTGTCAACAAGGTTGTGTCCAGGTGGGAGGTGGCTCACTTCTGGTCTGGGCGGCATTCTCATGGTCTCAATTAATTGCCATTGTCTGGCTGCAGGGAGCGCTGACAGGTGCACGCCATGTGGACGTTCTTTCAGACCATCTGCATCCCTTTCTGGCCCTAGGGTACCCTGATGGAGATGCAATGTTTTAACAGGACAATGCACCATGTCGCTGCTCTGTGGTGGCACACAGATGGTTGGAGGAGTGCTCCAGTGAAGTTATGACCCTGGATTGGCCCTCCAGATCCCCTAATCTTAATCCAGTTGAGCATTTATGGGATGCTGTCGATGCTGGTGTATGCTCCATGAACCTTGCATCAACTACACAAGACCAATTGTGGGTAGCAGTGCAAGACGCGTGGGTCCAGATCTGTCCAGAATGGTTCCAACACCTTGTAGATTCAATGCCTCGCTGTATTGCTCCCGTTTTGAGGGTTCGTGAAGGAGTAACTCATTATTAACATCACATTCGGTGTCTTCCCATGACTTTTGGCCACTCAGTATATATGGGTTAACTTACCATGAGGAGATGTGGGTGGACTGTGGCTGAGGTATACCACAAGTAAGTATAATCACTGAAAGAAATAAATGCACTAGATAATAAGTACAAATCTCTCACTGTATTTATTTAAAAATAGTATCAGTACAGGTTTACAAAGGCAACAAAATATTACATGGGAATGTCTAAGGCAGTCTTGCAAATATTCATCAAGGAGCATACACTAAGACCTAGTTTGCAGTGGCATATAGAAGAAAAGAGAGAACGACCAAATTTTTCAACAGCTTATAATCTACCTGCTTTCAGTTGTCCTCCCAACTACATAACTGGAAGCAGCTTTTCAAAATTGCAAAAACTGGTACAGTCAAACCTGCCCTAACAGATACCAAAATTCTTGCATGGAACCGATTTTATTTTACATAATACACACATTTAATAAGCCTAATTTAAGAACGCCAGACATCGCCATTAGTCTTGTCCTTTTGTCTTAAATGGATACTTCCAGGACACTTTTTTCACACCAGGCTATATCATCCTTTTTTTAAACCATTTTGTTGACATATGGGTATTATTTTTGAATGTTTATACTATTTTGAGTCCAAGGAAAAGAAATGTACATAGGAATACTGTAGTAGCTGTTAAGTTAATTCTCCATACAGATCTTTTTCCAATTTTTTTTGTTATGGTTATCTTGCATTCCAGTTAGTGTTCATTCCGAAAATTCTAGTTGCCCAGGAATGCTGCCAGTGACTGTTTACTCAAAAGTAACCAAAGGATTTTCCAACCTAGCTTGCATCATTCATAACTCAGATTGCTGTTGATAAAGTCGAGGTCAGGTAGTTCAGTTAAACTTTACAAGGAAGAGACTAACATGTGCTAACTGTTGAGACAGAAATGCCATATCATTTCAGTCACCCAGTAAACATGAGTAACGAGGAGAAAGTGTGTTTAGATCTCGAGACAAGAACAAATCTAATTACAGAAAGTGTAAAAGGACTTTTCAATGAGGAAGCTTGCTGAAAAATTCAAATGCAGGAAACATCAAATAAACTCAACTGTGAAGAACACAAATGAAATTTTGAGTGGGAAGAAAATAGGACTCAAGGTATGAAAAGAAAATGGGAGTCAATTTTTGCAGAAGTGAATGTTGCAGCATATGAGTGGTTAAAATGTGCTTGAGCAAAGAAATTGTGAGTGGACCAGTGTTAAAAAGAAAAAGTGCACAAAATCACAAATAATCTGAAAGTTGAGATTCTTAAACAGGTGGAAGAATTTGTGTATCACGCTGGATCGTGAGCATGGGGATAACACAATGGAACCACTTAACATACTTCATTCCCTTTTGGGGAATATCATAGTACAGAAAAAATGTGCTAAATGTACTCGGACACAGCTAAATGATTACTTCCCAAAGCTGTAATGCTTAGTTATAAAGGATTTAAAATAATCCAAAAAAAAAAAGATTTATATTTACACTTAAGGTGGATGTTCTGTACTATTCTGTACCATTTAAAATGTTTTACAACCTTGATTCAGCAGACACCAAACATGTTTCCTCGGAACCAACAGGGTCCACAGAAGAGATGTTCAAATGTAATAACAAATTATAACCCGTACTTCAGTAGTTTTAGCATCATATTATTCAATAAATACATCATTAATTTGAAGGTTTGAGGGCTTATTAAGTCTAATGGCCTTGCCTCTATACACAGGCCAACAAATTGAACATCACATTATTGATGATGTTGTTTTGTATCCAGTAGCAGTTGGTGGCTATGTGCACACCCAGCACTTCTGCTCATAGGTTTAATCTTCTTTCCTGTTCAGAGCAAAGTGCAGGGAAGGGAAGGTCCTTGCCCTTACGGGAGAGGTGGCGCACATGCCATTTTGTGCGAGTGTGCCCATACATAAAGGCTATATCTGTATCATACATTAGCACTGTCTCAAACTCTTCTTTGTGTTGTACACGTGGGCATGTTTCCTTGTCAGCATCTGTGAAGTTCACTGTAAATTATAGCTGCCTCTGTGGATCAGTGGTGGAGTGTCAGCCTCCGAATCCGAAGATAGTGGGTTCAAACCCAGCAGAGGTAGTCGGAATTTTGAAGGGGGGAAGAAGTACATTCGACACTCCATGTCATACGATGTCCGTCTGTAAAAGATCTCTGGTGACACATTTGGTGTTCACCCCGACAAAATTCATTAAATCACAGCCATAGATGCCCAAGCGAGTTTCGGTTTACTCAGTCTGCCATCTAGTGGGCCTAGAGTAAAATGGAACATCGAAATTGATGAGCAGACAGCCAGTTGGTGCCAAATTGAAATGTCTGCACACAGTAGCCGAGACCATACGATGATTATTATTACTGTAAATTATTCACTTAATTCCATTTGTAGAGGTAATATCTTAAAAAACTGAAATTCTGCAGTTTTCAGCAATACTAATGGAAAGAAATTAACAATAGTGAAATAACTGGACTGATAAATATCACTAAGAATTTAAGTAAATTATGAATATTGGTTTTCCAGATTGTTTTTACGACCGTCAAACTGCAGTTATTTTGGTGAGGTAGGCTGTGTTGCTAGCCCTGTCGATAAATGAATTTAAAACTGCGGGAATGCATTTTGCCTGTAAATGTAAATACTCTAAAATGCTCTGCAATAAAGGTTATTTTTGAAAAGTGTACTGTGCATGAATGATACCTGCTTTTATTGTCATCTAAACATGAAATTTGGTGCACCTGTGAGGTAGAGTTTCCGTGTGAGGTTAAGTAGAAGTCTAGGTCAATTTCTGTTTTTCTCTGTCTAGTCCAAATGACCTTCTTTTTTTCTTACAACTTTCTTTATGTCACACCGACACTCATAGGTCTTATGGCGACGATTGGACAGGAAAGTGCTAAGAACAGGAAGGAAGTACCTTGGCCTTAATTAAGGTACCTGTTGTGAAAATGGGAAACCACGGAAAACCATCTTCAGGGCTGCCAATGGTGGGGTTCAAACCCACTATCTTCCAAATGCAAACTGATCGCAATGTGGCCCAAACTGCACAGCCACTTGCTTGGTCCAAAGGAATTCTTGTTCCTGCCATGTAGATGAAAGCTGCAGTCTGGTTCTCAAATCTTCTACTAGAATGTCTATGGCTAGCTTGTTTGCCAATCTTGGAGGTGACATCTAGGAGATTCCTAGCACACTTTTCAGGAAGCCGGCCTTTAGATTGAATACTGTTGGGTGCTCCTAGATCACTTCCAGCCCGTAAATTAGTACCAGGAGGACCTTTGCATATAACAAGGGCAGAGCTGTGGTCAAAACCGATCTAGTATGTGCACTAATGTTGTGAGGAATGTTAGTGTACCTTATTTCAAGCATGCATACCCTGCCTAATCACCATCAGCCACCACTGCCTGTATCCATTTTTATAAAATAGGCTACTCCTATTTCATGCTAATTACTAGGCTATAGACAACATTATCACAAAGCGGTGTAAAAGACACTTATATACAGGATGGTCAGAAACAACGTGAACCACATATACGAGCGATAGACGGTTGGTCATACTGATAATTTGAAAAAAATTATTTGATATTTTGCGTCATCGTCATTGTATCAGCTGCTGAAGTAAGCCAATCATATCGCTTCATGGTCAACCTTGAGCGGGCTTTGAGAGGCGGTGTTGCTAAATTTGCACTTGCCTTAAGACTGGCTCGAGACTGCCAATAGAAATAAACTTCTCCAGGTGAGGGATTTGATCATGGACTTCCGTGTTGATAGTATCATCCCATAGCAAGCACACTGCGGTGACATCGGCTGAAACCCATCGCATGTTTATGTTTGATGCTGATTTTTCGGCATGGCTCTCAAACTGATCTTAAGCCACATGCAGATTTACCAACACCACCTCATAAAGCACATTTGAATTCGCCTGCAAAGCGATGTGATTGGTTAACTTCAGCTGCTGATAAAATGACAACGGCGCGAGATTTTAAATTTTGTTCAAATTATTTATCAGTATGACCAACCCTCTATTGCTCATATATTCGGTTCACGTTATTTCCAATCAGCCTGTATATTTTTTATATAGTGAATAAGATAGGTGTACAAGGATTTCTTAACATGGGAGAAACACATCTTAATTTATAAAGAATTCATAGAGGATTTTATAAAGCAAAAGAATGTCTTAGAAGTTTCATGTGTTTTCACACGTTTAAGTCATTAGACAACTATCAAATAGGTTTGGAACTGGCTATCTAGTTTTTTAATTAAGCTTAAACATTTTGTCTACCCAAATCTGCAACTGTATTCCTGAATGATTTCTGTTCCTTGGTCATCTCAAATATGCAGAAGGGCAACAAAAATAGTCCATTTTCCTTACTTCTGTAAAGAATGATAAGAACAGATAATTTTTTTTAACATCTTAAGACTCATGGATTATATTGAAATGAAGAAGTATTCTTTATCAGGTTTATCACTACGATTTCTTGGTAGGTGAATAGGGGATCAGAATTGTGTCTGTTATAATATTTATTTATTTATTTATTTATTTATTTATTTATTTATTTATTTATTTATTTATTCATTCATTTATTTATTTATTTATTTAATTTATTTATTTATTTATTCAGTGACTTTTAGTGCTAGGAATGTCCAAGGACATGTTAAGCTCACCTGGTGCAAGTCTTTCTATTTGACGCCTGTAGGCAACCTGCATATCTGATGATAGTAATGAGGTAGGGAGAAGATGAAACCTGGTGTCAGCACATAGCCTACTTCTGTCGAATAACACCAAGGGGTCTGCTCAAGTCTTAATGTCCCCATCCAAAAAGATCACCATCAACAGCATCATATGCCCTCACTCCATACAAAAATTGCAGAGAGATTTGGAATTGTGCCCAGGATTTTGGCATGCAATATAGTGATTAGAAATTGTGTACCACCATCTCTCCTACCCTGCCAGCCAACATTCTGATGGTGACTCAAGCCAGCCAACTATAGTGTCAGATCATAGACTAGACACCTTAACAATCATAGCCACCAAGCAGGCTTGTTATAACATGAAGACATAGGCAAACAAAGAGAGGAAATAAAAGGTAACGCATGCAACTTACCTAGGCTGTTGAAATACATTAATGAAAATGAGGTATTACTTTCAAATTATTCATACATCTCAATCATAAGAGCATCATTTTGTGTTTATAATGTCAAGTAATATCGGGATTCCTGGAAGGCAAAGTAACCATCTCGCAATCATTGGCACAAATGTTCTAACTCATTTCTTCCGTAACTGAAGTAACTTATTCAATAACAAGAATCCGTCATTAGAGGGATATCTCAATCTACTCATATCAAAAAATAAAAACATTTACTATACATATATAACTTAAACTTACTCAGTATAACCATAATTTATAAATTAAGTACAGTTCTAAGAATATCACATCAAGTGGAACTGATCCCCTTCACAGTCAAGGGATTTGTTTTCACTTTTCTTTCTAATACTTTGGAACTTAATTTACATAGAAAACAGGAGACGACAAATAAGACAAAATATTTCAAACATGTTATGCAGAAATAGCATCATGCATACTGTTATATTAACAGCAGTGTCATAACTGATGATCTATGTACAACATAAAACATTCCATTTGAGCTCAATCAGTGTCACAGAACTAAAACTGAAATTAGAAAATCTCCAAAGATACAGAGTCTTCATAGTCATGAGATCATTAAAAATACTGTTGTCATCAAAACTCAATGTGCAAGGAATTGCTTATTTGGATACATGGGGGCCATCTCATGATGATTTGGAGGAGCTGTGCCATGTGGATTACTTAGTTCACGACTCATATCGTTGAGAATGTCCCCAAACACAACTGTGTTAATGTTTTGTCCCAGCAGGTGCAGAAGCAAGAAATCACCCACCTGCAAACAAAGTCACAAGGACAATCAAAATTCCAGTTCTGTATATTTATATATTTGTCTGGATAAATAACATTTAAGAAATATCAAACTGATCATTATTTAGAATGATATTTATTTATTTATCATATTATGAATCCAGTATTATATGCAATATGTACAACTACTATCTCAAGTCCACAATTGAAGTCCCATATCAAAGTTTGAGAGTTGAGAGTCATGGAAGAAGCTTGACTTAAATCACAGTTCAAGTCCTCTATAGAGCATCTGTAACCATTTAAAGGACATTCAAATGCCAATGAGATTGATTGTTTGCTTCTCTCCTCCACAGTCAATCACCACTGATCCAGTCACTCTAATGGCAGAATCCCTGGTTGTTGTTTACTTAATCTTTTCTTAAATAAATTTATCAAACATCTTCCATGGTAAATTATTCCAATCCCTAACTCCTCTTCCTATAAAGAAATATTTCCCTAATTTGTCCTCCGGAATTCCAACTTTATCATCATATTGTTATCTTTCCTACTTTTAAAACTCCACTCAAGCTTATTAGTCTACTAATAGCATTTCAGGCCATCCCTCTCCTGACAGCTTCGAACATATCGCTTAGCCAAACAGCTCTCCTCCTTTCTCCCAAGTCTTCCCAGCCCAAATTTTGCAACATTTTCATATCGCTACTCTTTTGTCGGGAATTGCCCACAACAAATCGGACTGCTTTTCTTTGAATATTTTCCAGTTCTCCAATGAAGTCTTGTGAAGTTTTCCATCCACATTAGAGTAGGGTGGGTCCACATCTACCTTGGGGGCTGATGACCTTCGATGTTAGGCCCCTTAAAACAAGGAGCATCATCATCATCAACCTTGGCCAGTATTAACTCTGTTTAGTATCCTCCACTGTTGTCTGAGAAGGAGAAATCCATCTGGGTGGTGTTAAGAAAGCAACTTCATCAGAATAAGATGAGACCAAACTGTAGTATACAACATCTCCATCAAGGAAAACTAAGGAGAAACACACCTGCAGGTCCTTTTCATGATCCTCAAAATTATAACATTGGTGCTTTAATTAAAATGATAATACTAATAGGATAGAGTCAGCTCCCGAGTTGCAGATATGAAGAGGTACCATCTACTAATAGCATTTCAGGCCATCCCTCTCCTGACAGCTCCGAACATATCGTTTAGCCAAACAGCTCTCCTCCCAGTTGTGCTGCCATGCTGAGTTGACTAACTTTGGTAGGTGTGCCACCATAGACCTTTAACATGCTAAAAACAATGACGTGAAGTGCCAAGAGTTTTGACCACCACCGAATGAGTTGGCCATTCAGTTTGTAGGTCACATAGCTGTGAACTTAGCTTCAGGAACCGCTGGGTTCGAACCCTACTATCAGCAGCACTGAAGATGGTTTTCTGTGATTTCCCATTTCCACACCAGGCAAATGCTGGAGCTGTACCTTAATTAAGGCCACGGTCACTTCTTTCCCAGTCTTAGCCCTGTTTAATCCCACTGCAACCATAATACATGTCTGTGTCAACTATCTCAGCCAGGATTGAACTCGTGAACTTGGGATCATGAGTTAAACACTCAACCACTGATACACCAAGGCATCTTTCACTGCCAATAATAACAGACAGAAGAACGAAGGTATCAGAAAAATTTGGCTGAATGAATCCACCCTGGCCCTTGTAGCAAAATTCACATTCCCCATGGAAGAGGAGATTACAAAACCCAGACAGTTGGACCATGAATGTAGCAAAGTAGAATATTTATAAAACAATTAAACTTACCTTGATCCTGGCAATCAATGCATCAGCTGCCTGAGGTACTCTGAATTTAAAGCGGTGCTCCAAAATCATCTTTCGAACCCCCGGAAACAGTACAGTTCCAAGACTGTATATTAAACTCACGCCAGATATAATGGCTAAGATGATAAACCAGAACCATAGGAAAATATAGATTTTCTCGTTTATAATATTCACTGCCAGCACACACATGGAGTCTACAGGCTGGATTGTTCCTAAAGAATAGGAAACACAAAATATGAATTATTGTGAAATTGATGGTACATGGAATTTAGGTCCATTGACGAATAGAAGTACAAGAACAACTGAATGTAGGGGCACAAGCAAAGGAGCAGAATAGGATGAAGTTCAGTGTGAAGAAGAGTGTGTTTCTGGTGACAGGAAAGAAAGAGGTAGTGCTTGGAAGAGAAGGACTGAAGAAAATGGAAATTTTAGACACAAAGTATAATGAAAGGAAGGTGGTAGAATCAGGTGAAAAAGATCCATGAATAAGGCACTTTAGTTTCTTCAGAGTGTTAGAAACCTGATCTGCAAAAAGGATGTATTTCAGGAAAGCAAACTCATTATACACTGACATTCCATAAGTATTGGGAAATGGCTCTAGTACCATGTATGCCCTCCTCTAGCTATGTGAATAAACTCCATGCCTTTATGGAGCCACAACGAGCCTATATGGTGCCTTGTTGACAATTGTGGTCCGTGACTTCCTAGGGCCTGTGCCACACTCAAACCCTACCATCAGCTCGAAACAACAGGAACTGCGATTCATTGACCACACGCCTTATGACGCAAGTCCTCCATGGTCCAACTAGCAACGTCACACTCCCAGATAAGATGCTGTGCGCAGTGTTGTGATATAA
The DNA here is from genome assembly GCF_040414725.1 of Anabrus simplex. NCBI lineage: Eukaryota > Metazoa > Arthropoda > Insecta > Orthoptera > Tettigoniidae > Anabrus > Anabrus simplex. Next base: position 439,492,335 of record NC_090267.1, read on the forward strand.
CAAGGGCACTCTGGTTGGTCTTCTGTTCCCATGTCCCATGGACGCTAAAGAATGCTGCCTTGGCCTACTGGATGTGCGTCTGATACCTCCTGCATTGAATGTGATTTGAGCCAGTATAACTTGCCTGCTACCATGGAGAATTCTAGCCAGACACTGCTGACCACGATCATTAAGCATCCATGGCCAGCCACTGTGCTGTCCATTTCAGGTCATAATGCCTTCCATAAGGTATTCCCGATACACACGCGATACCTGTAATCTAGGAATGTTAAATGTCTACACAGCTTCAGCAATGGAATATCCCATCCATCTGGCCCCCCACTATTTTCATGACCCAAATGAAAACCGATAATTCACGACGCCTTATCATGACCTGCACAGAGGATCTTTAAACTCGCTCTAAAGATGCGAGATCATAATTGATATACATCTGGATACTTCAAAGACTTCACAGTATGGTGGTGCCACAGAATATAACCTTTATATACTGCTATCCCACAACTTTCAGCACAACAGTGTATATCATACCTGTTTACCTGTTATGTTCCAATACTAACATATGGATCAGGGTCTTGAGTAACGAAAGGAAGAAGATAGCAGAATGCAGGTAAGTGAGTAGAATAGGAGTTTCAAGAAGAGACGGAAGATGAGGAAAGTATTGAAAGGAGAATCCTTTAAAAAGTAGAGAAATATCAACTAAGACAGTATGGGGATGTCAAATTCATGGAAAACTCAAGGATACCCATAAGAATGCATGAGATGGGAATGGGCAACAAGTGACTCTTAGTCTCAAATAGTTGAAGGGAGTGAACGACTGTACTGAAAAGAGAGTAGAAGATTGGGACAGAGTGTCAACAGAGAGCTGGTGGAATGACAAGAAACAATACAGAAGCTTATTTAACAAACAGACCCAGCCAGTGGCTGGAAACTGTGTTAGATGATAAAAGAAAAAGACTACAAGAATTATCAAGGATGATTGATAATAAATGTTGTTTGTTGGCTTTATGTCCCACTAACTACTTTTACGGTTTTCAGAGATGCTGAGGTGCTGGAATTTAGTCCCGCAGGAGTTCTTTTACGTGCCAGTAAATCTACCGACACGAAGATGACGCATTTTAGCACCTTCAAATACTACCAGACTGAGCCAGGATTGAACCTGCCAAGTTGGCGTGAGAAGGCCAGTGCCTCAACCGTCTGAGCCACTCAGTCTGGTCACAAGTATGATTGAAGTTGGATGAGAAGTACTGTGGCTTTCTTGGACAAGGCTAAGAAAAAGGCAAACATATTACAACACTATTACCTATATATGGTATAATGCTATCTCGCAACTTTCAGCATGACAGTGTATATCATGCTATTTACTGGCATGAATTCTGAAGAGGGAAAATATCTGCTGTAGTAGTAAACGAGCAACAGAGTACAGGAAGTGGAAGAAGCTAATATTCAGACCTGGACCAAATCAGATCTTGTCAATGAACAAACATGCAATTAAGAGGAACTACTACTCCCTTTTAACAGTGAAATGCTCATTAAGAACAGCAACATGGGAGTGAGCATTCATTACACTGGAAAGATGGTCAATAATTCTGTAAATATTCTTCAACTGTAAACATGAAATGTGGCTTTGATTCCTCACTAGAAAAAAAGAAGTGTTTCTAGCAATGAGGTATACAGTAGTATTGTAGGTAGAGAAAGTCGCTCATCTGAAGATGCTATTTTTATTACAATAATGCAAGATGAAAGTGGTGCCACTTTGATGAATGTCACAGGTCTTACAGTATACTAATGAGGGACAGTTGTAGATTTGTCAACAAGAATCTTAATGAAACCCACAGTATACAATGGTGATGGGATTGAAAGTAACATACAAAATAAAAGCTTTTACAACCACCTGTAGTTCTTGGTCAAGGGCAAAACATCTATAGAGGACTAATTTAAAAATTGAGCCAATCACGGCAGAGTCATCCTCTAGGAATGCTGTAGTTTTCTTATGTTATTCTTTGATAGTTACTGTGTTAACTGGTTGTTGTGCGCAACTGTCTATAGTACTGAGATGCTTTACATAAGTCGGTGTTCATATGAAAAGAAGATTGTGTGTAACTTTGAGAAGAGTACTGACAAGGGTTTATTTTATTATTGTTTACAAAGATATACATTAAGTGGCAAGTCTAAAAAGAAGTGATTGTGCATTTGTCTCAAAAGTTTACTGTTTAAATGAACGTTTTGTCCGTTCTGTTTTATGGGGGGGGGTTGGTAACTTCTATTTTGCACTGTCTTTGATGAAATTTTTTATGTAGAGAAACCCAAACAGTCCCTTAGAAGTCTTGGATAATGGACTGACTAAAGTGATCTATGCAGTCATAAAAGTGAAAGAATGATAAGAAGAAAGGAAAGGGCAAAGAAGGAGAGGGAAGCTCAATACTTTACAATGAAATTGGTTCATATTCTGTTCTCTCTCACCATATAACAGAATGACATAAACCAATAGCCATATGGGATATTCCACGTCAAGTTAGACAACAAAAGGCACAAATGAACTTGGGTCTTTTAAAAATTATGAAAATGCTTTTAAACATTATGCAAGTATATATTCTTAACTCTAATGGTGTTAAGAAAAAGTCATTAGATTTATTGTATAATATTATTTTTCATAACTTCCCAGGCTCATATTTCAGTAATCTTTAAGTGTTATTTTAACATATTAATTTCTGTGCACTGTCAGCTTATATCTCCTACATTATTCCTCTAAGGTTTTACTTCAAAAGAGTGAACTTTGTAAGGATATAAAAATAATGTGTTGTTCATGATGTTGAGATTATCTTTCAAATGTTAATTTCATTTTTATTCCACAACGAAAAAATCTGAATGCATCAATGCTTTTAGTTTTGGCAATTGAATAAATCTGCAGTCAAATTTATGAGGCAATGAATGATATATAAATAAAAATTAATAAAGGATTACTATGGTGAGGTTGAGATCACACAAGAAACTACTTATCGAGTGGGTAGCAGTGAAGTGTGTGTTTAACTGAAGTGTGCAGAGATTGCAATTCATGTACGATTGCATAAGTTCAGGCACAAGTTTCAAAACTGAACAAATAAATTCACTTCCATACAATTACAAGAAATTTTGTAAATGCAGTCCGTCTCCTGTTTTGAAGAGGAAACTGCACTGACTTTCAAAATATATTTTGAATGTGGAGAAGTCAGTCAATTTTTATAAATATGGTTTCAGATCATGTTAATAAATAAGTTAATTCCTAAGACAATTATTATTATACTCTACATAGTATTATCTTTAATAGTCCGTTTATATAATACTTTTGTAAAAAGTTGAGAGTTGGAAAAATATAATACATTCAATACATTGAACACAGGAAGCTGGTAGAGCATAGAAGTTAATATCTCCAACATTTTTCTACATTACTTTAATAATAATAATAATAATAATAATAATAATAATAATAATTGCTTTACGTCCCACTAATCCCACTAACTACTTTTATGGTTTTCGTAGACGCCAAGCTGCCAGAATTTTGTCCCGCAGGAGTTCTTTCTCGTGCCAGTAAATCTACAGACACAAGGCTGATGTATTTGAGCACTTTCAAATACCACTGGACTGAGCCAGGATTGAACCTGCCAAGTTAATGTCAGAAGGCCAGCACCTCAGCTGTCTGAGCCACTCAGCCCAGCTTCAAAATTTTTAAAAAATTACTCTTTTACTTGCTTGTTCAATCTCGCATGGAGTCCCATATCACTTTCGAGTTTCCAGACTTATATCAGTATTGTAAATAATCTATTCGATAACTTGTGTTATCTGAAGCCATTTCTTTTCAGTTGTGACTCAGTTAATTTATAACCGCTAGGTTTTTTTTTTTTTTTTTTTTGCTAGGGGCTTTACGTCGCACCGACACAGATAGGTCTTATGGCGACGATGGGATAGGAAAGGCCTAGGAGTTGGAAGGAAGCGGCCGTGGCCTTAATTAAGGTACAGCCCCAGCATTTGCCTGGTGTGAAAATGGGAAACCACGGAAAACCATCTTCAGGGCTGCCGATAGTGGGATTCGAACCTACTATCTCCCGGATGCAAGCTCACAGCCGCGCGCCTCTACGCGCACGGCCAACTCGCCCGGTGCTAGGTTTTTCAGTCTGCCTAAACTAATATTGAGTAAATAAATTTATAAACTATCAGAAAAAAGAAAACATATGGTAACAGAATTTTGTTATACCTGAATGAGAAAAAATTAAATGGTGTATGGCGTTTAGTGCTGGGAGTGTCCAAGGACATGTTCGGCTTGCCAGGTGCAAGTCTTTTGATTTGACACCCGTAGGCAACCTGTGTGTCAGAATGAAGATGAAATGATGGTGAAGACAACACATACACCCAGCCTCCGTGCCAGCGAAATTAACCAATGATTGTTAAATTTCTCGATCCTGCCAGGAATCGAACCCGGGACCCCTGTGACCAAAGGCCAGCACGCTAACCATTTAGCCATGGAGCCGGACACCTGAATGAGAAACAGCTTAATTCAAATTGAATGACACGTTTTGTTCTTGAAAGGACATCATCAGATGGTATCAAATCACTCTCAAAAATATTAATAAATACGTCAACACTTTTCTTTATTTCTGTTTAAATCCTTAAAAACTTGAAATTTGGAAATTATCTTAATGAAATCCTCACTTCTCACCATTTTAACACAGAATGCAAGCAGTTGCAATACCATTACTCTGTTTTTGGCATGAGTCCAGTTGGCTAGTCAGTCCGTTAACCTTCCACCATGACTAGGTCAATAGCACGCTGTAGTTTACTTTTAGGTAATGTATTATTATTATTATTATTATTATTATTATTATTATTATATTAAAATTGTTTTGTAAACTATGCAGGAGTTTTTAATGAGCATTTAATGGGCTGTCTATTATACTGGTAATGATTTTCATTAATTAAGTTGTTTCTCTTTCAAGTATAATTCTGTTACCAAATGTTTTCTTTTTCAGATAGTTTATCAATTTATTTATTCAAAATTAGTTTTGGCAGACTGAAGAACTGAATAGTTATAAATATTCCATAACAGCTTCCAATTTCTGCATCAGTAGCTACGGGCAGTTGCATAACTTAATATCTTACATATCCTGCCCTGGAACGATTATAGTTATAAGCTGAAAGTTTCATTGAGATCCTCATCAACAATTCCATACTCTTCTTTCTAAGCCTGTCCGCAATGGAACTAATCTTGAAGGGGTGAAGGTTGGTGGAACCAATAATAGATAAATATCTGATATTCAGAAGACATCTCTAATTTTTGTGATAGGTTCTTGTTAAAAGAGAGGAAGATGGAACAAGGGAGTACAGTTTTTGCACACTGTGGGATAACAATGAGTGAAAAACAGGAATTGACAATTTGAATGATAAACGTGAACTGGATGAAGATGAAATATGACAAGTACAGTAGTTTGTTCAGATAGGTAAGTTTTTGCATCAAAGATTTCAAAACAATGATGTGAGGATAGGGGTTTGAACTGAAACAGATTCATTTATTCTACCATATTGGTCCAAATATACGACATCCTCAGATATGAGACAACCTTGAATTTTTGGAAGGTATTTACAAAAATTAAATAATGAGTGCAATTACATCATATTCAAACTCTCCTGTAACTAAGATAATTAAATAAGCCCTAAAGTAAAACTTAGAACAAAGGTTTTATTTATTTTATTTTTAAAAATTTATTTTACGTCCACATTGGAGCACTGAAATCATTCTATATACAGTTAAGTCTTATGAATATTGGTTACAAATTTGGTTGATGTATCTTCTTTTGTTCCCAGAAATGTTTCATTCTCTCTGACCTGGCTGCCCGTTCTTCATCAGTTATGTTGTACTGTTTGCGTGTATAGGTCTTCAGTTTAAGTCTCACATCGTTATTTCTCAGGATCCTCTTCTCTGTTTTCAATTTGTTGAATTGTCAAGCCTATTCATTTAAATCTTCTTGGACTTCTTTGAACCAGTGATTTTTAGTTTTACTATTCCAAAAGTAGTTGAATAAATGTTTGAGTATCCTAGTCTCTGATAGTCGTGATATGTGACAGAAAAAAGCAACTCTTCTTTTCCGCATTGTATCTATTATAGACTCGGTCTCCTAGTATACAACTTCATTAGGTAGTAATTGCCATTGTCCATCTACCTGGTGATTTTTGTTTAGAAATGTTCTAATGATTCGTCTACTTTTTCTGTAATTTATCTGTAGTTGATTTCATATTCAAATTGGATAAGGTTTCACTAGCATAGGTTGCTTCAGGCTTGATAACAGAGTTGTAGTGTTTAAATTTTGCATTTATCAAGAGAGATTTCTTCTTGTAGGTTGGCCAAGTAATGTGTTGTGCTTGTTTTATTTTGGTAATTCTATTTTCAACTGATATTTTCTCTTTTAAGTTCCAGGTTAAAATTTCTCCAAGATATTTAAATTTATTAACAACCTTAATTTATTTGTTATTAGTCAGTGTGATATGTGATGTTTCCACTTTGAAGGATGGCATCATTTCCGTATTTTCAAAGGAGATTTGTAAACCAATTTTTGCTGCTATTTGTTCTAATTCTTCAATTTGGAGTTTAGCCTCTTCCAGACTACTTGCAAGTATCACAAGGTCATCTGCAAATGCTAGACAGTTGAGTTTGATATTTTGCCAATCTTGATGTTTGGCTGACATTTCTTAGACCATTCTCGCACGACTTTCTCCAATGACATTTCTTAGACCATTATCGCACGACTTTCTCCAATGCACAGTTAAACAGTATTGGTGAGAGACCATCCCCCTGTCGAAGTCCAGTCTGGATTTCAAATGATTCAGACAACTCTCCTCGAAATTTAACTTTTGCTCTAGTTTTCTTGAGGGTAACACCAACGAGATTAATGAGTTTCTAGTGTAACCCAAATTCTTTAAGGATTTTAAGTAATGACTCACGATGAATAGTGTCATATGCTTTCTTGAAGTCAACAAAAGTGATAACTAGCTTTTTGTTTCTCATTCTTTGATGGTTCCTGGTTGGCTGATTGCAGTGGTTTCCCACTGAGCGGTGGGGTCGCCACATCCCTATGCTGGAAGGTTTTATTTTAATATAAAATACTGTGCGCTTTCCTCACTTTTTTTATATAACGTTGATAGGCGACTAATACATCAGCATAATTTGCCGGTAGGCATCACACAATAGTAGTGCAACATCATAAACACAGTCTCAAATGTTGCATCATTTGTTTACACTACCCAGGGTTGCCTTGCAGAACTATTAACTCATTGTCCCCTCCAATGTCTTCATTCTAATAATTTTGTAATTTACAGTATTCGATAACCCCAGATTAGCTATTCCTGCACAAATTCAGTAACAAGTCGATCGATTTTAAAAAATATTCCTGTTTTTGGTCCTCTGCTAGCTTTCCTTGATTGGCCGGCAATCTTAAACTTTTCTTCATTTTTCTGCCAATGTCATACGCTGCGCTCGGAAACACCTGCAGATTATTTGTATGCTTTGCCTTGTATAAAGCCTGAAATTTGATGTTTATATAATAACTTTTCCTATTTCTTTTATTTCTTCTTTTTCTTCTTCTTAGTTTGTTTGTATGGACTTAGCTTTCGGTCGTTGCCCAGTCACCAGTTTTATTTTTTGAGAGATGTAGGTATATGGAGGGAAAGGTTTCTTTGGCTGGAGATATTGACAACTTTATTTCCTTTACTTAACTGAGATGATGCTGTATAATCTGCCCTGACTGGAATTGTGACCAAAATTAAATGTACTGTATTAAGGCAATGATGCCAAACCAAGCTACAATGGATCAAAGCCAAAAATTGGAATAAAATGGTCCAAGTTCAGGAAATTTTGGTTTATTCAAGATCTTGAGCTCAGCCACAATGCACTTGATGACAAGCCAGTATAGTTGGGGCATGATACAAATAGATTTTCACGAAAATTAGTTTTTAAAATGTTAAATATGTTATGCCTACATTTTTTATAAGTGCATTTTAACATAAATAACGTAGTCTTATATTCAGACCAATATAGTATGTGGCTAGACTACAGAGCAAGATGAAATGAATTCTGCAGCATACCTGATGGGCCATACTTATGGAATATGCACTTTGTGACCCGAGGGAACACCCGTGTGAAGGGATTATCGGGCTCATCTCCATCATGTTGTATTGCATCTATACCATACGTAAGGAACATTCCTCCCAAGAATTTGTTGGTCAAGAATATGTTGAATATCTGTAAACATACAGACCATTAGAGGATTAGCATAATTATACACAGTCAGGTGAAATCGGATTCACATATTTATGAAAATATATTTCATTAAAAAAAGAACATGTTATTGCTTATAGAGGAAGCAAGTTATGTACACAAATAAAGGATGAGTACATTGTCAGACAAACTGAAAATTGTAAACAAAGGCAAGGAGGTAAACAACTAATAGGTAATCTGCCATCTGTGCGATAGCCCTAAACGCAGATCAGCATTGATTGATTGATAGATTGATAACACAGAAGGTAACTTCTTCACACACTGCTGTCTTCATAGGCGAGATCTTTCTACTCATCGGCTCAACTGCCTACAGAGATCCTACCAAACCCTGATGAGCTTGTTTCATCAAGGAAGGCATTGAAATGAGTCTGTTTCTTCTTTCTCGAAATGTTTGCGACCATTAGCTATGTGTACTCTGTATATCGCCTCAGAGAAATCTTCTGTGTTGTTCTGGTAATGTCCCTCATGTTCGTAACTTATTAAGTTTGAACTTATTAAGTGCTGCCCAATGTCCTTCTATTTTCCGTTTTATTACCAGTTGTAGGATTTTGTATTTTTCATTAAGAATCACGTGTCTCAAACAAACAAAACTGACTCCTTATGTCATAAAAGAAGTACACTCTCCAAATTTCACATTACTACGTAGAGCAGTTTGGGCTGGGCATTGATGAATGAGTCTGTTACCTAAGGCTAGGTAGAGGTAGAGCGAGTCAACGGTGGTGCTAAACTAAGGATGACCTGTGGGATTCTACAAACAGATACATTCAGATATACTACCAAATACGGTATTTACTCAGGAATATTTCTTGCCAAATGAGGTATCATTTTCAGAATTTTACATTAACAATGGTGCTTATGTTGATATTCTGGACATACAATGATCAATATACAAACAATAATAAGAATAAATAACATTATGAACATGTATAAAATTATATCAGTTAATTATTTTCAGAAATTGCACAGATATACGAAGGTATTATCAATCACGATAATGATAACTACTTTTTCAGTTTTCAAAGATGCTAAGGTGCTGGAATTTCATCCTGCAGGAGTTCATTACCAATACGAGGCTGGTGTATTTGAACACGTTCAAATACCACCAGACTGATCCAGTGTCGAACCTCCCAGCTTGGAGACAGAAAGCCCTTTATGCAGTAAAGTGAAGAAGCAATACTGTAGAATGGTTGATGCAAGTGTAGGTTAATGTTTTTGACACTGAAAAAGCTGTCAAAGCTTAGGAAATAGCATAGGCACTTCGGAAGTAACAAGCAAATCCGTCTGCTATTTCCTTATTGAAGAAACTGTGGATTATTAGTTTATTACAGCTCTATAATGTGTTAATGACATGGAATCAGATTCATTTAACACAAGTTTATAACAAATTATTTTGATGAACATTTGTATTTTTTATAATAAAAATATCTTAGAAATTTTATTTTGTATTTTTTCTACTTTATTAACTGAATGAAAGAAACGAGGATTCCAGACTACACATGCATATTCCAGCTTGCTGATGATGGAATTAAATAAAATCTTTACAGAATATGCATCACTAAGTTCCTGTGAATTCCTAGTTATAAAACATAACAATCTGACACATACAATTGTTATGTTAATTGATAACTTTTTCATCATGAGCACTGAAAGAAATGTTATTTTTGTACTATCTGCTTTACATTGCAATGACACAGATAGGTCTTATGGTGATGATGGGATAGGAAAGGGCAGGAGTGGGAAGGAAGCGACCATGGCCTTAATTGAAGTACAACACCTTTGCATGGTGTCAAAATGGGAAACCTCAGAAAACCATCTTCAGGGCTGTCGACAGTGGGGTTTGAACCCATTATCTCCTGAATGCAAGCTGATAGCTATGTGACTCAAACCTCACAGCCACTTGCTCGGTATTGATAATATTACCAAGGTCATTCACTACACCACTACTGAAGCTCTGAAATTCATTAATATGTATTTTGAGGTCAACAGCAAACATTAAGCACTTTGAATATTTCACCACTTCTGGTAAGATTAATAAATAACATGAAGAATAAAGGGCCAAGATTTGATCCATGGAGTATTACATTTCAATGATAAAGTTTGACTATACAGTACATACCATTGCCTTGATGACAGATAAAAAGAGATCAAGTGTAACATATCTAGAGCTAAACCAAATATTGATAATTTCTGTAAGAATGCATCAAACTCCCCTTCCTATAAATGAATATTTCCCCCAATTTGTCCTCTTGAATTCCAACTTCATCTTCATATTGTGATCTTTCCTACTTTTAAAGACACTACTCAATCTTATTCGTCTACTGATATAATTCCATGCCATCCCTCCATTGGGCAGCTCAGAACATACCACTTAGTCGAGAAGCTTGTCTTCTTACTCCCAAATCTTTCCAGCCCAAACTTTGCAACATTTTTGTAACGTTATTTTGTTGGAAATCACCCAGAACAAATTGAGCTGCTTTTCTTCGGATTTTTTCCAGTTCTTGAATCAAGAAATCCTGGTGAAGGTCCCATACACTGGAACCATACTCTAGTTGGGGTCTTACCACAGACTTATATACCCTCTCCTTAACATCCTTACTACAACCCCTAAATACCCTCATAACCGTGTGCAAAGATCTGTAACCTTTATTTACAATCCCATTTTTGTGATTAGCAAAATGAAGGTCTATCCTTATACTTAGACAGGTGGTTACCATTCAGGGTCATATATTGCTTTGCTTTTTATGCTTAGCAAAATTAAAGGATGATTTAGGATCCCTTTTAATATTAATTTCCGACTGAGAAATGACTGTCTATATGCTTTTGCTATTAGCCTCTTGCAGTCCTTTCTTACAAGGGAACTATCGATAAGTTCATATCGAAACCGACAATGCAATTTTGCTGACAGGACAAGGAGACCATAAAATAGTGATGTGCAAAAATTTAGCAGCCATTTGGAACTGGAATGTTTCAAAATTTTGATTTAAATTCTGTGTGACCGGGCGAGTTGGCCGTGCAGTCAGGGGCGCGCGGCTGTGAGCTTTCATCCGGGAGATAGTGGGTTCGAATCCCACTGTCGGCAGCCTTGAAGATGGTTTTCCGTGGTTTCCCATTTTCACACCAGGCAAATGATGGAGCTGTACCTTAATTAAGGCCACGGCCGCTTCCTTCCAACTACTAGGCCTTTCCATCCCATCGTCACCGTAAGACCCATCTGTGTCGGTGCAACGTAACGCCAGTAGTAAAAAAAAAAAATTCTGTGTGATAACACAGGTACTGGAGAACCCTTGCATCTTGCTGGCGAGCAGTGCACAGCACAGTGGATTTGCAGTTGTGCTGGAGAGAGATAGAACAAACTGGCAGATTACCATGTGCCAAAGTCACTTTAGAGCTAGGGAACGAATGTGAAACATAAATGAGGTGCGTTAATCACATGATAAAAACACGAATATTTTTGGCACCAAGCACAATGAATATGCAGTGTAATGCCCCATTGTTCTCCACAGTTTTCCTTACTTGTTTGAACTTCAAACTCGGGAGGGCTCTATGTTGTGCAATTGGTTGCGAACGAAACTCTTGTACCAATGACTGTTGGAGAGTTAGTGATTGAAACATCTGCGAGCACAAAATATCTAGGAGTAACACTTGACTCCAACCTCACATTCTGGAATCATATTCAGAGAGTGACAGACAAGGCAGTAAAATACATGACTGCACTTAGCAGACTGATGGGAAATATTAAAGGTCCGAAACCCAGTAAACGACGTCTTCCCATGTCGACGGTTCAGTCAGTGCTCCTATATAGCTCTGAAATCTGGGCTGAATCCTTGAGATTTGCTTGGTATCGGAGAAGGATAGCTGCAGTACAACGAAGAGCGGCTTTACGTATTGCATGTGCATACCGCACGGTTTCCGAACCTGCAATCCTCACAGTGGCAGCAATAGCCCCAATAGACCTACTTGCATTGGAGCGACATGAAATCTGGCATACCCAAGGAGAGCTGGGAAAGAAATGTGCAAAGAAGCATGCTTTCAGTCAACGGATGAGGCTATGGAAACTCAGATGGGAAAGTGACCTTCAAGACAAATGGACTAAGCGACTGATACCACGCTTGGATATCTGGGTTGAAAGGGTCCATGGTGAAGTAAATTACTACCTCACGCAGCTTCTAACAGGACATGGATATTTCCAGAAATTCCTTCATAAAGTGGGCAGAGCGAGTGACGCAGCATGCATATACTGTGGATGACATCGACGACGTATTTCACACCTTTTTTGTGTACAGCCATTGGACGATTCAGAGAAGATGCATGGAAACTGAACTAGAAGAATTGACAACAGATAATATTATTTCTGCGATGCTCCAAAACCAGGAATCCTGGGATCGCGTGGCAGTGTATGTAGAGCATGTCCTTCGTCAGAAGAAGAAGGATTTGGATGCGTATGAACGTTTGTAAAGGAGAAATGAAGAAACAAGAAGTCTGAAAGACAAAGCACGATATCACCCTGAAGTAATGCGAGAGCGGTTCCAGGGTGATGAAACACATCGTGGGAAAAGGGTGTGTGGTTTTTAGTGGGTAAGAATCCCACACACTTGTGGAGAGTCACAAGTGTCTTTTGAAGATTTTCCACAATCCCTCATTTAAAAATAATAATAATAATAATTATTATTATTATTATTATTATTATTATTATTATTATTATTATTATTATTATTATTATTATTATTATTATTATTATTATTATTGCAGTGGAGATGATAAACGCAACTGGAGCTGTAGTGGACATATTGAGTTCTCAGGATTGTCTGGGAGAATAAGGAGGTCCCTGTGATTGGCAAAACGGAATAATCATCCCAATTTTCAAGAAAGGCGACAAGAATGTATTGAAGAACTACAGGGGAATTACTCTAATATCCCATGTTGCTAAGATAATGGAGAGGATACTGGAAAGTAGGATAAGGTTGAGCATTGAGAATCAGATACAGGAAAATCAGTTTGGTTTCAGAAGTGGAAGGTCAACAATAGAGCCCATTTTTATTATGAGACAACTAATGGAAAAGCAATGGGAGTACGGGAATGATATGGTGATGAGATTCAATGACATTGAAAAGGCATATGACAGTGTCCCCAGGACTAAAGTTTGGGACAGCCTGGTGCAAAAAGGAATTGGACAGAGTTGTGTGCAAACACAAGTTGGCAGGACAAGTTGGTTCAAAATCACTAGTGGGCTGAGACAGGGAAATCTTCTATCACCAATCCTGTTTACAATAGTAATTAATGACATCATGAGAACAGCAAAAGCAGCATATGGAGGAAGAGAAATGAACATGTTGTTATTTGCAGATGATATTGTGATTTGGGGAGAAGAGGACATGAAGGTTCAAGAACAGTTGGATGTGGTGAATGGAAAAATCAAAGAATGTGGACTGAAAATAAGTGTAGAAAAGAGTAAAACTCTTCTTATGAATAGAGGGGAGAAAGAAGGCAAAGGTCAGATTAGACTTGCAGACAAGCCCCTGGAAGTAGTGGAGACTCTCAAATACCTGGGGAGTGAATTATTGGAGAATGCTCGATTGGATGCTGAGATTAGCAAGAGGATTCAAGATGGAAGTTGTTTCTATCATAGTGTAAGAAACATGTTATGGGACAAAGGTGTGCCAATGGAAGCAAAGGAAACTATGTACAAGATGTATTACGTACCCATAACAACTTACGGAGCAGAAACTTGGACGATGACAAAGAAGGATGAGAGTCGAATATAGGCAGCCGAAATGTTCTTGAGTATGATACAGAAGAGTAGAAGAGACAAAATAAGGAATGAGAAAATCCAGGAAGAAATTGGATTGGAAGAAATGAATGATAGAATGGAGAAGAGCTAACTAAGATGGTTTGGGCACATAAAGTGAATGAGTGATGAAAGAATGCCAAAAACGGTGATGGAAATGCGAATGCAAGGAAGGAGAGGCCGTGGGTGACCATGATTGAGATGGAAGGACACAATCCAACACATTATTATAGGTAGAAACCTGGACTGGGACACAGTGTTTGAGGAGGAGTGGTGGAAAGACCGAAGAAAGTGGAGAGGAACCCTATTTGCCCCTACCCAGCTACAGCTGGTTAAAGGGAAATGATGGTGATGATGATGATATGATTATTAATATTATTATTATTATTATTATTATTATTATTATATTCATTTACAGTCACTTGAGACCACGTTAAGCAAAAATCACACATTACTGGAAGCCTTCTTTACAGCCCAAAATCTTTGATTTCTTTCTCTGGCAACCTGTCTTCTTTCCTCGGTCCATCCCCTATTCATTTTCTCTTCGTCATGGCAGCCTCTGAAGCTGTCAATCACTGATCTATACTTTGTTCAGTTTAGGATGCCTTAATACCAATATAAAAGGTCCATTATTTCGGGACAAATATTTCGGTTTCCCAATAGGGATCAACATCTATATCATTAGGATGTCTTCCCGATTTAATCCAGATTGCTCAGATCATTTCTTACCTCCCTGAAACATTTGTCGGAAACTTTAGGTCTACTGTCAAGCATTTTAAAAATCTGTTTTGTCTTTCCCAATTTTGTCCATTCTAAACAGATGTCCATAAAATTTGAGTCTTCTTTTCTTCACTGACTCAATCTTTTATTTTTTTGGTATATTTCTCCCCTTCCTTATAACCTATACTGGCCAACCACGATTTTTTGACCCATTATCATGCGGAGGATCTTCCTCTCAAATTTCTCCGCTTCTCTCAGTTCCAACATTCCTGTCATTTGGAGGCATTCGCTAGCATACAGACACTCTGTTTTGATTTTTTTTATTGTTGTGTCTTAGTTCAGCTCGCCTTGAGATGGTTTTCCTCTGGTACAGAGCATGTGTCCTACGAAAAGCAGTGACCATCTTCTCTCGCCTTGTGTAGTTTGCTTCTCTCTCACTAGTACGATTTCTCTGAGGTACTTGAAGCTGTCACCTCTTTCTATCTTACCATGCACGGTCTTCAAGTGATGACGAGCTGTTTTGATATTGGTCACATATTTTGTTTTTTTCACAGGAAATGTGGAGTCCTGCTTTACATGCTTCCTCCTTTAGTATATTTATCTGCTCTAAGCTGTGTTAATGTTTCTATACTTATATTTAAGTTGGATGTTATTTGCTGTTAAAATGTTCACTTAATTTTTACAACCTTTGTTTAGCGGACATCTCTCATAACAGACATTCTTCCACGGAACCAACTGTGCTCACAGAAGAGAGGTTTGACTGTAATACCGTATAATCCCGAATACCACCCGCCACCGAATAAGACCCGCACCCTAAATTTGAGAGGGCGAAATATGGAAAAAAGTAGAAAATCAAATAACTTATATACCTATTCAATTTTCTTCAAATATACCACAAATATAAATTCAAACAGCTTACAATTCATAAAATCAGCACAAAAATCATAAATAAAATTGGTCCAATACTCAGATCATTCACAATTCACTATCATCTGAAGTTTCACCATAGCAACTTTTGTCGCTGGCATCTTTCCACAAATAGTCGTCCTCACTACCATCCACTGAATTTGAAATTCCATGTTTCTTAAAGCTTTTGGACACTAGATCATTGGGAATGTGTGCCCATGAGGTCTTGATTCAGCTGCACATTAGTCCCACTTCAGGCCTCTTCACTCGTCCGGTTGGTGTTAACGCAGGATCACCATCAGAGGTCCATTCAATGTATAACTGTTTCATTGCCGTTCTGAAAAGCCGGTTCACACACACATCCAACGGTTGTAGAATAGAAATGAGTCCTCCGGGAATTATCGCAAGATCGGTTTCTCCTTTCCTCATCATATCTTTTACGGCGTCAGTTGTATGTACTTGGTAACTGTCCAAAACAAGCATGTTTCATTTTTGTAACAAAGCTCCCGGGCGAGGTTGCCAAACGCACTTCACCCAGTCGTCAACTAACGCACTGTCCATCCAGCCGGACTCATGTGTTCTAACACCGGACAGCAAGTTTACTTTCGGAAGTGTTTTCCTTTTCAGAACCACATATGGAGGGAGTTTGGTTCCATCCGCTAATATGCACATCACCGTGCATCGTTGCTTTTCGTTACCACCTGTTCCGATGGTTACATATTTAGAACCCTTCGTATCCACTGTATTTTCCAACAGCATTTCAAAATAGACAGGTGTCTGGTCAGCATTCGCAATTTGCGACAGCAAATAAGAATTTTGCTTCCTCAAATGAATAATGTGACGCTGAAAGGCCATTAATTTTTCCTCATACGTACATCTCCGAATGCACAATCTCTTTCTCCGATAAAAGTTTCGGATCCATCCGCGGCTTGCAGTAAAACACTGTATTTTGAGTTCCTTTGAGACCTCTAGTGCTTTCAATTGACACATTTCACTAGAAACACCTTATTCTAACTCACATTTTTCTATCACAAATCTGTGGAGTCGTTCTTCAATTTCTGGAAACACTGCACTCCGCCCGCGGAATGCTCTGCGATCCCCGTTACTTTTTAGAAGTTTTCCCTCCTTCTTCCGCCAATCACGAATACACGATTCATCAATATCGTACTTTCTGCCAACGGCACGATTTCCATATATTTCAGCTTCGCTTACAACTTTAAGTTTCTCATGCACAGTGAAAGACCGCAGGCGCCGTTTTGAATCCATCACTTACTATCGAGACAGCACTTTCATGGGACAGATACGGAACTCGAATGTGAGTGCAGTAGACTTCCGTAACCAACAGTCTTGGCTCTCGCAAAGTACGATATCCCGCGAGATCAGCTAGTCGCGCACCCAGCATGACAGTAACACTTGTGAAACAAATGATTATCAAGCATCTGCTGCTGCTGCTGCACACCCAAGATTTAGAAGCAATATTTTGGGGGAAAAAGTGTGGATGGTATTCGGGATTATATGGTATTTTTTTTTTTTTGAAAACTTCACTGCTGTCATGTTAAAAGAAGGTCAATGATCTCCTTTCTGTGAAGTAATTGTTTTTGTACGGTAACTGTAATTTTACTGATTACTTTTTGAAAAAGTAATTTGTAATTGTAACTGAGTAAAATATTTCTCAGGTAACTGTAATTCAGCCCAGTTACATTTTTTCTTCCTATCACTGTCTGTCTCAAAATGTCTCACAAATTTTACAATAAAGCCAGCATTAGCATGGTTAGCGATGAGTACTGTAAGAACAAAAATTATTTTGTCAAGTAAATGACAAATTATTTGAAATTCTAGAAGTCTCGAACTAAATAATTATGGGAACCTATCGTAGACATCAATCATATAGTCAGTAACATTAATGTCAAGTACACGACAAACATACTTAATAACAGAAACAGTACCAAAGACTTCCGAAGTGTTACACCAACCAAATGTGTACAGACACGGAGCTGATTACATAGCATAAAAATTGGCCCTGAATCTTCATGCAACCTTGACAAGTCTCTGCTGAGACACCTCGTAACCCATCACTGATTATGCCAAATTCTACCTCCTCCCAGTTCTTCTATATCCATAACGATATAAACTGAATGACAATGTATACTTTACTTATGAAATAAACAATGTAACTTGACTTATGACACAAACTTTAGGTTACAAAAGTTAGGAAGAGTTCAAGAGATTAACACAGAATAGGAACAGTATGCAAATTGCATCAAGCCACTCTATGGAATGATAAGTCTGTTAAGTCTCTACTTACCACATTGAAAAAGTTGAGTACTTCACAGAAGTAGTATCCAATAGCATACCAAGTGTGTATAGAAATCGAGTCAATTAAGTAGCGCACAAGTCGGCTTTGGATCTTCGTGCGCTGTTCACGGGTCTCCGCCAGGACACCTCGTAACCCATCGCTGATCATGCCAACTTTCCCCCCCTCCCATTTCTTCCATATCCAATGAGGCATATAGAATAGAATACCCTAGAAAGAAGAAGTAGAGGGAGATGTTATGCACACAATGAATTTTTTGTCAAAATCAATCGAAGGTGTGATGTAAAAAAAAAAATATATATTGGAGACAGGTGAAGGACTGTCCTGGGTTTTCGTGACAACTAAATTATTTTGTGTATATAAACAACATGTTCTAAGTCATTGATTCTCAACCTTTGTGGACCTGTGCCCCCCTTTTCATCCGTAACTTATTTCATGCGCCCCCCCCCCCCAAAGAATTACCGATTTACAAAAAGTTCTACTTTTCTGTTAGGGTTATCTTGACAAATATTTTATAATTATTATTAAAGTATTAATTATGAGTGCATATTAGCAATAGTTATAGTGCAATCACTTTACAAAGAAAGTCAAAAATAACACAAATAATAATACAAGAGAATAAAACAAAATACAGTAAATATATTAAGAAGGATTCTACACTCAATGCAAATTAGCATTTCAAACTACATCATTCGATTTGATTTTGTCAGGACAGAATTAATAAGATTAATTCATTTGATTTGACAAAAGCGTGCATAGTAAACCCAGATTTACATAGATATGCTGATGGAAATTGCTCAATACGATTTGAAAATAAAATAAAAACGTTAAAATTATTTTATTTTTTGTAAATTTGTCATACATTCATATTTATCAGTTGATTTATTACTTTATTATTTTTG
Source organism: Anabrus simplex (assembly GCF_040414725.1). Taxonomy (NCBI): domain Eukaryota; kingdom Metazoa; phylum Arthropoda; class Insecta; order Orthoptera; family Tettigoniidae; genus Anabrus; species Anabrus simplex. Next base: position 439,511,261 of record NC_090267.1, read on the forward strand.
TAATTGTATTACATTTCTTATACACGTAGAAAAGTTTATGTAAAAATATTTTAAAATGCAATAATTTTTACTATACTTCATGATAAAAATGTTAGTACTTTTATAATTTTTTACACATTTCATTACACAATTCATAAACATGAATTTCTTGTTCTGACGTTACTATAAAGTATAATAATCTTAGGAAAAACTTTTTCCTACATGTACGATTTAGCAGTGTCAAAGATAACTTTTTGTAGTCAATTCTTTTCTTTGTCACAAATTGTTACTGTTTAACAAATTTGCATGTGTTTTTCATTGCTCACCATGCCTCTCCTTAAATTCTCCAATACCTCCCCAGGGGAATGCACCCCCCAGCAAGTTGAGAACTGTTGCCCTAAATAAATATGTTCAATTACATTAATTTCAATACGTTATGCGCAGGAAACAAAATTAATTATTTTGACATGTGATAACTAAATACTCGTTGACTACAACTTGTAGTCATGGAAATACAGTAGGCCTACATAAAAGCTTGTTTAGGAATACAACATAAATAATTAACTACAAATGAACTGTATCTATTAAAGAAACTATTTAACATAGTTTATATTGACTATTTTAAATAGTTTCTTTAAAAGATTTAGACAAGTCAGTACAGGATCAAATAAAATACCTATTGTAGTTAAGTTTATCAACAAATGAACTGTAGGTTAAACAAATAAATAAATAAATAAATAAATAAATAAATAAATAAATAAATAAATAAATAAATAAATAAATAAATAAATAAATAAATAAATAAATAAATAAATAAATAAATATCACCATAAACAAAATATGTGATGTTATATATCTGAAATTTCATTCAGCAGATGATGTGGAGGGCATCTCTTTTTGCAAAAGACAGGTTGTGCTTGATGCAATCAATCTCACACTTACAATATGAAGAAGTGCAGTGAGATGTACATCAATTTGAGAGGCTCTTCATGGAGATTTATTTATCTTCATTACAGAGAACAGTTTCTCATTCTGAGAAAGTACTCTCTTTTATTCATTCCAGAAATGAGAATCTACTTGCAGACGTTTTTAAATCTGAGTTTATAATACAACCCGGCCATTACGTGAGTATATCCTCAGCTAGTGAATACATTCTCAAGAAATTTATTAAGCGGAGTATTTGCTCAGAAAAGTTGAGTATATACTAAGTACTCATGTTTATTGATACCACCCAAGAATGAACCTATTGCGATATCCACTGATGGTAGCAGTGATATAGGTAGTACAGTTGCTACCGGTATATCCTGCCATCGTGTCATGTTTTAACAAAGAATCAAAGATGATTGAAAATCGTTTGCTATCCATGAAAAATTTGGAAAATTTTTAAAAAAGTGATGAGTTATAGAGAAGTGTTTAATTTTTTGTGAATTTGATCTCAATTCATACCCAGAAAACAGAGATATACATGCTTTTTCTCTTTCCTGTGCACCATTATAAAATATACATGATGAAATCCATCAATTAAAAAATATTTTTATTTTTATTTCTGAACATTGGCAGGCATGTTAGATTAGTTAAGCTAAACAGAGGTGTGGAAATTAAGTACAAAAAAAAAGTTTGCTTTTCAGTCCCGAGAAAACAGAGCAGGGAAAATATGCTATGGAGTTAAATATGCAAGTAAATATGGTATACATCCTGTGCAATACACATTTATGTAACTACCCAAATACATTACATCAGTAACAAAATGTCCATTTGTGAATTCAACTAACCTGGAGGAACAGTACAAATGGTACCCATTGGTAATATGCATGGTAGCGTTTACTTTCCTCATCTTCACGGTCTACTGGTCCAACACCAGGGTGTGCTATGTGTCGACCTACTTGACGATTGGCATTTTCATATTCACGTACAGTGAAGGTGGATGTAACCCAGCAATAAGTGTTGATTACATTTTCATTCTTCTTGTCATCGTAAATGCATTCTATTGCAGGGCCTAACAAAAACAAAGAAAAGCCAATTATACCTTAAAGAAAACAAACAGTTTCTAAATGTTCCTTACTATCAAAGTAGTCGCTCGAATGCATGCATATTTTTAACAGTGTTTGAGTGTGAATTCAGGATATTATATTCAAAAGTTAGAGGTAATAGATTGCAAAGTAACGAGAATGATTGATGGTACAAACAGGTACGACCACTGGTAGGAGGGTACTCAAAATGAGGAGTTAAAGGCTAAGTTATGAATAAACTTGATGGATGAAACTGTACATATCAACCGGCTTTGGTGGTGGGATCATGTGAGGCGAATACAGAAGGATAGGTTATCTAGCAGAATAATAGACTCGCCCATGGGGAGTAAGCCAGGTAGAAACGGTGATCAAGTCATTGTGGAGTTAGTTTTTAATGATGAGCAGAGGAGGAGACAACAGAGCTATTTTGTTTAGTTTCCTTATCACGTCCAATCACAGAGCTAGTTGCAAACAGATGATTATGGAGACAGTTAACTTACAGAGGCTAGCAGACTGAATGCTCAAAAGCATAACATGCATGTATGTAAATAGACTGTAAGTAATAATAATAATAATAATAAATAATAATAATAATAATAATAATAATAATAATAATAATACGAAGGTCGATCAAGTAGAAACGGGATTTTTGTTTCTGAACATTAACAGTTGGTAGGACTGGCCCTGCGCTTCTGCTATGCTTAGACGGGACCGTTAGGAGTGGGGAGAGCGTGCTGTTAGATATTTTCTGCCGTTTCGTCAGTAACGCTCACGATGTCGGAGCAACACGTGCACCCCTCCATTGCGCAACACATAATTATAAAATGTCTTGCTCGTGAAGGAGTTACAGCGGCGGAAATTTGCGAGAGATTGACTGCACAGTGTGGTGATCAACAGGAGTGGCGGAGGAAAGGGGAGGCAGCACCAGTGCAAGCCAAGACTCGACTGTCAGCTGGTAAGGTCCTTGCAACCGTTTTATTCGATCGGCGAGGCATTTTGATGGTTGATTTTTTGCATGAGCGACGCACAATCAATGCTGATTACTAATGCGAGCTGTTGAACAAGGCGAGGGTTGATTTCGCCGCAAAAGACGAGAACAACCTATTCGACAAGTCATCCTCCTCCACGACAGTGGGCGGCCCCATACCGGAGCTCTGTCTCCATCTCCAAGCTACAGGAAATGCACTGGACTACACTCTTGATCATCTCCTTATCGCCCTGCGATTTCCATTTGTTCGGACCGCTTAAAGAAGCTCTAGGAGGACAACGATTTAAAGATGACAACACTGTGGACATTTAAAGATGCGCAACTGGCTGGTGACAACCCTGTTCTTTTTACGATGAGGGCATCAAAAAGCTGCCCATACGCTCTGACAAATGCATTTCCAAAGCAGGAAACTATGTGAAAAAGTAAATTGTAATTGCCTTGTTTTTTTCAATAAATGTATTTAAATAAAAAATAAAATCCCGTTTATATTCGATCCCCCCTAATAATAATAATAATAATAATAATAATAATAATAATAATAATAATAATAATAATAATACCGATCGAGTTGGCCGTGCGGTTAAACGCGCGCAGCAGTGAGTTTGCATCCGGGAGACAGTGGGTTCGAATCCCACTGTCAGCAGCCCTGAAGATGGTTTTCCGTGGTTTTCCCATTTTCACACCAGGCAAGTGCTGGGGCTGTACCTTAATTAAGGCCACGGCTGCATCCTTCCAACTCCTACGCCTTTCTTATCCCATCGTCGCCGGAAGACCTACCTGTGTCGGTGCGACATAAAGCCATTAGCAAAATAATAATAATAATAATAATAATAATAATAATAATAATAATAATAATAACAGCATTGCAAATGGGAGATATTCCCTTAGCTATGCCTGCTTACAGTAGTATAGCAGAAAAATTAAATTAAAACTAGATGAAACCCATCAAAATATGATGGCCAATGGGGTAAATATTAAGTGAAATATTTCCATATGTATGACATTCTTTGTACAATTACCTTTTGGCAGTATTACAACTTGAGGACGCCGAAAGTTCACCCTCTTTCATTGCAATATATGCCATAGCTGAAAACTGGCTGAGGTAAATTGAAACCTGCATGTTCCAGCGTTTCCCCTTGAGCTTTATTGATCGTGATACAAAATGCTAAGCAAATTGGAAATTGGTTCCACCTAAAAGAAAATGGAAGTGTTTATCTGATAGAGTTAAATCATCTGATGGGATTATAGCTCTTTGTCTGTTTTGAATGTACAGTGCACTGGACTCCTGGTTTGCTACGAGCACGATGTCAACCAAAGCAGAATTGAAAATTGGCACATTAGTCGTTTGCTCGTAGTAAAGGTACAATCCTTCGGATTTCCATGACAGTAAATTATGACACGGAGGATCGACTCACTTTCCTAACTACCGGAGTGGAAGAAGTTCACAGCCTTAGGGTTAAAATTACAACATGGAGGTAGGAAATATAGGGAGAGCTACAAAGAGTGACATTGAGCTGAATAGTTCTTCTCGACTAAGCGACTCTCTGCAGCACAATACAGACTGGAACAGCTGACCGTGAAGACGTCCGACTGCGCATGCGTGCTTGCCACCTTCCACTTGCCCTCTCCCACAGTCCAGGTGCCCTTGAAGTACTGGTGAGCGCTTTGACCAATCAGAATGCTGTATTTTTCTTTAATAATTTAAAAATATATGGCAAGACATGTTTATACCTTTAAACACAATCTGCAAATCTACAGGCCAAGAGCTTTCATCAAATTGCTTTTACAACGTCAATCATTTCAGATGTTCCCTCAAACTCGCAGTAACAAAAATCAGCCTAGTGGTTCGTTGGGTTTTTTTTTATTTTTTTATTACAAGTTGTTTCGCGCCGACACAGACAAGTCTTAAGGCGACGATGGGATAGGGAAAGGCTAGGAGTGGGAAGGAAGCAGCCGTGGACTTAATTAAGGTAGAGCCCCAGCATTTGCCTCGTGTGAAAATGGGAAACCAAGGAAAAACATCTTCAGGGCTGCTGACAGTGGGGTTCGAACCCACTATCTCCCGAATACTGGATACTGGCCGCACTTAAGCGACTGCAGCTATCGAGCTCGGTGCCTAGTGTTTTAAACGCATACCGTAGATGAAATGAAATGGCGTATGACTTTTAGTGCCGGGAGTGTCCCAGGACATGTTCGGTTCACCAGGTGCAGATCTTTTGATTTGACGCCCGTAGGCGAACTGCGCGTCATAATAAGGATGAAATGATGATGAAGACGACACATACACCCACCCCTCGTGTCAGTGAAATTAACCAATGATGGTTAAAATTCACGACCCTGCCGGGAATCGAACCCGGGACGCCTGTGACCAAAGGCCAGCACGCAAACCATTTAGCCATGGTGCTGGACAATATATAGATAATATTATGTAACAGAAAGACAAATACAGGAAACAATGATAGGAAAAAAAAATATTTTTACATTATATCAAAAGAAGAAATTTCACGACATTAAAAGAATAAAAAGGAGTTGCATTAAAACAAGACAAAAAATATATATCAATTCAAAATTAAGAATTGTGTAACATAATTAAAAGCAATCATATAGAAATTCATATGAAATTTACAGAAAATAGCTTAAGATGTTTCCTTTCGTGTTGAACAAACCAAACCCCGTAAGTGCTACTGTCCTCATTAACCTTAAACTTCCAAGCAATTGCTTCCTCAACCTGTAGGCCTGCAGATTAGAAGTTCAAACCGAGGCCATTCTCTCACCGTCAGATAGCTCTCCTCAATTGTTCTGACGTAGGCGGAATGGACCTTGAACTAGCCCTCAGATCCAGGAATAATAATCAATATATAGCCCATATATACTAGCAAGATACCCGTGCTTCGCTACGGCATTATAATGAAATTTATAATTGAATGCTTATTGTTTTATACTTAATCCGCCGAAATTCGCGATCTGAGTGGTTTTCTAAGAGAATCCGCCAAAATTCGCGATCTGACTCGTTTTCTAATAGATTACGGCAGGTTTCCTCCCATTTTTCAATCTTTCTTTCCAGCAATCGATTTCGTACTTCCCGGGCTAGGTCCAGGTATTCCACCCGGTCAGTTGGGTCCCTAAATCTTTGCCGTCTTTTCCTATAAGCTTTTTTATTGTGGATCATATCCTTGAGGAGATCCGGCGTGGTGTCGTCTTGGGTGCCTTGGCAGTACTGAACCGGCGGCCGGACTGCAATCGTAGTCATTACCCGTTCAGGAACCGTTTCCAGCGCGGTCCGCACGTTATTATTATTATTATTATTATTATTATTATTATTATTATTATTATTATTATGGACTCCACAGCAAGATGCAAGACCGCTACTTGGCGGTAAATTACATCTGCTGCCATTGTCAATGATGACAGTATGAACAGTACCATTGTCGTCCGTAGGCAAGTGCGCAGGACTTTTGGCGATACGAATGACACACTTCCGTGCGTTATTGACCTTATTAAGAGGTGAACAATTGCACGGTCAATCTCATTCCTATCGTTTATTTCAAATGTGTTTAAATTTTTATTTATATGCCAGAAGAATCTACTTTAATCAAAGAAGGTTCTCTAAAGGAAAAGATGGCTCTTGAAAACGAACCCAGGAAAGATTAAAAATGATCGGTTTATGATCAGAATAAGTACATTGAAAATCCACAGCCTGTTTACAGTCATTCAACCGGGTCAGGAATGGAATGAATAAGCCCCCAGTTAGCGGCCCGTCGTACTCCTCTGGGGCAATGATTAATGAATGACAAATGAAATGAAATGATGTTGGAGAGTGTTGCTGGAATGAATGATGACGGGGAAAACCGGAGTACCCGGAGAAAAACCTGTCCCGCCTCCGCTTTGTCCAGCACAAATCTCATATGGAGTGAACGGGATTTGAACCACGAAACCCAGCGGTGAGAGGCCAGCGCGCTGCTGCCTGAGCCACGGAGGCTCCTTATAAGTACATTAGGAACAATAAAAGCAATTGGTCCTACCTCCGTTTTCACCCCACCGCGGTTAAGTTGACTTACAACCCCCCCCCCTCCCCCCAAAAAAGAAGGCGTGTTTCTTTATGTTTAAAGGAGATTCCAAATACCAATGTTCACGTGTGTTTACTTCAGTTTTGAGATATAAGTATTCCCATAAAAATAATTCACTTTTTTTCACTTACTTTCACACTCCTCCCCCCTTAAGTGAAATTTCCGGGGGAAAATATGTGTTTCTTTGATAGTAAACGATAGAGCCTCCTTGGCTCACAGCGCGTCGGCCCCTCACCGCTGGATACCGTGGTTCAAATCCCGGTGACTCCATGTGAGATTTGTGCTGGACAAAGCGGAAGCGGGACAGGTTTTTCTCCGGGTACTCCGGTTTTCCCTGTCATCTTTCATTACAGTAACACTCTCCATTATCATTTCATAGCATTTATCATTCATTAATAAATCACCTTGGGAGTGGCGACCCCATTGTGATAACAGCCTATATAAGTTTCATTCATTACATCCCTGCCCCGCCAATGACTGGAAAACAGGTTGTAGGTTTTCATTTTCAATTGTAAAGGATCTTCTAAATACCTATTATCTTCAGTTTTTGAGATATGTGTCCTCATGAAACGAATTCAACTCCTTTTCACACCCGCCCCAAAGATGATTCCTGCCCCCCCCCCCCTCAAAAAAACGCGTCGTTTTATTTTAAAAAAGATCTAAATACCAATTTTCACGTCTGTAACAACTTTAGTTTTTATTAGATGTAAGTATCCTCATACAATTAATTCAATTAATTTTTCTATTTTCACCCCCCACCCTTCATTGGATTTTCCGAGAATACCTGTTTCTTTACTTCAACAGGAGATTCTGAATACTAGTTTTTACGTCTGTAGCATTTTACGTTTCTGAGATATACTATAGATATAGTCTTTCTAAAAAATCACCCTAATTTGTCACTCCTGTTTAACCCCCATTAATTAGATTTTCCAAAAACAAAAAAGTAAATGTTTCTGTATTTTAAAAGGAGATTCCATATACTAACAGTCTGGTCTGTTAATATCTTCAGTTTCTGAGATATAAGTATCCTCATTAAAGGCATTCAACCCATTTTTCACTCCTTTTCACCCCTCCTATTGGGATTTTCCGAAAACAAAAAAATAAGTGTTTCTTTATTTTGAAAAGTGATTCTAAGTACCAATTTCTACGTCTGTAAACTTTTACAGTTTCCAGATATAGATACACTCATTTTAAAAATTCACCCCACTTTTCACCCCCCCCCCAATTATTTGGATTTTCTAAAAAAGTACGTTTTCCTTTATATTTAAAGGAGGTTACAATTAAATATTCCTTATTAAAGGCATTCAACCATCTTTCACCCCCTTTCAACCCTCCTATTGGGATTTTCCGAAAACAAAAAAATATGTGTTTCTTTATTTTGAAAGTAGATTCAAAGTACCAATTTTTACATCTGTAGATTTTGAAAGTTTTGGGATATAGATAAACTCATTTTAAAAATTCACCCCCCTTTCAACCCTCCAATATTTGGATTTTCCAAAAACAAAAAGTAATGTTTCTTTATTTTTAAAGGAAATCCCAAATACCTTTTTTCAGGTCTGTAATATCTTCAGTTTCTGAGATATAAGTATTCTCATTAAAGGCATTCAACCCATTCTTCACTCCTTTTCGCCCTCCTATTGGGATTTTCCGAAAACAAAAAAATACGTGTTTCTTTATTTTGAAAGGAAATACTAAATACCAATTTGTACGTTTGAAAACTTTTACAGTTTTGAGATATAGATACACTCATTTTAAAAATTCATCCCTCCCCTTTTCACCCCCATTATTTGGATTTTCCAAAAGCAAAAAAATACGTGTTTCTTTATTGTAAGAGGAGGTTCCAAATTTAAATTTTTATGACTATAACATCTTCAGTTTTTGAGATATAAGTCTCCACATAAAAGGTGTTCAACTCTTTCCCCCCCCCCCTTTTCACCCCCCTTCATCGGATTTTCCGAAAACAAAAAAATACGTGTTTCTTTATTTTTAAAGGAGAAATCAAATACCAATTTTTATTACTCTAAACATTTAAGTTTTTGAGATATGGATATTCTCATTTTAAAAATTAACCCTCCTTTTCACCCCCTTAGCGACGGAATATCCAAAAATCCTCCCTTAGCGAGCACCTACATGTTAATATGAATGTATCCCCAAAATTTCATTTCTCTATGTCCAGTAGTTTCGGCTCGGCGATGATGAATCAGTCAGGACAAGTTACTTTATATATATATATATATATAGTTTTGTCTGTACATTGCTCAAAACTTCAAAAGAACGGTATATCTGTATCAGTCATGTCCACACTAACAAGGAAATGCACTTTTTCCTTTTCCATAATTTCTGTCTGTCTGTCTGTCTGTCTGTCTGTCTGTCTGTCTGTCTGTCTGTCTGTCTGTACACGCATCATGAGAAAACGGCTGAAGAAAATTTAATGAAAATTGGTATGTGAAGTCGGGGAATGAGCCAATACAATCTGGGCTCTAAGTATTTTATTCACGCTGAGCGAAATGGTAGTTTAAGGGAAGGCTTAAAACTTCAATTCTCAAATATTTTGTTACTAGTCGTCCTATCGATAAATACTGCATAACCAAAGTTATACAGAATTCCGTTTCCGATTATTTATGTCTTATACATTTTTACCGTACCGGCTACGATAACAGAGATATTCATGAATTTGTATTTTTGTTGCTAAGTCCATATCAACGCCGAGCCACGAGAAAATAGGTAAACCGAAATTAATGAAAATCGGTATATAGAGTAGGGGAATAAGAAACTGCAGTCTAAGCTACAAACAATTTTATTCACCCTAGCGGAAATGGTAGTTTAGGGGCAGGCGCCGAAAATTTAATTCTTAAATGCCTATGTTATTGGTCCCATCGAAAAGTACTACGTAACAGAATTTATAGAGAAAACAATTTCCGATCATTTATGTTTTATACAGTTTTACCGTACCGAATATAAGAGTGGTATATCAGAGGCGAAAAAAAAAAAAACCACTAAAACGTGAAGGCCTACAATATCGAAAGTTCATAAAATTGATCAGCAATAACATTGCATTGACCACTGTTTGTTGTAATGTTCTTTGTCTCTAATGCTGCCACTCATCTCCGATAGATGGGATTATTGCTGCGTACCGAGTATAACAGCCTGCCTGAATATTGGCGGGAAACAGCAGGGGAGTTAGATAACTTTCTTCTCGAGCATACCATTCCTCTGGTTCATACATTTTTTGATACTGGTGGTACATAACACGCTGGTTCATCATAGTATTCCAGTTATTTGATCCCTACTCTGACGCGCTGATTGGATTGATTAGTGTGCACAATTAACGGAATAATGGCAGAGGCTCACTTATGACCTGGTCTAGAATTACAATTTTGGCCTATTCCAAATGATAGCACCACAATTCACTTAATAACTTAAAATTCAATCCTGAAATGGGCAGTTTCTTAAGAAAAGCTTCTTTCTCTTCACTTTTATTAAATTACACATTAATTTTATTCGAAATTAGCAGCCAAGAGGGGGTTTCTCCTCTGACTCGGAGGAAAAATTTGCCTCCACGGCTCACGACTGTCTGCGGCTTGGTCATTCCAGCTCTGAAACTTTGGACTGTTAGATCGGCATTGTACTACTGTTCGTTAAAAATGAGAAAAGGTGTGGTTTTTCATAAGATCGAGCATTTCATATGATAGCATTGCTTTTAATCGCGACATTCCTACTGGCGTCATTGTAATGACCTATGTTGATTTAAGTTGGGAAAACCACTAAGGCAGTATTTCTGTGGATGTAAAAAGGCAGGTGCAGAGTGAGAGTCTGCTATAATAATGAAAATTCCCCAATTTCATTGTGACTGATGGTAGGCAAGAGGGCCTACCATTACAAAGTAAATTCCCTAACCCAGTCTTCGCATAAAAAAAGACGTTTAGTGACTTTCCCGTCGCGTTTCTAGGGTAACGTTAAGAGCTATGCAATGTATTACAATCTTACTCATAACGTGTACACTACCTAACCTAGAATTCTGTATACAATGTAGAATTCCGTAGCGAAGCATGGGTACATCAGCTAATAATAATAATAATAATAATAATAATAATAATAATAATAATAATAATAATAATAATAATAATAATAATAATAATAATAATAATAATAATAATAATAATAATGTGGCCTGCTGCAGGTCTTTCGAGTTGACATCATATAGGCGACCCTTACGTCTGTGAGGATGAGGCCCTACCTAAGATGAATTCTAATGCTGAAGACGGCACGAACACCCAATCCCCGAGCCATAGGAATTCACCCAACCGGGAACTGAACCCGGAACTTCTTGAACAAAGGCCAGCACACTAACCATTTAGCCATGGAGCCAAACAGATCCCGGTAAAAAATGGTATCTGGCCAGAAATCGAAACCAGAGCCCCCATGTAAGAGACAGGCTTGCACTGACCTAGATCGCGAGGCCTGTTTCCCTTACATGTAGCATAATGATGTAATTACATTGAAGTTACATAAAGGTTCACGGTTCACTCAATTTAAAAAATATATAAAATCTTCCATTAAGAGTAGTGTAGCATAATATTATAATGCATTCGCGGTCAACTTCAATGTACCTGTCGGTAATAAATCTGCAAGACATTCAGAATGAACTAAATTCCTCTATATATTTCGAGCTCAAATTGTTGCCTCCGTTTGCTGCAATACTCTGTATTGGATGTTGTATCTCCGTTTTCTTCTCCTGCTCTTCATTGCTAAAACTTGTACACAATCAAATTTTTGTTAAATTCAAGACTTCGCAAGAATTGTCAATATTTCACAAGTTTACTTGTCAAATTGCTTGCGGTAACTGAGAAGCCTTGAGAAGTCTTCAAAAGTCTTGAAAGGGAATTACTAAAGAGCCTCCTAAGTAGTGTTTCCTCCTCCACATGTCTCGCATGACCGAACCATTCAAGTTCGAACATAACCAAACTGTTTTTCATACCAAGTGAGTTAGCCGTGCGGTTAGGGTCGCGTAGCTGTGAGCTTGCATTCGGGAGAAGATGAATTCGAATCCCACCATCGACAGCCCTGAAGATGGTTTCCTGTTGTTTCCCATTTTCACACCAGACTTTACCTTAATGAAGGCTACGAAAGCTTCCCTCCCTATCCTATTGTATTAGGGAAAATTAAGTTCTTTCATAACCGAACCTTTATTTCTTCCCAAAAGAACCGTATTTCATTGTTCTCATCACTGTTGCTACATCATGTCTGCTGTACATTGGATATCCAGAAAATTACAAGGATTATCCAATTTCCACTGAAGGAAGTAATTCCAATATACAGTATAATGTACTATATAAGTTACATGCATGTAGCATGCACATTACCAAATATGTTTTTCTCTAAATATGTTAATTTATCAAAAGGTTTTGGATACAAATGTCAGAAAAGCTTTACTCATGTATTTTGCATTCACGACATTACGATCGTGCCTCCTGGAAATAACAACCTGATCATCAATGGTACAGCTTTAAGCAATTAAATCCCTAGACGATGCAAAGTACCGGTATATATGCACAAAAAATGAAAACTGAAAATTTTAATTGTCTGTTAGTTTAGTACTTACTTAATCCATCCTAACATTTTTCAACTCACCCAGTAGGCTATGTGCTGTGCATAAAATACACGACAGGAAGAAGATGGCTGAAGTAATTCGATAATGACAACGGAACAATGCGTTGTCGATGACAGCTCTGTCCGCTAAAAAGTGGTATTTAAAAAAACCTGAAACCGCTGACACCAAGCCAAACACCATGTTGTCCTAGTGCTGAAACAACAGAAACATGAATTTAAATATGAAATCTTATCCACAGCATGATCAATATAACATAGAACTATTCGTTTCTACTTGTAATAAACATAAATTATAGATCACTAGAAGACCCGCCTGGTGGCTATGATCGTTAAGGCGTTGAAGTCTAAACGGTCTGACACCGAGGTTAGCCGATTCGAGTCCCATTAGAATGTTGGCCGGTAGTGTAGAGGAGGTGGTGGTATACAATTTCTAATCACTAGATTGCGTGCCAAAAATCTGGATTAAATTCCAAACCTTTCTGCAGTGTTCATATGGAGTGAGTCTTCATATGGTGATTCGTCCGTCGGATGGAGACGTTAAGCCTTGAGCAGACCCCTTGTTGTTATTCGACAGCAGGCTAAGTGCCGGCACCGGGCTTCACTCTCTCCCATCCTAGTATCGTATATCACGTTATTCATTTCATATCATTAACTCCTCTGATGACGTTGACGTCAGGATGGGCATCCGGTCATAAAAACTCGCCATGACAGATTCATCTCCCCTCGCCTCATACCCGACCCCGTAGAGAAACGGGACAAGGGTTGTACAAACATAGATCACTAGAAGGGTCGTTGTGAACGTTTCTTCTTCTTGAAGTCTTCATGTGGATTAAGTTCAGTTTTACGATCAGATGCCTTTCCCGACGCCAACCCTATACAGAGGAATGCATTCACTAATGCGTGTTTCTATAGCGATTGATAGTGTTGTGTGTAAATGAAGAGAAATATATTAAAACAGACACTAATACCCAATTCCCGAGCTAGAGGAATTCAGCATACGCAGTTAAGAAAAACGGCCCGACCGGAAATCGAACCTGGACACCTCTGAACCGAGAGGTCTCTATGTAGACCATTCAACCAAGGAGTTGGACATTTGCAATAGGAATCTGTTTTGATAAAATGAAATAATAATAATTGGTTTACGTCCTATTAATTAATTTTATGGTTTTCGGAGATGCTGAGGTGCCGGAATGTAGCCCGCATGAGTTATTTTATGTGCCAGTAAATTTACAGACAAGAGGCTGACGTATTTGAGCACCTCCAAATACCACTGACGTATTTGAGCACCTTCAAATACCACCAGGCTGAGTCAGGATCGAATCTGCCAAGATGGGATCAGAACGCCAGCGCCTAAGCCACTCAGCCCGGTTAAATTGAAATATAGTTACCATTTAAGATCGTATTACACGTAGCTAGTTAAGGTTGATGATACTTGAAAGGGTTTAAAAGAGTCAAGTCCCTATCATTTGTTTCTAGCACGCTGAAGAACGACTGCTAGACAAGTCCCGATATCAATGCTTCTGTAAGAGACCGTCATAGTGGAGACGAAGCAGAAGAAGAAGAAGAAGAAGAAGAAGAAGAAGAAGAAGAAGAAGAAGAAGAAGAAAGGGAGACAGACAGACAGAGAGAGAAAATCCAAAAATGATAGCTACCCTTGTATTATAAGGGTTACCGGTACCGTGAAGATACAGCCTCATAATTTCAAACAATATTTCAGTGATATCTATATACAGTATATACTAGCAAGATACCCGTGCTTCGCTACGGCGTTAAAATGAAAGTTATTATTCAAAGTGTTACATTTTGGAAAGTCCACTGTCAGCTGAGCTTGTAAAATACGTATTCAATTCTTACGTCAAACGGTTTTGGGGGAATGGTTATTTATTTTATAATCTACCACTCACTTGAACCTCGTACAGAAGAATTTGAATGTTTTAAACCATATCTGATTTAACATCTAGGATGAAAAAGCGGCCAACTGTTTTTTTTTTTAAGTTGCTTTACGTCGCACCGACACAGATTGGTCTTATGGCGACGATGGGACAGGAAAGGGCTAGGAGTGGGAAGGAAGCGGCCGTGGCCTTAATTAAGGTACAGCCCCAGCATTTGCCTGATGTGAAAATGGGAAACCACGGAAAACCATCTTCAGGGCTGCCGACAGTGGGGTTCGAACCTACTGTCTCCCGAATACTGGATACTGGCCGCACTTAAGCGACTGCAGCTATCGAGCTCGGTACGGCCAACTGTGAAATTTTGATTTTGTACATCGAACAGTAATGGAGGAATGAATACTTGTGTAAGGAGTGAATAATTTGAAATATTTATTACCATCTAGGATATAGAAGATCACCCTTCATTAAAAAAAAAAAGTTATGTTAGTGTTTGAAACGATTTTGGAAGAATGGATATGGTGTTTTTGAAAGTCTCTTAGGGGAGAAATGTTTTGAAGTATATGGTATTTTACATCAAGGACATAAAAGAAGAACCATCTCGTAAAATTACAACTTTGTACGCCAAACGGTTTTGGAGGGATGAATAATTTAGTTTATGGAGCTAACCTCATTTGACACTTTAACGGTGGAACGTTTACAAATATTTCCTATTTCACCCTAGAATTTAAAATACATACCGCTATTTGAAATTTTGTCTTCGTACGTTAAACTACTTCGGAGGAAGGAATTAATATATTTTTTCGGATCTTAACACCCATTTAAACCTCTGAGGAGTTAAATTTGTTTCAAACCTTCGATTATTTAAAACCTAGGATATCATTTGATATTTTTTTTCTTTAATATGACCTTCGTCCATAGGACATTTGGCCATCAATAATGTATAGGGATAAAAATTGTTGCAGAAAAGAGAAAGAAAAAGGGACAACAAGTTAAAAGACATACAAAATAACAGAAATGACCTGGAACAGAGCAAAAAGGAAGCAAAACACACTTGAAATAAAGACACTTACTCTTTAGATATTAACACCAGTTTTTGTGAAGTATGTTGCAATTGCATTGTACACACGTAAGTCTCCAGTTGCCAGTAATAGCTGAATATGTGTGGGTAAGGGAACCCGAAGGTGCACAAGGGTACGGAACAATTCGCTGAGAAAGAATACAGTTCTACTGCACTCGAAGATAATGTGGTTCACATCTCCCGTGTTTCTTGCGCTACACGGACATTGTGCTGATTGGAGAACTCCAATCCTGTTGATGTGAGCGGTGAATCAAGCATGGTTGAACATCATCCGAATGATGGTAGTTACTTGGCCTCGGGCCCATCTGACGTCTTGATACCATGGTTTGTTGAATGCAGGCATAGTATCGTCCTTTGTGTTGAGTAGTCCTGTTCCACAGAGCTGTCCATTCAACATACGTTTTCCTTCTGCTAGTAACATAAAAATCAGTACAGGGAAGGCGTAATGAAAGGAATAAGCCAGTACGTGCACCTTGTTTGGCCAGACTGTCAACCAGATCATTGTATGGAAGTCCGGAATGTCCTTTCACCCATAAAAATGACACATATTTTCCGCGCGATTTCATGACAGACGATAATTCTAATATTTCATAGATGTAGGAGTGTGTTCGTATGTTTCGTCGAGGATGTCCCAATTTCCTAATAGCACTTTGAGAATCTGAAATGATAAATATCTTATGAAAATTTCTGGATTGTGAGTAATACAGTGCTTCCCGGATGGCGACAACTTCAGCAGTGTAGACGGATGCTTCAATGGGAAGAGAAAAATGGCCATATTCCTGTGTTTGCACGCAAAAATATGCAAAACCAACTGAATCTGTTAATTTTGCACCGTCGGTATAAATGTGGATGTAGTTGGACCAAGTAGATTAAATAA
The DNA here is from genome assembly GCF_040414725.1 of Anabrus simplex. Classification (NCBI taxonomy): domain Eukaryota; kingdom Metazoa; phylum Arthropoda; class Insecta; order Orthoptera; family Tettigoniidae; genus Anabrus; species Anabrus simplex. The sequence continues at coordinate 439,527,761 of NC_090267.1, forward strand.
AATCAATTACGTGTTTATTTGGGGCAGGTTTTTCTAGCAGGTACCTGGGGACATAATATGTGGAAGGTGAAGATATCGAACAGGCGTAGTTACAATGGAATGCCGGAATTGTGTGGGACTTCAAAGTCAAGGGTAGACAGAACTTCAGTCTCTTAAACATTCTAGAAGTAGAGGTGGATGTTTTCCATGACGTTCGCGATATTGGTTGTGCAGAAGTTGTAGGCTCTTGAATAACGGGTGATCCTCCAGAGTAGAACGTTGAAGGAGAAATTTAGTTGCCAGTAGTTTCCTTCTCAAGTACAGGGGTTGTTCATGAGCTTCGACCTGTAGAGCATTTGTAGGCGTTGACGTACTCTGAGAGCACGAAATTGTAGGACATTTAATTTCTCCAGAACATACTTCGGAGCACTGCTGTACAACATACTGCCATAGTCAATAACTGTCCGTATCAAGGAGCGGTAAAGAATGGGCAAAGAGACGGGAGCAGCGCCCCACCAATGCGGGTTTAGAAACGAAGGACGTTCAGTGCACGCAGTGCCCGTGTGTGGATGTAAGCAATAATGTCCACTCCAAGTGAGTTTGCTATCCAAATGTATACCCAGGAGGCGAACAGTAGACTTCACAGGAAAAGAATATTGTCCAAGTTGAATAGTAGAAGACGGAAGAACCAGTTTCTGTTTGGTGAATATATTGACGGATGATTTTGTAGGAGAAAGTCCACTCTGTGTAGTTCATTCTTGAAGACATTGTGATGCTGTGTGCAGACGCTGAAGAGTAATTGTCAAATTGATTGAAGAAATATAAATGCAGACATCCTCAGCATATTGCAAGACACGGACGGCGGAACTAAATATTGAGTCCAAGTCAGAGGTGTAGATAGCATAGAGTAAGGGACTTAATACACTGCCCTATGGAAGGCATTTAGAGACTGTACGCGGTCCAATAAAAGTAGGGCCGTTCCGAACGTATATAGTGCGTTCTTTAATCAAAGTCGCAATGCCGAAGATAAGAGATCTTGGTAGTTTCAAGGCTGCTAACTTACGCAACAGTAGAGATACGTACACATTGTCGTAAGCAGAACCAATGTTCAAGCAAAGTGCGGCCAGATAACCCCGAGTTTGAAGAGTTTGGTGGATGGGTAAATAGTGCATGGTGAGATATAAAGAGTATGCAACAAAATTTCAATCGCATAACGGTCCGAACAGATGACATATGGCAAAGTTTTCTAAGACACTGTATTCAAGAGTGTAGAAGAACACAATGTAACATCAACAGCAGAAGGACGCTGTCCAAGTCGAGGGACGAGAGATGGAGATCCATCAATTTAAAATAAAAAAGTTAATTTCGACGAGGATGTTCAATAGGGCAGTACCCGCAGCATCGGTGAACGCACAACCCCAGGCTTCACAATGTGCATTCAGATCTCCACATATTAAGTATGGCGGGTCGAGTTGTGATATCAGAGTGTACCATTCGTTAAGCTCAATCACACATCGAGGAGGGCAATACATTGATAACAGGGTAAAAGGCTTGGGAGGCAAGTCTATCCGTACAGCTGCGGCCTGGAAAGAAGGCACTTGTCTAAAATTCAGATGGATCATCTTATGTCGTACTTGAGAGGAAACAAGGAGAGCTGCTCCACCGTAACCATCCACACTATCATCTCTGTACACTCTGAAGCCTCTAAACCGCACCGCCAGATCTGGAGATGTCCAACTTTCAGATATGGCAACGACAGAAATCTGCCTGTTATGAATCTCCTTTAATAAACTGTCTTTGTTAGCTGTCAAAGAATGAGCGTTCCACTGTAATATTTTTAGATTAATTACCATTGTTATCATTTGATATTTTAACTTCGTAATTGAGACGGTTTCATATAAATGTATATTTCTGTCATCAATCCTCATCCCCCATTATTTGAAATGCAATTCTTATTTTTATCCTCATAAAAAGAATTGAACTCCTTTTACACCCCCTTAAGTTTTCCCTCCCCCACCCCCAACAATAAATGCGTGTTTATTTGTAAAGGAGATTCGAAATACTTATTTTTACGTCCGTAACATCCTTCGCTTTTGTGATATAATTATCCTCATACAAAGAATTAAACTCATTTTTCAATTCATGTACTCATTTTTAATTGGATTTTCCAAAAACAAAAGAATGCGCATTACTTTATTTTTAAAGAAGATTTCAAATAGAAATGTTCATGTCTGTAACATGTCCAGTTTTTGAGATATAAGTATCCTCATAAAAATTCAATCACTTTTCAGTCCTTTCTACACCCCGTTTAAGTGGATTTTAAGAAAACAAAAAAAATATGTTTCTTTATTTTTAAAGGAGATTCAAGTACCAATTTTGACGTCTGTAATACCTTCATATTTTGAGATACCAGTATCCTAATCAAAATAATTCAGCCCCTCTTTTAGTCCCTTTACCCCCCCCCCCAAGTGATTTTTCCGAAAACAAAAAAGTATGTGTTACTTGATTTTTAAGAGATTAAAAATACCAATTTTTACGTCTGTGACGTGATCCGTTTTTGAGATATACTCATTTTAAAAATGTTCATGTCTGTAACATGTCCAGTTTTTGAGATATAAGTATCCTCTTAAAAATTCAATCACTTTTCAGTCCTTTTTACACCCCCTTTAAGTGGATTTTCCTGTTCACCCCCCCTACCTCTTAAGTAAATTTTCCAACAAAAAAATACGTGTTTCTGTATTCTTAAAGGAAATTCCAAAGACCTATTTTCATGACTGTAACATCTTCCTTTTTTTTTTTTTTTTTTTTTTGCTAGGGGCTTTACGTCGCACCGACACAGATAGGTCTTATGGCGACGATAGGATAGGAAAGGCCTAGGAGTTGGAAAGAAGCGGCCGTGGCCTTAATTAAGGTACAGTCCCAGCATTTGCCTGGTGTGAAAATGGGAAACCACGGAAAACCATATTCAGGGCTGCCGATAGTGGGATTCGAACCTACTATCTCCCGGATGCAAGCTCACAGCCGCGCGCCTCTACGCGCACGGCCAACTCGCCCGGTCTTCCGTTTTTTAGAGACGTAAGTATTCACATAAAAGGTATTCAATCCTTCTTTTTCACCTTTTTTTCACCCCCATTAACCGGATTTTCCGAAAACAAAACAAAATACGTATCTCTTTACTTTAGAGGAGATTCCAAATACCAATTTTATGTCTTTAAACTGTTCAATTTTCGAGATATAGATACATTCATTTTAAAAATGAACCCCCCCCCCTTTTTCCCCACACTTAGCGACGGAATATCCAAAAATCCTCCCTTAATAAGTACCTAGATCTTATATGAATATATCCCCAAAATTTCATTTCTTTATGTCCAGTAGTTTTGGCTCGGCGATGATGAATCAGTCAGTAAATGAGGACAAGTAATTTTATATAGGCCTATATTTATATAGATAATAATAAGTCCTGAAAAGGGTGAATTGTTTAAATGAGCATATATGTATCTCAAAAACTTAAAAGTTTACAGACGTAAAAATCGGCATTTAGAATCTCCTTTAAAAAAGAAGCATGTCTTCTTTATTTTCGTAAAATCTCCTTGGTGGGGCGGCGAGGGGGTGAATAAAGGTGAAATATGGGTTGAATACATTTTATGAGAATACTTTTATCCACTTTAGGGGAATGAAACAATTGAAAAATTAGTTGAATTCTGTGAATGAGGATACTTATATCTCAAAAACTAAAGATGTTACAGACGTGAACATTGACATTTGGAATCTCTTTTAAAAATCCTCTTAACAGGGATGAAATAATTTAAAAATTTGTTCAATAATTTGTATGAGGATACTTACATGTAAAAAACTAAAGATGTTACAGACGTTAAAATTGGTATTTGGAATCTCCTTTAAAAATGAAGAAACACGCATTTGGGGGGGGGGGGTCAAAGGAATTGTTTTTTCGCTAGTTGCTTTACATCACACCGACACATATAGGTTTTATGGCGACGATGGGATAGGAAGGGGCTAGGAGTGGAAGGAAGCGGCCGTGACCTTACTTAAGGTACAGCTCCAACATATGCCTGGTGTGAAAATGGGAAACCACGGAAAACCATCTTCAGGGCTGCCGACAGTGGGGTTCGAACCCACTATCTCCCGGATGCAAGTGAAGTCTCTTTATGAGGATACATTTATCTCAAGAACTGAAGATATTACAGTCATGATAATTGGTCATTGGAAGCTCCGGTATAAATAAAGAAAAACGTACTTCTTGTTTTTGGGAAATTCACTTAAGGGGGAGGGTGAAAGGAAGTGCAAAAAAATGAATTATTTTTATGGAGATACTTATATCTCAAAAACTGAAGGTTACAGACGTGAAAATTTGTATTTGGAATCTCCTTTAAAAACAAAGAAACATGCATTTGTTTTGGAGGGGGAATCAACTTAACGGGGGGTGGGGGCTGAAAAAGGAGTTGAATTTTTTTTTTTATGAGGATGCTTATATCTCAAAAACTGAAGATGTTACAGACATGAACATTTGTATTTGGAATCTTCTTTCAAAGCAAATAAATATCTACTAACATTTTGTTTTTGGAAAATCCACTTAGGGCGGTGTGTGTGTGTGAATGAAATTAGTTGAATTCGTTGTATGAGGGTACCTGTATCTCAAAAACGAAAAATGTCACAGACGTGAAAACTGGTATTTGGAATCTCTTTTAGAAAAACACGTATTTTTTTGTTTTCGAAAAATCCACTTAAGGGGTTGAAAACAACTGAAAACGCGGGTGAATTTTTAAAATGGATACCGGTATTCCTACAGCATATCACAAAATATTAACATGTTACAGATGTGAAACCTGATACAATGACATGCATTTTTTTGTTTTCGAAAAAGGTACTTAACGAGGGGTGAAAAGAATCGTCCTTAAACATGAAGAAACACGTATCTTTAAGTTTTCGGAAAATCCATTTAGGTGGGAGTGGAGGAAGGACTGATAAAGGGGTTCAATTATTTTTATGGGGATACTTATATTTCAAAAACTAAAGATGTTACAGACGTGGAAATAGGCACAGTATTTGGAAGCTCTTTTAAAAATAAAAGCGACTTTTTTCCGACTTGAGAGAAAACTGTTTCTCACATGTACAGTTCTATGTCGCATGGTCATCTAAGCCCCAAAAGGCAATACCACAAACGTGGTTTACAATCAGTGTCTGGGGTAAATGAAAATTATTTTTCGGTAAATTTTTATACTTCAGGGATTTTCAGATGTCTCAGTATGGTACCGAGGAACGGTTACTTTTAACAAATTACGAAATCCACGCGAGCGAAGCCGGGGGCAACTGCTGCTATAATAATAATAATAATAAGAAGAAGAAGAAGATATTGACATGGAGGTGGCAGGTAGAATGAAGAAAGCCAGACAGAAGCTGGATGGATTGCGTGCGGTAAGATCTCAGGGAGAAGCAGTTTACAGAAATGGAAACGACTTGTCAGAAACGTCGATCCCGCATGAACGGGGAAAGACGGAAGAGAATACGTTTATTTATTTATTTATTTATTTATTTATTTTTACAAGTTGCTTTACGTCTCACCGACGCAGATAAATTTTACGGCGATGATGGGATAGGGAAGGGCTAGGAGTAGGAACGATGCGGGCGGACCTTAATTAAGGTACAGGCTGGTGTGGAAATGGGAAACCACGGAAAATCAAAAATCATCTTCAGGACTGCCGACAGTGGGGTTCGAACCTACCATCTCTTGAATGCAAGCTCACAGCTGCCCGCCCCTAACCACACCATCAAGTCGCTTGGTAAGAAGAAGAAAAAGCTAAGTTTGAATACTGTAGTCATGTTCTAATTGTGTAAATCATCATCATAATTTATTGTTATTCTTCGTACACTTTTATTGCTTAGTAGCCGTAGATGTTTTCATTGTAGTCTATTTCTTTTAATTCTGCACAAGTATTGTATTTTCTGGTTAGATGGAAGAGAGGGCCTAATGGCATTAATCTTGCCAGGCAAAATAAATCCATTTTGTGCTGTGTTGTATTGCATACACGAGAAAAGTAAACTTTGAGTAGACATCTTGATGCTCTATAGAGAATGCTCCATGAGCCTATTTTTCCTCTACCAGTTAATTTTACACGGAGGTTTCAGGGATGTCACAGGAGAGGATGACAGGCTCGTCCGGAAGGATACTGCGGCAAGCCGATAAGAAGCATGAATATGTTGTGGTTGCTATAAGTCACGCATGTTATCTATAGTTCTTCCTGTAGGAATCATATACGCCTCGTCCCCTATAGGATAAAAAACACCGCATTCCTGTACACCGCTATCGACGCGCCACAGACCCAAGCTCAGTGAGCGCAAATACCAATTTATAGCATCAGTAGTCAGTTGTCCTAACTGAAATTCGTGTCAGGAAAGCTTAATTTATTAATTTCACCTTTTTATTTATTGGGCTTATATTGTCCGTATTGACTTTTACCTAATAATCTCACTACACTGAAAAACCAGGAGTTGATAAGAGTCCGCCTTGTCAATACTATACAAGAACTGTTTAATACATATTATTTAATCGTAAGTTACATGTTTCGAGAATAGAGTACATTCTCTTCAACAGCAAAACATACCTCCTAAAAATCTTGAGGACTTCAGCATCACATACTAGAAACTTCGCTGCTAGAGCGACGCATCACGTCGGCCGTGATAATACAAATACCCTACAAATAAAATAAAAAGCTGTTACTATAATTCATCTCATAACAATAATCTCATTCCCATTACTGGGATTACAATAAAAAAGCTTCAGCTGTTATATGTAAATAAATTATGTCGTCTGATTTTACTTTTAAATTATTATTAAAAACGTATCTTCCGTATTAGTTAGGTGGAACTTCTCTGAACTAGGGATGGGGGCGATATATCGGTTTTTATGAAATACCGATATTTTCATTTCGATTTGTCGATATATTGATAGTGAAAATGTTATTCAGTTAATCTCAAAATATATCGTTTTTTCCATTAATGTATCGTTTTCTTTGAATAATAATAATAATAATAATAATAATAATAATAATAATAATAACAATAATAAACCAAGATCACACAATAGGAAGCGGACCGGCAACACCTGGTCGCAAGAAAGTAAAGAAGCCCATTCCGGAAGGATGAAGAAATACTGAGCTGATCGAAAGAAGATCTAGAAATGAATGATGCTTAACGTGGTCCGTAGTAGATCCTAAAACCCAAGTGAAAAACAAAAATAATATTGTACATTCATCAAATAGTGGTCCAAGAATTATTGTGGTGAAGGGATTAAACCATAAATATTAATGTAAGTATGTAAATTTATATGATATAACGATTTTTAGAAGCCTCCGTGGCTCAGGCGGCAGAGCGCCGGCCCCTCACCGCTGGATACCGTGGTTCAAATCCCGGTCACTCCATGTGAGATTCGTGCTGAGCAAAGCAGAAGCAGGACAGGTTTTCCTCCGGGTACTCCGGTTTTCCCAGTATTATTTCATTCCAGCAACTCTCTCCATTAACCTAGACGAGTGCGACAGGCTTCGGCAGCCGGCACATTTCTTGTCCTCGCCGCTAGATGGGGGCTTCATTCATTCCATTTCTGACCCGGTCAAATGACTGGAAACAGGCTGTGGGTTTTCATTTTCATAACGGCTTTTACAAAAAAATAGTAATTTTATTTCTAAAAACAAAGCAATAAATAGCTACTTTTAAAATACACATATTGAGTCAAGATGTTTTAATTGGTAATATCATTCATTTAGTAATTTCATTAAGAATACTAATGCAGTATTTTACTAATTCCTGATGCTGAGAGAACGAATGAAAAAATTACCGAAACCATCATGAAAATTACCCTCCAGCACTGTGGAGGGAAGTTGATGGCAGTTATTGCCTCGCATTGTTCCTTGAAAAAAAATGGCGCATGGCTTTTCTTTTTTAGTGCCGGGAGTGCCCGAGGACAAGTTCGGCTCGCCAGATGCAGGTCTTCTGATTTGACACTCGTAGGTGACCTGCGCGTCGTGATGAGGATGAAATGATGATGAAGATGACACCTACACCCCGCCCCCGTGTCAGCGAAATTTACCAATTATGGTTAAAATTCCCTACACCACCGGGAATCGAAGCCGGGACTCCAGTGACCAAAGGCCAGCACGCTAACTATTTAGCCATGGAGCCGGACATACAGTTCCTTAAAGAAATACAACTAAAGAGCTAATAGATAACAATTATGAAGCTTATGTATCCAAGTTTAAGACTTTCGAATTTGTTGCATTAATAATAGAAATATGGATGGACATTCAGATGAAAAGATTTTTAGGGGTTACTCTGCACTTTGCAAAGAAAAAGGAATTAAATTCTGTAAATACTAGAGTATATGAGCTGAATGAGTCACACACGTTAAATTCAACTATGTGATCAAAAGTATCCGGACACCCCCAAAAACATACGTTTTTCATCTTAGGTGCATTGTGCTGCCACCTATTGCCAGGTACTCCATAGCAGCGACCTCAGTAGTCATTCGACAAAGTGAGAGAGCAGAATGGGGCGCTCCGCGGACCTCACGGACTTCGAACGTGCTCAGGTGATTGGGTGTCACTTGTGTCAGAAGTCCGTACGCGAGATTTCCACACTCCTAAACATCCCTAGATCCACTTTTTCTGATGTGATAGTGAAGTGGAAACGTGAAGGGACATGTACAGCACGAGAGCGTACAGGCCGACCTCGTCTGTTGACTGACAGACCGCCGACAGTTGAAGAGGGTCGTCAAGTGAAATAGGCAAGCATTTCTCCAGACCATACCACAGGAATTCCAAACTGCATCAGGATCCACTCCAAGTACTATGATAGTTCGGCGGGAGGTGAGAAAACTTGGATTTCATGGTCAAGCGGCTGCCCATAAGCCACACATCACGCAGGTCAATGCCAAACGACTCCTCGCTTGGTGTAAGGAGCGTAAACATTGGACGATTGAACAGTGGAAAAACGTTGTGTGGAGTGACGAATCACGGTACACAATGTGGCGATGCGGTGGCAGGGTGTGGGTATGGCGAATGCCCGTTGAACGTCATCTCACAGCGTGTGTAGAGCCAACAGTAAAATTCGGAGGCGATGGTGTTATGGTGTGGTCGTGCTTTTCATGGAAGGGGCTTGCACCCCTTGTTGTTTTGTGTGGCACTATCACAGCACAGGCATACATTGATGTTTTAAGCACCTTCTTGTTTTCCACCGTTGAAGAGCACTTCGGGAATGGCGATTGCATCCTTCAACACGATCGAGCACCTGTTAATAATGCACGACCTGTGGCGGAGTGGCTACACGACAATAACATCCCTGTAATTGACTGGGCTGCAAAGAGTCCCGATCTGAATTCCATAGAACACCTTTGGGATGTTTTGGAACGCCGACTTCGTGCCAGGCCTCACCGACCGACATCGCTACCTCTTCTCAGTGCAACGCTCCGTGAAGAATGGGCTGTCATTCCCCAAGCAACCTTCCAGCACGTAACTGAACGTATGCCTGCGAGAGTGGAAGCTGCCATCAAGGCTAACGGTGGGCCATGCTCAAATCTCGGCGCGTATCGGGTCGGCTCGATCCCGCTCGAACACGGGTATCGTTTGCACCTCACTAGCTGTAGCCCGAGTCGAGTCAGACACCGCCTTCGGTCACGTGACTGCTCGAACTTGCTTCGAACAGGCTCGAACCTCGGCGCGTATCGGGACGGCTAGATCCTGCTCAAGCCGGGCTGAGTGGCTCAGACGGTTAAGGCGCTGGCCTTCTAACCCCAACTTGGCAGGTTCGATCCTGGCTCAGTCCGGTGGTATTTGAAGGTGCTCAAATACGATAGCCCCGTGTCGGTAGATTTACTGGCACGTAAAAGAACTCCTGCGGGACTAAATTCCGGCACCTCGGCGTCTCCGAAGACCTTAAAAAGTAGTTAGTGGGACGTAAAGCAAATAACATTATTATTATTATTATTATTATTATTATTATTATTATTATTATTATTATTATCCTGCTCGAACATGGGTATCGTTTGCCCATCACTAGCTGTAGCCCGACTCAGACTCCGCCTTCGGTCAAGTGACTGCTCAAGCTTTTTCGAACAGGCTCGAACCTCGGCGCGTATCGGGTCGGCTCGATCCCGCTCGAACACGGGTATCGTTTGCACCTCACTAGCTGTAGCCCGAGTCAGACACCGCCTTCGGTCACGTGACTGCTCGAGCTTGCTTCGAACAGGCTCGAACCTCGGCGCGTATCGGGTCGGCTCGATCCTGCGCGAACATGGGTATCGTTTGCACCTCACACTGATAACTTTCACATATTACTACATTCAGTCATTGACGTATATCTTATGGGGAATAAAGATTGTCCATAAAATTAGAAGGCTTACATTATGATAATATACAATGAAAAGGACAAAGCATGTATCCGTAATATTCCCCGCGTATTAACATAAGTATTTCCTCCCAAGGCAGTAATTGTGTGCCTTGTAACAACTGTACGTTTGGCGCAACATTATGAATAAAAAACCAAACCAAACCCCATGGCGCAACAGCCCTGAAGGGCCATGGCCTACCAAGCGACCGCTGCTCAGCCCGAAGGTCTGCAGATTACGAGGTGTCGTGTGGTCAGCACGACAGATCCTCTCGTGTGTTATTCTTGGCTTTCTAGGCCATGCAAAATTATGAATACAGTAATATTATTGTTACAATGTCCTGCTTTGGGTGCCTAGACAGCTGTGCAGCGCGGCAGGCGATGTTCTCCTTCTGTCCTCAATGTTGAGGGGTTTGAATCCACTCCTTGGGAGAGAATCACCTTTTTTGCTGGTATAGAAGAATTTGAATAAGAAAGGATTGACATCTCATCAATCGTGTACACAAATACATGTATACATATTATTATGCAGCAATGTTACTGTCTGATTGCGTGAAATATATATGAAAATCAAAAGTGACTCGAGGTTTCAAGCTGTATCCTTTACCATAATTCAGGTCAATCGGTTCGGTAGTTTTCGAGTCCATCAGGAACAAATAATACAACATCTTATGGTGTCAAAAATCCTGACTCTGTCCGGTATCGAACCCGGGACCTCTGTGACCAAAGGCCAACACGCTAACCATTGAGCTATGCAGCCGAGCGAGAAATGTGTCAACAACTATGTAACTATTACGACACGTGTAATGGTTTCCTTTTTCTGTATTTATACGGCCCAAACAACACATTTTAGTAGACAGTTGGTTTATTCGGATGGAGGCATTTGTAACGAATCATCGCACAAACACAAATTTTGATTGTCTCCAATATATAGGTATGGGTCGAAATTATATTACGTACATAAGACACGGAAGTAACAGTAAAGAGGACGAACCGGTACTGTCCACCATAATACTCTTACATATCCTTCTCAAGTATGCTGGGTGTTAGTAACAGCAAGGCGCTATGTTGCGGCGCGTACAAAAGCTCGAGCAAAGCTCGAACTCTGACGTCATCTGTTCGAGCAGCTTGAGCCGGGCTCAAACACATCACTAGTAATAACTGTCCAAGGAAACTGTGTAGATCGTCGCACCATACATGGCAGGCTGGGCGGCTCCAGGTTTCCGGTGTTCAGTGGTGCGAAAATAGTAATGACCTAATTAACATCATATTGCTTAATTTTTTCCTTAATTTAACACACAAGTTCCCTTCAAAGGAACTTCCAAAAATTCTAATACTGAAACATGTTGGACATTAGTTTGTGAATTGATTTGCAAATTTAAACGTTGAAATTTATTCCACAGAATTTGCCAGAAGATTGCGAGTAGTAATAACGGGATATCATATGAATAGAACTTATTCCTTCAACCTCAACCTCATTCTTTCTTTTTATATAACAAAAGATGTTTTCTTCAGCATAACATATAGTTAGTTTACTCCATGAACATTGTACCGTGAATTATCACTGGCGAAACCTACAGAAGGTGCGGCCTCCATAGGGTCTGGACTTCCCGAGAATATAGCACAACCCAGAGGGCAAGAACACAGATAACCGAGGAAATCAGATTAACAAATTTATTTAACAAATAGGTAAACACCAAGAAAAGTAAAAAAAGATTAAAGTATTTAAACACGAACATCACCCAGGCTCCTCCGACACGTGCTCAATTGTAATTTACAGGGATCCAGCCCCTGTTCACAGTTCATCACCCAAAAACAGTGTAAAAGGCAATTCTGGATAAAACTTATTGATAAACCGCCACCTCAGGTGGCTCAAGGAGGAGCGCAATTTTCCCTCAACATGACATACCACGATACCATATACATATATATACTTTCAACCACTAAGGGCACAAGCGCCCAATAAATTAAGTTGCAGTAAGACTGCAATAAACGGTCCCAAGAGGTTCACACATACTTTACAATTTAGAGGTAACTGTGCCTTTATAACAACTTGAAACAACTCTAGCGCCTATTCAGTGGTTGTAATCAAATAATGTCCTCCCATCGTCTGTGATCGTTACGTAAGTTCAGGGTGCTTACCTCCCATACCCCCTAGCGGTCCGGGGTTCGAAGGCGGTGCGTGAGATGCTCAAGTCAGAGAGCAAGGCAAGAATGACACTTGCTCCCAGCCAGGCCGCACAGGCTGACCAAGAGAAGCCGTGACGCGAGACCACGTGACGCGAGGCGACACTGTGTGTCTGCGTAAAGAGCTTGGCGCATCCGCAGGGGTACGGGAGGGAAGGCAGAGGGGAGGCAGCACAGGCCGGGCCGTTCCCAGGGCGGAAATAGTTCCTTTACCCTGGGAGCATCTTTTAGGAATAATTTTATTATTATTATTTGCCCAAAGGGACAACAACGGGCGAAAAAACACAATAATGTACCAAAATTGAAAAACATTAAAACAGGCACAACAAATAGTATGAGAGGGGAGAGGATATCAAATACATGGCTCAGATCTCCCCCCCTAAAGCACCAACCAGGGTGAGCAATAAATTTTATGAATAAAATACTCTTGCAGTATAGTCCATACACTTGCCCATAGGCTAATAATAATAAAAAACTTGCCTTACAATTAATAAGCTATATAAATTACTTGGAGTACAATAAAAGAAATTCTTGAATAATAGACGACAGTTCTTGTAGTATTATAGACGAAAGTTCTTGTAGTATAATAGACGAAAGTTCTTGTCATAATATCCCGGGATGTAGACAAGTAACAACTTCAGCTTAATTCAATTAGTTAATTAATAGCTTCACCAAGTGACATCTCAGTAAATTTTCGAGACCAAACCGGCCTCACACACCATCACCAATACAACCAAAATTATCTTCTCAAACAGCTGGACAGTTCTCGTGGTAGACACACGCCACGTGACGAAAGGCAGTAGCGACCTGCACAACTAGGTCAGCAGTAGGCTGGCAGTAGATAGTCCAACAAGAGCAAGGCCGAAGGCTCGGGAACTGGAGACGAGGCACACCAAGGCAGCCCACACGGGGGGCCCTTCCCATGCAGGCACGGGCGAAGATAGTCATTCCAGTACACTGTAAAACAAATCAAGCGCCAGCAATTGTGTCGAATAGACGGCCAGCACATTGGGGAGATGCAAGCAAGAGATGGTTCGAAGAACCGGACCGGGGTATGGGAGTGATAAGGGAGAAACAGGACTCCGGGAGGACTCACATAATCATTAAACATACCACTAAAATTTTTAAATCCAAAGAAAATAGCTCCTCTTTAGGCAGAACACGTGTCAAGGGAACCGGAGGGAAGGAAAACACAAGGAAAAGAATGACCGGAAAAAAAAACTCATAGCAAACAAATGCCACAAAACCTAGATAGCACTAGGCAGCCTTAACCTGGGACAAATGGACTCGGAACACTCTCTCCGTGTCCGGATCTTTCACCAACAGGGTGACTGGTGTCAAGAAATCAATAATTTCGCAGGGCCCGCGAAATCGAGGAGCGAGTTTTCCAGAAGGAACGAAATTCTTAACAAAGACCCTGTCACCGACGGCAAGATCGGTAGGACGGCGCCCCTTATCATAGCGCTCCCTTTTCTTCTCATACGAGACCTTCAGATTTTGCTTAGCCTTTCTCCAAACGGCCCTGATGTTAGGGGGATCGATCTTTTCAGGCAACAACTCATTTATATTCCACAAGTTGGTGAGCGGAGAGTTAGGAACGAAAGAAAACATGAGAGAATTAGGGGAAAATTTATGAGCCTCGTGTACCGCAGAATTGAAAGCAAATGCAAGCCAAGGCAACGACGTGTCCCACCTCAAAACATCGTCGTGGTGAAATGCAATGAGCGCAGACCGCAAATTTCGGTTAACCCTCTCGGCGTAAGAAGGTTGTGGGTAATAGGGGGATGTGGTAACATGAGAAATGGACAAACTGAAACAAAATTTCTTAAACAGGTTCGATGTAAAGGCCTTGGCGTTGTCAGAGACCAAGTACTGGCAAGGACCAAAGGACGAAAATATGGACTTCATACATCTAATAGTGGTCTCAGAAGTGGCTAACCTCGTCGGAATCAACCAGGAAAAACGGGTAAAACCATCCACACAAACGAAAACGAACCTATTACCATCAGTCCTAGTTTTCGGCAAGGGACCTACATAATCGATATAGAGCCGCTGCATAGGGAGGGTAGCTTGGCTAGAAGACAGCAAGCCTACACGTGTGTTAGGAGAAGGCTTACTGAGCGCACAAACCTTACATGCTTTAACAAGTTCCCGTACTTCAGCGTCCAACCCTTTCCAAATAAAATTTTCCCTAATCTTCTCCCTGGTCTTAAATACACCTAGGTGGCCCCCGAGAGGAGTTTCGTGAAAGTATTTAAAAATCATAGGCACCAGGACTGAGGGAATAACGACCTTCATTTTATGATCGTGACGGGCGGGACAACACAGTACGCCATTCCTTAACACATAAGGATCAATAATTTTACCTTCCTTAAGATCTTGAACAATCGGTCCCAAAATAGGGTCCTCCACTTGAAACTTAGCAACGTCATGATACAGTAATGGGGTATCAGACAAGATAGCCCCCGCTAAGGGTAAGGACAAGGGAACCTCAACACTTGACGATTCGCCCTCCTGAGAAGGCTGATCCGAAAACATGCGACTAAGAGAGTCGGCGACTACGTTGTCCGAACCACGAATATGACGTACGCTGAACTGAAAAGCTGAAATCCTAATGGCCCAACGGGCCAGACGGCCGGTTTTCCTAGGTTTCCCTAAAACCCAACTCAGAGCCTGATTGTCGGTCTCGAGTTCGAACCTTTCATGCTCTAGGTAAATACGAAACTTTTCCAAAGCGAACAATACCGCCAATCCTTCTAGCTCGTACACAGAATACTTGGCTTCGACAGAAGACAAGGTCCTAGAAGCATATGCAATGGGACGTCTCCCCAATTCCGACTCCTGCAACAGGACAGCCGCAACGGCAGACGCCGACGCATCAGTCTGAACAATGAAAGGCTTGGAAAAGTCTGGCATAGCCAACACCGGAGCGTTAGATATGGCCAACTTTAAATCATCAAATGCAGCTTGTTGGGAGGGCCCCCATTCAAATTTAACCCCTTTACGTCGGAGGGCGTTAAGAGGCCCGGCTCGATTGGCAAAATTTGGAATGAATTTTCGAAAAAAATTCACCATCCCAACAAAGCGAGCAACACCCTTAACATCCAGAGGAGGTTTGAACTGGCGAATGGCCTCGGTACGAGAATGATCAACAGAGACGCCATTGGATGACACGATATGTCCCAAGAAGGACATATGGGGCTTGGCAAAGGATACCTTAGAAAGTTTGACCGTGAGACCAGCCTTGCGAAGACGGGACAACACTTCCCTCAAATGGCGGAGATGATCCTCAAAGGTTTCGGAAAAAATTACGACATCATCCAGGTAGTGATAAAGATAGTTGAACTTGATGTCAGAAAACAGTTGATCGAGCAGCCTAGTGAGGACAGCAGCGCCAGTGGAAATACCGAAAGGCAAACGGCAAAATTCGTAAAGATTCCAGTCCGTAGCGAAGGCTGTCAAGTGACGAGACTCTTCAGCTAACGGAATCTGGTAATACGCCTGATTTAAATCTAAAACTGTAAAATATCTAGCCTTCTTGAACCATGAGAAGCAAGAATGCAGATCAGGGAGAGGAACTGACTGCAATACGACTTTCTTATTCAATGCCCTATAGTCCAAAACAGGTCGATAACCACCTTGAGGCTTCGGGACAAGGAAGATGGGGGAGGAGTAGGCAGAAGTAGACGGCCGAATAATGCCCTGATCCAACATTTTATTGACTATCTCCTTTAACGCTTGCATTTTGGGAGGAGCCAAGCGATAGGGCGGTGACCTAATCGGAACCGAGTCCGTGACCTCGATCTTGTACTCTAAAAGATTCGTCATCCCCAATTCTTCGGTGAAAACGTCCGGGAAGTCATCACATATTTCCCTAATACATTCAGCTTGATTCTCGGGCAAATAACTAAGGTCTAATGCCATTTGGTCCTGAGGAGGTGAGGCAACACATGAAGAAGAAGAATTACACATAAATAAGGGTATCTTAGTAGCCTTACAGAATTTAAACCAGCAGGAGCCCTCCTGCATATCCAACAGGAGCCCAGTATGTGCAAAAAAATTAGAACCGAGGATTATAGGATATGGCAAATTTTTTGTTACATAAAGGGGAAATTTCCAGGAGAAATTAGCCAGTCGAACTTTACACTTTACCACACCGGAAACTTCCACTCTGGAAGAATTTGCAGCAACAAACGACAGAGATACAGGCAGTACATCAGAAAATTTACAAACAGAACCATTGAGAGCAAACCACTTCTCACCGATAAACGAGACTACGCTTCCCGAGTCCAAAAGGGCCGATACCGGTTCATTATTTATCTCTACCTTGACGAAGGGGGCTAATCCCTTGACCTCGGTGGATATGGCTAAACACTGATCGGGACACCCAAGAGAATATTCGCGGGAAGAAGGGCGAGCATAACCTGATTCTACAGGCGATAGACCGGGGAGGCCAACACTTCCCGCTTCCCGATCTAGTCAGCTAACATTTGGCTTACGCGAACACTGCCGCGCCACGTGGCCAGGAACCCCACACCTGAAACATACAACATTAGAAGGCCTAGACTGAACCCTGGTGCCCGAACTGGCACCCGACACCTGTGCGCCAGTAGAACGAGCAGGGCACTTATTTCGAAGATGATCGGAAGCCCCGCAACCAAAACATCTTTTTAATGGGGCAGGTTTATTAACCAACGAAGAACCAGAATTATCACAGGGCAAGGAAGAAGTATTCTCAACTCGAAGTGAATCAGCATGCCGAAAACCCTCCGCAGACACAACCATCGCTTCCAACTCTTCAAAATTACGAGGCTGGGACGCGAAGCATAAACATGAACGGTATAAGGGAGAAATGCCCTCCACGATTGTAGCTACAATTTGCTCTTCAGTGAAATTCAGCGCAAAAACCTTGGCATAAAACTTGATATCCGAAATAAACTCCGATAGAGACTCATCCAGGCGCTGCACTCTGAAATAAAATTTCTGGACTAACGAATGTAGAGCCCTAGGAGGAATAAACTGAGCCAATAAATGAGCATGAAACTGATGTAGTGAGGATTGACTCGAAATAGCATTTACTATTTTATTTGACAAAACCCCAACCGTGTATGGATAAATAATCTGTAGAATTTGAGCATGCGTTAACCCAAAGACTAAGGCATGATCCAAAAACTCAACCAGAAACCGAAGAAAAGAAACCACATCGCTTGCCGAGTTTACTGAGTAACGAGGGGCACCTTTCAACATCATATTCAAAGGATGAGGCATATTCGAAAAAGGCGAGCTCAAAGGTGGCACAGTGGACTGTTGATTCAACGGGCGACAATCAGCAGGAGCATTTAAATGAACAGACTGCCGCGGTGGAAGCGAAGCTCTCTCCTCGTCAAGCTCACAGCTACGAGTCTGTTGATTCAACTCGTCTTCCACCTGGGCAGGAGGGGGAAGTACGGGCTTAGATTTAATGGAAAGCCCTGCTAACCAGGCCTCCACCTTCTCTAAAAGGTCAGCTGATGTGTCCTTTAACTCGAGAACCTGACCCGATATCTCTTCCTTCAATTCCAGGGAAAGGAGATCTTCCACTCGTTGACAATAGTGATTTAATCTACCCTGTAGTCTCTTGAGTTGATGAGGAGAAGCCACATCATTCTCCAGAAAATCCATCACAGATGCAATATTAGTAAGGTTAGCCTGAATAAGGGACAGCGCGCTAGCGACCTCACCTTCAGTAAAATGGGGTACCGTAATCGGTCTATTTAAGTTATTCCGTAACAAAATTTCATCGGCCTTGACGGTGCCTTTAGACTCTAAGTTACGTATCCCAAGTTCATACAAAAGCTCCTCCTTCCGCAGGGAACCCGGATAAGGTATGTCTCGAATGGACATGGTTGAATTGATATAAACCACACAACTAGAGAAATCCCGGAAACGGAAAGAATGTTACGGGCTCAAATTCCTCGGCTAATCAAAAACAAGTCCAGATCCAACCACGCTCTGCTACCAGTTTTGTACCGTGAATTATCACTGGCGAAACCTACAGAAGGTGCGGCCTCCATAGGGTCTGGACTTCCCGAGAATATAGCACAACCCAGAGGGCAAGAACACAGATAGCCGAGGAAATCAGATTAACAAATTTATTTAACAAATAGGTAAACACCAAGAAAAGTAAAAAAAGATTAAAGTATTTAAACACGAACATCACCCAGGCTCCTCCGACACGTGCTCAATTGTAATTTACAGGGATCCAGCCCCTGTTCACAGTTCATCACCCAAAAACAGTGTAAAAGGCAATTCTGGATAAAACTTATTGATAAACCGCCACCTCAGGTGGCTCAAGGAGGAGCGCAATTTTCCCTTAACATGACATACCACGATACCATATACATATATATACTTTCAACCACTAAGGGCACAAGCGCCCAATAAATTAAGTTGCAGTAAGACTGCAATAAACGGTCCCAAGAGGTTCACACATACTTTACAATTTAGAGGTAACTGTGCCTTTATAACAACTTGAAACAACTCTAGCGCCTATTCAGTGGTTGTAATCAAATAATGTCCTCCCATCGTCTGTGATCGTTACGTAAGTTCAGGGTGCTTACCTCCCATACCCCCTAGCGGTCCGGGGTTCGAAGGCGGTGCGTGAGATGCTCAAGTCAGAGAGCAAGGCAAGAATGACACTTGCTCCCAGCCAGGCCGCACAGGCTGACCAAGAGAAGCCGTGACGCGAGACCACGTGACGCGAGGCGACACTGTGTGTCTGCGTAAAGAGCTTGGCGCATCCGCAGGGGTACGGGAGGGAAGGCAGAGGGGAGGCAGCACAGGCCGGGCCGTTCCCAGGGCGGAAATAGTTCCTTTACCCTGGGAGCATCTTTTAGGAATAATTTTATTATTATTATTTGCCCAAAGGGACAACAACGGGCGAAAAAACACAATAATGTACCAAAATTGAAAAACATTAAAACAGGCACAACAAATAGTATGAGAGGGGAGAGGATATCAAATACATGGCTCAAACATTATACAGTATCGCAGATTTCTACAATCGAGTACACACGGCACCGACACAACGCTAGAAATTAGGCCATCGTCCCCTACCTAGAGATGGCAAACGAATATCGATATATCGGAAAAATCGATGTTTTGAGATGGAAATACCGATATATTGAACCAATTACCTTTGTGTCCCAAGAATTTTGACTCTTAAAGTTACCACATGAGGCCCCATATTAATCGTAATGAGCTCGAATATATATTTATATCGCACAAGCAATAACATCAGAAAAGGTACGTGTATATATCTATGCAGATGATATGGTGATACCGAGCTCGATAGCTGCAGTCGCTTAAGTGCGGTCAGTATCCAGTATTCGGGAGATAGTAGATTCGAACCCCACTGTCGGCAGCCCTGAAAATGGTTTTCCGTGGTTTCCCATTTTCACACCAGGCAAATGCTGGGGCTGTACCTTCATTAAGGCCACGGCCGCTTCCTTCCCACTCCTAACCCTTTCCTGTCCCATCGTCGCCATAAGACCTATCTGTGTCGGTGCGACGTAAAACAACTAGCAAATATATATATATGGTAATAACATCAACAGACCAGGTAGAATTCCAGATTCCCTTTGATCAACTAGTGCACTGGACAAATTAAAATGAGCTACAAATTAGCGGAAAAAAAAAGACAGTGTCCATGAACTTCAGAAAAGGGGGACCACATGCCACTTTCTTTTACCAAAAGAAGAAACTAACAGCAGTGTCACACTCAGTCAGTTTTGAATGAACTCTCCTTGCGATTGGTCACTATCATTCATATCTTGTGCGATGTTAAAAGTTTTCTAACTTTTGAACAGTTAAAAATAACTTGTGCAGGTATTGTTTCAGTGTTATACTATTTCTATGAGGGGGCCCTATTTTGTTTTCTGCATGTGGGGCCCGTATCATGTTGGTTACACCTCTGAATAGACGTGGAACTAAACGATGACATAGAACCATGGGCGCCCGCAACGGGGAGCAAGGGGAAACGCTTGCCCTCCCCCCTCCCTGGAATTCTAAAAAGGTTAATGTTCGATTGTTTACCGGGAGAGTTGGCCGTGCGCGTAGAGGCGCGCGGCTTGTGAGCTTGCATCCGGGAGATCGTGGGTTCGAATCTTACTGTCGGCAGCCCTGAAGATGGTTTTCCGTGGTTTCCCATTTTCACACCAGGCAAATGCTGGGGCTATACCTTAATTAAGGCCACGGCCGCTTCCTTCCAACTCCTAGGCCTTTCCTATCCCATTGTCGCCATAAGACCTATCTGTGTCGGTGCAACGTAAAGCCCCTAGCAAAAAAAAAGTTCGATTGTTTAATATCATACCAGATTATTTAATAAACTGAACCTACTGCCAGTCATCTAGCATCTGTTATAACCGGAACTTTCTGTAAACAATGTAATGTTACTGACGTTATATTGGGTCTTACATTCAAGAAAATTGTTAATGTGCACCCCCCCTCCCCCCCACGGAAAAGATCCTGCGGGCGCCCATGCATAGGTGTACTTGCAAATAGGGGTATGGAAGCGCTTAGTTAATTAACAGAGGCTTGCAGACTGAACACTCAAAGCTCCTGTGGGTGGGTTGGTAGAATAACACCAACGATATCCCCTACCTGTCGTAAGAGGCGACTAAAAGGGGACCCAGCGGCTCTGACCTTGGGAGAGTGGGTTGGGGACCACGGGGCCCTTAGCTGAGTTCTGGCATTGCTTCCACTTACTTGTGCCAGCCTCCTCACTTTCATCTATACTATCCGACCTCCCTTGGTCAACGCTTGTTCTTTTCCGACCCCGACGGTATTAGGTATCAAGGCCTAGGAAGTCTTTCATTTCCACGCCCTTGTCTTCGTTTGGCCGATACGTTCATTTTTCGAAATGTCGGATCCCTTCCATTTTTTTCTCTCTGATTAGTGTTATAATAGAGGATGGTTGCCTAGTTGTACTTCCTCTTAAAACAATAACCACCACCACAAAACCTCAAAGGCATGCCAGTCTATAATTATGGATTTACAAGTGGTAAAGTTTTGCTCCTGGTCACCTCTTATAAAGTTGACGACAAGCATTGCTGTGTAATGCCTTTGTGTTGGAATAGCAATTCGGACATATAGCAGCCATGTCTACGATACATTGTCACCGTATCCTTACAGGATTCTAAGACCACAATGAGGAAAGTCGCGACCACCAGTGACGTGCGTGCTTTGCGAAAGAGGAAGAGCGAGGTCGTGCGTAGATTTCTAAGAACCAGCCTGCCCGCAGCGTGTCCTTGTTACACAGAAGCTAAATTACACTGCACTATCTACCTTCAGTCGAAGCTTGAAAATGCGTTTATAATAACTTCTTTCTACAGTTCGTAACTACAAGGAAAAAGGCACGGTGACCAACATAGCCTAAAAATTACGTCATTACCGCCCGGAATTCGATTCCTGACTGTAACATGGATGAAAAACGATGAAAAAATACATGAAAATCATCACAGTCACCATCGTCTCGTTTTCTGGCAAGTTTTCTCCTTCTTGGCATTTTCCCGGTTTCCTGGTGTCAGGTCTGTACAGAGCCGGATACCTATCCTTCCTTTTACGATTTGCTTTACGCCGCACTGACACAGATATGTTTTATGGCGACGATGGAATAGGAAAGGTCTAGGAATGGGAAGGAAGTGGCCGTGGTCTTAATTTAGATACAGCCCCAGCCTGGTATGAAAATTTGAAACCACAGAAAACCAACTTCAGGGCTGCCGACAGTGGGGTTTGAACCCACTATTTCCTGAATGCAAGCTCACAGCTCTGCACGGCCAACTCGCTCGGTGATACCCTTCCTGATGTCAATCCTATAGAAACCTTTATTTAGCTTGTGCCAGGCCCATCCTGCTGTATGGCTGTGAGACCTGGAGCTATATTCCGAAAACTCACATGTCAAAATTACAGACTTTCCAAAATAAAACCCTCCGGAAAATGAGAAAAGCCCCACTCCTGAGATCTAATAAAAAGATACGAAACTGAATTTCGTATTCCGCTTATTACATCTCAGGTAAATAAAATAGTCAAGATGGCCAAGTCTAGAATCCTCCTTAGTCAATCTATCGACCCAAGCATTCCACTCTTAAAACGGGCCGTAAGAACCAAGAAGCCGAACACTCGTTACAAACATCGCAGCCCTTAGCTAACTTACGACATCTTTTAACTGGTTACCTCCCCGTTTTTCGGCCTATTCTAAATTAAATCACAAAATGAATAAAAATCTAAAATCCCCCCCCCCCCTGAAAAGTTCCGCTTGTTTAGAAGCGAAGCTTTTCCCCGTCCCCTCCCCTTCCCCAAACTCTTCTTGTTATTTTACTCCGATCCCAAAATTAGAAGTTTTAACCGCTTAGCGAAGAGGGGATTTAATAATAATAATAATAATAATAATAATAATAATAATAATAATAATAATAATAATGTTATTGGCTTTACGTCCCACTAACTACTTTTACGGTTTTCGGAGCCGCCGGCGTGCCGGAATTTAGTCCCGCAGGAGTTCTTTTACGTGCCAGTAAATCTACCGACACGAGGCTGACGTATTTGAGCACCTTCAAATACCACCGGACTGAGCCAGGATCGAACCTGCCAAGTTGGGGTCAGAAGACCAGCGCCTGAACCCTCTGAGCCACTCAGCCCGGCAGAGGGGATTTCATCCCTGACATGGGGGTAATTCTTTCCTTCCATGACAGATCGCTTTTCCGCGGCCAGCGTAGTAATGGAGATTTTCCGACTCATCGGTACGTCGCGGAAACAGATGAGTAGAAGGGTATAGTTTTCGCCCTGGGATCGGATGTACTCACTCTTAAGAAAACAAAAAAATGTGGAGGAAAGTATTCACGATTGCGTGTTTCTGTGGTAATCTGTAGTAGGAAGTGTTGTATTTAAATTAAGATTGGCATTAAGACGAGCGCAAACACCCAGTCTCTAAGTTAGAGGAATTAACCAGACAAAGTTAAAGTACCCGATTCAGCGGGGAATCGAACGTGGGGCCCTATGAACCGAAGGCCAGTTCGCTGACCATTCAGCCAAGTAGCCGGTCCCTCTGGCAAACTAATGAAAGTACAAATTGTCAATAAATCTTCTTTTTTTTACAATTGGCATTACGTCGCACCGACACACCGAGCTCGATAGCTGCAATCGCTTAAGTGCGACCAGTATCCAGTATTCGGGAGATAGTAGGTTCGAACCCCACTGTCGGCAGCCCTGAAAATGTTTTTCCGTGGTTTCCCATTTTCACACCAGGCAAATGCTTTTCCGTGGTTTCCCATTTTCACACCAGGCAAATGCTGGGGCCGTACCTTAATTAAGACCACGGCCGCTTCCTTCCCACACCTAGCCCTTCCCTGTCCCATCGTCCCCACAAGACCTATCTGTGTCGGTGCGACGTAAAGCAACTAGCAAAAAAAAAAAATTTTAAAACTGGAGGTACAGTCCCAGCATTTGCTTGGTGTGAAAATGGGATGTCAATAAATCAGGAGAGCTGAAACAAGTGGAGACTTCTCGTGTAAAACCCCCTTTTTTTACCATTTCTATGACTGGTTTTGCGTTAGCCATACATAACGAGCTGCAGATGCGAAACTTTGCCACAGAGCAGATGTCAGAAATGCAGACTGGATAGTTTGCCAGAGGGCCACATTTAAGAGCAAAGAAAGCAAGTAAGTTTGGAATTGTTATTTTTTTAACTGTTGATATCGTGATCGTAACCGTAGGATTTCGAGTTTTCGCTCTATGGGTGTGGACTGTAGAGAATACACCCACGGTATCGCCCTGCCTGACGTAAAAGGTTTCCAAGGCTAGCCGCACACCGGCAGAGACGAGACATTTTTGCCAGACTGACTTGAGGATGAAGTTAACATGGTTTGTTGTCAGAGACTGTTCGAGACAAAACTGTGAAGAAACCTGGAATTACGTCTCGTCTCATGGGTGCTCGAGACATATCGCTTTATGCATGCTCAATGTAGGCAAATCGATTACTGCAGTACATCATCAGTATAGAAGGTTGCTTTTTTTTTTTTGTGTTTTTTGTTTTTTGTTTTTGTTTTTTTGTTTGTTTTTTTTCCCTAGTGGCTTTACGTCGCGCCGACACAGATAGGTCTTATGGCTACGATAGGATAGGAAAGGTCTAGGAGTTGGAAGGAAGGGGCCGTGGCCTTAATTAAGATACAGCCCCAGCATTTGCCTGGTGTGAAAATGGGAAACCACCGAGCTCGATAGCTGCAGTCGCTTAAGTGCGGCCAGTATCCAGTAATCGGGAGATAGTGGGTTCGAGCCCTACTGTCGGCAGCCCTGAAGATGGTTTTCCGTGGTTTCCCATTTTCACACCAGGCAAATGCCGGGGCTGTACCTCCACGGCCACTGCCTTCCACTTCCTAGGCCTTTCCTATCCCATCGTCGCCAAAAGACCTATCTGTGTCGGTGCGACGTAAAACAAATAGCAAAAAAAATGGGAAACCACGGAAGACCATCTTCAGGGCTGCCGACAGTGGAATTCGAACCCACTACAGTATCTCCCCGATGCAAGCTCACAGCCGCGCGCCTCTAACCGCACGACTAACTCGCCCGATATATAGAAGGTTGAAATTGGCATCACATACAGGTTACAAAAATTTTGATGACCATCATATCTGAACAGTTTGGTGAAAGTGCCTTCTATCAGTTAAGTGAATTTCTTTTCGTCCTCTCATAGTTCATCCAAAAACATTGTAATACCGATCTCGATAACTTCAGTCGCTTAAGTGCGGCCTGTATCCAGTATTCGGGAGACGGTGGGTTCGAACCCCACTGTCGTCAGCCCTGAAGATAGTTTTCCGTGATTTTCTCACCCCTCCTAGTCCTGTACTGTTCCATCGTCACCACACCTACCTGTGTCGGTGCGACGTAAAGCAACTTGTTAAAACATAGTAATGTTCGGCTTTTGTTAAGGGGATGCACCCAAAACTTTCGACACACTGTCCTTTCCTCCTCTACACGTACGAGATACGGTGATAATATAAAATAACAGCGACATCTTTATCGCACGCCATATCGACTCTGAATACCAGATAAAAACACAAAGACAGTCTGAAACACGACGGTTTTGTCTCGAGACGTTTTGTCACTGACAGTCTCGTCTCTCCCAGTGTGCGTCCAGCTAAACAGATGAAAACCCAGGGGCTTTCGTCTTGGAAGCGTGGGTTGCTGACCATGAGCTTCCAGCTGAGTCCAAGATTGTTTCCATATAATTGTGGCTCGCCTCCTCGTTTTCATCTTTCCTTTTTGACCTATTTTCTATTTTGTCAGTTCTTATCCTCTACTGACCCCGGTGGTAGTAGGAGTGCGAAGCCTATGTACCTCGTAATTCCCATGGGTGGCGTGCCAGATGCGACCGTGCCGCATGCGACCCGTGCCACTAGCGACCGCATAATCTGTAACCGTGCCGGATGCGACCGGCGTTGACAAGCAAATTGTCATTTGATAAGTTGTGTCATCATCCAAGATAAAGTAAGCTAAACGAAGTGCAATGCCATTTCAGCAAGTCCTATAAGCAGCTACTGCCCCTAATTTACATAACACTTCTGGGGGAAACTCGTTTTACAACACGAAACATGGTGATGCGTTTACGTCTTTTCCCACCGGGCGAGTTGGCCATGCGGTTAGAGGCGCGCGGCCCTGAGCTTGCATCCGGGAGATAGTGGGTTCGAATCCCACTGTTGGCAGCCCTGAAGATGGCTTTCCGTGTTTTCCCATTTTCACACACCAGGCAAATGCTGGGGCTGTACTTCAACTAAGACCAGGGCTGCTTCCTTCCCATTCCTAGCTCCTTCCTATCCCATCGTCGCCTTAAGACCTGTCTGTGTCGGTGCGACGTAATGCCACTAGCAATTAAAAATATCCTAATTCTTTGAAATTATTTACGACTTAGGCCTATGTACTTATCGTGTCCTATTAGTACCAGGAATGTCCGAGGACGTGTTCGGCTTGCCTGGTGCAGGTATTTCTACCTGACGTCCTTGGGCGGCCTACGCGTCTGGATGTGGGATTATGATAACGAAGTAGGGAGAGATGGAACCCGGTTTTGGCACTTAGCCTGCTCCTCTCGAATAATACCAAGGGGTCTGTTCAATGCTTTACGTCACCATCCGACGGCCGAATCACCATATAACATCATATCCCCTCACTCCATTTGAACACTGCGAAAAGGTTTGGATTTGAATCCCGGCTTTTGGCATGCAATCTAGTGATTAGAAACTGTCTACCACCAACTTTCCTACCCTGCCGGCCAACATTCTGATGGTGATTTTTTTCATCCAGGCCAAGTGGCTCAGACGGTTGAAATGCTGGTCTTCCGACTCCAACTTGGCAGGTTCGATCCTGGCTCAGTCCGGTGGTATTTGAACGTGCTCAAATACGTCAGCTTTGTGTAGGTGGATTTACTGGCATGTAAAATAAGTCCTGCGGGACTAAATTCCGGCATCTCGGCGTCTCCTTTAACCATAAAGGTAGTTACTAGGACGTAAAGACAGCAACATTATTATATTTTTCTTTCGACCAACGGCACCCGAACCTGCTAACAACGGTGTCAGACCTTTATTTTAGAAAATACCAAGTTAGCTACTTATAAGCAATCTGCCACTGGGTGACAGCCCTTATTTAAAAAAAATAATAATAATAATAATAATAATAATAATAATAATAATGCAGGTCAATTGTAAGTGACTGATGGGTCGCATGCGGCACGATGCTTTTCCGCTCGGTCGCTATTGGCACGATAATAGCCGGGTCGCATCCGGCACGGTCGCATCTGGCACGTAACCTTTCCATGCGCTTCGCGCCTCTTCCCTTTCTCTTGGCGATGTCTTAAGTCTTCAGAGGGTTGGACCTCTTCCATTTCTGCTCACGTGTAACTTGCTTCCTTTTAAAACCACCACCGCCTACTCCAGATTAAAATCCGAACCATATGAAAGTGACATTTTATTTCACCTCGGCCAGATTTCGGATCGTTACCACCTTGATTAGAAGCCATGGACAGACTCGCTCGACCACCACGCCACAGTCTATTTAATTAAATTACTTTTGAATCTTAAGGCTACATTTTGACGATCTGGAATTTCACCATTTAAACTTCCCTAATGTCATATTCACAGACTTATTAACTCCCCTTCAAAATGCGCCGACATGCATAAGAAGACTGCCATGCCAAAATGTCCTTTAGGAGAAAAAGTCAACCACGAACTGGGTATAAGAGGTCAAGAAGAACGACTTAAAATAAGAAAAGAGGAAACTACAGAGAGATTTCTTTTTAAGTTTTAAGAATGGAAGGAATCCAAGGAAAAATTAAAAGGAAACCCAGTCCAAAATAGTCTCAGGAGAGTAGAATACAGCACAGTGCAATGATGGAGTAATACTGGAATAAACGAATGAGGAAACAAAAAGGAAGGATGAATTGAAATTGGT
The DNA here is from genome assembly GCF_040414725.1 of Anabrus simplex. Classification (NCBI taxonomy): domain Eukaryota; kingdom Metazoa; phylum Arthropoda; class Insecta; order Orthoptera; family Tettigoniidae; genus Anabrus; species Anabrus simplex. The sequence goes on from NC_090267.1 coordinate 439,555,793, forward strand.
ATGTGGTTCCCAGCAAGTCTCATCGTAAATAATAATAATAATAATAATAATAATAATAATAATAATAATAATAATAATAATAATAATAATAATAATAATAATAATGTTTTGTGTGGCTATTTCTAGCCGAGTGCAGCCCTTGTAAAGCAGACCCTCCGATGAGGGTGGGCGGCATCTGCCATGAGTAGGTAACTGCGTGTTATTGTGGTGGAGGATAGTGTTGTGTGTGGTGTGTGAGTTGCACGGATGTTGGGGACAGCACGAACACCCAGCCCCCGGGCCATTGCAATTAACTAATGAAGGTTAAAAATCCCCGACCCGGCCGGGAATCGAACCAGGGATCCTCTGAACCGAAGGCCAGTACGCTGACCATTCAGCCAACGAGCCGGACAATAATAATAATAATAATAATAATAATAATAATAATAATAATAATAATAATAATAATAATAATAATAATAAATCGTATGGCCTCAGTTACCGTGAGCAAGTATTTAAATTTTACGTCATCTGGCTGCTAGCTCGTCAATTTCGAAGTTCCGTTTAACTACAGGCCCACTAGATGGCGGAATAAGCCGAGTCTCTCCTAGGCGTATATAGATGAGTGTTAATGAATTTTGTCGGGTAAACACCAACAACTACTACTAAACGTTTTCATTCCTCCCCTGAAGGGGGAGGCGGGCTTCTTAGACGGTGACGCCGTCTCTCAGGCCGGGAGATTTGTTACGGTGAAGGAGATGTGCGGAGAAGGTGAGGGGGTAGGCGGCCGTGGCCTACACTACGAACTGTCCCGGCATACGCCTTAGTGCAGGAGAATGGAAAACCACGGAAAACCAATCTCAGGACAGCCGACGGGTGGGACCAGGCGTGAAGTCCGGCACTGTGACCCAGGCTCGTCTTCCGAATGCAGAGGCGTAGAGCCACGGTAGAGCCGTGGCCAACTTTCCTCGTAAACACCAAATGTGTCACCAGAGATCTTTTACATGCCGACATCGCACGACATGGAGTGTCGAATGGACTTTTTCCGCCCTTCAAAATTCCGAATACCTCCGCCGGGTTTGAACCCGCTATCCTGGGATACGGAGGTGGACACTCTACCATTGATCCATATAAGGAGCCATAACAGTAGTAAGTGGGACATTAAACCAATAACATTATTTTTATTTTTTCTATGTTATGTGCGAGTCACACCGACACAGATAGGTCTTATGGCGACGATGGGATACGAGAGGCCTAGGAGTGGGAAGGAAGCGGCCGTGGCCTTAATTAAGGTACAGCCCCAGCATCTACCTGGTGTGAAAATGGGAAACCACGGAAAAGATTCTTCAGAGCTGCCGACAGTAGGGTTCGATACACTTATCTCCCGGATGAAAGCTCACAGATCCTAACCGCACGCCCAACTCGCTCGGTCGTTTCTTAAACCGAAAGACGTTTTGATAACGTATACACTGCCGAAAAACAAAGACATGCAACATCCTCAAGGATTGTGTTCAGTGGCACCAGGGTATAATACGTGCATACTGAGGGGCTGCTGTGTTAGTGATTCATTTGTCAAGGACATCGGCGACCAGATGGCGCTCAGGAGGCCTGTCTGTGCGCACTCTGTTTTGACTCTGCAGGCAGTAACTGTGCTGAGATTAGAGGTGAACAGTATTTGCAACATTCATTCTAGGGTACAACCATGCCCCGCCGACGAATACGCGCTCCTGTTGACCAACTACAACTATTTGAAAGGGGTCGCATTGTGGGCCTGCGGGAAGCTGGATGGACGTATCGACAGATTGCTGCACATGTTGGGCACAATGTATCGGTGGTGTGTCGCTGGTTTCAGCAGTGGTCTGTGGAACATTCCCACACCCGTAGACAAGGCTCCAGACGTTCGCGTAGTACAGACGCACGTCAAGATCGACGCAATATGCGAGCAGCGGTGGCCGAGCGAACAGCATCCAGGAACATCACATGCTGCACCTGCTGTGTCACCAAGGACCATTGGGAACCGTCTGCATGCAACAGGATCACGATCACGGGTGCCTCTGGCCAGGCTAATACTGACACCATGATACCACCAAGAACAGCTACTTTGGTATCGTGAAAGAGTCGACTGAAGAGGGGAATGGCGCTCTGCTGTATTCAGTGACGAGAATAGGTTCTGTCTGTATGTAAGTGATGGACGTACACGTATACGGCGTAGACCTGGCGAACGGTCTATTCCAGAGTGCATTCACCCACTGCACCCAGGTCCCAGCCCGCGCTTCATGGTGTGGAGGGGGGCATCAGTTTACAACTCGCAGTCACAGTTGGTGTTTCTGCAGGGTAACGTAACCAGTGCATAGATTACTGTTCCTGTGCTGCTGCAATTTCTTCGACAGGAAGGGGATGTGCTTTTTAGTAGGACAATGCACGTCCACATACAGTTGCTGCGACGCAACATGCTCTGCGTAGTGTAGAACTGCCCTGGCCAACAAAATCACCGGATCTCTCGCCAACTGAACACGTATGGGACATGCTGAAGCGTTCTACAGAGCCTGCAATAACCATTGCCGAATTGCATCAAAATGTGCAAGATGCTTGGGACAATCTATCGCAGGATGCCATTCGGCCCGTTTATGACCGTTTGCATGCGCGAATACACGCCTGCATTGCCGCCAGAGAGGTGTACGCTGTGTATCGATGCGGCTGATTGAGCACCCTTTTCTGTGACATGTGTGTTTCATTTGGTCAGAATTTGTAATCAATAATCATATACTTCTGCAATGATGAATACCTGTCACATCACTTGTGAATAAAATGACCTTGTCATTGAGGATGTTGCATGCTTTCTTTTCCGGCAGTATATATGAATAATGCCGGCCCCATGGTGTAGGGTTAGCGTGCCTGCCTCTCGCCCGGAGGCCCCGGGTTCGATTCCTGGCCAGGTCAGGGATTTTTACCTGGACTTGAAGGCTGGTTCGAGGTCCACTCAGCCTACGTGATTAGAATTGAGGAGCTATCTGACGGTGATATAGCGGCCCCGGTCTAGAAAGCCAAGAATGACGGTCGAGAGGATTCGTTGTGCTGACCACACGACACCTCGTAATCTGCAGGCTTTGGGGCTGAGCAGCGGCCGCTTGGTAGGCCAAGGCCCTTCAAGGGTTGTAGTGCCATGGGGTTTGGTTTGGTTTATATATGAATATTTAAACATCCAGTCTGAGAAATCAGTAAATTGGACGTTTTTCAACTTAATTACTATAGCCTACAACCCGCGTAGGCCTACATATATAGCACTTTGGCTAACCCCCTTCGAATATTTCTCTTTACGATGTATTCGAATAAGTTCTTACAATAACCGATTACACAATACACTGTTGCCTAAATACACACAAATAATAACATTTACAGTTTACATATGAAATGAAATAAAACACGAGTAGAGAAGGGACGCGTAAGCATTTAATTCGCCAACCATTAGTGGATCCTTTTCTGCCCGTGCATCGTAGTCTCCGACATTATCTTACATTTAAGCATGTTCGAGTTCACTGAAATATGTCCTCTTCTATAATACCTCTTTTCCCTCTCTATCAACGTGTTAAAGATCTGTACAGCATTCCCGAATGTCCTTTTTACTAGCAATTGATTTGAACGTCCTGCAGACAAATTAGGTCTGTTGGCGACGATGGGATAGGAAAGGGCAAGAAATGGGAAGGGAGCAGCCGTGGCCTTAATTAAGGTACTGGCCCAGCATATTCTGGTGTTAAATTGGGAAACTACGGAAGGGCTGCCGACATTAAGAGTTCGAACCCACCCTCTCTCGAATGCAAGCAGATAGCTACGAGATCCGAGCCGCATAGCAAACTCGCTTGGTTCCTGAATGCTTTACTCCTTTTATCGTATACGGGAAGTTTGGAAATGAGATCATAGGGACAGCGCTAATTCTTTTCGCGACGTCCGCAGAACAACGCTAAAATGTGTATTGTTCCTCTCAATTAGAAAACCTCAGTGCTGATAACATCAAGTCTTCAGCTCGGTAATTGCTATGTACTCAAGCGTTGCAGGTTTTATTATAATTGTTAGTCTTGTTATATCACTATACCGCACCCATCTGCCCCACGCCCGGTTTATTTCACCATTCGCATTGAGTGAAACAAAATGAAGTTCCAACTCCCGAGGGAATTCCTGGCGCTCTTCTGAATGGCCTATAACACCCAGGTAACTAGTTGAAGGACTGAGGTCCACATGGTCAGTTAGCAACAGGAGCAATAATAATAATAATAATAATAATAATAATAATAATAATAATAATAATAATAATAATAATAATAATAATAATATTATGTCCGCCTCTGTGGTGTAGTGGTTAGCGAGATTAGCTGCCACCCCCGGAGGCCCGGGTTCGATTCCAGGCTCTGCCACGAAATTTGAAAAGTGGTACGAGGGCTGGAACGGAGTCCAGTCGCCTCGGGAGATCAACTGAGTAGAGGGGGGTTTCGATTCCCTCCTCAGCCATCCTCGAAGTGGTTTTCCGTAGTTTCCCACTTCTCCTCCTGGCAAATGGCGGGATGGTACCTAACTTAAGGCCACGGCCGCTTCCTTCTCTCTTCGTTGTCTATCCCTTCCAATCTTCCCATCCTCTACAAGGCCTCTGTTCAGCGTAGGAGGTGAGGACACCTGGATAAGGTACTGGTCATCCTTCCCAGTTGTATCCCATAGACCCAGAGTCTCGCGCTCCAGAACACTGCCCTTCAGGAGATAGAGGTGGGAACCCTCCCTGGTCCGATTGAAAAATCAACCCTGGAGGGTAGACGGGTTAAGAAAGAAAATCGCGTTTATACATTTTGATTTGACGCCACCTACGGTGCCTGCGTCTACCAAATGAGGGAGAAACCAGAAATCTATTGGGCAACTTATAGCTGAGCTTCATTAAATTTTCTCGAATAAACAACATATTCGTTACCAGATCGTTGATATGGTCACATCGTACGACAAGGAGTACCGAATATTGGACTTATTTTCCGCCCTTCAAAAATCTGGCTAGCTCGGAGGGGTTTGAACCCGCAGTCTTTAGATCCGGAGGCCGCTACCCTACCACTGACTCGCACAAGGAGCTTAATCCGTTGGAGCATTTATGAGTGGCTTAAAAACAAAATTCTGCTACATTTATGTTTCTTCGAATCTGTAGATGACATTGACTGTTCCGACGCGCTTGATAAGCTATCCACCGGATGTTTTCACGATATGTACTGATGACGTAACAATTGTGATAATTTTGCGGTGGCTACTGAATTTACCAAGCGAGTGGCGGCGTGGTTTGGTTCACGTAGCTGTCAGCTTGCATTCGAGATATAGTGGGTTCGAACCCCACTGTAAAGCAACTTGCAAATAATAATTAATTATAATAATTATTTAATATTAATTTCTTTCTCAATTTGTTTACCCTTCAGGGTTGGTTTTTCTCTCGGACTCAGCGAGGGATCCCACCTCTACCGCCTCAAAGGCAGTGTCCTGGAGCGTAAGACATTGGGTCGGGGATACAACTGGGGAGGATGTCCAGTACTTCGCCCAGGCGGCCTCACCTGCTATGCTCAACAGGGGCCTTGTGGTGGGATGGGAAGATTGTTATGGATAGACAAGGAAGAGGGAAGGAAGCGGCCGTGGCCTTAGGTTAGGTACCATCCCAGCATTTGCCTGGAGAAGTGGGGAAACCACGGAAAACCACTTCCAGGATGGCTGAGGAGGAAGCGAACCCCCGTCTACTCAGTTGACCTCCCGAGGTTGAGTGGACCCCCTTCCAGCCCTCGTATCACTTTTCAAATTTCGTGGCAGAGCCGGGAATCAAACCCGGGCCTCCGGGGGTGGCAGCTAATCACACTAACCACTACACCACAGAGGCGGCCATTATTATTATTATTATTATTATTATTATTATTATTATTATTATTATTATTATTATTATTATTATTCCGGCGCTTTGGCTGAATGGTGAGCGTACTGGTCTTCGGTTCAGAGAACCCGGGGTTCGATATTCGGTTGAGCCGGGGATTTTAATAGCGTCTGGTTAATTCCTGTAACTCGGGGACCGGGTGTTTATGTTCGGACTGCAATAGTCGCACAACTCAAAAATCAACTTCTGAGATAAATAAGTGCAAAGTTTGTCTTGGCAGCTATCAGCTTTCTTTCGGGAGATAGTGGGTTCGAACCCCACTGTCGGCAGCCCTGAAGATGGTTTTCCGTGGTTTCTTCTTTTCACAACAGACAAAATAATGCTGGGGCTGTACCTTATTTAAGGCCACGGCCGCTTCCTTCCCACTCCTAGCAGTTTCTTATCCCATCATCGCCATAAACACCTACCGGTACTGTATCTGTGTCGGCGCGACGTCAAGCATTGTTTTAACCCCTAAATACTCTCATAACCATGTGCAGAGATATGTACCTTTTGTCTACAATCCTGTTCATGTGATTACTTCGATGAAGACTTTTCCTTATATTAACACCTAGCTACTTACAGTAATCCATCCCCATAAGGTTTTTTGTTTTTTTTTTTTTTTTTACCCCATCAACGCAGTAATTAAAAATGAGGGGACTATTCCTATTAGTGAAACTTACGACCTGATTTTTAACCCCGTTTATCATCATCTGTTGTCCATCTCACAACATTGCCGAGGTATTTCTGTAGTTGCCGCCCTACTGCAAGTAAATTCCAGTTCAGCAAGCCTGACAAGCGGCCTCTAGTTTAGCTGGGGGCAACGGCAAGGTTACCTAGGCCCAGATTTGGATTCAGTTTAATAATAATATCATTTTGCTTTACGTCCAACGACGAGGTGCCTAAATTCAGTCCCGCAGTTCCTTTAAGTGCCTGTAAATCTACCGACACGAGGTTGATGTATTTAAGCACCTTCAAATACCACCGGACTGAGCCAAAATCGAACCTGCCAAGCTGCTGGGGTCAGAAGGAGAGCGACTCAACCGTCTGAGGCACTCAGTCCGGCGATTTGGACTCATTTACTTTTTATCGTATGGCTTCCAGCGCCGGGAGTGTCCGAGGACATGCTTGGCTCTCCTGGTGCACGTATTTCTGACGACCACGAGCGAACTGCGCGTCTGGGGGTGGGATGATGGCAATAATGAGGTACCGGCACACAGCCTACACATGTCAAGGTGTAACCTCCCTGTCCGACGGACGAACCACCATCAACAGCAATCATATGCCCTCGCTCCATATGATTTCCTCCCCCCCCCCCCGCCAGTGGTTTAATGTCGCACGAACACATCAATGGTTTTCGGAGATGGAAGGATGGGAAAGGGTTAAGATTGGGAAGGTCTTGGCCTTAGCATGTACCTGGCGTGAAAAATGGGAAACCAACAATCTTCAGGGCTGTCGATGGTGGGATTTGAACCCACTATCTCCCGAAGGCAAGCTCACAGCTACGCAACGCAAACCGCACGGTCACACTCCATATGAACCCTGCGGAGAGGTTTGGAATTGAATCCCGGCTTTTGACACGCAATCTAGTGATTAGAAATACCACCATGCCTCCCAACATTCTGATGGTGACTTTTGCCACCAATGGGGCTCCAACGACAAACCACGGTGTCATACCATATGGCCATAAGTGGGCTCATGTTTGGATAAGGCACATGAAAACCAAAACCTATGGCGCAACAACCCGAAGGGCCATGGTCTACCAAGCGACCGGAGCTCAGCCCGAAATCCTGCAGATTACGAGGTGTCGTGTGGTCAGCACGACGAATCCTCTCGGTCGTTATTCTTGGCTCTCAATACCGGGGCGCAATATCACCGTCAGATAGCTCCTTAATTCTAATCACGTAGGCTGAGTGGACCTCGTACCAGCCCTCAGATCCAGGTAAAAAATCCCTGACCTGGCCGGGAATCGAACCCGTGGTCTCCGGGTAAGAGGCAAGCACACTATCCCTACACGGTTAATAAAATTAAAATACCAAAAAGGACCAAGTCGTCGGCAGAGTTCAAGCTGTTTACTGCATTTTTAATCGACTGAAATTTCGGCTCCATTGTCTCAATTGCTAGGATGCTGCCCTTTAGTCCAAGGGATCCCGGGTTTGATTCCCGGTCGGGTTAGCAATTTTAACCTTTATTGGTTAATTTCAACATAGGGTGTGTGTGTGTGTGTGTGTCGTCTTCAGCATTTGAATCCATCACCACAGACGCGCAGGTCACTTATAAGGCGTCAACTCAAAAGACCAGGGCCTCTCCGGGGGCTACACCCCATAATAATTCACTGAATCCATGCTTACCCTTCATATCTTTCAGAAAAAGAAAAAACTACGATCTATCGTCAAAACGCAAACATTCTTCAAAGCAATAACCTTCCATAAACTTATTCGAACTACATATTTACGTCAGTTTGTAGACGTATTTCTGTCAGCCAGTCCAAACGAGGAATAAACATGCCACTTCGTTGTCACGAACACAATATTCATTCTGTCGCCTGACACACAGCTTTCTTTAAACGCAGTGATAAGGAATTCTTGACGGTAAACCTAGTTAACAGTAAACAAATACAGTATGAGCTACAGTTAGTCCTACAATATCAATTACAAAGGAATACGCTACTTATTAGCGAGCCTCCATGGCTAAGGCAGCAGCGCGTCGACATCTCACCGCTGGGTCCCGTGGTTCAAATCCCGGTCACTCTATATGAGATTTGTGCTGGACAAAGCAGAGGCGGGACGGGTTTTTCTCCGGATACTCCGGTTTTCTCTGTCATCTTTCATTCCAGCAACACTCTCCGCTATCATTTCATCTGCTCTTCTGCTTTGCAAACAAAGATGAGAAAACTAAGAACACTTTTGATTCTGGGGAAAACCCGAAAATGAAATCATATCTCATGTTGTAAGGCATATTGCCTTAGTCTATGAGTAATAACTCCAAGAATACTTCTTAGAGCATGATTTCGAATGGTCATCGTTACTAAACAAACAGCATGTCGCTAGCGAGTGGATTCGTTCTTAACAAAACAATAATTCGAATATGTTAGAGAATACGAAATCCTCATGTAATATACACAGGGTGATTACACTCAAGTTCCTTCTGTAGGTGGAGAAGGTAGGATATATCCACGGTACTTAAGAGACGAATTTATAATTTAGGCCCACGGCTTGGTTGCGCGGTTCGACCCGTATAACTGTTAGTTTGTTAGCTTTTCAAGAGATGATGGCAGCCCTAAGGAATGGATATCCGTCCTTTCCCCCCCCCCTTTTTTTTTTTTTTTTTTGCTATTTGCTTTACGTCGCACCGACACAGTTAGGTCTTATGGCGACGATGGGATAGGGAAGGCCTAAGAATGGGAAGGAAGCGGCCGTGGCCTTAATTAAGGTACAGCCCCAGCATTTGCCTGTGTGAAAATGGGAAACCACGGAAAACCATCTTCAGGGCTGCCGGCAGTGGGGCTCGAACCCACTATCTCCCGATTACTGGATACTGGCCGCACTTAATCGACTGCAGCTATCGAGCTCGGTAGATATTATGGTTAACAGGAAAGGGGATACCGACATACCGTTAGCCAGTCGTGATCTTTCTTGAAACTGAACTATCATATTGAAAGGGGTTGAGAACGACAGGTATAATAGCCTATATGTTTCTTGACTGTTAGAATTGTTGTTTTATGTCCTGTTCCAAGAATAAACAGAGACAATTATTCAAAATATACAAAAAGTATTATTGTAGGTATTAAAGAAATATCATTAACGGAAATTTGTCGTCTGCCGCTCCAACCCCGCCGCATCCTAAGCCATGGTCATTACCTTCCCAATCCCACACTTGCGTCGTCGAAAACCTTCGATGCCTTAGTGCGACGTTAACCAAATACATTATACAGAATAGGTGTTACTTCGCGAGATATCGCAAGACATTGATTGCCAGGGCACCTAGCGGGACGGGGCTGATGACCTCGTTGTTAGGCCCCTTTAAACCACAAGCATCATCATCACCACCTAGCGGGACGGCCTTAAAACTGAGTCTAGTAGTCCACTGTACACTATGAATTATACCGAAAGTGTCAGGTTCCAAGTCATCTTTAATTCATACTGGAAGAGGAGTCCGACTCGTTGGCTGCATGGTCAGCGTACTGGCCTTCGGTTCAGAGGGTCCCGGGTTCGATTCCCGGCCGGGTCTGGGATTTTTTAATGCTAGTTGCCTTACGTCGCACCGATACATACAGGTCTTATGGCGACGATGGGAGAGGAAAGGAAGCGGCCGTGGCCTTAAAGTACAGCCCCAGCATTTGCCTGGTGTAAAAATGGGAAACCATGGAAAACCATCTTCAGGGCTGCTGATAGTAGGGTTCGAACCCGCTATCTCCCGGATGCGAGCTCACATCTGCGCGCTCCTAACCGCACGGTCAACTCGCCCCGTAGGTCTGGGATTTTAACCTTCATTGGTTAATTCCAATGGCCCGGAGGCTGGGTGTTTGTGCGGTCCCCAACATCCCTGCAACTCACACACACCACACATTAACACTACCCTCCACCACAATAACACGCAGTTACCTACATATGGCAGGGTCTGCCTTACAAGGGCTGCACTCGGCTAGAAATAGCCACACGAAATTATTATTATTATTATTATTATTATTATTATTATTATTATTATTATTATTATTATTATTATACTGGAAGAGGAAGGAATTTCCCCATTTCACATCGGATAGTAAAATTATATTCTGTGATATTTGCAGCAGAGAGGTGAGTGAAACTTGTTTTATATTTCCCTCTAAAGAGTTATTATCAATTTAGCAAAATAAACATGGTATTTTAATTGATGCCTATTGAAATACGTAACATTGAAGCTGCCTAGCAATATTTTATTATAGTACCTATTTGAGAGTCGGTTTTATGCAACTAAAATAACATTTAAGCACCTAAAATTCCGAGGTCTAGTAATCACTATTGCATGTGTCTGTGGTGGTTGGAAGTGTAATATGTTGTCTGAATATAAAGAGGCAGTGTTGGAACAAACACAAACACCCAGTCGCCGAGCCAGAAGAATTAATTAAACGCGATTAAAATTCCCATCCGGCCAGGAATCAAATCCGGGACCTTCTGAACCGAAGGCCTCAACGCTGACCATTCAACAAAGGATTCGGACAAAACGATATCATTATTGAGTTTCATTATTTTTACGAGTATTAACATTCAACTTTCATAGTAGAACAAAGCAAAAATCATTATCTAGTTTCATTATTTCTATCAATTTTAACATGCAACTTTTGTAGTTGTCCGCCTCTGTGGTGTAGTGGTTAGTGTGATTAGCTGCCACCCTGGAGGCCCGGGTTCGATTCCCGACTCTGCCACGAAATTTGAGAAGTGGTACGAGGGCTGGAACAGGGTCCACTAAGCCTCGAGAGGTCAACTGAGTAGAGGTGGGTTCGATTCCCACCTCAGCCATCCTGGAAGTGGTTTTCCGTGGTTTCCCACCTAACTTAAGGCCACGGCCGCTTCCTTCCCTCTTTCTTGTCTATCCCTTCCAATCTGTCCATCCCCCACCAAGGTCCCTGTTCAGCATAGCAGGTGAGGCCGCCTGGGCGAGGTACTGGTCATCCTCCCCAGTTGTATCCCCAGACCCAATGTCTCACGCTCCAGGACACTGCCCTTGAGGCGGTAGAGGTGGGATCCCTCGCTCAGTCCGAAGGTAAAACCAACCCTGGAGGGTAAACAGATTAAGAAAGAAAGAACTTTTGTAGTTTCTATCTTGACGCCTGATGTTTAAGGTCGGGCCGCCAGGTGAACCACTGTCAACATGTCTCTCAGTTTAGTACGGGAGAATACGGAAGTGTCCCCGTATTGTCTATATGGTTAATTAAAACACAACCCCCCACCCTCTCAAAAAAATATACATTCTCCTCCGACCCCGATGGTATTAGGATTGCGAGACATGGGAATATTCCATTTTTACGTCCTAGAATTGGGAAAGTAGCGGGCGTGACCTTCATTAAGGTACAGCCATTTCCATGGCTAAATGGTTAGCGTGTTGTCTTTGGTCCAAAGGGTCCCGGGTGTGATTCCTGGCCGGGGGGGTGGGTATTTTAACCTTAATTTGTTAATTACTATGGTTCGCGGGTTGTGTGTGTGTGTGTGTGTGTGTGTGTGTGCCGTCTTCGACACTACAATATTCATCTTCGGTAGGACCCCATTTTCACAGACACGGAAGTCACCTATTCAGGCATCAACTCGAAGGCCAACACCAGACCTCTCCGTAGACCACACTCCTTTAATTAATGATTTCCCTGGTCTGAACATGGGAAATCGCGGTAAACCATCTTCATGCCTGCCGACGGTGGTATTCGAACCCACCATCTCCCAAATGCAAGCTCACAGTTACGTCCCTTTCTTTTGCCGAAGTGTCGGACCTCTTCAATTTTTCCTCTAATTAGTCTTGTAAGGGAGTTGTAAGTTTACTTCCTCTTGAAACAATAATTGCCATTGCCTTCATACATCGAGTCAGGCTGGTAGAGGAACGTGCCTGAGTGATGGGGTAGCGGCTGTGGAGTGTTAACTGGACTGTGACAGGTAAAGGAAACCCGAGAACCTGGGGAAAACCTGTCTCGTTTGTAGTTTATCCCGAACAATATGTACACCATTTCCAAGATTTTAACACGGGAAACAATGGCGAAAGACTAACATTTACCAGGAACAATTTCCCAACCAATGCTAGCTTCTGCAATAACTGCAACAGGGATTCGTGATACCAACGACACTAAGGTTCAGGAAATGCCATATTCCGTTTTGGCTATGTTTTTTGGAATTAAACACGAATTGGACGATTCTGAGTATACTTAGCCTTTTCATAGGGAGTATACGTGCATATTTTACCCTTTTGGTCATATGTCCTGTCATTTTAGTTGTTAAGGTCATATTTCGGTTATATTTTGCACGAAAAAATATACTGTACATTCAATGCGATGCCCGATGTTGCCTGAGTAAATGTGTTGGTGGCATTGCGAAGAAACTTGAAACTCCGGCTTCAAAGCTTATTCACACGACTCAGCTGAGTTTACATCACTAGTTTTTTTTTCCTTTTTACAATTTGTTTTATGTCGCCCCGACACAGTTATAGGAAAGGGCCAGGAGTGGAAAGTAAGTGACCGTGGCCTTGGTTAAGGCATTTGCCTGGTGTGAAAATGAGAAACCACGGAAATCATCTTCAGGGCTCCTGACATTGGGGTTCGAACCCACAATCTCCCTGACTCAAACCGCGGAGCCACTCGTTCGGTCACTAGTTTTAAAACACTCGTATCTTCCTTCAGAGTAAGACTGAAATGTCTTACAGTACTTCGAAAAAAAAAAAAAAAACATGTTCTGCCGTCGTACTTTACCCGTAGAACCGTTCGAACCACAGAACGTACCACAGAGTTGACGATGAGGTGCGTCCACACCAAGATGTGTTATTAAACACGGTTGATCAACAATGTTCATGCAAATTTTTTGCTGTTAATAAACAAAATAGCGTATTCATAAACTTTTTGACCATGTTTATAAACAAAATATCTTTAAATTTCGTGAATAAAACTTTTCATTAAATGTTAGTGTTTCGCGTAACATTTGGATTCGTACATGCGAAGACTCAATCAGAGCATGCAAATTCGTAGCGCGGAATACGGTGGCTTCTTATTTCTTCTAAAAATTGACAATCAAATCGCAAGTGAAATTTCTATACCATAGTATTTTTAATTCTGCACCTGCATTATATTATTTTAATGCAATTTCATATCCACCTTCGCCCTTCGCAGAATAACGTAACCTTCCATAATCACTTGTATATCATAAAAATAATACTATTCTAACTAGGTTAATAAATATAAATTTTCTTTATTTCGTACATTTACTAAATCAATTCCCTGAGATTGTTGTATAAAGTTTCACACTCTTCAGGCACAATAACTGAAATGGCTTGTTTTGATGCTAGTCACTAGAGAAATATATAAGTGAATTGTAGGAGTCACCAGTTGCTTAGGAATGTTAAAAGTTATACCTAGTCTGTTGTTATTGGAAGGAACTTTCCGATAATCCGAATCATTTCTTGCAACTTCAGGCCCAATAATACTGTTAACAAGAGCTGAAAGTCATGTGGGGGCATTCTCAAACAAAGTTTGAAAGCGTGCTGCATAACGAATTAAGTTCTGACATACGGTAAGTGTTCTCTCCAAACGTAATTGTAAACTTAATTTCCAATATTTTTCTTTGACACACTTTGCGTCTGCGCTTTTGTCTAATTGTGCTCACTAAAATAATGAAAGCTGCAAGTATTTTCTTCTTCCTGACCTTATGCATTATAACCTCACAAACAGCTATTTTGGTGTGGACATAATGTTGAAGAAGTTTGTTAACAAGTTTATTAACTATGTTGAGAAATGTTTTCATCACCATTGGTTATTAACTTTGGTGTAGACTACAGCCAATGCTATTAAATATTTCAAAAAACCGAACCCTTGCTTGGCACCTCACCTCTAATTTCGATCAGAGGCAAGTTAGATTGTATTCGAGACCGTTAGTTTCCGTCTACAGTTTCACTCTGCTCTCGTCTACTCATTTTCATTAAAATATACTCTCATTTGCACAATTACTTGCTCTAAGAAATCAGTAACGGTACCTAAATAAATCCAAATTTGAAAACCGAGCACTGCAGTATGTCGCTCAAGTAGCAAACCCATGAATCGACACTCAAAATATTAAAAAGAAGGAATCCAACTTCCTCTAGCCATCCACAATGAGAAGTTCAGTATAAGGTGTTTTATGTTGGGTGTTCTGTCCGCAATAGCAACAGTACTCGCATTACCCCCTCTTCAAAATACGCACATGTAAACAATAGTAGGTACTTACTACTATATCCAGCCAACTGTACTAAACATGGTTATGTCGGTCTCTCTTTTAACAAAGGTCAGGACTGGTCACAAAAATTGTGTCAAATGCCGGTGATAAGTGAAACAGCTCAACACTTACCTTCTATAGCGCTCTTTCAACTTAAAATAACAGACTGAAATAAACACACGTAAAGTGCACATCCTTACTAACCTTGGCACGCTCCACTCACTACACTTGCCGAACGTGGGAAGGCTCGTCTAAGACTGACTGTCGACAAGTCCTTGCGAAAGAGTGTGGTAGCCTCTCCAGTGACGTCACAATACTGCTCGGTGCTTCCCAGCTTCCTGCAAAATGTACGGTATTCGTCGTCGCCTCTCCTGGGCTGTCTTCCTCTTATTCTAACAAGAAATGTTTATCTGATGCAATCCCATCCTCGTCATTCAGTGTGATGAAATTACGGATAACTGGAAAGCAGCGACATCGTTGGCGAATGCAATTTCACTATGTGTAGTTTAGTGCCTTTGTTTTAGAAAGCTACTTTTAAACATAGCCTACACATCTGGGGATTGCGGCACTTCCATTAATCTCCACAGGGGCGTCGTAGCCAAAAGGGGGCGGGGGGTGTTACTGGGGATTAGAAACACCCATGAAAATTTTACAAAAATAAAATAAACAATAAAATAAATAAATAAATGACAATAAAATAAAATACACTAATAAATAAATACAAGTAGATATCAAATAAGTAACATAATAAACATATGCAGCCGAAACCCTATCTCTAAATGCTAATAAAGTACTCCTCGAAGAACTGGAGAAGAAAAGAGCGCAAAATCATAAGAAGTATCATGGGATTCAATTACAAGAATGGAACTCATTATAAAAAAGTCCAACAAAGAAGTCTACAGTAAAAAAGAGAAAATTACAGACGGGCACGATATTACGTTCATCTCAAACGAATGGACGAAAACAGGCTAACTAAACAGATTTTTCACTTTTTTGACTCCAAACCCAAAACCACAATGCCCTAGTTTATGAACACTAAGGAAGACCTCCAAATGCTGCATATAAAACGCGAAGACGCCTTCAATAGAGATCTCTTCCGTAAGGAATGGGCTAAACCGAGACAAGCAACCGAAAAGAAGACAAGGTACCGTCTGGACAGAGGACGAAAGGTGGGCTACTCACAGAGAATGAGGCTCAAAAGAAAGTGAAGCAAACTGCCAAATGTAACAAGACTTAACGTGGTCCTAGATGACCCCAACGAATAATACAGGCCTATATATACAGTATAATAAACATTCAGAGACACAATTGTAGAACCAACAGATCCTTTGAATCATTTTCTAAGAAGCCTCGAAGTTTGATTTTAGATTGTAACTGAACATACCATTCGCTCTAAAACTGTTGACCTCGATCGTATTGTTCGTGTTCTGTATTTTAATGTAAGAATTTTTAGTGCACTGCAGTCTGAATATCAACATAATTCACTTGCACCAGTGTCCTTATAATGACAAGTCTTGCATGTACGCTCAAGTATTAATACCTTCATTGCGTTCTATCATCTTTTTGTAACTATACGCCTCCCACCACCACCACCAATCAGCCAATCTTGGCTACGCTACTGAATCTCCATCTACCACCCCTGGATTGTACATGTACAATTTAAGGAAAATAAATAAATAAATAAACAATAAACTGGCGAATTTGAATTGTGTGTCAGTAACGGAACCCATTGCGTAGGAAGATATCACTCTTACCGAGACAGTAACGTACTTTTGTTCTTTTTATTTTAGAATAGAATAGAATAGAAGAGAATAGAATAGAATAGAATAGAATAGAATAGAATAGAATAGAATGGATAGAATAGAATATTCCCATCCTCTTATTCTGGATCGCCTGGAACTGGCGTCAGGGTACCAGTAATCATTTATTGCAATATAAATTATTTGTGATACACGCATGATTTTCTTGTTACAATTAATTTATCTATTACTACCTTAACATTACAATACATCTAACCACTATTTACACCCATTTTCTAAATTGTAGTTGTTAACATTGTATTATTTTTGTCCAAGAGCTTAAGAGTGTTATATAACTTAGGACAACATGTAACTTACCCTTATTAATTTGTATTAGTGCAAGCCTTCATTTATGTCACGAGTCTGAACAGAGTTATCCTAAGCTTACAGTAGATATTATGAATGAATCGATGAATTAATGCTCTCAGCCTACAAAAGGAACCTATCTATCAGTCACTACTGATCTGCATTTAGTGCAGTCCCCCAGGTGGCAGATTCCCTGTCTGTTGTTTTCCTAGCCTTTTCTGAAACTATTGAAAAGAAATTGGAAAGTTATTGAACATCTCCCTTGCTAAGTTATTCCAATCCATAACTTCCCTTCATTCAAACAGATATTTGACCCAATTTGTCCTCTTGAATTCCAACCTTATCTTCATTGTGATCTAAGCAAATTCACATGCAATTTAAAACAGATTTACCTGAAAGAAAATAACAATGATAACAACAATACTACCATAAAACTAAGAGTTGACTTTGCGTTTGCTTTCTTTTATTCTCTTTTGCCACATATCTTTTGTTATCCCGAAAAATGTTGCTGTCCTACTCGGTGCGATCCATTCTTTGTTTAACAATTTCATAATTGCACAAAAAATTTCTCTTAGTTTTCTTCTTGAAAATTAATTTTCGAACGACTGTTTTTATTCTCCAGAACTGAAGGAATCCTCAAGAACGTTACAAATGGTGGAGGTGGATATAGGATAAAAGCAGTTCCCATTTTGGAAAACAGAGTATTCAATCTTCTTCCCGGCACTACGCTGAAAAAAAAGGGCAAAAGTCTAGCGCTCAGGCATCTCTGAAAATCGCATTTCTCAACCGAGCTACGGGATGATCAAATTCAAAACATTAACTACAGTTACAATCGCAATTTTCTAACAATAAGAATGTCTCTTATCTGAAATTCAGGAAGTTCAGTAACATACTGAACAAGCTCGGTGGTAAAGCTTTTCTAACGACAGTGGAGATTCAGTAAAGTCGTCACTAGCCCACTTCTATAACTCGCAAATGTCTAGGTTCATAGCGGTTTAACTTCACAGAGCGCAGAGCGGCTCCATAGCTAATGGTTAGCGTGCTGGCCTTTGGTCACAGGGGTCCCGAGTTCGATTCCCAGCAGGGTCGGGAATTTTAACCATCATTGGTTAATTTCGCTGGCACGGGGGCTGGGTGTATGTATTGTCTTCATCATCATTTCGTCCTCATCACGACGCGCAGGTCACCTACGGGAGTCAATCAAAAGACCTGCACCTGGCGAACCGAACATGTCCTCGGACACTCCCGGCACTAAAAGAAATACGCCATTTCATTTTTTCATTTCACAGAGCGCAGGTAGAAAACCTACAGCGGACTTAGAACCTACCAGGCCAAAATTTACAAGAACGCAAATCAGTCTATTATATGCACCTACTGAGAGGCTGGGCGGGCGAGGGATAGAAAGCGACAGGCTTCAAGACAAATATTTGTTTATTGGTGCCAAGGGTCAACGAACGAATCAGAAAGCAGGCCTATTTCATTTCATATGCTTGTTTCCTTTCTTGCTTAAGCCGTTTACCCCCCAGGGTTGGGTTGTCCCTCGGACTCAGCGAGGTATCCCACTTCTGCCGCCTCAAGAGCAGTGTACTGGAGCGTGAGACTCAGGGTCGGGGGGATAAAACTGGGAAGGAGGTCCAGTACTTCGCCCAAGCGGCCTCACCTGCTTTGTTGAACAGGAGCGTTGTGGGGGGATGGGAGATTGGAAGAGAGAAGGTAGCGGCCGTGGTCTTAATTTAGGTACCATCCCGGCCTGGAGGAGAAGTGAGAAACCATGGAAAACCATCCGGGGATGGCTGAGGTGGGAATCGACCCCCCCCCCCCCTCTATTCAGTTGACTTCCTGAGACTGAGTGGACCCCGTTCCAGCCCTCGTACCACTTTTCAGATTTCATGACAGAGCCGGGAATGGAACCGGGGCCTCTGGGGCGAGGGGGGGGGGGGGTGCAGCTAATCACGCTAACCAGAGGCGGAATCATTTCATAAGCGCTCACCGAATGTAACAGATCGTCTCTAGCAGTGTGTGTGTGTGTGTGTGTGTGTGTGTGCATTTGTACGTGTGTATCGAGACTTTGTGACGTGGGTGCAGTGTTTTATTACTGTTTATAGTTATCTCATGGACCTTTATGTTTTCTTATATCAATGATTTGAGTAAAGAAGTGGAATCAGAGATAATGCTTTTTGCAGATGATGTTATTCTGTACAGAGTAATAAATAAGTTAAAAGATTGTGAGCAACTGCAAAATGACTTCGATAATGTTTTGAGACGGACAGCAGGCAATCGTATGATGATAAACGGGGTTAAAAGTCAGGTTGTGAGTTTCACAAATAGGAAAAGTCCTCTCAGTTTTAATTACGGCGTTAATGGGGTGAAAGTTCCTTTTGGAGATCATTGTAAGTACCTAGGTTAATATAAGAAAAGACCTTCATTGGGATAATCACATAAATATGATTGTTAATAAAGGGTACAGATCTCTGCACATAAGTTATGAGGGTATTTAGGGGTTGTAGTAAGGATGTAAAGGAGAGGGCATATAAGTCTCTGGTAAGCTCCCAATCAGAGTTGGGACCCTCACCAGGATTACTTGATTCGAGAAATGGAAACAATTCAAAGAAAAGCAGCTCGGTTTGGTCTGGGTGATTTCCGACAAAAGAGTAGCGTTACAAAAATATTGCAAAGTTTGGGCTGGGAAGACTTGGGAGAAAGGAGAGGAGTTGCTCGACTAAGTGGTATGTTCCGAGTTGTCAGTGGAGAGATGGCGTGGAATAACATCAGTAGAGGTGTCTTTAAAAGTAGGAAAGATCACAATATTTGAAGATAAAGCTGGAATTCAAGAGGACAAATTGGGGCAAATATTCGTTTAAAAGAAGGGAAGTTAGGGATTGGAATAACTTACCAAGGGAGATGTTCAATAAATTCCAGTTTCTTTGCAATCATTGAAGAAAAGGCTAGGAAAACAACAGATAGGGAATCTGCCACCTGGGCGACTGCCCCAAATGCAGATCAGTATTGATTGATTGATTGATTGATTGATTGATTGATTGATTGATTGATTGATTGATTGATTGTTGATTGATTGATTGACAACGTTATTTAAAAAAATTATGATTAAGAGAGAAGGAACGTTGTTAAAATCTTGTTTTAAAAAATGTTGGACCGAAGGTGATAGTGATAGAAGTATTGTGTGTTTTACCCTCTTCAGAGCAGGATAAAGCAGTAGTGATTTCCAGGATTCACGCGGTAGGGGAAATGTAATAAAATACTGAAGAAAAATCATCCTTTATTCGTATACAATGTGCTGACTGAACAATTTCCGAAGCCTCAGTGTGTAATGTGTGCTACTGCTCTCGGCAATGAAGCCATGAAACCGTCACGCTGAACCCAACATTTGACAACCAAAGTTTTGTTTGTGAATAAGTCCATTGAGTTCTTTACGCACAAAAGAGATTCACTTAACCAGTAGCGGCAATTAGGGGGTGGGGGGCGAGAAGAGCCAGTCGCCTCCCTTCCCCCCTTCACTTTGTGGAGAAAACCTTTCCTTTTTATTCCATTTTAGCCAGCTGAAATTAGGAATTATAGGAATTATTTTAAAAAAGCAATGCATACAAGCCCTATTGTCTTATGAGGCAATTATTTCGTGTAATTTCTTTAAGTAACGAAATTATTAGCGGAAATACAAAATATCGTTCGTCGTGGATAACTGATCTGCATAGCGCCACAGTAAGTAGCGGAGACTCGCACAGAAGCGTATAGCATGTGCTGTGAAGAAGGGTACCAGAGGTATTTTTTTTGCCAAAGTCATGGACACTGAGGTGTGATTAAACCGCTTGCCGCGAGCATTCGTCAGTCTGGCAGTCTCTTTACTGTCTGTTAGTTTCTTAGTGTTTAGTCAAGTACTAAATTATTTATAATCACGCCGTAAGTCTATTTAATTGCAATACATGTGTAATAATGTTCCTTTGGTGAAAGTTTCGTTGTAGAGTATTGAATCAAAATCTCAAGAAACTATTATTACCACACTTAAGTTGGTAAACCGCCTTTAGCTCTCTGTTAAAATTCGCTGAGAGAGTACCAGAAATCTTACAATTTTGTAGCCTTTTTTATTTTTTATTTTAAGACTTTATGTATATTACCCCTTCCTTCCCATCCGCAAACCAGAGTAATTTTTGTTGTCTGTAAATGTTTTTCACCATCACGTTTAGTTCTCAATCGCCGCTACTGCATTCAACATTGAAAAGACAATTATTTTACAATCTCCAGACCCTAAAATTGCACTTTTAAAATCATCCTGTTTAATAGCCTTGCAAATCGTTAAATGTAAGAAACCGTACTCTATTAGGGAAGACCTAATTAAGCTGTCATTAATTGCTGCGTGCCTCATGTTGATTCGCCACGCAAAGGAGGGGAGGGAAGCAAATTGCAAACTGGGTGTAGGTGGGGATGACATCTGACCCACGGGGAGTGGCTGGAGTAGTATCGTGGGTTGGACGGAATGCTTCCTTACCAGGGCGATACTAGACCGGCCAGTTTTTCTGTTCAGTAGTTGTAGGTAGTAAAATAGTTATCAGGTTAGAGTTGATGTAGGGGGTGCCCTAACATGTGGTTAGGATTCCTCCCGTGTTAGAAGCACCTCAGTAGATTTAGTGAAGTAGTAATGAGTTTTTTTCCTTTTTTTTCTTTTTCTTACTTTTTGCTGAGAAATAGAATAGATTTTGTTTGTTTATGTAGTGGGTGCCCTAACATGTGGTCAGGATATCCGCCTTTGTTGGGGCAGCTCAGTAGATTTAGTGATGTAGTTAGGTAGTTTTTAAGAGAGTTATAGTAGATAGTGTATGTTTGCCTTTGTGTTTTTGTGTTTCTTCTTTTTGATTCACTCTGTCTTTATTGCCTGTAAGCCCAAGGTGTAAACTAGGGTGGGCAATAAAGAAATGTTCTATTCTAAAAAAAAAAAATTGCTGCGTGCAATGAAGTTTTAGGTTCGTCTGCAGCAAGCAAAATGAAAGGCATACTTTTGCCTAATGACTAATGACACAGTCGAAAGGCGAACAGTGGATATGGCAGGTATAACCACGTTCTAGAAAAGATTAAGAAATCTTTAAACGGTTTTGCTTTGCAGTTGGATGAGTCAACTGATATTCAAAACAACAGCAGTTTACACATTTATGTGCGTTATGTTGACTACGATGATGGTGACATAAAATAAGTTTTATTTTATGTGTTTGAGTTACCCACAGGCACTACTAGCTCTGAAAGGCTGAATTGAAAAGAGGGATCTGTGATGGTGAAACTGCGTTGGATTTGTACTGATGGTGCAATCTGTTTTACTGACAGACATTCAGGAGTGACTGCTAAAATTAATGATATTGTGGTAGATAGTCTTATAGTGACACATTGTTTTATACACAGGCAAACCGCGCGATTTGGCTGTGCTCCTAGGGTCGCGCAGCTGTGAGCTTGCATTGGGAAGATGACTTACTTGACTTCATTCCTAAAATTCCTGTTGAGGACCATAGGGCCGAGACAAGGTTTATCCATCTGGTCCTGTGATGTGCCATGTGTTTCAGCTTTCCCCATGAATACCCAGCTGCTCACTCTGCAACTCCATTGATCTCCTCCACACCATCTTAAGTCTTCTTCTCTTCCTCTGGCCCCGAGGATTTCACACGATAGCTTGTTTTGCTATGCTCTCATCACGTCTATGCAATGTATGGCCAATCATCTGCCACTTTCTTCTCTTAAAATGCTGTTCAATTGGTAATTGGTGCGTTCTCTTCCACAATTCCTCATTTGGAACCTCTTCTGACAGTATATTCCTAAGATGTTTCGAAGACGTTTGTTCACAAATGTCTGACTCTTCTGTGTCAGAGACTTGGTCACTTTCCAGGTTTCGCACGCGTAAAGCAGCACAGACTTAACATAGTTATTGATGATCCGCAGTTTTGTTCTCATACTGAGGTCTTTAGACCTCCATTAGTACGTTTACATGCAGGATTCAGATCGATCTGAGTGCACTTCCCGTATTGGAAACGCCATGTAATCGGGGACTCAGTTCGGATTGAGTCTCAAGGTCGATACGGTAAAATCTGGGATCGTATCGTACGCGGTTCGAATTGAGTTCCATGTAAACGTGGATTGTACTGAGATCATATTGAAAACGACTGCGAACACACTCCATGTTTTTCTGACGAAATCATCATCATCAAAGTTCTGTCGAAATAACAAATATAATAAGCCAGTAAATATATTTACCTGTATAAATGATCAGCAACTGCAATCATATTATAAGACGGCCAGCCCTTGCGATTAACAAAATCACGATAACCTTCTGTTGGTGGTAAAATTGGAATGTGCGTTCCATCTATTGCACCAATTACATTTGGAATACCACACACACTTTCAAAACTGAAATTTATCTCTTGGGCTTCTACTGCATTTGGCGTTTTTAAATTCTAAGAGGTGATATCGATTTTACTACAATTCTGCATCGTTCGTATACGTCGATGTAGCCTGACGGATTCAATACGATACTCAAATAGCCTACCACATGTAAACGGGGATCGTATTCAATACGGTAAGTGTACTAAAATCGATCTCAATCCCCATGTAAACGTACTACATATGGAACGGAGTGTTACGAACGCACCCTTAGCTTTGTTCAAACGGCTGGTATAGCTGACACGGGCAAAGCAGACCCATCGGCATTCAAACAGTTCGGCAAACGTCTCTACTGTATTTGGTTTGATCTTTCGGCCACTTGCTTGCTCAACAGGGGTGATTTATGAAGGTAGTGGGCTTTAAAAGGAACTTCTCATTCCTCAACAGAAACCCTTACCGCTTTGTTGCCAAGGCACCGCTTATTAACCCTCCGTTACACGCGCCGCGGAGTGAGAGTCCGCACTTTATTATTCTTTGGTGTCATAGGCCGAAAATACAAGGCAGAACGGGCTGCCTTCTTGTAGCTTCCTTCTGCAACAATACAAAGGCCGTGACGGCCCGAGAATGTCTGAGTAATCGCCGAGCTGTCAATTACAGAAGTTTATATTGTTAACTGCAGACTTGCAGAGTCTGAGTCCGCAGGCGTGTATTGGTGAGTTGTTAATCTTACTCACTCTTTTGGTAAGTCATCCATTCTTCCCTTACTATTTATTATAATATTATATACTTTTACTACCTACAAGTGTAGTAGTGGGCTCATTTTGATATATTTTCTACTTGGAATCATTTACAATGGGATAAACATGATAATACAAAATGACCTATGAATAACGATTTTGCGTCCTTTTTCCAAGGAGTTGATTCCGAGAGTTATGGATCAAATCGAGCAGTGGTTGGACGACGATGAAGTTGGTGCGAGTGATGACAGTGATCGAGACGTCGTAAACGATAGTGATCATAATTCTTAGAGCGAACAGTCCACGTGTGAAGAGGGCGTGACTGAAAGTGAGCAGCATGAAATATATGTTGGAAAGGAAGGGACCAAGTGGAATCATCGGCCTGCCAATAGAAAGGCCAGGAAACCTGAACATAATATTATAAAACACTTGCCTGGAGTAGTAGGAGTTGCAAAGAATGCTAAGCACTGCATGTTCTTTACCGACAAAATGCTACAAGAAATCGTAACATGCACGAATCGCTATATATATACCCTTGTGTCATACATGTCAAGAAAAGACAAAGTTATATTGGTTCTATCTACTTTCCTTGAATACCATTCTGTTGATGACGATTCAAATGGATGAAAACCCTCAATGATTACCTTCTACAATGACACGAAGTCGGGCGTTGATAAGGTGGATGAAATGAATTGCACTTACTCCATGGCAAGAACATCACGACGTCGTGACTTCTTCCGTGCGATATATATCAATTAATAGAATGCAACGAATACAATTTTATTCCAAGAAGCAAATTAAGAACCAATTATTGTTAATTTACAATTAGTTTTCTTAAGTCCCGTGATTTGCGGTTGATAACTTCTAATTTATACTAAAGGACTGAAATGTTCTGGTAAATGTAGATTATATATACATTTATCAATATAAATAAAATCAAAATAAAGTAATTACGGTGTAAGACAGATTGAAAAAAGAGAAATAAGGAATTCTTGGAAACAGAATTGAAATTAAAGGAATGGAAGCTTACAAACAGTCGCGGACTGTCAGTCCGCGCGCGTGTAGTGGTGTTGCAACAGAGCGCGCGTTTAAGTCTCTTTTTTCAGCTCAGACAATTCGCACGTGCTTTGTTCGCTGTTGAAAGTATTGTAATATTTGCTGCATGAATTAATATTTCATTTTTCACTTAGCGTCATGTAATAATGTGGAAGCCGTGGGAATCAAACCTGGAACTTAACGCACCAGAAGATCCTGAATTCAATCTGCCAGTGCACACAAACGATCCTCAACCAAGCATCAGTAACACTGATACTCGATCAAATAGCAGACTACTGGTTCGGTGACCACGGGTGATACTCAACCAAGTAGTAGTAGTTCTGCGAAGAAAAGAAAGGAGACCAAAACTTTAAGTAAGCAAAGTCAACGGCTGATATGTAATGCATACGAATACGTTACGAAGAACAACGTAGGCAAGGGTTATTATTATTATTATTATTATTATTATTATTATTATTATTATTATTATTATTATTATTATTATTATTATTATTATTATTATTATTATTATTATTATCATCTTTCCAGTCCATAATTCGTGATTTTACTTTCCCTTTCTTTACTGAAAGCGAGGCACTGATATTAGCTGTATTTAAGTAGGCCTAATATTTTAATAAGTTTACTTTGATATGAATTCACGCATAGTATTTAGGGAGACCTACTATTTGTATTTAAGATAGCTCATGGCGATATTTAACGGCTATTTGAAAGTTATTTGTCGAGTTTATTTGCCATTTCCTTCCACTTTCTTTCTTTCTTTCTTTCTTTCTTTCTTTCTTTCTTTCTTTCTTTCTTTCTTCCTTCCTTCCTTCCAACATCTGCGACCACTGCACGGGTTATGCACGAAACGAAATATTCTGCGATATTAGTTTGTTCATGATCGGGTTTTTATATTTATATTGTTTGAAGAATAAATTAAATGCTAACATGTTTAAACAATGGACAATATGACAACCTTGCTCTTGACAGCGCTCACTTGCCTTTTAAACGACACCCGTTCCTTGTGTCCTGAGGAGAGACATCGACTGACAACACTCCCTAGGACGGGCCAAGTTTTGGAATCAGAAGCTGCCGCATGGTATACGTTCAGTGTCAGGAGATTAACATCTTCATCTGCCCCTCCGTTCATCGTTACAATGCTTCCTAGATAGCGGAGCTATTTACTCTATCTATAACCTGCCCAACCAGTTACAACGGTGTATTATTTCGGTTTCTCAAACGCACTTCCTTTGTCTTCTTAATGTTAATCCGAAGTCCAACGTCCTGTTCTCAGGTCTTTAAGCTTCCATATCTCTACAACTATGACCAAGTAAGCATAGGTCATCGGCAAAGTCCAAATCTTACAGTCGTCGAGTAAGATTCCACTGGATTCCAGTCGTCGATTCATTGACATTATTCGGGAGATGGTGGGTTCGAATCCCACTCTAGGCAGCACCTGATGATGGTTTCCTGTGGTTCTCTATTTTCACACCAGGCAAATGCTGGGGCTGTATCTTAATTAAGGCCACCGCCATTACCTTCCCTTTCCCATCTCTGCGTCAGCGAAAACCTTTGATACGTTAGAACGACGTTGAACCACTAAGACAAGCAAACAGCATGGCGCAACAGCCCCGAAGGGCCATGGCCTTCCAAGCGACCGCTGCTCAGCCTGAAGGCCTGCAGATTATGAGGTGTCGTGTGGTCAGCTCGACGAATCCTCTCGGCCGTTAATCTTGGCTTTCTAGACCGGGACCGCCATCTCAATTGTAATCACGTAATCATCAGATCCAGGTAAAAATCCCTGACCTGGTCGGGATCGAACACGGGAACTCCGGGTAAGAGGCAGGCACGCTACCCCTACACCACGGGGCCGGCCGTTAAAGCAACAGGAAAGTTAAAAAGAGGGGGGGGGAGGGTGGATGGCAAAATCTGTTCTCTAGGAGAATGAGTTATGGCACCCTTATTCACACCATTAAAATTATCAACTACGTGAAAGCTACTGCTTTGAACACCCGACTGTTAAAAAAGCATTGTGTGATGAAATGGGTTCTGACCATTAAGTTCAATATTCTGAATTTCGCTGGCTGCCTCGGGAGAAAATTCTCAACGGGCTGTATGAATTGCGACAGGAAGTTGAACTATTTGTTTTTATTAGTAAGCATAGTGAGCTGTCAGAACATACTGTATTCAGGACACGAAGTGGCTAATCAAACTCTCATCTCAGCGAAATATTCGCAAGCGTAAATGAGTTACACCGAGTGGCCAAAAGTCGTGGAGAGACCCTGAATGTGATGTTAAAAACGAGTTGGTCCTCCGCGCGCCCTCAAAACGGCAACAATACGGCGAGGCATCGACTCTACAAGGTGTTGGAATCGTTCTGGAGATATCTGGACCCACGCATCTTGCACTGCTATCCACAAGCGGTCTTGTATAGTTAGTGCGGGGTTCATGGAGCGTACACCGACATTGGCAGCATCCCATAAATGCTCGATTGGATTAAGTTCGGGGGATCTGAAGGGCCAATCCATGGTCATAACTTCACTGGAGTGCTCCACCAACCACCTGCGTGCCACCACAGAGCGGTGACATGGCGCAGGTTGAAACATGGCATCTCCATCAGGGTACTCTAGGGCCAGAAAGGAATGCAGATGGTCATGATAAAATGTCCACATAACGTGCACCTATTAGCGCTCGCTGCAGCCGGACAATGGGGCCTAATTGCGACCATGAGAACGCCGCCCAAACCAGAACTGAGCCACCTCCCGCCTGGACACAACCTTGTTCACACGCAGGATCAATAGCTTCACGGGGCACACGCCACACTCTCACGCGCCCATCAGCTTGATACAACTGGACCAGGATTCATCGGACCATACCACACCCCGCCACTGATCCACAGTGCATTGCCGATGTTTGCGGGCCTATGCACGTCGTTGAGCTCCGTGTCGAGGTGTCAGCAAAAGGACACGAGTTGGTCGTCGGCTGGTGAAACCTATGTGGTGCAGTAGCCTCCTTACAGTCCTGGTAGAAATGGGTTCCTGAGTCCCAACATTCAACTGGGCGGTGCCCGTCGAGCACCCAGTATGGTTCTGCGGAGTCGACGTGATGTCCGTTCGTCAAACACCTGTGGTCTTCCCGTGCGGCGGTTTACGCGGGTGGTAACATTCTCTCTGCGATATTGAAAATCCACTATCGTCACTGTTGACCTCGGAAACCCGAATTTGCGTGTAATCTCCGCAATGCTTTGATCCATGCCCCGTGTGCCGATGGTCGCGACGTATTGCCATCTTCACGACATTGGTGCCTGTGACAGACTGCTCATCTACGCCGCAACTAGCCGCTACGCTCAGGGATCATACAAGGCACATTTTTACTTCCCGTGACTTTTGGCCACTCAGTGTAAAACTTCAACGTCCACACATAGCAGTGTTCAATGTATGAAACTCAGTAGTAGCATTTAAAGCTATTTGTTCGTGGCGTCGGCCTATAGAGATCTTTTACCCCTGCTTGCACGACTTACGTGTGATTGGAATGGAGGAAGTGTAGAGTGTTGAATGCGAGGAAAGGAACGTTAAGGACGACACAAACACCCAGTCTCCAGGCCAGGGATATTAATGGTTTACAATTAAAACTCCTGACCCAGCGAACCCGGGGCCGCCGGGTGACAGGCGGACGCGTTGCCCCCTACACCGCGTGGCCGGACAGTAGTAGCATTTATGAATAAACTCAGCTCTGGATAGATCTGATTTCAGAAGGAAGTATGACGTGTTTGATTCATATTCGGATTATATTGGGAAGTAAACAATTCGTCACAGAAGCCACTTTCAAGCACTATCGCAGCTCATTTGAGCGGAATGTATTTACCTTTTGATAAGTGTTATACAGAGCATGACGCCCCAAGGAAATACAATATGTGGATTGTTAACCCGTTTGTTGAATACAAAGGCTCATCCCTCGGCTGTAGAGAGGCCGTGTAGTTTGCCAAATTATCATCAGACAAGGGGTTTCTTACAAGGGGTTTCTTTTTTAAATTTACTTTACGACGCACTGACACAGATAGGTCTTATGGCGACGATAGGATAGAAAAGGCCTAGGACTAGAAAACAAGCGACCGTGATCTTAATTAAGGTACAGTCCCAGCATTTTTCCGGTGTGAAAATTGAACACCACGGAAAACCATTTCGATTTGACGCCATCTGGCTGTCTGCTCGTCAATTTCGACGTTCCGTTTTACTCTACGCCCACTAGATGGCAGACGGAGTAAACCGGATCTCTCTTGGGCGTCCATGGCTGAGATTTAATGAATTTTGTCGGGTAAACACCAAATGTGTCACCAGAGATCTTTTACATGCCGCCATCGTACGACACGGAGTATCAAATGGACTTTTTTCCGCCCTTCAAAAATCCGACTACCTCTGCCGGCTTTGAACCCGCTATCTTGGGATCCGAAAGCCGACACTTTACCACGGATCCACAGAGGCAGCTTAAAAGGCTCGGTCATGGTCATTTATCAACGGTTGCTAGGTAACATCACGTTACACGTTCATTAATTTCAGATGCCCTTCAGCCATAACACAATATATCTGTCAATAGAACAGCCATTAAATACAACTAGAGGAGACAGTGTTGCCAGGTCTACACATAAAAATCGGTAGAGTGTACGTAAAAATTTCGGGAGTTTGAATAAAAATATCGGCAGTTTCTCGAGCAATGATATGTTATAATTTAACTAAATTAAATAATCAATAGCCATTTAAAGTTATTATGGAAAAAATATACAATTTCACTCACCCGTACTTTCTGCGCACTCTGTTCTTCTTCTTATTGTTCTTCTTCTTCTTCTTCTTGTAGATGTAGGCGTAGACATTGAGTGCCAATTTTGAAGTTGTAGCAGAATGCAGATTTTGTATTCCATATGCGGGTCGGTGATTTCCCTTCGAATGATGCAGTCAAGCGTGAGTTTTGAGTTTAATAAGAGGGGAGAGATTACGTAATTCGAGTCTAATACGAATGCGGAGATGTAGGCTACCTAACGAGTGATGTTATCGATAAAACGTCACGCAGTGAGACGAGGAAATATTTTTTCGGGGCAAATATAATATGCACCGTTAATCATTATTATACTTTATCCTTAATTTTGGATTGGACAAATTTTCGGCAGAATTTTTGTTTTCCGGGTTTTGAGGTGTGTTGAAAAAAATCGGGAGATCTGAAATTTCGGGAGACCTGGCAACACTGACAGGAGATGCACAAGACAAACCGTGCACTGTAACCAGATACTGTAGTGTCTCCACCGCTCGGCCAATACGCGTACGGTAGCTGCCTAATCAGGACTCGTGTAGGGCCGCAGTCTGTAGCGTTCCGCGCCCACCCGTCAGCACTTTTTCGGTACTTACTAGCGACACTAGTTGTAGTACCCGCCAATATTCAGACATGCTGTTTTACTTGGGACGCAGCAGTAATCCCATCTATCGGAGATGAGTGGCAGCAGAAGAGATAAATCACATCACAATAATTATCAGTGTAATGTTATTATGATTAGTTTGATGACCTTTCGATATTGTAGCCATTCACATTTAGTTTTCTTACGACTCTGGGATATT
Organism: Anabrus simplex; assembly: GCF_040414725.1. Lineage (NCBI taxonomy): Eukaryota > Metazoa > Arthropoda > Insecta > Orthoptera > Tettigoniidae > Anabrus > Anabrus simplex. The sequence goes on from NC_090267.1 coordinate 439,586,462, forward strand.
AGGGCCATATTTCCCCTTCCATGACACCCTCTTGTCTTGTTCTTCAAGCGATCTTTCCTTTATCGTTTTTTCCCACTTTTTAATAATCATCTTCACAATTTTCTTTGTTGATATGGACCGATGATCATGACAAAAAAACATTGCCAGTTAACACGATTGAAGGTTATTTCCATGTTAGCAATACTCAGCGTTGATATGGACTAAGCAACAAGTAAAACTGTATAAGACATAAATGTTCGAAAATTGTATTCTCTATATTTTTTGTTATATACCTGTAGTACTTTTCGATACGACCAATAACATAGTTATTTAAAAATTAAATTTTAGGCGCCATCCCCTAAACTACCATTTCATCCAGCGTGAATAAAATTATGTATAGCTATACTAGAGAGGAGGAGCCTAGACTGTAGGGCCTTATCCCCTGACTTTATATACAACTTTCCATTAAATTTTGCTCACCCATTTTCTCGTGGTTCGGCGTTAATGTGGTCTTAGCAACAAAAATCGAAATTCATTAATATCTCTGTTATAACCGGCATGGTAAAAATGTATAGCGCAAAAATAATCAGAAATGTGTTTCTATATAACTTTAGTTCTGTAGAATGTATCGATAGGATAGATAACTTAGAATTAAACTTTAGACCTTCCTCTAAACTACCGTTTCACTCAGCGTGAATAAAATTATTTATAGCCTATATTGTAGCGCCTCATGCACCGACTTTACATACCCACTTTCATTTAATTCTCTTGAGCCATTTTCTCGTGATGCGCCTATATACAGTAAAATGAAAATGTTAAAGGTCCACCTTTTCAATACCATGAATGTTTATTGATGTGAGTATATATCACATAACGTTTAAATAAGATTGGTACTAGTTTCGATGCTCATTGCGCGTCATCATCAGCCATATGCATACATATGTACACATTTCCTTGTTACTGTGGACACCATCGATTTAGAAATACCAATATTTTAAAATTCTGAGCAATGCACAGATAAAACTTGAACAAGTATAGAAATTATTTCCATCGACATGATACAGGTAGCCTACGGTATCTAATTTTGCAGTCCGCCTGTGTGATGTAGTGATTGGTGTTATTAGCTGCAACCCCCGGAGGCCTGGGTTCGATTCACGGCTCTGCCACGAAATTTGAAAAGTGGTACACCTTTCTGGGGGAATGCTGCTGCAATTCTAATCATAATAATGTTACAGTATTGGCTTTACGTCCCACTAAATACTTTTACGGTTTTCGGAGAAGTCGAGGTGCCGGACTTTAGTCCCGCAGGAGTTCTTTCATGTGACAGTAAATCTACCGACACGAGGCTGACGTATTTGAGCTCCTTCAAATACCACCGGACTGAGCCAGGATCGAACCTGCCAAGTTAGGTTCAGAAGGCCGGCGCCTCAACCGCCTGAGCCACTCAGCCCGGCGCTGCAATTCTAGATCATATTCTGTTGTGCCTAACGTTCCTAAGCAAGTCCCCCCACACCCGAGGATATGAACTATACTGCTAATAATAAGAGTTGGCATCTGACAGGTAAGGTTGGAGGGAGGAGCACTGCACGTGCCATTTCACAATGTTGCCACATTCCAGCATTCCTTTCTACATGCTCTTACCCCTCGCTTCCGGCTCACTTGTTTCCTCCTTCATTCTGGCCGCTGTAATCTGTTGTAGACTACCTGGCTAGGCGGTGCCGTCCCATTTGCGATCACTCTTATACAATCAGATTCTTATCAGTGACAGTGACAGGTTTGGCAACTCCCAGCAAGACGAGCTGCCCTGAAGTGTTATCTCCATGGCAACCGCAGTCGCCCCACCCTCGTTTCCATGGCAACCACACAGCCACTCCCTTTATCCCGCCTTGGCAGGCAGTAAACGGACCTCCCTCTAAGAAACGTCAGACACCAACTCTTATTATTAGCAGTATAAGAACGTGAGCTAGGGTTTCAGGCTCACTGCAGTGTCTGCAGTGGTCTCCATCCCGAATACGTCCAGGGAGGACCCGTACAGATCATATTATGATCTTTTCTACGTTTAAAATCTCCGCTGGAGCTTATCCAGATTAGAATTCCCTGCCAGCTCAGGTCAGAGAAACTAGCTCTTTACAAAGGTTTAAGGTCACCTGCCGAGACTACCTGCTGAGGACAGCTAACTGAATGGTTGAAGTATGAATGTGTGCGCGCCTGAGGATAAGTCATTATTAAGAGTTCTTACTTTTAATTAGTTTTATTATTAACTTAGTAATGTATTTAAAATTGCTCTCAATTCTATTAATATTTTTGTTTGGTTTTAACTATTTTAAATATCTCATAACTTTATGTATGGTTTTGATTAGTATGTGGTTAAGTGGAAGAGAGGGCCTCGAGCCCTAACTTCGCCACTGAAAAAAGGCATTAATAAATAAATAAATAAATAATAATGACTTCTACGTCATATGTACAGCTCGAAGCATACCACTAGCATAACGTCTCCTTACTCCTGTCTTCCCATCCCGAAGTTTGCAACATTTTCGTAACACTAGGCCTACTCCTTTGACGAAAATCACCCAGAACAAATCGTGCCGCTGTCCTTTGGATCGTTTCCAGTTCTCGTATCAATTATTCGTGGTGTTGGTCCCATGCACTGGAACCGTACTCTAATTGGTGTCTTACCAGAGATGTATATGTCCTCTCCTTTACATCCTTGCTGAAACCCCTAAATACCCTCATAGTCATGTGAAGAGTCCGCCCCGTTGGCTGAATGGTCAGCGTACTGGCCTTCGGTTCAGAGGGTCCCGGGTACAATTCTCGGTCGGGTCGGGGATTTTAACCTTCATTGGTTATTTCCAATGGCTCGGGGGCTGGGTGTTTGTGATATGCCCAACATCCCTGTAACTCACACACCACACATAACACTATCCTCTACAACAATAACACGCAGTTACCTACACATTGCAGATGCCGCCCACCCTCATCGGAGGGTCTGCCTTACAAGGGCTGCACCCGGCTAGAAATAGCCACACTAAATTTATCATGCGAAGAGGTCTGTAAACTTTCTTTGCAATCTTGTTAATGTGATTACCCAAAATAAGACCATTCCTTATAATTAACACCTAGCTGATCCCCAAGACGTACTGTCACCCCGACAGCACGGTAATTAAAGCTGAGAGAATATTTCCTCTTGGTGAAACTTCCAACCTAATTTTCACCGCGATTACCATCATACTTTAGTCCGCTGTGCTGTAAGGATCCTTCAGATGGCTATGTCCTGGATGAAGTGTTTTAAATGTATCTCTTTTTTGTTCCTGTGCTATTTGCTTTACGTCGCACCGACACAGATAGGTCTTAATGGCGACGATGGGATAGGAAAGAGCTAGGAGTGGGAAGGAAGCGGCCGTGGCCTTCATTAAGGTACAGCCTCAACATTTGCCTGGTGTGAAAATGGGAAACAAAGGAAAAACATCTGCAGGGTTCAAACCCACTATCCCCCGGATGCAAGCTCACAGCTGCGCGTCCCTAAACGCACGGCCAACTGGCCCGGTAAATTTAACTCTTTTTAATAAAGCTGTCACCTCTCTGTCTCAAGTGACCTCTGTTGTTGAGGTTATTCGTGGTCATCATGATTTCCCCAGGAGTAAGTGAATCAGCAGTTCTTTCCTCGTTGTGTAAGACATTCGTGATCGTAATAAGGAAGGAAGTAATATAGATAATACGCACACGTCTTCTGATGTGTCATCTCGAACGAGAAATTAAACCAAAACTACGAAACTTGTACTGGTACTGGCTTTACGTCCCACTAACTACTTTTACGTTTTCCGCAGACGTCGAGGTACCGGAATTTAGCCCCGCAGGAGTACTTTTATGCAAAATGCAGTCATAATATCAACTATCTATGTCCTTTAGTTATTCAATAGTGATAAGAATAGCAACAAATCACATTCAAAAATTAAAATACCTGTCACAAATTTGGGTACAATTTTTACGGAAAATATTACTTTGTGAGTCATAATTATTTTTGTGCAATTAATAATAATGCTGTACTGGAATTAAACTAGTCCTGCCCTGCGGTGTAGGGGGCAACGCGTTCGCCTATCATCCGGCGGCCCCGGGTTCGATTACCGGCGGGTCAGGGGTTGTTAATTGTAAATGATTAATATCCCTGGCCTGGGGACTGGGTGTTTGTGTCGTCCTTCACGTTCCTTTCCTCACACTCAACACGTTACACTTCCGCAATACCCAAATACACGCAGGTTCATAACATATGGTACAAGTAGGGGCAAAAGATCTTTCTGGGTCGACGCCCCAAACAAATAGTATTTTTTTAAAAAGAATTAAACTAACTCGCTATTTCCAAGCCAGTTTGGAGATGAGAACCGCCATGGACATAATAAAACATCCCAGTTAGCGGAATTAATTTGGTATTTTTTAATGTTAGATCTTACAACATCTTTGTAGCCTTTCCTCTAACCTTATTTTGGTCTCATTCAATTGAGAATGCGTGATCCATGTACGTATGCTGTACGTATGCAGGCCCGGATCTATGGACCGCAAAATGAGTTGGATGGGGGATTGCGTTTACGGGGCCGACACGCTGGGGACGTTTTTGGTTAGTTTTGATATCTTTCCTGTTTGCTAATTTTGGTGCCCCCACCCTTTTTTTTTCTGGGTGGCAGGTGATAGGTTCAGAAGCGATTCTTGTCACTTGATCGCTTATTCTTCCAAAGATGTTAATAAAATTTTCTGATGAGTTGATGAAAATTGAGATACAATTTCCATTTGAACTACTCTTCTTTTCAAACAACTCTCAAAAGTGAGATCTCATATATACCTTCACTGTAAAACTTCGCAGAACTATTGCTTGAGAAGTACACTGACTTAGCAAATGTCATGGAATATCCACCTAATAGCGTGTGGGGCCTCCTCTGGCCCTGCGAACTGCAGTGAGACGCCGTGGAAGTGAGCCGGCAAGTCCCTGGTAGTCCTCTGGACGCAGCTGACACCAAATCGTTTGCAGAGCGGCCGCCAATGCTGGTCTGTTCGTGGGTGCAGGATCCATGGCACGGAGCCTGCGTTCCAGGACATCCCAGATATGCTCGATAGGGTTCATATCGGGGCTCCTGGGTGGCCATGGCAGTCGTTGGACCTCCGCTGCATGTTCCTGGAACCATTCCCGGGCGACGTGGGAGCGATGTGGCAGCGCGTTATCGTCTTGAAACACCGCAGAACCGTCTGGGCGTTGGAAGGCCAAAAATGAGTGGAGATGGTCTCCAAGCAGCTCAACATACCGCGTACCATTCAAAGTCTCTTCCAGAACAACTAGGGGGCCCATTCAATACCAGTAAAATGCACCCCAGACCATACCAGACACCAGAGCCGTGGATCACACCTTCGAGGCAGGCGGGATCCATCGCTTCATGTGGTCTGCGCCACACACGGTGCCTCCCATCGGCATGGTGCAATTGAAATCCTGATTCGTCCGACCGTATCACGTTACGCTTTTGTTCAAGTGTCTATCCCTGGTGACTGGCGACAAATGTGCATCTTTGTGCCCGATGACGTTGGGTTAACAGTGGCACCCGTGTGCGGCGCCGGCTCCCATACCCCATAGAACCCATGTTCCTACGGATTGTCCACTGGGAGACGTGTCTAACACGGCCTGTGTTGAATTGAGCCGTGATTTGTTGCACGATTGCCCGTCTGTCACTATTGACAATCCGTCTCAGGTGTCGCCGGTCACGGTCATCGAGGGTGGCTGGACGGCCGGTCGTTCTTCTGTTGTGGACGGTGACACCCGCATTCAACCATTCACGATACACCCTGGACACGGTTGATGGTGTGAAGCCGAATTCCCGCACTACTTCCGAAATCGGATTTCCCATCCGTCGGGCACCGACCACCATAGCCCGTTCGAACGGTGTCAGCTCACGACGACGTTCCATGTTGCACCTGTCACGTGCACAGCCACTGCTCACAAGGTCTCCTATACAACTGCCGCTGGCACTGGGGGCGTGTGGTGCGCAGACAACACACCTGCGCATCAGTGCTCCGCTATCCCATGACATTTGCTCAGTCAGTGTACAGTACAATTCTGCCTAACTTCCCAGAGGTGTCTGCTGTTTTCGTTCAGTTTACAACTCTACCCGTTAATGTAGCTTCAGCAGAAAAATCCTCTTCGAACTTTGAAGAGAATATTAAAAACTTATCTGCGGATTTTCGTTGGGCTGCATAGATTCATGACTTAGCACTAATTTTCATAAACTATGAGCATGCATCTACTTACGATTAAAAAAGACTGTTAAGTAAATTTGTATGAGTAAAATCAAGATGGAAGGCATTTAAAATTGAAATCATTGACTGGACTGTACAAAGATACTTTTATCTTTATAGGTGACTTTCACATTTTAGTCCATGTGTAATATATTTATTTATTTATTTATTTATTTATTTATTTATTTATTTGCGTCTTTATTAAGTGACGAAATTAGGGCTCTTGGCCCTTTCTTATACTTAACCACATACAATTTTTCGATATTTACAGTATTAATTTAAAATATCATTGTAATCAGTAGGGCAAGGCATTGAATGACCAAAAAAATAGCAAGAAAATGCAAAATTTAAAAAAATGCATTTATGACCTAAAAATTGTTAAAAAATGACACAAAATTTGAAAAAATGACCAATAAATTAATCGTAAGTCACTTATTTATTAATCCTTTAAGAAACAATTAGCTGATTTGAGAGAGAATTTTAAAGGACGACAATGCATTAAGTTTAAATTATTTTTGTTACTAACAAAGTAAATAACACTTTGCACCCCTGGTGAAAAGAAATGAAATATTTTAGAACTGGCATATTCTTCAAATACTCTCCTAGCAAATAGGTGTCATTTAATTAACAAAGAATATTTAAGAAAACAAACTTCAGTGGTTGTTTACAATAAATTCGAATTGAAATGCACAATAAAAACTTTGCGTAGGTTCTCAAATGAAAACGATTGACTATTGTCTGCAAGTAACGATTTGTACATGGAAAAGCTTCTCTCTACCTCAACTGAAACAATTGGTGCATACTGAAAACAAGCAATATCTCCCGGATTCAATTCACAGTCGGTAAGAGAAAAATTTTCACCCGACAATGCTTTGCCAATAGAACACAAAGTTTTATACCCACTATTCTTTTGCAACACCGTATTCAATTTCATGGATACAACTTCACCCACTTTACCACACACACGATTCAGATCATTCACAACTTTATACACAATTTTCAGCTGCTCCACTAGTGGCACTTGGGATTTTTCTAGAGCACTTATTGCATTAGGAAGGGATCCGAAATTTGTTTTTATGTAGGAAAGTTTACCTGCAATTTCTTTGTCAGCCAAGAGTTCCTGGGCTGTTTTTATTGATCCAGCCTCAGTTTTGTCGAAGGAATCGACAACTTTCTTTACAACTTCAAAGTTCTCGCAGTAATAACAACAAGCCTCAATCCACGTTCCCCATCTAGTCAAAACAGGTGAAAAGGGCAAGGGAATTTCAAGAGCTTCTGTTTTGAATGCTAGAATTCTAGATGGGGCTTTTAAAAACACTTTCTTTATGCACCCAATTAACTTGTCAACTTCAGGAAAATTATGTCGTACCTCTTCCGCGGTCCGATGTAACGCATGGGCTAGGCATGTGACAAGCACCATTTTCGAGAAGAGCGCTTGTAACGAATTTGCAGCCTTTACCATGTAGGGTGCTGCATCAGTTATTAAAAGCAGCACATTGTCATTCCGAATGCCATCGGGCCATAATAGCCTTAAAGACTGGTCAAACAGTTTGCTAATTGTTGACCAGTTAGCTTTGTCCAATTGCTCACAATGTAGTAGAGATGGTTCTCCAGCATTCCCTGCTTCCAGGATGCCTACAATAACGTTGGCTATATATCGTCCCATACTGTCTGTTGTTTCATCTATGCATACCCATTTGTTTCCGTCTCCTACCCTTATCCTTATTTCTTGTAACGTTTTGTCATAGCATCTTCCAACGTAGGTTCTTCTTAATGTTCTGGGATCTGGTACAGGTTTTCCAGTCTCCTCTTCTAAGAATGTACGCAGCTTTGGATGGTTCAGTTTGTTCAGTGGAATATCGGCGCATAAAAATGCTGTACACAGTTTCTCACAAAATGGAGAAAATGTTGAAGATTCACCCAGTAGTGTCTGGTGTAAGCCACGGTTTCTTTTATCTTCAAGTCGCTGCACACCACGTTTATGTTTTTCTCGCGACACGTGTTGTTCAACTGTAAACTTCTTTTCTGCCGAAACTCGGACATCACACACTTTGCAAAATAATATTTTCCCATCAGTGGAAAATATATTTTCTCTATATTGTGTAACAAATTGTTTTAATTTAACAATTGTACTTCCTTTAACTTTGGGCATCTTACAGTACTTGTCAACAAAGAATTCACTCGACTCTCAGCACGCGGGCGACTGACTTCCTTCTTATCTAGCTGAAGATAAGGAGCAGTGCCCAGCTTGGGCGAGTCTATTATGCGTCTTACATATAGGGGAAGCAGGTACTGCTTATAGTATGTTTTCTTGGAAGTGCAATCGAGTTGAAAATACTCTTTCCTTGAAAACTAGTGGCAGCAGGGTATGTTGCAAGTCTACGTTATTTCTTGACCAAGTTATTTGTCTAAGTTACACATAATAGACAAGTATTGTAAACATAAATAATATTAATTAAATATCCAAATATAACGAAATATAAAACTTCCCAGAAAACAATTAAAAATGCCAAAAATGACCATAAATTGCTCCAAAAATGACCTATCTCTTGTAAACGGCAAAAAATGAAAAAAAAATGCCCTAACAAATTGCCCTTATTTAATCAGTCAATTCATGAAACACATGTACATATACTCAAGCTATATTTTGGCCTTCATAAAAAAAGATGCAAAATCATCAAATGCCTTGCCCTAGTAATCAGTTACAGTTATTGAGATAAGTAAGTCAGGTAAGGTATAACAATAATAAATATTACTATTGATGAAAATCTATAGGATAAATAGAGAGTGGATAATAAGGAAAAGATATCAACTTAATACCCAAAGAATATATCTACTAACTAGCTTAAAGGAAAACTCATTCAACTATAAGGCTAAAATAAATTAACTGAATATTACTATGTTACAATCTGAGTATACTAAAATCGATGCTACTACGTAATCTGTTTCTAGGAACAGTACATAGCCTTAAATGAGAGGAGTGAGAACGTAAATGGGATAGCCTAAGATACTTAAATCTAGTACGTAATTTTTGATATCATTCATACGTCATTCACTCTTACATTCAAGTTAGCTGTATGTACTCTGGAGGAATTTACGGTACGCTGTTTTAAATGTCCTAGACGAGCAAGACTTTCTAATATCTTCCAGGATCGTAATCCATCGAAGAAGAGACCAGGAATGAATGGCTGTAGGTATTTGTTCGATGCGGTGCTATTTCAAGTAGTGATACGGAACGAGTGTTAATTTCGTGGAATGAAGAAAGAAGCCTAAAATTGGACGATAGATAGGTGGGGCTGTTTGAAGAAAGCAACTGATAGACGAGGGTCATTTGGTGGGCTTTTCTACGTCATTTAAACGTAACCATCCCAACTTTTTGTAGTGCGGTGTTTATTTTATTTTATTTATTTCATTTCAATATAGGCACCTGAGCCAAGGCTCTTCTTGGTGCAATACAAATAAATGACAATGGCAGCTATATTCACAATCTGATTACAAAATAAAATACAGTAAGTATATAATTTAACATGGTGTAAGAGATAAGATAGGACAAAGCTTCCTAACCATAATTACCATACTACTTCAGGTATTTAGTTAAATTACTTTTGAAGATAGATAAAGTTGGTAACATTTTTATATTTTTTGGAAGCGAGTTATACATAGTTATAGAAAAATGCCAAAGAGAGTTTTGACCATAACTAGTGGAATGAATCTGATTGTAGTGAATATTATAAATAATTCTTGTTTCATAATTATGAATCTGTGAATTGGTAATTACTGATGTGTTTGAGCGGACTAATTTGTTTTGAATTTTATAGATCATAATTATAGAAGCCTTTATGCGGAGGTTTGGAAGTGATAATATATTACAATATTTATACAGATCTTTAGTCGGTGTCAGAATGGGCAGTTTGAAAATTATTTTTAGTGCTCTCTTCCTAAGGACCTCTACCTTTCCAAATAATTCTTTATTACAGCATGCCCAGACATGTATCATATAAGAGATGTGGCTTTCAATAAGAGCATAGTAAATACCCTTCAACAACCCACGAGAAAACTTATATCGCAATCTACTGAGGATACCAGTCACAGGGATAATTTTATTACAGATAGTCTCCACGTGATTACTCCGAGCATCGTGTCGGAGCTGGAAGGCATATCGAATGTAAGAGTTCTGAACACGTAGTTTTGCTGCTTGTTCACAGGTTAGGTCAATCAATATAGTCACAGTAGTCAAAGATTGGAAATAGAACTGTTGAAGATATCAATCAATCAATCAATCAATCAATCAATCAATCAATCAATCAATCAATCAATCAATCAATCAATCAATCAATCAATCAATCAATCAATCAATCAATCAATCAATCAATCAATCAATCAATCAATCAATCAATCAATCAATCAATCTATCAGTCAGTCAGTCAGTCAATCAATCAATCAATCGTTAATACTCTGCATTTAAGGCTATCACCCAGGTGACAGATTCCTTGTCAATTGCTTACCTTGCTTTTTCTTAAATGTTTTCAAAGAACTCTGAAATTTATCGAACATTTCCCTTGATAATTTATTCCAATCCCTTACGGTACTCCTCGTCCTATAAATGAATATTTGCCACAATCTGCCCTTTTGAATTCCAACTTTATCTTCATATTGTGATATTTCCTATTAAAAGCTCCACTCAAACTTATGCATCTACTAATGTCATTCCACGCCATCTCTCCAGTGACAGCTTGGAACATACCACATAGTCGAGCATCTCGTCTCCTTACTGCCAAATCTTCCCAGCCCAAAGGTTTCAATATTTTCGTAAAACTACTTCGTTGTCGTGTTCAATGCTCAGTGTGTTGTTCCAATGCCATTTTCATTACGTGACCATGTGTATACACATACCTTCGTAAAGTACAAGAAATCACCATTTGGATATTTTCTAGTCCTCATATCAAATAGTCCTGGTGTGAGTCCCATACACTGGAGCCACATTCTAATTGGGATCTTACCAAAGACTTATACCCCCTCTTCTTTACATCCTTACTACAACCCCTAAATACTCACATAACCATGTGAAGAGATCTGTACCTTTCTTAACAAGCTCGTTAATACAATCCGTGACAATAAAATTCCGTAAATGAAGTCAGAACAGTCGATCCGGCAACACTGGCGACACACAACACTGCACCAGCGTAGCAGCAGGTTTTGACCACCTGCTCTCAACGTTGTTCAGTTGAGCATTGTGTATGTGCCGTGTACGACCTATTTGACACAGTGCGTGTTTAGTGCGTTGGTTCTAAACTGCGAACAGGAACATAAACGACCAAAAGATCAATGTACAGTTTTGTTTTAAGCTTAACAAGACACCGAAAAAAACGCATGCGATGCTGGTACGTGTTTATGAAGATCAAGCACTGTCCTTGAAGTGTGTGTACGAGTGGTTCGCCCCTTTTCGAGGAGGCCGGGAAAGTGTTTCTGACAACCCCCGTAGCGGAAGACCGGCGACCGCCGTCAGTGACGAAAACATTGAGAAGGTGAACATTAATCACGAACAATCGGCGATTAACTGTGTGCATGATAGCGGATGAACTGCAGATTAACCGTGAATCCGTGCGACAAATCGTTACCCAGAAGTTAGGAAAGAGGAAAACGTGTTCTTGTCTTGTGCCACATCACTTGACTGACGATCAGAAGCAGGCACGTTTAGAGGCTTCACAGGATTTTGTTGAGACGGCGGATGCGACACCAAATTTCTTGAACTGTATTGTCACTGAGGGTGAAACCTGGTCCCTCAGGTACGACCCTGAAACGAAACGGCAAAGCATTGAATGGCGCTCTACGGGATCCCCTCGTCGGAAAAAGGTCAGAGCCGAAAAGCCACGCATCAAACTCGCTTTGAAAGGAAAGAGATTTGACGATATTCCTGACATCCAACGAAACGTGACGAGGTTTTTGAACACCATCCCAAAGGAAGCCTTCTTGCAAACATTTTAGGGGATGTATCGCCGATCTCAGCAATGCATATTTATGGGAGGGGACTATTTCGAAGGACAGTAAGGTCACCGTCGTGCATTGTTCATCTATGTTGAGGTTGTATGATTACCCCAATGAAGATCATTCCTCATACAGGGACATTATTTTATCTGTTTGGGGGATTCTCACTCACGCGGTCGCCTGCGCTGCGAGCCTGTCTCCCGCCAAGCTACTTGCCGTTATGCACTTCTCGGCGCCACAACTCCCCTCCTATAATGGCTAACAGCTTTATCAGCGTAAGGTTCAGTTTAGTCAAGTGTTCACGTGTTTAGTGCTCAATGTGCTGTTCCAATGCCATTTTCATTCCGTGAGCGTGTGTATACACATAATACCTCCATAAAGTACAGGAAATCTTGTGCGAAAACACGCGCTGGCCGTATTACGGCAAAGTGCTTGGCGGGAGACAGGCTTGCAACGCAGGGAACCGGGCGAGTAAGAATCCCCAGAATAGATAAAAGAATGTTCCTGTATCAACACCTGCGTACTTACAGTGTTCCACATGAGGTACGGTACTATCACCCCATCAACACAGTAATTAAAACTGAGACATTTCCTCTTGGTAAAACTTGCAACTTGAGTTTTCATACCATATCCGCTGTCCATCTCATAACATTGTCTAGGTCCCTCTGATGTTTTCTGATATAGAGGAATCCTGAGGTGAGGTTAAAATATTAACATAAACACTGAATAATCAAGATAAGCTCAGTTATTTGACAACACAGAAAAAAGAATTCTCCCAGAATAGGGGAGTAAATTTAGCATGGACCCCAAATATTATATACACCCATGGTATCCCCTACGTGTCGTTAGAGGCGACTAAATGGCACTCCAGAGGCTCTCAACTTGGGAGCGTGTGTTGGCGACCACGGGGCCCTTAGCTGAGTCCTGGCATTGCTTCCAATTACTTATGCCAAGCTCCTTACTTTCATCTATCCTGTCCGACCTCCCTTGGTCAACTCTTGTTCTTTTCCAACCCCGACGGTATTAGAGCACTCGATGCCCTTTTCACGCCTTTAGTGGTCCTTACTTTTCTTCATCCGTTAATTCATTTTTCGAAGTGACGGATCCCTTCTTTTTCTCTCTCTCTCTCTCTCTCTCTCTCTCTCTACCCCCTGTGGGTGCGGGGTGCAGACGAAGAATACACCCACGGCATCCCCTGCCTGTCGTACGACGCGACTAAAAGGGGCGGCCAAGGGATGATTGGATTAGAATCATGAAACTACTTGTGATCAGTACCATCACGCGGGGAAAGCCATGGGTCGCCTTTAGTTGCGAGTAGTACCACTATGTTAACGCCGGTCTCCACTGATTAACATTTAACACCAACATGTTAAATTTAACATGTTGCAATTGATATGTATATTGTGATTGTCTTTTGCAATTGACTTTACATGTTAACTCAGAATGTTGAGGTTAACACTTTTAACATGTTGGCGTGTAACATATCAAGTCAATTCGTTGTTCGTGAGATGTCGGGGTCGGTAGATGCAGAGTGCGTTTCGTCCCTTAAGAGGCCACGGCTTGTCCGTTGTCCAACAGCTCTTTACTCTGACCGGCCATCCGAGCAGAGGAAAGGTGGCCACGGCTCTACCGTGGCTCTACGCCTCTGCATTCGGGAGACGGGACAGGGGCACAGGGCTGGACTTCACGCCTGGCCCCACCCATAGGCTGTTCTGAGAATGGTTTTCCGTGGTTTTCCATTCTCCTGCACTAGGGCGAATGCCAGGACAGTTCGTAGTGTAGGCCACGGCCGCCTACCCCCTCACCTTCACCGCACATCTCCTTCACCGTAACAAATCTCCCGGCCTGAGAGACGGCGTAGCCTACCCGTTTAAGAGGCCCGCCTCCCCCTTCAGGGGAGGAATGAAAACGTTTAGTAGTAGTACTAGTAGTAGTAGTAGTGAGATATCGGCAGAGCTTCGGCAACTTCCGTGATGTTTCCATTCCAACAGATAGCCTAAATGATGCAAACGACGTACTTCTCATGAAGTAGGATTATAGCTACAACACCCCGCAATACTCATTCTCTTTGTTATAAGCTACAAATACAGTACGCGCACGTATGTCGCTCTCTCTGCACTATACCGGTACTAAAATTTATAGTCAGAAATGGAGTAGAGTAAGGAGATTACTCTGGACTTAATTAATGATATAATAGATGGGCCTTATTTGTGGGATGTCTCTTCAAAGGAATACAGAGATAAAGCGAAGAAAGCCGACAGTTTTCAGGAACTCGAAATTATCTATAATATTGTTCCCGCGAGTGCATCGAAAAAGAAATTAGTGTCTCTCCGCTCTCAGTACAGTCGAGAATTGTAAAAAGTTCAGGAAAGTCGGAGGCGGGTGCGGACGAAGTTTATACTTCAAAGCGATTTGCTTTTGAAGCAATGAGCAGGATGAGGGGAGGGAATGTGCCTAATAAAACTGCATTTCTAAATCATAACAAGAAGCAACAGTGGCAATAATAAAGGTCAAATACTCTTCATCTTTTTTTTTTTCTTTTTGCCAATGGCTTTACGTCGCACCGACACAGATGGGTCTTATGGCGGCGATGGGATAGGAAAGGTCTAAGATTTGGAAGGAAGCGACCGTGGCCTTAATTAAGATACAGTGGGATTCGAACCCACTATCTCCCGGATACAAGCTCACAACCACGTGCCCCTAACCGCACGGCCAACTCGCGCGGTAATCCTCTTCATCTGGGTCAATTATCCTTGTTTGAAAATACTAGACACCACCTAAATGTATTACCACAAACTGATATAATGAGCCACCTGTATGTAGAAAAAGGAAGTCATGTTTAACATGTTTATTAAGTGTGGACACAATGTTAAATGAAACAGTATTCAACATTTAACATGTTGATGTTAAGGTACACAATAGGTTTGTGATTAGTACCACTATATGCGGAACATGACGGGCTTACGTTGCCTGCGATTTGTACCATTATGTGAGAAACACGACGGGTCTGGGCGTTGCCTATGATTGGTACCACTACCGTTGGTCTGTGTTGCCTGTGATTTGTACCCGCTATGTGAGTAACATCACGGGATAGTACGAGTCCCTGTGATTAGTACACCTATGTGAGGTGAACCATGGGTTTGCGTTGCCTACAAGGGGCGCCATTTTGTGAGAAACATCATAGGTCTGTGTTACCTGTACAACGTACAATACTTGTGAGATGAGATCAGTTAATTTTGGTACCATAATATTTGGATCACTGTGAGTTTACGCTACCTTTGATTAGTACCGCAACTTGAGAAATACCATGGTACTACTTTCTTTCTTCCTTAATCTGCTTACCCTCCAGGATTGGCGTTTCCCTCAGACTCAGCGAGGGATGCCACCTCTACCGCCGCAAGGGCAGTGTACTGGAGCATGAGACATTGGGTCGGGGGATACAACTGACCAGGATGACCAGTACCTTGCCCAGGCGGCCTCATCTGTAATGCTGAACAGGGGCCTTACGGGGGGATGGGAAGATAGGAAGGGATAGACAAGGAAGAGGAAAGGAAGCGGCTTAAGTTAGGTACCATCCCGGCATTGCAGGGTGGCTGAAATGGGACTCGAACCCACCTCTACTCTACTTAGTTGACCTCCCGAGGCTGAGTGGACCCCGTTCCAGCCCTCGTACCACTTTTCAAATTTCGTGGCAGAGCCGGGAATCGAACCTGGGCCTCCGGGGTGGCAGCTAATCACACTAACCACTACACCACAGAGGCGGACTGTGGTTCTACTTTACTAGCGATAAGTGCCATTATGAAGGACCGTTGACCTGGATATTGAACGCCTTTTGACAAACAAGCATCATCGATTCGCGATTGTGCATTGGAAGCAGTCCCTTGGTCAGTAATAGGCTATAGTTTCTGGGAAGGTGAGACATTGCGGATCGGATCCAATGATTGTTTTAAATTCATATTCATCCATTCATTCTTCATCATCACATTTTGAATTCTGGTCAGTGGATGAATTTTGTACTTTGTACTTGTATTTTAAACAAAAAGCATCGTCATCATCTTTTTGAACCTGTGCTCCTTCCTTCCACTAATTGTGGGCAGGAGCCAGTTGGGGTTATGTCCTATTTACGGCTTTATGGTCTCAAGGCTCTTTATATATATCACCATCCTCCCATACCCATGTCAAGGGTGGCCTAAACACAAGTAAAAATAAGAGGATGCTTGAGTGAAAACCAATAAACTTCATTCTTTAGAAATGATCAGCAAAATTATCCACACAGTCATACAGTTTGTATCCGCCTAAATACTAACTTTGCGGGCATACCGCATCCGTGAAGGGCTCTACCCATAGAGCATTTTGGGGCGGAACTATAACAGAGATTGCAGGGAAGATTGAAGCCAACATTTTTTGAAGAGGGGCAGAAGTTAGACCCAGAAATAATGGCAAAACTAGTCCACTGCATGCCGAAGACGTTTCAAGCTATCATTGCTGCCAAAGAAAATTCGACTGAATACGGAAGTTATCTGTTTTGTGAGTCAAATGCGTGTGAAGTGGACGATTACTTTTGCTACACTACTTGTCGGAACAGCTACAGAAGCCATCATTTTTAAACATGTTGTGTTATTAATTGATTGCTGTATATTATCACTAGGGCCCGGATGTTTATGACATGTTTTATTTATTTATATTATTTCCATGAAAAATACAAGTTAAGCATTATTTTATCTGCAATGACTAAAATTATGTAATTTTCACGGGTCAAATAAAGTAATGTTTTGTCTCTTTTAACGTTTATGTAATTTTCCGGTAATTTTTCATATTATGGTCATATTTCCCCGTGAATTTTTGTGTTTTTGTCATATTTTTATCTTTTTATTCCATTTTCGCATACCTGTTTTCAGTAGTCTCAAAGACGGATATTTCATATCTCCTAATTTTTGTCTGTAATTTCTTACAATTATCTTTCTTAAAAATATAGATTTATGTGAATGAGGAGGGTAAGCTGTATAGAAAGACGCAGATGAGTATAAAGCGATGGAATAGTGAGCCTCAATTGAACTCTAATGATTTGACGAATTTCAAATATGCTCCAATAACATCCTGCGAACTTGAGCGGTCTTCTTCCCGTTACAAGTCAGTGTTGCGTGAAAATAGTAGATCGTTCCTATTTGAAAACTATAAAATACAGTATATGTAATTTGCTATTGTAATTCTTTCTGATAGAACATCAAAATGTGGCATTTATTTCATTCTGTGCAGAGTCGAGAGTTACCCCTGGATTGAGTAATTAAATAAATTCAAAATACAATAATAAAATTAATATTATTACTTATTTATTATTACTGAATGCTAGATTTTAAAAATATATTTACGATGTAATGTTAATTTAAACAGCAGCAAGATTTTGAAGAATTCGAAAATGTGACAAAAGTCATATTTTAACACATTTTAGGTCATATTTCTAACGTTTTTAGGTCATAAACATTCGGGCCCTAATTCTCACGTTCTCATTCTGAAATAAAAGGTAACTAAGTTTTACAGCATTTTTTTTGTTTTTTGTTTTGCTAGTGGCTTTTACATCGCACCGACACAGATAGGTCTTATGGCGACGATGGGATAGGAAAGGCCTAGGAGTTCGAAGGAAGCGGCCGTGGCCTTATTTAAGGTACAGTCCCAGCATTTGGCTGTGTGACAATGGGAAACCACGGAAAACGATCTTCAGGGCTGCCGACAGTGGGATTGGAACCCTCCATCTCCCGGATGCAAGCTCACAGCCGCGCGCCCCTAACCGCACGGCCAACTCGCCCGGTAGCATGGATTTTCTTGCTACCTTTGTACTGCCTTTCCAGTGAATGGACGGATACTTTTTCGACTGTGCTTGTTGTTGAGTGGGGCCTAACATCTAAGGTCATCGCCCCGCTTTTGCCACTACCTGTGTACGCCTACATGCTCAAAATGCGGGGATACTCGTAAACTGTGGACAGTCGGTGGCCGAAGAGATGATACGTCCAATATGTTCAGCCTATTTCAAACAGTGGATTTTGAAAGAAAGTCATCATCTGCGACGGCCAGTTTTCATGGGGTTTGAGAGTACGCCAATTCCCACGAACTTCACGGGAACTAGCGCATGAGTTGAAGGACAAGGGCGCCAGACTGAAGACATTACGGCATGTTTTGTCTACTATGCACGTTATTCTGCAGCCTAGTCTCATCGTTTATCATGGCAAGCCTGCTGACATAGCACCGCGCCTAAATAACTGTCACACGCTCGTTAGCACTGCTAGGAAAGGTTGTCAGATGATACCCATGTATTACAAACATGCGCATGCAACATAAACCATACATAATTTTATTTATTTATTTTATTTATTGTTCAACAGGCGTTTCTGCCCACTTACAAGACATTTCCATTCCTTATTTCTAATTTTATAAATAATTTTCAATAAAAATTAAAATATGAAACCTAATACCGGTACCATATTTATGAATTATGGAGAGTGGTAAGTGTGTGTTTCAAATTATTATTTTAATTTCTCCTAAAATATACATCGTTAATCTAAATTAATCTAAGGACTAAATTATTCATGATACACAAGTATGCTACTCTATTTAACTCTATATCTTCTCTCTGTGTGAGTTTCTCTCTGACTGACCTTAACAAGATACTCTCCTCGTGAAATATGTCCACGTTTGGCATTTTATTAATTGACTGACATATTCTGTTTAATGGTGATTTCATTTGTGTTTGACCTTTCAACAAAGAAAGTTAAATTATTTCTATTACTTCCAAACAGTGCATACAGGTTTATTTGGTGGAGTAACTCTCAGTTATCAGCTTACCTTTGAGAATTTTTTTTTTTTTTTTTTTTTTTTTGCAAGATGCTTTACGTCGCACCGACTCAGATAGGTCTTATGGCGACGATGGGACAGGAAAGGGCTAGGAGTGGTTAGGAAGCGACTGTAGCGTTAATTAAGGTACAGCCCCAGCATTTTCCTGGTGTGTAAATGGGAAACCACGGAAAACCTTTTTTTTTGCTTTACGTCGCACCGACACAGATATGTCTTATGGCGACGATGGGATAGGAAAGGCCTAAGAAGTGGAAGGACGCGGCCGTGGTCTTAATTAAGGTACAGCCCCGGCATTTGCCTGGTGTGAAAATGGGAAACCACGGAAAACCATCTTCAGGGCTGCCGACAGTGGGGCTCGAACCCACTATCTCCCGAATACTGGATACTGGCCGCACTTAAGCGACTGCAGCTATCGAGCTCGGTCGTTTAATACATGATGGATTCCAGTCTATAGAGGCATATTCTATTCCTGTTCTAACTAGTGAATTGTGTACCTGTATTATGGCGTAGTGATTCGACATGAATCTTTCAAGGCTGATTAGTGATTACACATGTGAACACAACGACATTTCTTTCTTTCTTTCTTTCTTGGGGAGAAGAGGGGGGCACCCAGGGGAACCTAAAAGTAGGTTAACTAAAAAAAAAATGACCTAACATGGAATTTTTAAATTCGAACGTGTTTATTCTCTCCAGACTAAATACATAACTGTACTCAGTTGCACAAAACCAAACCAAACCCCACAGCGCAACAGTTTCGAAGGTTCACGGCCTACCAAACGACCGCTGCTCAGCCTGATGGTCTGCAGATTACGAGGTGTCGTATTGTCGGCACGACGAATCCTCTAGGCCGTTATTTTTGGCTTTCTAGACCGGGGCTGCTATCTTACAATCAGAAAAGTCCTCAATTAGTCATTATTATCACGTAGGCTGAGTGGACCTCCAACCAGTGCTCAGATGCAGGTAAAAATTCCTGACCTGGCCGGGAATGGAACCAGGGTCTTCGGGTAAGAGGCAGGCACGCTGCCCCTACACCGCGGGTCGGCGTTCTCAATGGTATTTCTTTCTTTCTTAATCCGCTTACCTTCCACGATTGTTTTTCCCTTCGACCCACCTCTACGCCTCAAGGGCAGTGTCCTGGAGCGTGAGATTTTGGGTCGGGAATACAACTGGAAATGAGGACCAGTACCTCGTCCAGGCGGCCTCACCTGATATGCTGAACAGGGTCCTTGTGGGGGTGGATGGGAAGATTGGAAGGAACAGACAAGGAAGAGGGAAGGAAGCGGCCGTGGCCTTAAGTTAGGTACCATCCCGGCATTTTCCTGGATGAGATGTGGGAAACCACGGAAAGCCACTTTGAAGATGGCTGAGGTGGTAATCGAACCCCCTATAGTCAGTTGACCTCCCGAGGCTGAGTGGACTCTGTTCCAGCCCTCGTACCACTTTTCAAAATTTGAAAATTTCGTGGCAGAGCCGGGCCTCCGTGGGTGGCAGCAAATCACACTAACCACTACATCACAGAGGCGGATGTTCTCAATTGTACAAGTCCTAAATATTCTATTGTTTGATATAGCCTCTTCATCACACACTTTTATTATATTTGCAATTGTATTTCGAGCCTCACTTTATCACTGCAACATCGCAGTTGACCAACACCTCCTAGATAATAAACTCCTATTTATCTAGGAGGTGTTGAGTTGACTCATCCATTGACAGAGTGTGACTCATATCCCGGTACACACTGCAGGGATTTCAACTCCTGGCCGGGATAGGTGCAAGGACAAGGGTTGAACATGGGAAGCTTCACATTTCTTTCAGACTCATGCAGTAAACATACAATCAGTGCAACGTGCAGTCGTTGCTTGGGAAAAACCCAAGTACAGTACTTTTTATCTGTAATTAAGCTGAGTTGAGAGAAGAACACGTGAAGCAAGCAACTTTGTGTCTGACCTTAGAGGATCAAATTAAGAAAGGCAAAGCAAGGCATTCATAGATCTAGAAAAGGCATTCGATAATGTTGACAAGACCAAGCGATTTGAGATTCTGATGATGATCGAGATCAGATACAGAAAAAGAAGAATTGTCTGCTTTCTATACAAAAACCAGTCTCGAGTGATAAGAATCGAAGGCCATGAAAAAGAAGCGTCCGCCTCTGTGGTGTAGTGGTTAGTGTGATTAGCTGCCACCCCCGGAGGCCCGGGTTCGATTCCCGGCTCTGCCTCGGGAGGTCAACTGAGTAGAGGTGGGTTCGATTCCCACCTCAGCCATCCTGCAAGTGGTTTTCAGTGTTTTCCCACTTTTCCTAACTTAAGGCCACGACCGCTTCCTTCCGTATCCCTTCCAATCTTCCCATCATCCCGCAAGGCCCCTGTTCAGCATAGCAGGTGAGGTCGCCTGGGCGATGTACTGGTCATCCTCCCCAGTTGTATCCCCCGACTCTGAACCTCCAGGACACTGCCCTTGAGGCGGAAGAGGTGGGATCCCTCGCCGAGTCCGAGGGAAAAACCGACGCTGGAGGGTAAACAGATAAAGAAGAAGAACAAAAAGAAGCAGTAATCCAGAAAGGAGCGAGGCAAGTGTGTCCCCTCTCCTTTTCAACGTTTACATAGAACAGGCGATAGAGGAAATCAAAGAGGAATTTGGAAAAGTAATCAAGGAGAGGAAATCAAAACTCTGAGATTTGCCGATGATATTATTATTTTTATCTCTGTCTGCAGAAGATCTGGAGAAATTGCCGAATGGTAGGGACACAGTCTTGGTGAAGGAGTACAAGATGAAAATAAATAAGTCCAAAACAAAAGTAATGGTGTATAGTCGAATGAAGTCAGGTGATGCAGGAAATATTAGATTAGTACATGAAGTTTAAAGGTGACTTAAAGGAAGTAGACGAATATTGTTATAGTTCTCTTAATTTCCTCGTTAGGGGCCGATGACCTTCGATGTCAGGCCCCTTTAAACAAGCATCATCATCATTTCCTCGTTAATGACCGGCGACTCAAACGTTAAGCTGTACCCCCCCCCCACCACAGAAACCAGATCTATGACTGTCTACTGTCGCCTCTGCTGTGACCAATAGGATGCTTGTTTTGTCGGTGACAGTCCACGTGGAGTACTTCAAAAACGTGCCGACTCACTTGTGAGGTCTCCAGTTTTGCACAGCTGCACGCAGTTCTGTCCAGTCTCACTGCCCGCTCTCAAGGGAAGTAGTCAAAAGTTATTGACAACGCTAGCTCGAGCTGGGGAAATCCTGGTACTCTGTGGACAAGGAATGTAAACACAGCCGTTCAGATAGGGTTCAGAAGCGCGCCGGTCCTAACGGGGAAATTGCAAGAACTATATTTGGTCTGTAGAATAACTAATAATGGCAGGAGTAAGGAGGACATAAAATGTAGACTATAGTCCTATTAAAACAACGAGCGTATTCTGACAGCTCCCTAGCGCCCAGCAAAGGAGTGGGAGAGCTGTGTTGCATTGGAGTTTACTGAAAGCTATCGGTGAAGCCCAAACCTCAGAAGAGAAAGATGGAAATCTAAACCACATTATAATGTAAGCATCTGACACTTTCTTCCATTTACAAAACTTCAAAGCAATGAGAAACACATCGCTTGTATTTCTGAGAGCAAGGTAACGGAGACAGATCTTGCAGCCAAGACTCTGCGTCCCTCTCCCCTCGACCCACCTCGCACAGCTTGATGATGTATGCCAGATAGGTGCGGGGACCGGGGGGAAAAGGTGTGCTAGGCTTCGGTGCATCAGATTCCACTGCTTACTAACAACCATGCGTTCCTCGTCGTATATACTTCCTCACCTCATACTCATAGATAACAGAGTGCTGATATTTCACGCCCTTACTGTCCGACTCGTTGGCTGAATGGTCAGCGTACTGGCCTTCGGCCGGTTCGGGGATTTTAGCCTTCATTGGTTAATTCCAATATCCCGGGGACTGGGTGTTTGTGCTGTCCCCAACATTCCTGCAACTCACACGCCACACAAACCACTATCCTCCACCACAATTACACGCAGTTACCTACACATGGCAGACGCCGCCCACCCTCATTGCAGGGTCTGCCTTACAAGGGCTGCACACGGCTAGTAATAGCCACACGAAATTAATTACTCCCCTTATTTCTACAGTACATCCTTGTAGGAAGACACTGCAGGGCTGTTGTTATAGGAGTAATATAGTTTTCTTTTAAAAGGTACATCTGCTAAAATGAAATGCAATCTTTCCGGTGTAGTGCTCTCTTTTGTTTGTTGGAATCGAACCCGTGATCATGGGTCGGACACCACCGCTGATCTCCCGAGGTAGCTAATAAACCAGTTAACGATGCGTACGACCTCTGGTGTATTTAATAATAATAATAATAATAATAATAATAATAATAATAAGCCTCCGTGGCTCAGACGGCAGCGCGTCGGCCTCTCACCGCTGGATTCCGTGGTTCAAGTCCCGGTCACTCCAAGTGAGATTTGTGCTGGACAAAGCGGAGGCGGGACAGGCTTTTCTCCGGGTACTCCGGTTTTCCCTGTCATATTTCATTCCAGCAACACTCTCCATTATCATTTCATTTAATCTGTCAGTCATTAATCATTGCCGCAGAGGAGTGCGACAGGCCTCGGCAGCCGGCACAATTCCTATCCACCGAGCTCGATAGCTGCAGTCGCTTAAGTGCGGCCAGTATCCAGTATTCGGGAGATAGTAGGTTCGAATCCCACTGTCGGCAGCCCTGAAGATGGTTTTCCGTGGTTTCCCATTTTCACACCAGGCAAATGTTGGTGCTGTACCTTAATTAAGGCCACGACCGCTTCCTTCCCACTCCTAGTCCTTCCCTGTCCCATCGTCGCAATAAGACTTATCTGTGTCGGTGCGACATAAAGCAACTAGCAAAAAAAAAATCCTATCCTCGCCGCAAGATGGGAGCTTCATTCATTCCACCCCTGACCCGGTCAATGACTGGAAAACAGGTTGTAGGTTTTCAATAATAATAATAATAATAATAATAATAATAATAATAATAATAATAATAATAATAATAATAATAATAATTGTGCATGGCATTTACATAGGATTGGTGGTGACCTATCAGATTAGAATTCCATTCAGTTGGCTGTTCTACTGGAAGAGTTGAGTTCCCTCCTTGCTCCTCACCCCCGTAAAACGAAGTGTCGCTAAAAGTTTCGCGGATAGTATGCAGTCCTCTTCGTCAACGGATGTGCGTGATCTTCCATCTACACTCTTCCCTTGGTCTAACTTCATCAGTTCGTCTCGAATTCAGTCATCTTTACCAGCAATACAAGTATTTTCCAGTCATATTATTGACCTCTAAGTGTTGAAGGGAGACATAGAAAACAAATCCATTATGCTCCATGCCGGAGAAACAATGATAGTTCTACAAAAAATACTTGGAAGAACAAGAAACTATCGTAAACTGAAACGTGGGATACTGCATACCCCAAATCTATACCACAGAGCACGGAAGCAAAGCTCTGCACACTAACAAATCGTTATATTCGAATGCCGACACCCTCCGAAGAAAAGTCACGTCATATGGCGTTCACAGATAGCATCAACATAAAATGATAGAGAAAAGAAATTTATCTGGGGCATTTCATTGCAGGTTTAAGGGATTGAAATGGGGGTTAAACCCTTCAAAATTA
Source organism: Anabrus simplex (assembly GCF_040414725.1). NCBI lineage: Eukaryota > Metazoa > Arthropoda > Insecta > Orthoptera > Tettigoniidae > Anabrus > Anabrus simplex. The sequence goes on from NC_090267.1 coordinate 439,611,197, forward strand.
AAATATGAATTCCTCCAAAACCCTTTGCTATACAAAGTAATAATAATGTTGCTTGTTGTTTTAAAGGGCTTAAGATCGAAGGTCATCGGCCCAATAATATTGTTCCTGGCTTTTCGTCCCACTAACTACTTTTACGGTTCTCGGAGACGCCAAGGTGCCGAAATTTAGTCCCGCAGGAGTACTTTAACGTGCCAGTAAATCTACTAAAACGAGGCTCACGTATTTCAGTGCCTTCAAATACCACCGGACTGAGCCAGCATCGCTATGCAATTTGCTTTACGTCGCACCGACACAGATAGGTCTTATGGCGACGATGGGATAGGAAAGGCCTAGGAATGGGAAGGAAGCGGTCGTGGCCTTATTTAAGGTACAGCCCCAGCATTTTCTTGGTATGAAAATGGGAAACCACGGAAAACCCTCTTTAGGGCTGCCGACAGTGGGGTTCGAACCCACTATCTCCCGTTTGCACGTTCACAGCTGCGCGCCCCTAACCGCACGGCCAACTCGCCCGGTATAGAGCCAGGATCAGACCTGCCAAGTAGAGGGTCAGAAGGCCAGCGCCTCAACCGTCTCAGCCAATCAGCCCGGCCGATGTTTTAGATGTAAGGTAACACAGAGTTTTAAAACATTCCACTTCCTACGGGGTTATTTGGAGGTAAAAGACCTAGAAACAAAAATATGCATCCTTACAAAGCCATCTGACTTACAAAGTAGACACTTCAAAATAGCTTACTGTATATCCGGGAGCTTTCAAGGAGAACTGCAATATCGACTCAACCATCGTAGATGACCCAACGGAGGGGTTAAATATACCGCTAGAGTTCTTTTTTTTTTATAACTTGCTTTACGTCGCACCACACACAGAGGTCTTTTTTTGCTAGTGGCTTTACGTCGCACCGACACAAATAGGTCTTATGGCGACGATGGGATAGGAAAGGCCTAGGAGTTGGAAGGAAGCGGCGTGACCTTACTTAAGGTACAGCTCCAGCATTTGCCGGGTATGAAAATGGGAAACCATGGAAAACCTTCTTCAGGTTTGCCGACAGTGAAATTCGAACCCAGAATCTACCGATTGCAGGCTCACAGCTACGTGATCGAAATAGCAAAGCAGTGAGTTGACGACCTTCATCAGCCTGCTATTCAGTGTTGTGTTTCTTTTGAGCAATGCTATACCTCTTTACAATTGAACTCCCTTTACAGAGAAAGGGTTTGTAAGGAGCACGGTTTTCCGCGTTCCTTATTGCACCACGTCTTGACGCTCCTCACCTTGAAGACCTTCGATACTCGAGTATTCTAATTTCATGGCACACAGCCAAGCATAGGCTATAGCAGGAGTATTTTCCTGGTTCATAAAACTCATGGTGGAAGAAGACGGCTGTATTCAACTTCCAACATAATCAACCGACTGAAACAGGGGCACATCCAAGGGAGGGATTGCTGGGGTTCAGACCCCTGCCCCACCCCCGCCCTGGAATTCTACAAAAGGAAATGAACAGAAACTGACAATAACCAAGTGGAAGTCGACTTATTGGATTGCTCTTTTGAACATTCACAGAGACATAATTGCAAAATCAACAGATCTCTAGAATCTATTTGCTAAGAAACCTCGGAAGTTGGATTTTAGATTGTAATCTGAACATACCATTCGTTGTAAAACTATCCACATTGATCATTTTTTTTTTTTTTTTACAATTTGAGTTACGTCGCATCGACACGATGGCGGTCGCGGCCCTAATTACGGTACAGCCTCGCAATTTGCCTGGTGTGAAAATGGTAAACTTCGGGAAACCCACTTTCAGGGCTGCCGTCAGTGGGGTTCGAACCCACTATCTGTCGGTTGCAAGCTCACAGCTGCGCGCGCCTAACCGCACGGGTTCTGTATATTAATGTAAGATTTTTTAGTGTATCGGCCAAGAATACATATCAATAAATTGGCTTCTAGCACGGCAAATTTTTACTGACTGTTCTACAAGTTAAGCTGAAGATGTAGATAAGTTATTTAATGGAAGAAAGCGGCGATTTAAAATAGATGTGATGACACTCTGAACCGCTATAGGAGGAGCAAGAGTAGTCATCGAATCTTCCTCTATCAGAGCCTTCTCCTTCCCATCCCGTCACTCCTGCTCCTGGTACACCCTTCGGCAATTTATAAATGACACTGAACTGTACACTATTGTGTAACATGATGTACCTACACTAACTTAGCAAACGTCATGGGATAGTCATCTAATAGCGTATGGTGCTTCCTCTGGCCCTGCGAACTGCAGTGAGACGCCGTGGAATTGAGCCGACAAGTCCCTGGTAGTCCTCTGGACTCAGCTGACACCAAATCGTTTGCAGAGCGGCCGCCAATGCTGGTCTGTTCATGGGTGCAGGATCCATGGCACGGAGCCTGCGTTCCAGGACATCCCAGGTATGCTTGATAGGGTTCATATCAGGGCTCCTGGGTGGCCATGGCAGTCGTTGGACCTCCGCTGCATGTTCCTGGAACCATTCCCGGGCGACGTGGGAGCGATGTGGCGGCGCGTTATCATCTTGAAACACCGCAGAACCGTCTGGGCGCTGGAAGGCCAAAAATGGGCGGAGATGAGCTCCGAGCTGCTCAACATACCGCGTTCCATTCAAAGTTTCTTCCAGAAAAACTAAGGGGCTCATTCCATACCAGGAAAATGCACCCCAGACCATAACAGAGACACCAGCGCCCTGGACCACACCTTCGAGGCAGGCGGGATCCTTCGCTTCATGTGATCTGCGCCATACACGGCATGGTGCAGTTGAAATCGTGAATCGTCCGACCATATCACGTTACGCCATTGTTCCAGTGGCTATCCCTGGTGACTGGCGACAAATGCGCGTCGTTGTGCCCGATGAAGTTGGGTTAACAGTGGCACCCGTGTGCAGCACCGGCTCCCATACCCCATAGAACCCATGTTACTACGGACTGTCCACTGGGAGACGTGTCTATCACGGCTCGTGTTGAACTGAGCCGTGATTTGTTGCACGGTTGCCCGTCTGTCACTATTGACAATCCGTCTCAGATGTCGCCGGTCACGGTCATCGAGGGTGGCTGTACGGCCGGTCGTTCGTCTGTTGTGGACGGTGACACCCACATTCAACCATTCACGATACACCCTGGACACGGTTGATCGTGTGTAGCCAAATTCCCGCACCACTTCCGAAAGCGCACTTTCCATCCGTAGGGCACCGACCACCATACCCCGTTCGAACGGTGTCAGCTCACGACGACGTTCCATGTTACACCTGTCACATGCACAGCCACTGCTCACAAGGTCTTCTATACAACTGCCTCTGGCACAGGGGGCGTGTGGTGCGCAGACAACACACCTGCGCATCAGTGCTCCGCTATCCCATGACATTTGCTCAGTCAGTGTATATCAAAAGCAATAATAACTAAATATATTTACCCCACTTCATGATCTTATTATTTTGTTTCGCTCACCTCAACGTCACAAGTAGTTCTTTTCTTCTGGGGCTATGCTTTTCCGTCAATGTGCGTCTTGATTTGTAATCTTGTTCCCAATCAAAATAAAAGGTCGAAAGTTACAGGAGTGATCTCGTATAATTAAGAAATTCATAGTACCGCAGTTAATTTATCAAGGACACTAGCCTATTACTTTCAATTCTCTCAACATTTAAAACATGAATCCAAAATATTCGTGGTGGTTTTCAATTTAAGAGCAAGCACTATCACATCACTGATATGCATTCATCTACATCATCTTCTCCAGACATCTTGACGACTACCTGAGATTCGTGCAGTGTGTGCGCAGAGTTGTTCGAATCTACTGACCAAGGGACTGCATCTATAGCATAATACTGAATCGATGATGCTTGCAGTCTAAAGGGGTCCAAAATCAGGTCATCGGCCCCTCATAATGGTACTTATCACTAGTAAAGTAGAACCATGGCATTTGTCATGTTGCGGTATTAATCAAAAGTAGGGTAGACTCGTTGTATTCCACACATTATGGTATTCCTCACAGGTGATGTAATACGCACATGTAAGGCAGGCTTACGGTGTTTCTCACTTTGCGACGCCATTTACAGGCAACGCAAACCTATGGTGTTCCTCACATGGGTGTACTAATCACAGGAACTCGTACTATCTCGTGGTGTTTCTCACATACTGGGTACTAAGCATAGGCAAGGCAAACCTATGGTATCACTCATATAGTGGTACTAATCATAGGTACTCTAAAACCCACCCTGATTCACACACTATCGCTACTAATCCCAAACCTATTGTGTACCTAACATAGTGGTACTACACCCAAGTAAAAGCGACCCTGCGTGATGGTACTAATTACAAGTAGTCTCATGGTTCTAATTCGATTATCCCTTGGCCGAGCCTTTTAGTCGCCTCTTAGGACAGGCAGGGGATACTGTGGGTGTATTCGTCTGCGTCCCCCACCTACAGGGGGTTGTGTGTTTGGTCCGCAAGTGTTATTTTATTTCGCTCAAGTCCGCCGGCAAGCCGGTTAGGACCCCCTATTCTCCACCTGGGACGCGCCACGTGGGAGTATCACCTCTCCCCCTGCTACGCCAGCGTAGTAGGTTCGTAGATTGTGGGTTTCGAACCCACGTGTCTCCCGAATGGAGAGCTTGGCTGGTCACTCTGCTCGGTTTCACAAACTTTTAAATTAACTCTGGAAATATTAGTTTTATCTAAAGGCTGTATATAACTATGATTATTGACCCCACGGCACAGCAACTCTGATGGAGCTTGGATTACCAAGCAACCGCTGCTTGAAGGCTTGCAGATTACGAGGCGTTGTGTATTTGGCATGTTGAATCCTCTCGGCCGTTATTCTTGGCTTTCTAGACCTGCCCGCTATCTCACCGTTAGATAGTTCCTCAATTGTAATCACGTAGGCTGAGTGGACCTTAACGTTAACGACCGGAGGCATGCAAAAGATCCTTGATCGTGTAACATTACGTCGTCACAAAATAGTATCAGTTCTGTGGCAGAGTTTTCTAAAAAGTGGTCATTAAAAATTAACATCTCCAAGACGAAAGTTCTGATTTGTAAGAAGGGCTGTAAGTGAGCGAAGAATGAAGAATGGATGATAGATGGATGTCAAGTGGAGGACACGAATTGATTAAAAGTACTTGGGAATATATATAGCAAATAACGGGAAATGGGTCCACCAGATAAAACAAGCAAAATGAAGGGTCTTGCAGGATTGTCAGTAATTAGAATTCTTGAAAATAAATTCCCAAATATAGATCATAAGATTCAGAGAAATGTCCTGCAAGCTGTAGTAAAAAATCGAATGTTATATGTATCTAAACTATGGGGTGTACAGAAAGAGTCTGAGATGCTGAACCAGGTAATAAGTAAGTTTTCTAAAATTGTAATGGGTTTACCAAACTGTACAGCAAACTGTGGAGTAAGATTAATGTGTGAAGAAAATATCCAAGTATATATTCTTAAGAGAATTTTGAAATATTTGTTAAGATTGAAAAGAAGAGAGGGTGGCGAGCTTCTGCAGACTGCATATCAACATCAGAGAGAAAATATGCAGGGAGAGTACTGGCTAACTAAAGTTAAAAGTGTACTAGCCAGGTTGGGATTCGGAAATTATTGGGAGAAAGACCTCGAGATGTTGGATTGACGAGTAAACTAATCATTATACGACTTGGGGATATTCAAAGACAGTGATTGTTATCCGAACGTACGAGCAAGGCGACCCTCTCAGGGTTCAATTGGATAAGGCAGGATTGGGCATAAATATTGTGAATGTAAATAGAAGGGAAATCCGAGGTTTGATATGGTGAATGATGGGAATTTATAAGAATAAGGGACGATTAGGGGGAAGGATGCTGTAAGGTGCCTTCTCTGTAGTGAAAACAGAGAAGAATTTCACATGTTGAATTCCTGTAAAGAAACCCTAGCGGTTAGAAGGAAATTTTTGAATAACAAAGAACAATGTATGATAAGTGAGGATAAGAATGGCTATAGGATTATTAGGACGATAAGCAATGAATGGTATAAGCCTAGTAATCTTAGTAAATTACTTATTGCAATTATACATTTATATAGAAGAAAGTTGCAAGATCCTACAATGCGGGTAGAGCAGATTACGGATGGATGATTGACTTATGAACCGGTTAGGTAAGAATTTGTCAATAGTGGTAATTAGTATAGTCAACTTTTAAATTGCATGTAATGGATCAGGGTCTAATAGATGGAATGTTTCTTCCTCAACTGCTGGTATTCCGTAGCTGTAGGATGAGAACATTCATTTACTCATTCAGTATTCATTCACCCATTCATTATTCATTCAGTCATTCATTATTCAGTACTGAGGACTCTCTCCGCAGTTACTCGTTATCCGTTACTGGGAGTGAAGAGTTCCCTTTGCTTTTCATTCATGCATGAATGTCATTCATCCACTCTGAATGGAATAATCTCTCCGTAGCTGCTGGCGGTCTGTAGCTACAGGCTGAGTGCATTTAATCCATCTATTCCTGCATTCATCCATAAATTCATCTACACTTTTATCCACAATTCAGTCATGGAATCATGCATTAATTAACTAATTCATGCATTCGTGTAGCCATTTAAAATCGTAAGGACATAACCGAACGAGGACGGGATAGGACGGGCCTATCCCAAACGAATGGGGTAGAGTGTCAGCAAATGCACCAGGGAAAAAGAAAGGGAGGGGGCACATGGGGAGCAGGATTTCCGCTTACATGTACCCTGCTAAAATATGGAATGGTGGGAAATTAGTGTTTGACAGCTGCTAGAGTAGGTGGGGGTCTGCCTTTTGGGCCTCAGGAGAAAGGACCGAGCGTGTTATTCCTGGGAATGCGGCTCATTTACGCACCAGGGGTTGATAACACGACTGGGCAGTAGTTATCGGCGTGGCCCTTGCATGTGGAATGGTTCTCCGCCCGTGTAAGGTGTCACAAATTAAGGTAGACTATAGAGTTATTCATGCATCCATTCATAAATCCACCCAAGCATTTATCCACCGACTCGAATGCTCTCTCATCAGGTGGTGGTTATCCATGACTGGGAGAGAAGTGTTTATTCATTCATGCATGCATGACCATTCAGTCATGGAATCATTCATTAATTAACTCATTCATGCATTCATGTAGCCATATGCATAGTGTCTGTTGAATTTGGAGAACTCTGTACTGTACAGACTTATGACAAGTAAAATAATAATAATAATAATAATAATAATTAGCTACCACCATTACATCTTGGACACCAGAATGTAGACTTCTTCTTCTTCTTCTTTTCTTGCAAGCACAGAACACATAGGCGATTGCTATTCTGCGGCAATTTTTTGAGAGCATGAGAGGGGCCTCCTGCATGACCTGTTGGCCTCACAACAGGAATAGGGAACTGTTCATTTAGCAATACCCCAACTATACTCACCATGAAATCTCGTCTTGCTAAAGGCTTAAGTGTTCTTTATGTACAGGATGTATGCATCAAATAATGCCATATCCAGGAGATTTGAGAAAATTTGCTTCCAGTACTTTCTGTCGGTCTGGAACAAGTGGCATGGTAAATGCACTTACTGTATCTTTATTATCTACACCGCCCGTGAAGATATTGTACTTATGAATCAGTAGTGGTTGAACCCTTCATTTCCCTTTCGACTACTTACAACATTTTCCTCAGCGTTACATCCAGTTGTGAGACAATAAACTGATTTCCGTGTTTTCTTCTCTTTATAAGCAACCACTAAAACGTCACCTTGCCTAAAGTAAACGGTTAGCCTAGGTTAAAGTTTTGTACCTAAAACAATCTGAGACATCCCTTTGAAGATTTATTCACTGTTCCTGTGAGGAAATTATTCAGTATTGCTGACACAAGTTCCCATCAACACTTCAGATTGATATCAGAAGGAAAACTGGCGGCTAAATATAGGTGGCTCAGCTGACACATACGTGTGGCCGGCCGCTGAGTATGTAACAGCTAGCACAAGACAGCGGGATTTTGACGCTACTTTGGCAACGATTTACACTAGATTAGTGCAATATGCTATTATACAAAGTATTTCATGATTATGACCGAACATTTCTCCTTCGATTGATTCGTAATTAGCACTTTTCGATAAATAATAATTCGATTACCGAAATTAAAATAAAGAGCATGTCAAAACGCCTGATATCAGGCGTTGCCACTGGGCAAACGCATAAAACGCCTGATATCAGGCGTTTGCCACTTGGAGGGTTAAGGCCACGCCCGCTACCTTCCCAATCTTCCACCCTTCTTCCGTCGCCGAAAACCTTCGATATGTTAGTGCGACGTTAGACAAACAGCAAACAAAAGAATGTAATCCTCATATATCTATGAAACAATCCATGACTCAAGTTCTCGCAACATATATAATTTAAGACAAAGATCTAATGCTGATTATGGAGAGCATCATCGCCGACTCCGTCGCCGTCATCCATCATCACATTTATGTGAAGAGATAAATACGGAAAATCATTTATCATGTCTTGTCAAATATAAATGCAAACGCGTTCACAACAGATTGTCAATGTTGATTGATTTTAGTATCTTGTGTCTTGTGACAACTAGATGAAAATCTAGCAGTACATTTGTAAATACATATTTTTCCCTCTCCCCCACTGTGATCCTATTAATGAATTTACCATGCAAGTTGGTCGTGCGGTTAGGATCGCCTTGCTATGAGCTTGCATTCGGGAGATAGGGGGTTCGAACCCCACTGTCGGCAACCGTGAAGATAGTTTTCCGTGGTTTCCCATTTTCACACCAGGCTAATGCTGGGGGGGGCTTAACCTTAATTAAGGCCTCGGTCGCTTCCTTCCCATTCCTAGCCCTTTCCTATTCCATCTTTGCCATAAGACCTATCTGTGTCGGTGCGACGTAAAAAATATAAAAAATAATAATGAATTAAATTCTTTGCTAAGTCCATATGAACGCCGAACATCGGTAACATAGAAATATTGTTCAGTCTTGTAAACTGCGAAGGTGGTTGTTTGTATTGCGATTGTCTTAAGCTGAATAACCGCGTTGCCATCAGCACAAGGGAAATTGTGAAGATGACTAACAAAATGAGAAAAATCGCGAATGCTTGAAGAAAAAGAAAAAAGAGCCTCTTTATACTGGATGCCCCAGTATCACCGAGTCTAAAGAAAACATGTTATTTCTGAAAACCGACGAGACCCTGCGTGGCAATGTGCGCTCACGTCCACTTCGCAATTTCGTAAGCTTCGCGCTGTTCTGCTCTGCTCTTCCCTGCTCTGCGGCCAACTGCTTCTCAATGTGCGCCCGGCCTAACAGCAGGAAAGTACAACAATGTATTCATCCAGTTATATTTTTAATTCCTAAGCGACGACCCAT